>NW_027187460.1:44454984-44514299 GCF_028583685.1 Petaurus breviceps papuanus
GGAAAGAGAAAGAAGAAGGCTTGGAAAAGAATGGTTACTAAAGTCTGCTTTGTTGGGGATGGATTTACTTGAAAACCATCAAAATGTGAAAGATTTATTAGGCCAATGGGTTTACGTTTTAAGAAGGCTCATGTAACTCATCCTGAACTTAAAGTCACTTTTTGCCTACCCATACCTGGTATGAAGAAAAATCCCACCTCTCCACTATATCCAACTTTGGGTGTTATTACCAAAGGGACTGTCATTGAAGTGAACATGAGTGAGTTGGGACTTGTGACACAAGGAGGCAAAGTTATCTGGGGAAAATATACACAGGTTACCAACAATCCAGAAAATGATGGATGCATAAATGCTGTCTTACTTGTTTGATTGACTGAAGTTCTACATCTTTGATAATTATTAAAGATTCTACAATGTATCAATAAAATGACAACAGTTACTACATTGAACAGTCACAAAACAGAACCAAAGACCCAGTTCTACACATTGGTTGTTTTGATTTGAGATTATCTTGGAAAAGAGATGAGACACTGTTTTCTACTCTTCTATGAGCCTTTTTCCCATTTTGAAGTGGCAATAAAAAAAGCTTGTAACTACTCTGCCTGCTGAATACATTGAAATCCTCTTTCAATTATCAAAATTTGCAATTGTCACCACAAAAAAAAGAGCTACTATAAATTTTTTCCTACATAAAAAAATAAATAAAAAGGTTGTTAAAAGATTCAGATGTTCTTTAAAGGATTATTTACAAGAAAAATTTATTTGGTAAATTTATTATTATTATTAACACTTCATTTTATATAAAGCATCCCAACATCTCAGAATGTAAAGGGATCTTGTTAGGCTTCTTCTCTGAGTTGACCTTAGCAGTTAACTAACCCAACCTAGAACTTAATAGGTATTCTGTCTACTACATCCCATGAAAGTGGTCATTAAACCTCTGTTTGAATACAAATAGAAGTAGAAAGAATAGAATTTGGAATCAGAGGACCTGAACTTGATTCCCAACTCTGCCACTTACTGTCTGTGTGTCCTTGGTCAAGTCAAGTATTTCTTAGGATGATTTGTCTAAATAAACAATCTAGAAAGAAAGACAAGCATGTGATTGAGAATATCCTATCCAGAACTAGAAACTCTTGGGCAGATAAAATGACAGAGTAAGGTTAGCTATAAGGAAAACTTCTGTCCACAGCATTATTCCCTTCAACCAAGGGTATGGCTAGTCATTGGCAAACAGACATGTTCTACTCAGTACATATCAGGAAAGTTCTACTGTTGATCCTACCTCTGAAAAAGGGAACATTTGATCTTCCAGTAGTTGGACTTCCTGACTCAGAGAGGTCTGTTGCAACAGACTTCTTGGAGGACTGTCCAGATCACCTATACTCCAGAGACCCTCAGGAAACAGAGATGATTTCAGTGGCTAGCCAATATGGGAAGCCAAGTCTACAAGTGGAGCTATCCGCAAATCAAGCACAAGAGTAGTTCAGAATATCCAGATCCTCAAAAGCAGGCCAGAAATAAAAGTGGGAATGTCACCACGAAAGTGGTCAGTGTCCTTTTCATGGAAGATACCACTGGGGCCAGGTTTAGCACATGCCTGAGTCCTACCCATTTTACTGAAATTCTTATCTGCTAAGAGGGCATCAGCCTCAGTAATATGCCCATGGATCTAGTGATGTTGATGTTAAGAGCATGGGACAGTTTAGGAAAATCTGACAAATTTTCACCACTATAATGGGGTAAGGTAAAGAAACAATAACCTCAGCTGTCACCATCCCTACAAACTCAATAAATCCTCCTTCTCTATGTATTCAAGTACACTGCTGGTTGTCCTTCTACCTTTATTTGGAGAGTATTCTTAATCCCCTATATGGTGACTCTCCTTAAACCTACCGCCAATGTGAGAATTCTGTTTGTAACCCTAGTTGAATCCACACAGATAAATCTCCCAACTTATTATGTCCAGCAAGCCCACAAAATTCTGAGACTCACCTTCAACCCATTAAACCATCACCTGAACGTAGACTTTCTTATTCTCCTTTGTGACTATGGTAAGAACTGAATGTTTGGGGTTTTTTTTTAATTTAAAAAAAAAAAGGTCAGGGTAAAAGAGTTGGTAGAAAATGAACATGTTCTGGGACGAAAGGTTTTAATGTCTCTACCTGTTCTGTAGCTATTTTACTAATCAGGATTATTAATCTTTTCAACTCCTTGTTTTAAAAACTTCATTACCAGGGGCGGCCAGGTAGCACAGCAAGTAAGAGCACCGGCTCCAGTGTTGAGAAGACCTGGAGATCGAATCCCGGGCTCAGACACTCAGCACCACACCCAGAAATAACTGGCCGTGTAACTTTGAGCAAGTTACTTAACCCCGATTGCTTAAAAAAAAAAAAAAACCTTCATTACCAACAAAGTCTCATCACCTATCCTTTTTAAGTAGGCCTTCAGAAAGGATGGAACTACTTGAGTATACTTAATCAAGGGAGCTAAACTTTCATATAAATTTCTAAAGCTATCAACCAATTCCAGAACAAGAAAGCAGGGCAAGTCCAGAGTAAGCAAATTCTTCAAAACTTGAGGATCCTTTAAGAATTTAGCTCTAATGATGTCTGAGGTAAGATGTTTGTAAGGACACCAGGTCTTGCTAACTTTTAAGTATGTTATAGCAAGGGCAACTAGATGGTACAGTGGGAAGATTCCTGGAATACCCCTCTTCCTGAGTTCAAATGTGACTTCAGACACTAACTGTTTGACCCCGGGCAAGTCAGTTTCATCCTGTTTGCCTCAGTTTCCTCATCTGTAAAATGAATTGGAGAAGGAAAGAGCAAACCACTCTAGTAGAGTCAAATATGACTAAACAAGAACAAAACTATATAGCAAACCAAGAACACATAGAATAATTCTTCCAGATCAAAAGACATCACACTGGGACTTTATCCTGAAGAGAGCTAAACCTACATGATTCCTGACCAAACTCACTGAATGGAGCTAGAGATGTCATCCCTTTCTTTATAAGACATCAAAATGGCCTTGCAATAGAGAGTTCTTGGTTAGTTTCTACAACTTATGAAATTAGACTCATTTTAAAAAATCAGTATCTATTCCCATTCCTTTAAAAGAGTCAACCAAGTTTCTAAAGCCTTTTTCTCCTTTTAGCAATATTTAACTTGCAAGCAGCTTAATTCTTCTCTGAATACTCCTTAATCTCTTCCAAGTCACCAGTCCCTAAGTGAAGAAGCCTTCTGAAGCAACAGGATACACCCTCATGGTCTCAGTGTTTGGGAAAGTTTGGGGCTGGGGCCAAGATGAATCAGAGAAATAAAAACAGGAGAAATCTTCCTCATTTTAATCCCCATCTTTCTCCAAAATTTAATCTCTAATAATTCAAAATTACCTAGAGTAATGAGGTTGAGTGAGGGTTATGATGAGATGACTTCTAAAGTGATCCTGAAGGTAATTGAGTCCCTCCTACCTTCAACTGGGCTACAGCCAAATCCATCAATTGGCCTTCTGCCTTTGAGCCATGTATAACTAGTCAGCCTTGTGTCTTTTCAGTTCTTTTAGCTCAGAAGAGAGGTTTTCAATTATAATTAGCAACTACACAGGAACAGTGAAACAGGCCAATACCTGGCTTTGCAAGGGCTCCAAACCTAACCCATTGATGGAAAATATCCTACAAAGTCAATAATTCCTGTGTTACTGGTTAATAGGGACCAATATGAGGACACCTCAGTAGTGATAGTCCTTCATCCTTTCTTCCTTTACCACAGCCACATGTTCTTCTAGCAATTCATGGTTTTGAATCTTGCCAATTAAATCAAATATCTTTGGTCACATAAAGTCTGGCCCCAAATGCAAGTTCATGATCTAGAGAGACGAATAAATGTGACAAATTTTTAAAAGCATTACTAAATACAGATAGTCAGGAAGGATATGCTAGTACATATACACATAAAGACATTCAAATACATTCAAACACATAAAACGTTCACAAACATATATGAATGAATGAAAAAAAGCATTATTAAGTAATTACTAAGTGCTAGATATTATGCTAGGTGCTGGGGATACAAATGGAAACAAGCAATTTGGTAACTTCCCTCAAGAACATTAAAAACATTCTAAAGAGGAAAGAAAACTACAAAAATGAAGCTAGGAGAGAGGTAAGGGAGAAGTAGTATATATTTGGTGGCATGTTTTGGAAATAGCCAGGAAGTTATGTAGAGGCATTATTCTGGACAAGATATGGCAAAAATACTTCTATCATAGCTGAGGGTCCCCAGTGGTGCAACGCTTGTGGAAAATGGGGCCACCATCATCACAACCAACAACATCAACTGGCAACCCATTGCCAACAACAAATTCAGCCTAATTGATAGAGAAAGGCACCCTAAGGATGAGACTGGAAGCAGCTGGGCTGGTCAAAGCACCTCAGCTGCCACTTTCCCTCATACTCTGGTAAACATAGCTCAGGGCCCTAAACCTCTTAAAATAGCTATGTTGTTTCAGACCACTTGCCTTGCTTGCTCCTACCTTGACCTTTACACCCATCAAGTGGAGCAACTTTTGTAGAGAGGAGATCTGCCATTACACCAACTCTACCAACAGTAATTGATGATCAACTGCCCCATGGTCAAGTGGCCCTGGAAACAGAGACATTTTTAGATCACCAACCCTATTTCCAGTTCCCCACCTCCTCTGTTAAATTTTCAGTGTGAACATTTATACCTTGGAAATCCTCAAGCACTACATGTAAAAGTTTAATTTATTTTTTATTGGTTTCCTGGCCTTAAAAAGATTGAGAAAATGTTAATAACGCAGATTTAACTTAAAAGTATGTTGTACATAGTTTTGTCTCCCCCCACCCCCCACCCCCAGGAGAACCAGTTGTTAAACATTCATCAGCATACCCCTGGACCTAAACCTTGTTGAGATGAAACCTAGCAACCTCCTCTGCAGGACTGAAAGGAGAAGGGAAGAAAATAAGTATTTACATGCCAGGCACTGTGCTGTTTTTTTTTTTTCCCAAAAATATTATCTCATTTGATCCACACAACCCTGCAAGGTAGGTGCTGTTATTATTGCCATTTACAGATGAGGAAACTGAAGCAAAAAGAGGGTAGGTGACTTAGCCAGGATCAAACAGTATCTGAAGCACAACTTGAACCTAGGTCTTCCTAGTCTTAAGACCCTGCATCCTCAATAAAAGACTGGAGGATAAATTGGGTTTAACATCTGAACTGAATATGATTTTATCAATGGAAATCACATTAGAGAAGATGTATTACCATATGTTTTGATTTTGCATCCTAAGGGCTATGGGCCCTCTCTACATAGCTAATGCTGGAACTTCTTCCATGTGTTGCTTCGCCATTTAGAATTTGAGTTCTCTGAGAGCAATAATGGTCTCACTTTTCTATTTTTTATTCCTACCTTAGCATAGTACTTGGCACATAATAAATGTCACTAGGAGTTCATTCATCAATCATGTCTTCAGGTCTCCACCTGGGCATGAAATCTGGCCAAAAACAACACCAGCTCATGAGGATAAACAATTCATCAAATCCAAAGGTCTATCCTCCTTTCTTGATAACTTGTTTATATGATTCCTCCAGAAGCAGGTCTAAATGCATTTAGTCTATCATTGTTCTGGGCATCAATAACTAAAGGCTGAACATAAGAATAGCCAGCATTTATATGGTGCTTTAAATTATGTAGAGAACATCACATTTGATCCTCATGACTACCTTGTTAAGTAAGTACTATTCTTATCCACCTCTTTTTCTAAATGCTTTATTAACTTCTGATTTACATCATTCGTTTCTGCCAGATTTTGAGTTACAGATTTTCTCCCCATTTTTACCCTACCCACATCCCAAAATAGCAGTCCCACAGGATAACCCCTCCTCCAATCTGCTTTCTCCCATATTTTCTCCCATACTCCTTTCAACTTTTCCAGTGGATCTCTATGCCTCAGTGCCTGTATATCTTATTTCCCAATTACATGTAAGATGGTATTAATAATAGTATATATATATATATATATTTGAATATTTGATTTTAAAACTTTCAATTCCAGATTCATGCCCTCTTTCTTTGTCACCCACCCTTACTGGGAAGATAAGCAGTTCAGTATAGGTTGTACATGTATGGCTAATGCAAAACAATAACATACCATGTTTCCCCGATAATAAGACACTGTCTTATTACTTTTTTGGACAGAAAAACACCAGAGGGCTTATTTTCAGGGGAGGGCTTATTTTAATGAACACTGACAGCAATTTTAATAAACAGGTAAATGTGAACAAAAAAATGTACCTTTATTCAATAATGAATTCAATAAAGAACAGGATGACGCGCTCACTGCTGCAGCTCTGATTGGATGCAGCTTGGAGCGCAGCATGCATTTCACGGGGGGGGCGGGGACGGTGCATACAGAGGGTACTGTAATGTAGCGTGTAGCGCAGGGGATCACCTTCACTACAGTAGCAATCTCAATAGGGCTTATTTTCGGGGGAGGGCTTATTTTAGAGGAATCTTACACAGTAAGGGGAGGACTTATTTTTGGGATAGGTCTTATTATCGGGGAAACATGGTAGTAGCTATATTGTAAAAGACTGACTATATTTCCTTCCCTCCTATCCCACCTCCCACTTGTTCTATTCTCTACTTTGATCCCTTCCCTTTTCAAAAGAGGGTGCTTCCAACTTCCCTCCCCCCCAGCCTGCCCTCCCTTCCATCATCCCCCCTCTCATCCCCTTCCCCCTTATTCTCCTGGAGGGTGAGATACCCTATTTATTGTGTATTTCACTCCCTCCTCAAACCAGATGCAATGGGAATAAGGTTGACCCATTCCCTTTTGCCTTCCTATTCTTCTCCTCCATTGTAAACATTTTCCCTTGCCTCTTCTGTATGAGATAGTTTGCCCCAATCTGTCTCTCCCCATCTCCTCTCATTATATTCCTCTCACCTCTTAATTTCACCTTTTAAGTATCATCCCTTCCTGTTAAATTGGTCCTGTGCCCTCTATCTATGTATACCTGTAAACATATATACACACATTCACATATGTATTCATATGCCCATGTACCCTCATATATAGACATATATGTGTGTGTATATGTATATACATATATATATGTATATACATACATACACATATATATATATTTCTAATCTCTTCAACTACTGAGAAAAGTTTCATAAGTTACAATTATTGTTTTCCATGTAGGGATGTTGATAGTTCAACTTTGATAAGTTCGTTATGATTTCTTTTCCCTGTTTACCTTCTCATGCTGCTCTTGCTTCTTGTAGCTGAATGTCAAATTTTCTATTCAACTCTGGTTTTTACAGCAAGAATGCTTGAAAGTCCTCTTTTCCACTGAATGACCAGACTTTCCCCTGAAACATGATACTCAATTTTGCTGGGTAGGTGACTCTTGGTTTTAATCCCAGCTCCTTTGACCTCCGGAATAGCATATTCCAAGCCCTTTGATCCCTCAGTGTAGAAGCTGCCAGATGCTGGCTTATCCTGATTGTGTTTCCACAATATTCAAATTGTTTCTTCCTGGCTGCTTGTAATATTCTCTCCTTAATCTGGGAATTCTGGAACCTGGCTATAATATTCCTAGGAGTTTTCTTTTTGGGATCTTTTTCAGGAGGTGATCGGTGGATTCTTTCAACCTCTATTTTGCCCTCTGGTTCTAAAACATCAGGGCAGTTTTCTTTGAGAACTTCCTGGAGGATGATTTCTAGGTTCTTACTTTGATCATGGCTTTCGGGTAGTCCTATAATTTTTAAATTGTCTCTCCTGGATCTATTTTACAGGTCAGTGGTTTTTCCCATGAGATATTTCACATTGCCTTCTATTCTTTCATTTGTTTGGATCTGTTTAACAGCATCTTGATTTCTCATAAAGTCATTAGCTTCCATTTGCTCCAATCTAATTCTGAAGCAATCATTCTCCTCAATGAGCTTTTGAGATTCTTTTTCCATCTGGCAAATTTGGCTTTTTAAGGAATTCTTCTCCTCATTGCCTTTTTGAGCCTCCTTTGCCATTTGAGTCAGTCTGTTTTTTAAGGTATTATTTTCCTCAGTCAGGCTGTTGACTATCATTTCATAATTTTCTTGCATTGTTCTCATTTCTCTTCCCAATTTTTCCTCCACTTCTCTTATCTGCTTCTTAAGGTCCTCTATGGCCTGTAAAACCAGCTTGTATTTTCCTTTGAAGCTTTTGGTGCAGGAGTTCTGACTTCACTGTTTTCCTCCTGTTCCTTGTTTTGCTCCTTTTTGTCCCCAAAATAGGAGTGTAATGTTGGAATCTTCTGTCTGCTTTGTTTCCTTTGCCTGCTCATTTTGCCACTCAATTACTTGACTTTTGGGCTTTTTGCCACAGTAGGACTCTGCCACCATACAGGGGAGCTTTCGTCCCAAATGCTGGGGTTTTCTCAGCTGCTGGAAGTTTTAGATGGGTGCCCTCTCTGAGGCCACACAAGGTCACACAGCTAGTAAGTGCTTCAGGAGCAATTTGAACTCCAGTCTTTCTGACTTCAAGGTATAATGCTCTATCTACTATACTACACCATAAAACCGTGAACTATCCATCTATTCATTTTAGTTCTGCCTTCTGAAGCCAAATGGAGCAAGTTTAAGCCCAATTATACTTTAATAGCTCACCCTTCAAAGAAACATGGAATTTCAAAGTTTCTGGGAACTTCAGTGGACATAGAGGTAACCCATTATTGAAAGACATTACTCTCTACAATATGCATGTTTTTGCAACCTACTGGAAGATTGACAATGAGGAGGTACTTATGCCCTCCAGGAGCAGCCTACCATGCTTTGATGTAGTTCTAATTATCAGGACTTTTTTTCCCTTGACATTAAACCAAAATTTGTCTCTTTACAACTTCTCTCATTACTTCTATCCTGGTGTTCAAAGAGAACAAGACTAATCCTTCTTCCACCTGACATTTGTTTTCTTTATCTTCAGAATTTTATTCTGAAGGTTTCTCCAGCTATCTCTACTTGTATCAAACAATTGTACTAAATGCTGGCAATACAAAGAAAAAGCAAAACTAGTCCCTTCCCAAAGAGCTTGCATTCTAATGTGGAAAACAACATACATATGTAATTTAGAATATATAAGAGAGATACCAAGTAGATGGCAGGTAACCTTGGAGGGTGCAGCACTAGCAGCTGGAATGAGTAGGAAAGGTCTCCTGGAAGAAGTGGTACTTGGTCTAAATCTTAAAGAACTCTAAGAATCAAAGGTTGGGAGTGAGCGCATTCCAGTTATAGGGGAACAATCATTGAAAGGTTTCAGTAGATTTTAGAATACAGAATCTTGCCTCTATATTCTTTTTCTTAGATTTCAAAATCTACTCTTAATATTAATCTAAGATTCTTTGCCCTGTGACCAACTTGACAGTGTTGTTCTCAATTCCTTTCAAGGTTCCCACCACTTCTATTTCTCTAATATAGGGATAAAAATATTTTATGAAGTCTATGAAAG
This sequence comes from Petaurus breviceps papuanus, assembly GCF_028583685.1. Classification (NCBI taxonomy): domain Eukaryota; kingdom Metazoa; phylum Chordata; class Mammalia; order Diprotodontia; family Petauridae; genus Petaurus; species Petaurus breviceps. Next base: position 44,464,502 of record NW_027187460.1, read on the forward strand.
TAGTCTTGACCTTTAAGTTATACAATGTAAATATAATCTTTAATAAGCTTCTATTAAGCAGCCAAATACTGCTATTGTCTGAGAATTTTATTTTATTGTATTTTTTCACAGAAATAGATATTTGCATTCTATCCTCATAAAATGCATCTGGCTTATTCTAAGTCATATATTTTTATTATGACATTTTTTTTAGTGAACCAAATGTTTCCTATAATCTACATAGTGTGAGAAAATATTTCCAAAATTAAGGAATACTTAAAATCATAATTATGTTCTAATTCAAAGTTTAACCTGAATCAGAAATATTTTTTAATTTGCAATATACTCCCTAAAAATAGTTATTTTATTCAGATACTCAAATTCTGATTCCCATTAATTTTGATATTAATTCATATTGATCATAGTTAATATTAAAATTTTGCAACAAATGTCTTAGAGTTTCTTTATAAAATGATATTACAGAAGTATGTTTATTGTCTTTGGCATCCAAGCCCTAAAAAATTAAACTCATATGCACCAATTTTATGTAAATAGATGATTTAGTTCAATTCATAAATAGTTCTTATCCCTATTATATGTAGAATGTAGAATTCTGTGGCACTCACAAGGACTTTTGAAGTTTCTGTAAGAGCTGACTTCTAAATACTCTAGTAAGGGAATATGGCATACATACAAATATGAATAATTATACATAATGGTAAGTAGTAAGTACTTAAGAACAGCACTATGAGGTTAAAGAGATCATTGAATGAGGGAATTGTGGAAGATTTACTAAAACGCTTTCAGCTTTAAAGCAAATCAAAAGGTAGAAGGAAGAGAAAGAAGTCATTTCAGACAGAAGGAACAGAATGAGCAAAGGCATAGAGGTAGAAAAATGACAGAGAGACAAAAATAGTTGGACTGGAGTTGAAAATACTTGGAGGGGAGTAATATGGACTAACACTGGAAAGGTAGGATGCCAAGTGATTGCAAATGCCCTTAAATTATATGCAAAAATCTTTTGACTTTACTTAATAGAGAAAAGTGGAATACAATTTTTAAAAATTATTAAGCAATACACTGGGCTTGTCCAAGGTCAAATTGCTTCATTTATTTATTGTATTTATACAGAGCCCTTATCTTTTAACTCCCTAAGACCAAAACTCTTTGCTCTTCATCATGCTACACCTTCCTGTATACATTAATCAGATAAGAGGTAGATTTCATTTAATTCTGCTATTCGCATAAATGTGTACAGACTATGGAGGTTTGGATCTAGTTTCATAATTAGATTCGAATATCCTTTGGGGAGTAAAGTTATGCATTTTTAAAATTCTCTATCTTTGGTAAAATTTACAAGGAATTATTACTCATTTTAAGAATCATTTTTTTCTATTTGATCCCATGGGGACCCAACAAGCTATGTTAGACTATTTATAATAATTGCTTAATCCTTTACTATTTGAATTTTTTGTGTTAGGAGTTGTAGTAATTGGTGCAATGTAAAAGGTTTTAAAATACACAATTTTGTAAATATTACAAAATAGGTATTTAAGCAGGTTGAAAAATTTTTGTAAAAACTTCAAGTCAATTACCTACCTCTCTATATGTATTTTACTTGGGGAAATTATAGTGGTATTAAATATTTTATTTTCTATTCTTAGAATAGAGTGACTGAAACAGTATTGTACTTCCAGATCACATCAAATTTCCTTCTTTCCTCAGTGTTGTTAAATATGTCATATTTGTTACCTTCTGCAATTTATCATTTTGCTTTCAGTTCTACAAAGCAGTCTAATTGAAACAGTGATTAATTTGAAATCCTAATTATATGTCAACCCTATTTTTGTATTTCTGACACATCCAAATGTCATATGTTGTGATAAATTATTGTAATTGATGGAGCACAGTTAGTGGTTTCAAAAGAATTTCTTCCGTGTGGCTTATTTTTTTAAAAAGAGTTTGGCATCTGAGTGTTACTGATTTATCACACTTACCCCATAAACCCAATAAAACAGATAGTTTGTAGGTTAAAAAACAAAGAAGCAATGAATTAAACCCAATATGTATGATGACTGGAACAGAATTATAGTATTAAAAGTTGTATGGTTACCTCCTTGTTACAGACACACACACATTTATATACACACACATACATACATATACACATATACATATATAATGTGTATATATGTATAAGATATATAATACACACACTCAATACTTATATACATACATGTATGTGTGTGAATACATATTAAGTATTCACACACATGCCTATGTGTTACAAAGAAGAGGAATATATACAAACTTATACATAAATACAGCTATATCTATATTCTCAAGTAAGGCTTCCATTAGTGACAGAATTAAAATCTAAGATTATTCCATTCCATTATTCCTATGCATTACAAGTATAGTCTTCAAACAATGAACACCTGCAACTCCTCAATAATCTGTCAATGTAAATTATGAAAAATATTACTTTTATGCATAAAGAAATGACCCAGCCAAATTCAATTTTCTGTCCTTGTCATGCAACTACAAGTTTAAAGAATATCATTTGATTAATTCTCCCAATGCCAAATAAGGCAACTCCATTATAAATTTTAATTTCATAAACTAATTGGGAAAAAAAATGTGTTCTCCCCCTCTGTGGTGTTATTATGATGCTTTTCCTGGAATGCTCATTAGCCCTTTTCTATTGCAATCAATCATATCAATAATCATATTTTTTTAAGACATAGTTTGTTATTTTCCTGATAACAGGAAAAATATCAATTATAGCATGACAGTGTCTCATAGAATAATGAGTAATGTTAAAGGTTTTTAAATGTTTGTTTTTCAAAGTACAATAGTGCAAAGAATTCTTGGTAGAAAGGCAGGAGATGTGAGTTCAGGCCCTCTAGTTGAGCAGGTGAAGTCCATCCTACCCTACCAGTCTAGTGGCTGCCCCAGACAAAGCTGCCCCAGTTTCAAGATATTCTTTTTATTTTATTTTATTTGCTTTTTTTTCTTTGGACAGGGGAGGACAGGGCAATTGAGGTTAAATAACTTGCCCAAGGTCACACAGCTAGTAACTGTTAAGTGTCTGAGGCCAGAATTGAACTCAAGTCATCTCGATTCCAGTTCTGGTGCTCTATTCATTGCACCACCTAGCCACCCCTCAAGATATTCTTAAAGTCCACATTCACATGAAATGCACTAGCCACCACCAATGTGCTTCCTTGTTTTCTAGTCACATAGATGGCAAAATTGGTTCAAAGCAAAGATATTTAATGAAAACTCATAGTAAGAAAATCAGCAACATTATTCCTCCAATAAAACTGTAGCCAAAATGTATATGCCATCAATTGGAAAAATAAACACACCTAAGGAACATGTGTGGAGAAGAATATACAAAAGGAATGCCTCGGTGAATGAATGAAAGTCAATTCATACCTCCAACAATGCACCTATTGCATTTCCCACCAACTGTACTCCTTTGGACTTCTTCATCACTCCTCAGGAATCTCTTCATCATGGGAGATACTTCAGCCCTGGAACTCACACTTCCTTACCACCCTCTGCCCCTGGAACTCTTCTTTCCAATTGAAGGGTGGAGATCTCTTTGAATTTCCATTTAAGGAGGGTGCTCAGGCCAGCCACCAGGCCACAATTCTTTGTCATGTCTTGGCTCCATGCACCTTCCCTCTCTACAGTACACCTCCCCTTCACCCCTTCCGTTGGTATGTTGTTTTCCCACTTTAGAATATAAACTCCCTGAAGGTAAGGACTTTTACCTTTCTTTGTCTTTCCTGTACCTGGCACATAGTAGGTACTTAATGTTTATTGACTTAATGACTGACTGGTATTTATGGACTGCTCCTACTGATACGTCATGACATGTAGTCTCTGATAGACATAATAAGCATAATATTTGCCAGGCAAAGCTTTCTGTTCTTGATTGGCTAAGCACTTCACAATTATTATCTCACTTGTTCCTCACAATAACCGTGCAAGGCAGGCAAAAACTTATTTATTAGACTTGCAGATCTCAGAAGCCAAGTTCCATTTACTTTTAGGAGTTGGAGTCATGGTCTGAACAGAGAGGACATAGTATGAAACCAGCTTGTTGGAAAGATCATTGCTTTCCTCCTTTCTAGTCATATCCCTGCTTTTAATTTGTTCATGCTGCCAGCAACAAGTTATCTTACACATTTAATTGCTCTGTGCCTTTGGAAAAAAAAAAACAGTTTCTTCTGCTAGATACATAAAGTGTTAAACCTACAGTCTGGAAGACTTTAGTTCAAATTGACACACTTGGAAATTTACTAGCCATGTGGTTGCTGGGCAAAGAATTCCTGGGCTTTGTCTGTCTCAGTTTACTCACGTATAAAAATGGTGATAATAGCACCTGCCTGACAGGATAATTGTGAAGATAAAAATGAAATTATATTTGTAAAGCACTTTTCAAACTTGTAAATGCTAGCAATTATTATTACTTCATCTATAAAGCCAAAATAATGGCATTTGTTCTACCTAACTCCTGGATTGATAGTGAATATGTAAGTGTCTGAAAGTGTTTTGAAACATATGAAATTCTATACAAATGTTACATACTTATTTTACCATTCAAAAACTATACTATCAGTGGTTTGAGCCAAAAAAAAAGTGAAGTTGACTGAATGATATTTCCATTTTTACTTTCACATACATATTACTTCTTAACTGTTCTTGACTATGAAAAGAAAATTTTACATTAGCAAAATACCAGAGAATTGAATGATTCAGGCCTTCCTCAGTTTCTCAAACCCAAGACACTTCTTCTTTTCTGAGTAAATAGACAACAGGATACATTGGAAAGAGCATTATATTTTGAATCAGATACATTTAATTGGAATTTGATCACTAGCTATGGGATTTGGGGGCAAAACACTTCATCTTACTTCAATTTCATCTTCTAAACAATGAGAGAGTGGGGCTTCCTGATCCATCAGGTCATTTCCAACTCTAAATCTATGATCCTGTGATCCTACATCAATGAAATTATTTCTCACAGTATTTCTCTATGCTTCTTGCTTCCTATCTCCATATGTGCTTGATTTTTCTCCAGTCTTCAGATGCTGATCTCATTACCATTTAGAAAACAGCATATAGAAACTCTGTAGCTGTCTTAATGGTCTCATGGAAGAGGCAATAGTCCAGTGTAATTGAAATATTGTCTTAGTTCTTATACTTGTGAATTGGTTGCTTTCCATGAGAACACAAGATCCTTTAGGTCAGGGACTTTTTTTAAAATTTATATCCTTAGCACAAGCAGCTAGGTGTGTGTTAGATTATATATGATCTTAATCTTCAATTTGATTGACCCTTATTTAATACTGAACTGACTTCAATATATGACAGAGCTAAAGGGGAGCTTAGAAAAAATATAGGTTAATCTCCTCATTTTATAAATTAATGTAAGTTCAATTCAATAGACATTTATGTTCATGTTCCTACTATATGCAGACCACTACTCCAGATTTGGAGAAAACTCAAAGTTTAGATAACATATCTTTCCTTACTCACTACTGGTTCCCAGAAATTCTTTGTGGTCTTTATAATATGAACTGTTATTTTTATATTGACAAAGTCTAGCAGTATGGTGATATTATTGATCCTCAATTCAACATTTTCAATAACCTCTATAGTAATTAGAAGCTATAACAGCAAGCACTCTAGCATACCCAGGATGGTTGCTAAGCATAGTTTCTTTGACCTGCTTTTCTAAAGGAAAGCAACTCAAAAAGGGTTAACAATCTTACTTTAATCAAACATATATATCATTCTAAGTTCAGGGGGAAACATAAGAATTCTGGACTTCAGAAAATACAAATAGAAATTACAAGCAGACAAAAGATATAGACAGAGAAAATAACACAATTCAACAGAACAACAGACAGGACTTCTAGCTGTCTGACTATTGCGTACATACATAGTTACCAGAGAGAGAAGCACCAACATCTGGGTTTTCAAAACCGAGGGGGATCAATGGCTACTCAAAGTCTCATCTCCAAGGGAGACCTATTAAAGGGCAGGGAATATCTTCAAATTCACTTACCATTACAGTTGCCTATATCTAACACTAGTAATACCTAGGGGATGCTATATGGCTGGAGAACAATATTTGATATAACCAAAAGAAAGATGGGAAGATACATGGTAGGGATGAGTAGGCTATATCATATTAGTAAAATGGCTTTCACTCAAGAACTGACATAAGAGCATATATGGAAATTATAGAGAACTAAACACATACTGAGAAATTCAAAGATTCTAGAACCCCTCCATATACAGTGACTTTCTTGCTATTTTTCCCATGATTCTCTGTTTCCTAACTTCATGCATGAATTTTCACTGGTTGTTTCTCATGTTTGGAATGTTCTCCCTCTTGAACTGTAACTCATATCCCCTGACTTTCTTCAAGCTTAAATCCTACCTTCTGCAAGAGGCCATTCAGGTGCTAGGTCCCCTGTTTTACTCAACTGCCACTCCCACTCTTCACTCTGCCCCTCCCCCTTCCCAGTGTCTTCCTGAAGGGATTACCTTATATTTACATTGTATATATCTCTTATGTACATAGTTGTTTGTATATTGCTACTACTTCTATACTTAGAGCTCCAGGAGGGCAACAACCATGTTTTTGCTTTAACAAAAAAAATATATATATATATATCCCCAGTGTTTAGTGTACTGTCTCATCCACAATAAACTCTTATGCTTATTGACTGACTGAGAACTGATTGAGAACACTGGGTGCTTTTCTGTGGAAGACTTATGGAAAGAAACAAAATATCACAATATGAGAAATCATGGAGTAGATGAAATCGAATGGTTTGGAGGGAGTAAATATATCAGCAAAACCATGGCTCTATCATGACTTCATTCTGATTTGGGAGTCTTTCAAAATTATTATTTAAATTATTATTACTAAATTGATAACTTCCCAAGAGAGTTAAGTAAATTGTTAAGTAAAATTTTTATTTAACTCTAAAAATAAAAAAAAGCAAACACAAACCTAGATCTACAAGTTTAAACAAATTTCTATGTTTAAACAAAGGTATTCATACAAGCTTTTGTATTTAAATTGATCATATCCAATAGAAATAATCACAACTTATTTCATGGATCTTATAAATCTGGGCATTTCCATATTGAATTTCCTTTAGATAAGTCTACTTTATGTGCTTCCAAACACCTAGCATTATTAACCTAATTTAAGGGATGAACCTGAAATAATGCCAATTTAAATTTCAATTATCTTTGAGTTTCTTCAACCATACTTCCTTGTAATTTCATTTTGCTCTCCTGAGTCAAATTGATTTAATTCTCCATATAATGGGAAATTGGACAATATGCCAACAATGTCAACAACTCAGACCTTAATTTTTCTGAGTGAATCAAGAACACCAATATCCCAAGTAGTTCTGCATGAATAAGCTCAAGTGGTTTTAGCAGGTGAACCAAATTCCAATGCACTTACCTTGTATTTACTTAGCTTCATAAAATCTATAAAAACTGCATCCCTCTCTTGCCCCACACCCTATGTGAGATTCTTCAGGACAAGGATTCTTTTTCATTTCTGATTTTGTATAGCAGGAATCTCAAAGAGTGGCTTGATTATAGGAAGGAATCACTTAAGGAATGCTTGCTAAATTGCACTGAATCAAAAAAGTTTGCCAAAGGGACAAAAGAGAACCATAGGTTAATTTGATTGGATATTTAAATCTATCTTTTTTAGATCTATTTTGTACTGTAGAGAGGTAGGCAAGACTTCATCTAAAACTGTGAAAGGAAAAGGCCAGTAATGCATGTATGTAGAAAAATGCCAGTAATTTACCATGACATGGTAAAACCTAAATTCTTGTGGTCTAAGTAAATTTCATATTTTCATCTATAGAATAAGAAAGTGAAAACACTAAACATCCTGGTAAAAACAGTTAATTTAATAAAGTATGTTAGTATGTGCCTGTAATCTATGTTGCTAGAGAGTCTGAGACTAGTGAACTTGAGCTCAGTGGTTCTGAGCTTCAGTAGGGCTAAAACTGAGAGTCTGTACTAAAAATAGCATCATTATGATGAGGTCTGAGGAGTCAGATACAGGCAGGTGTGTATCAGACTTCCTAAGGAAAGGGAAACTGCTCCATGTCAGAAACTGAGTAACTCAAAGCACTAGCAGTAAGATTAGCACTGTGAGTGCTGTTGTATTTCCAGTGTGGGTAAGATAGGGAGACCTAGTCTCCAAAGTAAATATAAAAAAGTAAACAAATTAATCACCAACACTCGTGATAACAAAACCTGAAAATTTCTAACAACTGCATGTTCACTCTATAATGCACCAGGACATTCAATAGTTACTCGGATACTGGTTATGATATTCACATTGACAAAGGTGTCGTGTAGTCATTTCTCCAGATTTTTTATAATAACTTCCCTATTTGAAGATAAACAATTCTTTATGTCAAACATTCTTTATGTATACCAGGATTGTTGATTACTACTCTGAATTGTGTTTTCCATTTCCTAGACACTTGAATGAGGTTCCAGATTGCCAATAAAACCTTCTATAATATTTCTGTGCAATTTTTTTGAGGGAGAAGGGAGAATTATAGAGTGAGAAAAAGGAATGGCAGTGCAATTTATTTGGAGATTTTCATGGTTTTGGAGATCACAGGAAAAAAAAGTTTTGGAGATCACATGTTTACAATGTGAGGAATACCAAGGTATTAAATATAGCCAAAAGCTTCTCTATCTGGCATGACATCAACCAGATTTTCCTACCAATTAATATTATGCCTTCATGTCTGATAATAATTCTTGTTCTATTGATGACAGGCAGTAGTGTAAGCTCCCAAGGAAAGTAAATATACTAAGTGTGTTTCATTACATTAAAATTATTTGAAAACCAATAATGCTTGCATGATTTGGAGAAAGTCAGAGTATGCATGAAAGGCAACAGAACATAACTCTTTCCTCTCCCTCATACTATAATGACAATTGACTGACCCTAAGATGAATATTCTTTGAATTTCTCTATTGAGCTTTAGCATATCCACAAGGGGTTTATCATCTACAAGGTCCTTGATGTAAATAATAGGTTTGAAAAGCTGTGTTGGTTGAACCTGAAAATGAGAAGATAACATTAAGACACAACAGTGATCACAAAGTCTGTCCATAAAACTGGATCATAGTCTCTCTCTAAATATAGATATCAACATTATATATTGGAAAAAATAATACATTCAGTTTTGGAAGTCAGTGCTTAGTTTGCATATTCCAACACTGTCCTATGAACATTTTTTTCCCATGAAAATAGCCTTTGGCAATATATGTTTATAAGTTTTGTGGCCTTTTGAGAGAAGAGTGACAGTCTACATAGTATAATGGAGAGAGGGTTAAGCTTAGAGGCATGGAAACCTGCATTTTAGTTATACATTAGACACAAACTAGCTGTGTGATAGTGGGAAGGTCTTTAATCTCCCTGTGCCTTCAGAACACTGTCTATGGCAATAATTTATATGCCAATTGCTGACGGACAGTAGTTGAGGGAGTTTCTAGAATGGAAGTTCCCCTTCAAAAAAATAAATGTTTCACTTTTATAAAATGTTTCAAAATAAATTTTCAGGATATTTAAAAGAACAAATGAACATGAAAGATATAAATTTGAATTTCAATGTAATTCAGTGCATTTTTCATTATTAGAACTAAAAGAAAATGTTAAAACATGTTCCATTGAAATTTTGACATCAAATTCTTTCTAGAAGTAGTATAAGTAGCAACTCTCATTTATATAGGGTGCCCCAAAAGTCTAATGAGACTTCTGAGATACACTGTATAATTCTTTAAGGTTTGCAAAGTACTTCACATATGTTGTTTCCTTTGCTCCTCAATAGAACTCTTGGAGGTAGGTGCTATTATTATTCTCATTTTGGAGGTGAAGAAAATAAGATTGGGAGTTAAGGAACTTGTTCATACACACAGTGATTAAAGTGACAGGATTTTCATCTTTGCAGATGAGTCTCAGATCTAATTTACAAGGCTTACCCTTTTTCCTGACCTCCAGTCTCACATCTCACACCTCAAATGTGATGTCTCATAAACATCTTAATCTAAACAAGTCCAAAACTGAACTCATTAAATTTGCCTCCCCCCCCCAAAAAAAACAAAAACAAACAAAAAACAATCCTTCTCTTTTCATACTTTCCCTATTACTTTCAAAAGCACCACCGTCTTTTCAATTACACTAGCTTGCAACTTAAATGTCATCCTTAACTCAACTCTCATTTCCCCACAGCCAATCTATTACCAAATCCTATTGTTTCAACATTTGCAACATCTCTCACATGTGCTCCCTTCTCACTGCCACCACCATGATTCAGGTCCTCTTCACCTTACTCCTGGACTATTGCAATAAGCTAATGGATCTCTTGGTCTTCCTAAAGCACACTTTGGACCATGCTAATATCCTCATTCAATCAACTTAACCAATGGTTAAATATAAAATCCTTTGGTTTTAAGTCCTCATAATCAGGTCCCTATCTACTTTTCCATCCTTCTTAGACTTTCCATGTACTGTATAATCCAGTGATACTGACTTACTTGCTGTTCTTTGCACACATGATTCTCCATCTTCAGACTCTTAGAACTTTCACTGGCTGTTCTCTATGCCTAGAACTCTCTTCTTTACCTCCATCTCCTAGCTTCTCTAGCTTTCTTCAAGTCTCAGCTAAAGCTCTAACTTCTGGAAGAAGCCTTTCCCAGTTCTCCTTTATCTGAGTGCTTATCCCCTGAGAATATCTTCAATTTATCCTGTACTTATACTTTTGGTTCCCAGGTTGTCTCCTCCCAATTATTCTGTGAGCTCCTTGAGAGCAGGGACATTTTTTTTAAAGCTTTCTTTGTATTCCAAGAATTTAGCACAGTGTCTGGCACAGAGTAGACAATGAATGAGTCCTGACTTATGACTTAGTTAATTTGAAAATTAGTCTTCTGACTTCAAGTTCAGAACTCTCTCCACTAAGCAGAGTACATATGGAATACCTACTCCAAAGGGCATTACTGGCCCTGGTATTACAGTTTCTATTCTCATGCCAAGGAAATTTTTCTTCTTATAAGTTGTGAAGTTTGTCACAATTTCATTGATGATAACACAAAATAATAAAGTTTTTAAGTGAACAGATTGTATGATGACAAGTAACACATTATGTCAACTTTAATTACAGTGGTGACATTAATTAGTTTTTCATTTGTCATTAGCTCTGGATTTGGAGAAAATAACAAGTTAGTCACTTTGGTGAGGATCATGAAAGTCTTTGTATTTCAGATATTACAAATTTCATCCCTGTCACCAAAGCCTTCAGGATACAATTTTTAAAGTTATTGAATATATCCTAAAGGAAAAAAGATACAGATTATATTTGTATTGCAACTTCCATGGTGGGGTATTAATTGATGCCTTGTGAATATGGATGAATTGAAATCTTCAATAATTAGCAACAAATCCAGTTCTGGTTCATTCCTATCTTAAAGGTTAATCCTTTATTTTTGATCCCATCGTTCTCCAACAATTGCTTCTCTTAAAATCTCATTTTCCCTCCAGTCACTAATAGTGTGGAGGATACCCCTGTGTGACCTGCTTTGCTTTTCTCTCTCTCTGGAGATCTCTTCTGATCAACTGATGTACTATGGGAAATGGCACCAAATTAACATTAGACCAGGAAATAAAGACCTAAATAATGACATAGGATATGCAGAATTAAGTCACTTCATCAGTTTCTTCTTTAATTGAATGTCCAATTTATAACTGACTCACTTGAAAATATATGCAGAAAGGAAAACAATTTAAAAGCCTGGGCTTTGGAGTACAACATCCTGTTAATGCATGAGCCAATTGCTATATGTTCTTATGAGAATTGGAAGCTAATTGTTTTACTTCAAAGAACAAGGACTAGATTTGTAAGTAAGGAAAAAAAGTCAGTAACAGGAAGAAGAGAAGGATAGGAAAGAGACTTTGGGCTGCAAGTCTAATTTGGTTCTGTGTGTGTGTGTGTGTGTGTGTGTGTGTGTGTGTGTGATGGGGGAAGGGCTTTACTTACCAATTCGTGATAAAGTTTATTGAGTCAAGGATGAAAGCAAAGTATGATGACCACAGAAGAAAGAGAATCCCAATTCAAGAATTAACAGAAAGGACGGGAACGGTGCATTTAGCAGGAGTTAAAAAAAAAATCAAAGGAAAATCTGTCATCTTTCTTCTAGGCACAATGAAGAATATAACACCCCCTCACTATATACCAGGCCCGGGGAGGATTTAGATACCCCTACATGGATGAGGACACATTGAAGGCAAAACATGAGGATCCATCTTGAGTAGTAGTTGGCCTCCTACTTGGTGCAGCCACTCCCAAAAACTTACTAGCATTTCTCATGAACATTACAACATTTAAGGAGGCAACATAGAGTATCAAGGCTGGGACTGGTGATGTTTAAACTAGTACATTTGGTTCTGGGAAAGAAAGAGCAATACTACTATTCCTCAGCAGTGTATTTATAATTCAGAAATTTGGAACAGGTGATGAATCCCCAGGGAACTCTTGTACCAGTGATGAGTTCTGAGTAGCATCCCTCCCTGTCTTGTGTGTGAGTTGTCATAACTCATTTGAAGATTTGTTTTGATGTAATCTGGAGCACTGGGAATTGGTCCTATAGGTTTATGTTGGAGGGAATAAAGAGCCTGGAGTAGGAACCTGTTCTGTATTTTGTGTCTATGAGTTTATGAGGATGAGACAGAACATGAACCAGCCTGCTCAATATCATAGATGAAAAGAAGCCTGAAATAGGAGTTATCTCTGAACTAGTGTGTACTCAAGATTTGTCTGTTGGAGGCTTTCCCTTTCATCATCATAAAGAGCAATATTTAGCTAAAAAAACAGTTGGTGACAATTGTTTTTTTTTCTTTTCTACTTTTCCTCTTCAAAAATTTTAGCACCTTTAATGAGCTTTGCAATTTTAAAATAGATATATACACACACATATATACGCACTCATATATATGCATTATGCATACAAGTATGTGTGTACCTGTGTGTGTGTGTGTGTGTTTGTTTTGTTTTCAATTCTTGGCTAGGCTGAAAAATGCTGCTTGTATATAGAAAGAGATTTCTTCCCTTTCCCCTCTTCTATTTAAAATTAACATAAGCAAACAGAAGTGCAGGATTCCTATGGCAATTATATAGTATTAGGAAAAGGAGAACACCTCCGTGCCATCTTAATATATGGAACTTGATTAGAAAATTGACATTTTGGATCATGCTTTATGATGTCTGTTAAAGATCTATATTAAATATTTTTCTTTATGTAGTTGAAGGTAAAATTGTTACCTTTTTTAAGTGTCAGAAAATATCAGAAATCTTTTTATTTTGGAGTCATATTCTGCTTCTATTTAGTCTGTGACCTTGGAAGAAAAGCATTGATGGAAGAGAAAAACCAAGTTAAGTAACAATTCCAGGACTTGATCCATAATGCCCCTCTCTGCTTCCTCAGCTACTACATGTACTAGGACATTAAGATAAATAAAGCCTCTATTGTTGCATTTGAAGGAGAATCAGCCAGAAGAAAAATTGAATCCAAATGATCTCCAATTTGATTTCATTTTAAATCCTTTCTTTAAAAAAAAAATGAAAATAAGGGTGGCTAGGTGACACAGTGAGTAGAGCACTGGACATGGAGTCAGGAGCACCTGAGTTCAAATCTGATCTCAGACACACACACACACACACACAAAAAAAGTAGTCATGTGACCTTGGGCAAGTCACTTAACCCCAATTGCCTTACCTTCTCCCCTCCAAAAAAAATTGAAAATATTGTTACAGTTTTAGAAATACAAAACTTCTATTATGTCTCTCTATTGCTGGCTATGTGATAAGCTATATTATTTAAAGTTGAAAGAGTATCTAAAGCCATACTTAAAGCTTTATAGCTTTTCTCAAGGCCAAATTTATTTGTATGTTAATGGAACATTTTGTTGCAACTAATGGGGCATTAGTCTCCAATGAATAGAAAGTTCTGGTAGCAGCCTTCACAAATGGTTCAAATTGAGGTGTAGTGTTTGAATGCTATAAGCTGCATTTATGACACCTTTGTAAATTATGTAGTAAATTAAGTATAGAGTGCCAAGACAGATGTACTCTGGGAACATTTTCAATATATCTATATCTAGAACGTCTTTACAATTTTCTTTAATCCTTTGGAAGCAGGTTTCATTTTTTTTTTTTTACCTTAAAGGAGAATATGAAAGGATTACAAAATCTTTCCTACTCTTAATCTTTAATCCTTCAATGTATGCTAAAAGTCTCTGAAAATCCTAGAGGGTGGAAAAGATGAAAGATGTCTGGGAATTAACCTATTTTTCTTTTCTTTATGAGAAAAACAGTGACATGACAGTGACAGTTTAAAGGAGCACTTCTACTTGATTACAGAAGGTAAAGGGTTATTTGTTGCTTTTTAAAAAATTGCTAGATAATATAGATATTATTTTAATATCCCATCTCTTTCCTCCAATGGAAAGGTCTAGGTTGAAGGAAAAGTACAATGTTGAAGTAGAAGGAGTGAGAGAGGGACCTATCACTGGAGTGGCTTTGTCCTTCAATACTTCAAATACATTCCTCTAGTGACACAATTAATACACCCTCTCTGCTTTGGTAGATGGTTTTGTGGTTACTGAAACTACCAAAAAAATAATTACTACCTTTGTTCATGCTTCCAGTAACGTTCCTCTCAGAAACTGGCTAAGTTGGTCCTCAGATACAAGTGCAAAATCTGTCACTCTACTCATATTAGCTAGGCTACCCACTATAGCCTTTCTGGCTGGTAGGCCCTGTCAGTGTCTGGATTCTCCTGGACAAGACTTTAAGAACTCATGTTTGCCTTCTAGATATGATGGAGCACCAGGGACAGGGTCTAATGGAGATGAGCTACTTGAGTTCATCAAAATTTCATAGTATCAATCAATAGAAACTTTCACTAGACAAAATAACCAAAAATATGAAAAGGGAAAACAATATTATTGAAGAGTATCCCTCCACAACTGCTCTTACATTAACCTACATGCAAATATGCACACTTTCCACTTTCAACTTCCCCTGCTAATTCAGGCAATTCCTTACCTGGATTATTGCATTATCCTCATAATCAGTCTGTTCCCCCCTCCCCCATGATCACTTTCAGATTAATCTTTCTAAAATATAACTGTGATTCAGTCACCTACAATGTGATCCACAGGCTTGAGTGGCTTCCCATTGGCTCCTATACTAACTGCTCCCTGAGTCACCCACTCAAGAAATGACATCTCCCTACTCAAAACTCTCCTAGTACTTCACATACTCTATATTATTTGATATTGTGTATGGACATATTGTGTGTATACATAAATATTTGTGTATACATACATCCACACACACACATATTCTGTGTATAGAGTATATATCACTACATTTGTGTAGCAGCAAGCACCCCAGCATCCCCAGGTTGGCTGCTCACACAGGTTCTTGGATCTGCTTTGATAAAGGAAAGCAACTCAAAATGGGTTAACAGGCTTACTTTAATCAGTCAGACTCACATGGTTTACCTTGTTCAGGGGAAAAAGGTCAGCACCCTGAACTTCAAAGTATACAGGCAGAATTATCAAGACAGAAACAGATCAAGTAGACATCTTTCTGGGTTTTTCAACATCTGGGTTTTTCAAAGCCTGGGGGCTCTGGACGACGGCTTCCCAGAATCCAGATCAAATCACAGAACACTTCTCAAAGTGAGCCCCAAAACAAACCTCACATCAGGGCTTATATAGCCTTCTCTTGGCTCAGAGAATGTAACAATCTTTTGGACCCACTGGCCAATCACAAAGTATCTACTGAAAAACAAGCCTCCTACCCCAGGCTCCAGGTGCACTTTAGCCTAGGGGCAGGGAAGATCTTTAAATTTACATTCCCATTACAATTTGTTAACTCCTTAATGGTATAGATAGTAAATCCTATGGGCATCCCTTTCAAAGAAAAAAAAATTCCTTATAGATATTTTAATCAATAGATGGGCTGAGGACTATTTTGGCAAGGTACAGAAATTTTAAAAGAAAAGAAATATTTGAGTATAATAGGTCAACAGGATGCAAGCAGAAAGAAGAATGGACTCAGTGCCAGGAGAGAACTGGATTCATAGCCCTTCTGATACTTAATAGTTGAATTCAATCAATAAGAATTCGTTTATGGTCCTGGGTGAGTCATTTAGCCTTTGTTCAGTTTAAGTTTCTCATCTGTAAAATGTGGATGTTCCTAATAATGTATAGCATTTCATTGGATTATGAGGATCAAAAGACATAATATATATATATATATATATATATATATATATAGTGGTATATGGACACTAAAGCAATATAAAATATTATTATTGCATAAGAAAAGGCAGATTATTTATGATGATTAAGATGGCTAGGGTAGTATCAGGAGAGTGAGTAGTTGGCATCAAATTTCAAGCAGAGACTTGATCAGTTATTTTTCAGTCATTTCTGACCCTTTATGACCTCATTTGAAATTTTCTTGGCAAAGATAATTAAATAGTTTGCCATTTTCTTCTCAAGTTCATTTTATTGATGGGGAAATTGAGGCCAAGAGGCTAAGTGAATTGCCTGGGGTCTCACATGAAGTAAGTTTCAGAGGCCAGATTTCAGTTTAGGAAGATGAGTCTTACTGACTCCAGGCCCAGCACTCTATCCACTGTGCCACCTAACTGCCCTCAGAGGTTTGATATAGATAGATAATTACCATGAGTCTTAAGGATAGAACCTGAACCTACATCTGATCTGGAAAACCAAATTAGAGGACATGGACAAGATTTTGAGTTAACATAGGTTGGTTTGGATTGGTAATCAAAAATTTAAATTCATCAGGACTGCACAGGTAGGACAGAGAATATGTAATCAAAGGTCAGAACTCAGGCCATATGTGAGGAAAAGGACAAGGAACATAATTAGTACTTGCATATCAGTATCTGGAACAAATAAGGAACCTTGAACGTAATCTGGTCTTAATGGTTATTCTCAGGACAAGGACCATCTGCCCTTTGTCTAAGTTTTAAGCAAGCACTTTTGCTGCAATGGACAAGGTCCTACATAGTGTTTTTGAATTGAAAGTTAGTCTGGCAGTCAAAAGTAACCAGTTAGGTAGGAATAAACTGAAATTCTAGCTTTGTTACTAACTAGCTGTGAAATTCTGAATTAGTCACATTCCCCCTCTGAGTCTTAATTCCTTCATTTGTAAAAGTAAGGAGCTAAACCTTAAATGATGTTCTAGGTACCTTCAAACAGTAAAACTCTCTGATTCTTTTCTACTCTTGTGAGGATTGTTCTATAGGAAATAATCAGGGTTCTGTAGGTGCTGCAAATGTTGGCAGATGGGTGGGTACTTTATGGAGTCCTCATTTCATTAACAGAGAGAGGGAAGAGTGAGGAGTAAATCAAGAAATCTTTGTCTTAAAATGAGTGTTCAAGTCAAAAATAACATGAAATAAATATTAAGAGATTTAATCTAGTTAGTGAGGAATATTGAAGATCACCATGAAAAGAATGTGTTTTATTTAGAGAATGATGGGGGGAAATAAGAGAAGAAATAGTGCCCAGATCTGAATGTTTCTGAGTCTTAGGGAACTCTCATGTTATGGTACACAGCAAGAATTTACGAAATGTGTGCAATGAGCCAGGTCCTGTGCTAAGCTAGGGGGTTTATAGATGGCTTGCAATCTGCTTCAGACTAATAAACATTCTAATGCTTCGATTGATCTGTGACCTTGTCAATGTGGATACTCGATCCAAAGATAAGGATGACAACCCATCTGAGCTGTCTCTTTCTGTTCAATTCTTAGCCATGTTTTCCCATAAATCCTCCAAATATTGATGGAGGCAATGATTTAGTAGAAAGAATGCTACGTTTTGAATGAGAATACCTGGGATCAAATCCTGGCTTTCTCATCTATTAACTGTTTGACTTTGGTCTTCACCTCTCTGGGACTCAGTTTCTTCATCTATAAAAATGAGGATAAATAATATTTGCATAAAACCTCCCTAGAGAGGAGCTATGAGAAAAGGAATTTCTAATCCTTAAAGCATTATTAAGATGTGAACTCGTTTTCTCATTTTAATTGTATGAAATATATTTTCATACTATAGTTATAAAGAAAAATGAAATATTTGTAACATGCTATGTCAGCTGTTCACTATTAGCTGTATCATCTCATAAAAAAACACTCTCTCCATTCACCAACTGTTAATTTTTCTAATGATACAAATCAAAGATATCTAAAACCCAGTATATCTTCAGCCACCCACCCAGCAAGAGTTCACAGATCACCAAACATTTGTTGTTCCTGGTGACGACAGGCAGCTGACAGTCAGATAACAATCACAATACTCCTTTTGACTACTGAGTTCTACCATGAGGGTTTTTTTTTCTCTTCAGATTGATGAACAACCTTAGTCACTCTGACAGCTGCCCAGATTTTTCTAGTTATTCATTGTAAATGGCTGCCCTACCTTGTCACACAGATAACATGTGGTTGGCATATTGGATTGTAATAAATTGAAAACATGAAATGCATCTGCTACTTCTGAATTTATATTGTGATTACTTTTAGAGAGGAAATAAACCCAAATTAAACTGATGCTTAATATTATCCTCAAATTAAAACATGAATGATGAAGTAACACATCCAAAGTACAAGATTTACTTTAAAAGATTTTCTTCCCTCTTTTGCTATAAGGCCAATCTTTATATATAGAACTACAAATTACTGAAACATTTTACGAAAGTATTTCACCAGCTTTAAGCATTTTTAATCTTCCCCTTAATTTAAAAGCTATTTATTACATTTTTCCCCTGACAAGAGGAAAGTCTTTTTTTTTCTTTTTGAGTATAGTGGCCATTACCATTCATGTTAAAGTACATACTTCACCTGCCAAAAATGATGTGCTTTATTTTGATTATTTTGCACATAAACAGTCATCTTGTTTTCAAGCACTGATATTCAACCTACATCAGTACCTATTCAAACAACCAAAGACTTTCTTTCTGTGGGCTTGGGCAATTTTCTGAGAAAGGTATTGATGTGTGCTGAGTGTCAGAAGACAGGATTGAGTCCTCCTATGGGAAACTCTCCTGCACACACACACACACACACATACACACACACAGACATACAGACACACACACAAACACACACATCCCCTTTTAAAATCATGCTTATTCTATAGACTATTCAATGTTTAATTCCTTGAGAACAACCTTTTCAGAGAAATATTTGAGTCTTTTGTTTGTTTTTATCCTCATCTTTACCTCCCCATTTCCACTTTGAAACTGTCTTTCAGAACTGAGAACTGGTTGGGTAAGTGAGATAACTACAAAAGATACCTGCGATTAAGGCTGAAATTATTTCCTATAACATTTCAGAATCCAAACCTATTTACTATCAGAAAACAAAAATTTTTAATGCTGACATTGACAGGGTAGGATCATGAAAGATTGGAGAAAATATTTTAGAAATCACAACATAAATTTTACTTTTGAGACCACTGCTTATGTAAAAATGATATCTTTGTTTAGCTCATCAAGCTTAGTTTCAATATTTATAAAAGTTCAGTAACACTTGACATGTGTGTTTGAGATTGGTGTATGATTTGTTAGATTATTATATGTATTTGAAATGTAAATTTGAATTGAACCAAAAAGCAAGAGAAACATGCAGAATAATTTTCTGTTTGAAAAAAGACTGCTATCACCTATCACTGATGGTCTTCTCAATCTCTTCAGGAAAACATACAGTTTAATCATATTTATCCATTGTCCCATTTAAAAGTAGAATACATTTCTTTTCTCAGAGTCACCTAGTCTTTTGTTAAAAGATGATTAAAAAATACTAAATCCATTTTTCTTAGAAGGCATGACATTCAAAGTACTTGATTCAATGTTGAATATGTATGTATTTATGTGTATGTATACACACACATATATATGTATGTATACACACACACATATATATGTATGTATCTTTAAAGAGGTCATTTAACAAAAGCATAATCAATGTTTGTATCCCTATAGAAAATGAAAAAGATTCCCCATAAATGTAATAAGTTCAGATTTTGATTTGATAAAAGTAATTCCTTGAATGTAACTACATTCTGTTTTACATTTCCTTAAGCCATTAACAGTCACTAATTTACTTTCTCTTCATCCTAGGGATATATTTCTTAAATCTTACAAATTGTATTTTGGTACGATTTGAATAACTAGGTGAATGACTGTTGAATCATGTAAAATTGAATAGACTAATTTTGAGGAAAACAATAAAATCCAAAACTAAATTATGTTGAAACTATCTTAATTTATTAAACTTTTTTTCCAATTAGAGTTGTGTTTCTTCACCCCAGAACAAAACTAGTGTAAGTGAAGGTCACATTTGAATTCAGCTCTTCCTGATTCTAGGTCCAGACCTATCTGTAACAGATAGAGGGTATATCATGATCCTCCCCAAAGCACAATTCAGGAATCAATACTTTTGTCAGTAAATCAAAGCATTTAATTCACAACAAAGGGAGGAAGTTGGAAGGAAGGAAGGAAGGAAGGAAGGAAGGAACTAAGGAACTACTACATCAGCCTCTGGGCTCAGCATTTTAAAATATCGCATGTGATCTTCACAACAGTCCTGGGAGATAGGTGGCATTATTAGACCCATTTTATAATTGAGGAAACTGAAGTAGACAGAGATTAAGTGACTTTCTCAGGTTCACACACAGGAACTATATAAGATCAAGGTATATGGTTGGAGGGGAAATTTATGCCTATGATACTGCAGATCTCCTGATAACTGTTACTGCTTATGTCCTTGTGCTGTTCTTTGTTAGTCCTAATCCTATCAGGCTTTGTTCTCCCCTGATCCCTACCAGATAGTACATCTCACTAGAACCTCCCTGATACTACATCTCATCTACTCTCTGCTGGGCAAATCTGTTGCTCCAGCTGGTCTCCAGCTCATGAATATGAGTATTCTACGATATGCATTTTCTGATTTCCCTAACTGTTAGTGCTCTCTAATTTCTCAAATTATAATGCACATATTCATCTATTTAAATGTTGTATCTATATAGGAGCATGTAAATTCCTTGAAGGAAGGAATTATAATGTTTTAAAAAATTTATTTTCAGATCTTCAGCACCTAACAGTACCTCACACAAAATATATGTTTAATAAATGGTCATTGAATCAGAGAATGGATAGCCACTTAATGATGCTGTAGAGCAGAGTCCTAGTGGGATATTTTTGAGGCATAGCCTGCACTAAATGACTTCTGAGTCTTCAGAATATTGGTATACTGTGGTTCTATGATCCCATTTGTCTATTTCAATTGCTAAGTGATGTCCTTTTTGACTTTTAGTGTCTACATTTTCTTATTCTTAACTTTATGTTGACTTTTTCACTGTGAAGGAGGTATATTAATATGCTAGAAACTAAATATTCTACCTACATAAAAGAATAATGTTATGAAACATTAAATTTGTCTCAGATGGAAATGCACTTGTGGGAGGAAATCTTGAGTCTGTTTCCTTAGTTTAGTTTAGGTAGAATTTTATGAGGGTAATGTTCATGGAAGAGCCAATGAGCCAATAAATGGCTCTTCTGTGTGATCACACACTGTAGTGAATCTCAGCTATTTGATTACCATAAAAACTGTACTCCAACACAGTGGACATCACTCCTAATGTAAGAGAGTTGACATAGATTTAGTAATAGTCATTATAAGATTTCTTCTTATATTAAAAAAAAATTTGAAAAATCCAAGCTCCTACCTTCCATGTGATTAATAATAATTGGCTTATGTAGATATTTTAGGAAAGAAACAGGTTTTATAACTAGAAGAAATGTTGGAGTTCATTTTGTTCGAACAATTTTTTTTTTCAGTTAAGGAAATTAAACTCCTGAAAACTTTAATGACTTGTCTATATTTAATAAAAAAATAAAATAAAGATTTCAATTTAGGACCTGTGGTTGCAGATCCTATAACCATTCCACTGAACCACACTGCTCATTGAATATTCAGGGTTCTAAATTCCTGGCCTAGGTCAATACATGTTAAGGAAAGGTGATTGTAGCCATCAGTGAAGATGAAAGTAGCATTTTTCTCAAAAGACCAATACTAACTATTTTCTGGTGATTCTCTCAAATCTTTCTGATCACTGAGTTTTAGTTTCATGTCCTAGTTTGCTAATAAATGTTGCAAAAGCGTGGACTTTCTGTCTTTCACTAATAGTAATCCTGTGGCAGAAGAGACTTATTTTAGAGAAATACCTAAAGTATCTCCTGAACACACACATCAAATGAGCAGCAAATCAATAATTAGTCTTTTTAAGTGACTTAAGAAAATTATAGAAAAAAGATTAATAATGCATATTAAACTTAAAGTGTGTCATACCACATTTTCCCCCAAGAGAGCTGATTGTTTATCATTTACCAGCACATACTAGAAGGGAGGTAAATCTTTGTTTTGCTTTTAGAGCAAGAAAATCTTTAGTTTTTTGAAAGGCTGTTATATAATAGAAGGGTTAGACACATTTCATTTTGTCTGCCAAGGAAATGGGTGGAAGCTGCAGATAGATATTTGTTCAAAATTAAGAACATTTGCCTCATTATTAAAATTGCTTTTGCTCCCATCACTGGAGGTTTTCTTGAATAAAATCATCAAACATATGGCTCATTGGCCCTGACAAAAAACCCAAGTGAGACCCAAACTAGATTAAAATGTAATTAGGAAATATTTGACAAAATAAATAAAAATCCAATTAAACATAGATAACATTACATTTTTAACTAAATCAATATGTGTCACATAGGGATCCTTATGTAAGGCTTGAGGACCCCATTTCTTTTTGAGTTTGACACCACTGTTTGGGAAAAAAAACTGTTAAAAGGCCTACAGATTTTTCATTTGTTCTCATCAATTATGGCTACTCTTTGGTTCTGACTACCTTCCACACACTAGTAAGATAACTGCATAACTACTACCTCTTGGACCATTTGTCTGTTGTTAATATTTTCCATTTATCACTTCCATAGCATTTAAAGGGGATATCATAAGGAAATTTATATTTTGTTTGGGTTGGATTAGATTCTTTGAGGTTTTTTTAACTTTTTAATTTTGAAATTCTGTTTCTCTTTTTATAAAATAGAAGAGTTGGCTCAAATAAGTACCTGGTTAGAAAAGGACAAATAATATATAATTTTATTGAAGGCTAATTAGAAATTAGTGTGACTTAGAAAATGAGATGACAAATATAAATCTATTTCATTTATATTGTATAAATCCTTAATATTGAAGAAATTTTTCCACAGAATAACAATCTTGTCAATGTAATTTTTTTTAATGCCCAAGATTTCTCAGCAATCCTATGTAACATGTCTTTCTCATCTTAAACTTATTTTAACCTTTACTTTCACTGATCCTCTTTCTAAAGGCAGATACACCTAGATTTTTTTTTTTTACTTTTTGGGGGGCAATTAGAGTTAAGTAACTTGCCCAAGGTCACATGGCTAGTTTTGTGTATGTGTGTGTGTGTGTGTGTGTGTGTGTGTGTGTGTGTGTGTGTGTATGTGTGTGTGTGTGTGTGGTAAGTGTCTGGGGCTGGATCTGAATTCAGGTTCTCCTGACTCCAGGGCTGGTGCTCTACTCATTGCATCACCTAGCCACCCAGATACACCTAGATTGATGAAATTTGGGTGATAACAGAATTGAGGTAAAGTGAAAATACCTGATGTTCCTAAATTACACTCTTGAGGCCTAAACATTTGCTAGTATAGTGAATAGAGTTCCAGACCTAGAATCAGGAAGACCTGAATTCAAATGTGACCTTCACTTACTAGTTGTGTGACCCTGCAAAAGTTATAAGTTACATAACCTCTGTCTGTCTCAATTTCTTCAAGTATAAAATAGGTATCGTGATAGCACCACCTTTCTAAGATTGCTGTGAGGATCAAATGATATAATATCTTTAAAGTGCTTAGCACAGAGCCTAGTACCTAGTAGATATTTTAAAATGCTTGTTCTGTTCCCTTTGCTCAAATTTATTTTGAGGAAAAATTTCTCCCCTAACTAGATTCTAGAACTTAGAAGGCCCAAATGAATCCTGCTATTCCCTTTCCTAGGGAATTGGGGAGGTGGGGGTGGGAAGAAGTGATCATTTTTTTTCCTGACTTTATCAAGTCTAACCAAAATGGGCTAAGGGAGGGTACCATGACAAAGTTATCATAACAATATTACATATGGAAATCTCCATTAATATCTGGATTACTTTTCTCAACTGTTAGGACTATTTCTCCATCACACAACTTTGAAAGCTCTTCTCATCCAGAAGCCAGTAACCCCATCTACTCTAAAATAAGAAAAGACCAAAGGGAACTACTACCAGAGTTGTTTCATATTTGTCTTGAGTGGTGGATCCTAATTTTTGTCAGGCAATTTTTCCTAATTTACTTTGCATGTATAGTAAATATCAACTCCAGATTATTTCTAGTTTTCATTGATCATCAGCTTTTGTATCAGTAGATGGGAGCTACCTATGGGTCACACTATACAGCCTTGATAAAGATCCTAGATCATTGAAGCTACTTTCAAGATTGAAACTATATGCCATTGCTAAAATCAGAATCAATCTAGATGACAGATGCAGTCTGAAAAATCAGTGCAATCGATGTTATATTCTTGCACTCCGCAATCAAAAACTGAGTTATAGTACATAATAAATAGAGATTGCATGAGATGTGACACTTCCACCTGGTGAAAAGGGACTCTGAGGGGGAAATTTTCCTATAAAATGTCTCTGATAAAAGTCTGCTATTGAAAATAAAATATAGAGGAAAATGACAGACACATATAAGACAAAGAAGCACTGTTCCCCAATAGATAAATGGTCAAAGAAAATAAACAAGTATATCTCAATAGAATTGTATATTTTCAATTATCAAATGAAAATATGCTCCAAATAAGAGAACTACACATTGAAATAACTCTCTATTTCTATCCCTCATCAACAAATTGGAAAAGCTTAAAAAAAATAATGGCTATTGGGAGGGAACTGATGGCATATACATACATTAATATAATGTTAAGGAGATATAAATTCATCCCCAAATTCTGGAAAACAAAGAAAAATTGTGAGAGAGAAAAAAGATACCTCAATTATTTATAACCTGTGACCCAGAGATGCCATTTCAGGTCATATATGCCAAGGAAGTAAAAAATTATGATAAAAGTACCATAAATACCCAAATATTTCTAGTAGCACTTTCTATGTGTGATGTGTGTATGTGTGTATGTGTGTGTGCATGTGCACGCACAGGGTGACAAGGAAATGGAAACATAGTGTGTGCACTTTGATTGGGGAACAGCTAACAAAGCTTATAAAATGTGAATGTAAGGGAATATTATTGTGCCATAAAAATGATGAATATAAAAAAGACAGAAAAAAACATTAGGAGACCCATATGAATTAATAAAAAGAGAAGTAAACAGAATGAGTTAAAAATGTAAATAATAATGACAATGATATCAACAAAAAAGAAAAGAAAATGAAGCTTTATGCAGAAAAAAAAAAGGGCTCTCACCATAGCAATTTGGGTGAGGGTTATGTGAGAACGCTCTGGGAGATTGAAAATGAGGAGACTTCCCAGTATCTGATTATATAGTAGAGTAATGTACATGCTGTGCTTTGGCAAAAGAGACTCATGCAAAAGGCTTAACTGTTGAGTAGATTTATCAAAGAATATTTAAATAAAGTTTAGGTGACTGAGGTCAAAGAAACACTGTTTCCCTGTGAAGATTTGAGTACTAATGTGAAAGTTCCCAAGATGGCTTCTCTTTTGCACAGGAAAAGTCCTATTTTTTTGATCTGTGAAGGATATTCCCTTAATGTGGGGGAAGAGTGGGGCATTGCACATCTGGGAGGAAAATTAAGTGTTACCTATTATTTCTACTTCCAGACTTGGTTTCAGATTTTGGATCATTAATTAGTTGAGAGGGCAAACATTATAAAATAATAATAATAATAAAATAAAAAGTGAAGTGGGCAGAGAATTTGACTCATCCCATGACTGACTTAAGGCATGGCATAGAGTCAGGAAGACTCATCTTCCTGAGTTCAAATTTACGCTCAGAAACTTACTAGCTTTGTGATGCTGGGCAAGTCATTTAAACCTGTTTGCATCAGTTTCCTCATCTGTAAATGAGTTGGAGAAGGAAATGACAAATCATTACAGTATTTTTGCCAAGAAAACCCCAAATAGGGTCATGGAGAGTCGGACACAACTAAAAACAACTAAACGAACAACATGTCTGACTTTGGGTCTATTCTCATACTTTTGGGTTGCTGAGGTTAAAGCCTTCCTTAGTTGTACTTCTGACAAATTCTCCTTTACACAGGTGGATACCAAAAATAAAGTTTTTCTCATGGTCTGAAATTCTGATATTGCTTTTAACCCTCCTTTGCCGGACTCTGGACTCTCAATCACACCACAGCTACAGTGAACAGATTAACATTTACTCAGGGTTTTTTTTTTTTTGTTCAGTACTTCAAGTATCAGGATGTTTTGTATTTATGAAATGGGCCAATAGGTAATAGCTATGGATGAGAAAAGACTCTGTCACAGGTGCTATATAATTACAATGGCTAGTCTTAACCCTGGAGAAAAGAGGAAATGTACTTCTCATCTTTTGTTGGAAAGGTGAGATTTAGAATACTGTATAACACTGTGTCAGATGCAGTTACTATGTATCTAGGCTTTGCTAAACCATTTTTCTTTGACACAAGGAAAGGGTTAGGGGGCAGAAGTGTGTGTGTGTATGTAATTGTAATCTGCTGTAAAAACGCATGGCATTAACAAAATTTAAAGAAAAGAGTAAGAAAAAAAGGTCCTTTCCATTTATAACATGATCTTTGATTAGGTATGGTCTTGAGAGACAATAAGACATTCTGTCTCATTTTGACTAGTAGAGAATACTCATCTATGAATTACATCAAAACAAAATTGAGATATTTTACAGACATTTTTCTACAATTAATTAACTTTGAGTAGTCCACCCTTTTTTTTTAGCTATTGAAGAACTTTATTTTTTTTTCAGCTAACTCATTCTGATGATGCAACTCCAGGATGCAATTATTAAAACTAAATCATAGTATCATAGATTTAGAGCTGGGATAAAAGTATTTAATAAGTATTCACCATGTATCAAGCATTTATAATGTGCTAAGCCCTAAGAATAAAAATACAAAAATCAAATACAGTCTTATCCTTCAAGAAGTCTATGTTATAATGGGACAGATAACAAGCATAGAGGAGTGGTGGCCAGGGATAGGCGCTTTGGTCCAGAATGTAATAAAGATAGAGCTTTAAGGGGTTTGTGTGACACATCCCCCCATGAGCAATGGTAAAGTCTATTTGGTCATAGTTCCAGAACTAGAGAGCAAAGTGTGGGAAACAAGGGTATGAATGTGGCTGCATTGGGAAGACAGTTGGTAAGAAGGGAGTGAAATGAAGCATAAGGGGGACTAGCCTAATATAGTGGTCCAGTCACCAATCAGAAAAGCAGGACTCAAGGGTAGAATTCCCAGAAATAAAAGGCTGCCACAAGAAACAGTGAGGTAGTGCAGTATCTGGAGTCAAGAAGACCTTAGTTCAAATCCAGCCTCAGATACTTACTAGCTATATGACCCTAAGCAAATCATTTAACTTCCTTCTTACTCTTTCTTTTCCTTACTTGTAAAATGGAGATCATAATAGAACTTACCTCCCAAGGTTGTTGTAAGGATCAAATGAGAAAACATTTGCAAAGCATTTACCATAATATCTGGAAAATAGCAGCCACTTAATAAAAAAAACTCTCCTTCCTTCCTTCCTTCCTTCCTTCCTTCCTTCCTTCCTTCCTTCCTTCCTTCCTTCCTTCCTTCCTTCGTACAGTCCATCATTAGCCCCATATCTGAAGTATCTTGGGAAAATCTTGTTGGGCAGGTTGGCGGTACAGTAGTTAGAACATTGGGCTTGGAATCAGAAAGACTCATCTTCATGAGTTCAAACCTGACCTGAGATACTTACTAGCTATGTGAGCCAGGCAGGTCACTTAACCCTTTTTACCTTAGTTCCTCATCTATACAATGAGCTGGAGAAGGAAATGGCAAAACCATTCCAGTGTCTTTGCTAAGAAAACCAAATGGAGACACAGAGCCAGACATGACTGACTAAAATAATTAAACAACAGGAATCTTCTTAGTGTAGTATAGTAAACCCAACCTTTGAGAAACAAGACTCACTTGCACACCATCAAAGTAGGGCTTAAGGGTAGGAAAAGGTCTAATTCTCATTTTTACTAATAAATTTGCATTTATAAATACTGGTTAGAAAATTAAAGCATGAATTAACTACCATGAAACACATATCAAAAGTACTCCTAAGACACCTGGTGTTTAAGACAAGAAAATAATGGATAAACTATTCCTTGATATTTTTTACTCTTTCCTCTCCATTTTCCCCTTTCTTCCCCAAGCAGTTGCCAAGTCTTACCAATTCTATCTGCACAGTATCTTTAATATGCATCTTTTCTCCACACAAGGGCCCTGAATTCCAGGCCCTCATTACCTGTGCTTAGGTGGTGTGAGGTTTGCTGAGCCCTTTTCAGGGCTGCTCATCCACCTTTGGTGTCTACTTGGCACTCAAACCTCACCTGTCATTCCAAGAAGCTGTAGCATGTACAGTGGCCATCCACTGGTAAAAACGTCTCAGCAGACAAACTAAACCAGGTTGAGGGTAACCAAACAGCCTCAAATCTATCAGTGCATTAAGGCGGGGTGTCTATTCCACACATGTGAAGACTACCCCTAGAGGAATGAGTGAACGAGAACAATTTATTCCAACGGCCATGAAGGAGGCTGAAGCAGGCTCTGTAAAGCACTTATAGCTTGATCAGACATCAAAGACACACCAAGGTCATCCACTGCATCTTAACTTTTGTCTTGCCTCTGGATAATGATGACTCCATAAGAGAGAGTGAGGCTCATGACCTTATGCAACTCTGCCTCACTTAAATCCAATTCATCACCCCATGATGTCATTGATCTTCTAAAATAAAAGATAAACAACAACCACCTGTGCTTAAGCTGCTTGGTCTTGTAATGAGGATTTCTAAAAACTAACTTTATGACACTAACAAATCATATTATATCTAAAAACATTCACTTTAAGTATATTTAATCTAAGATTAAGCTTCCTGACTTAAGTATGTTGATGCTCAGAATCAGTTAATAACAATATATTAAGTGCTTACTGTATGCCAGTCTCTATGTACTGGAGATACAAAGAGTTATGGATAACATATATATATATGCACCTTCTCAGAACTAATTTTCTAATATGTTGTGTGGTTTTTGCAGTTGGATTTTACTGTTGAATAAAATTCATAACAAATTACTTCTATTTAGGTCAGTGGTCTCCTACCCATATTTCACCATGCTTATTTTAAAACTCCACTTATTCAGATTAACTGGAAAGAAGAGATGAGGTCTCAATTTAAATTATAGATTTTTTTTAAATGAATGAAATTTTGTTACAGAATTATACCTAGAATCCAGTTTTAATCTCAATAATTTAAATCCACCAGTAAAATATTAATATGTCTGACTTTCCATAATTCTTTCAACATTAACTCTTCCCATTTTTCTTCATCTTTATGAGTTTTCTTGGTTTAAGGCTAAACTTCAGGGTTATTTTGGTTTGCATTTCTATTATTACTTGTAATTTAGAGCATTCTTTCATATGGAAATAGTTTGTAATTCTTCTCTTAAGGACTGATTATTCACTTAACTAGGTATATCTGCTTTTCTACCATTTTCAAAAATAATATGGCCTTTGGTATTGTGATCATGTAAGTAATTTCAATTTATTGTGGAATATAGTATACAATACTGGTCTAAGCCTAATTTTGACCAGAAATGCTTTCTACTTTCCTCAGCAATTCTAAAAAATTGAATGTTCTTTCCTAAATAACTTGGTTTTTGTGCTATTTTGTGGTATTTTGATATTTTTGAGAAAATATCCACAATGTTCATCGATCTACACACAGAAAGTTTTTTATAGCATCAGATAACCCGATTTTTATAGCATCAGATACAAACCCAAGTTTAAACATACTGCAGGTATATTTAGAATCAGTAAATCCTCACATCTGGCCTGTTAAAGTAGCCTTCTAGTTGGTCTGCCTGACACTAGTCTTTCCCAACTTCAGTCCATCCTACATTCAACAGCCAAATTTTCATAATTTTCATAAAGGACCAGCTCAACCACATCAACTCTCTACTCAATAAACTCTAGCGGTTCCCTATAGCCTCTAGCATCAGACATTTGGATTCAAAGCCTTTACAATCTAGCACCCATTGCCATCACCACCTTTCTAGTCTTGTTACACATTGCACTCTAACCCCTGCCCTACCCCATGTATTCTTCAATCCAGCTTCAGGCATTTTCTCTGGTTGTCCCCCAAGCTTGGATCACTTTTATCTCCTCATCTCTGCCTACTGGCTTCCCTGGCTTTCTTCTAGTCCCTGCTGAAATCCTGCCTTCTACAGGAAGCCTTTCCCAATCTCATTTAATCATAGTGCCTTCATTCTGTTAATTATTTCCCATTTATCTTTCATATAGCTTGTTTGTGTATGTTTGTTTGCTTGATGTCTCTGTCATTAGATTGGGAACTCCTTGAGGGTGGGGGCTTCACCCCCTTTTTTTAATCCCCAGTTTTTAGCACAGTACTTGTCATATAGTAGATGCTTAGTAAATGCTTGCAGAATGATTCACTAACCCTCTTACATAAATACTGAAACTTGTGGAGGTTTTTTGATTACTTAGAATTTGTGGTGGGGAAGGAATCTAGTCCTGTCCTGGTACATTAATTCCCAGGGAGAGGTCTAGGCACAATTTCTAAGAGGGAAAGAACTGATATAATCAAAGAAGCTTCTCTAGGGACCAAAATAAACCACAGTTCCCTTGGACCTCCCTAAAAAAGCTATCTTCTGCTTGGGGATAAAAAATTAAATTTCTCTCCAGGGGGTTTCAGTCTCAAGTCTAATTCTGGAAAAGATTTACATGGGCCTACAGGAATGCAAATTACTAGGATGGCCCTGATTTCTCCAGAAGCTTGGGTACTTTTGAAGTTTGAGAGTCCCCATTATGTGTAGTAATTATGCTCATAGGGGAACTAAAGTCTCTTTTACAACATATATATTTCCCATATGATTACCTAAAATTCCAACTATTAGTTGTTTCTGTCAGCTTAGAAATCATCAAAAGGGGAGAAAAAAGAGTTCAAATGCAACTAAACCTGGAGTCTTGGAGGGGGAGGAATAGTGTTAGCAACACCATTAGTACACAAAGCAATTTAATTTTGATTATCTTCATTTTGTATCTCAGAAACCTAAGACTCAGAATGGATAAAGGAATGAAATATTTATTGTTTGCTACTTGCCAGGCACTACACAAAGTGCTGATGATAGAATTATAAGTACACAAGACAGTTTCTTTTTTCAAAAAGAAGTTTATATTCCAATAGGGTAAGATAGCACATAGAGGGGAGCCAGAATTGGAAGAGTGGGGAGGAGAAGGATGTCTAAAGTTATGCATATAATAACATTGCTTGGAAATGACTAGGAAATGGTGCCATGGCCTACTTTGGGGCAAGATAGAGAGAAAACCTTCCTGAGTCCAAGACCCCAGGACTAAGTCTAAATTAAGGTGAAAGGAATACATTATAGGTGGTACGATTTGTAAATGACTCAGAAATTAAATATTTCCTGTTTGTCAACCAGGTAGTGCATAGAAAAATGGGGATTTATATCCATGTTTTGTGTCTTCAGGTATTTTCTTAGTTCAGTTAGAGCACATTACCTAATAGCTTGATTCTATAATTAGATTGGCACTATGGACCGAGACATGAGCAATTTTATCTCTAACCTCCTGACCTGATTTTTGTATCATAGAAAGCCAGGTCTGGAGGGAACCTTAGAAACCATCTATTCTAACCTTATTCATTATATCTATATCTCCAAGGTCTTTGAACATAGATATATAATCATTAGTCATTTGAATAATTGTTACTTAACACATGAGGTGGACAGGAAATGCCTCAGGCCTTATAAGACATCTTTTAAATTGATTCTTCAACCTTGCTCTGGCAAATTTAGGTGATTTTACTACTTTTCAATGAATAACAAAATTTTGATCAGATTTCTACAGAAATGGATGCACATAATTAACTATTATATAATTAAGTGTATTTGTAGAATTGAAAGTATTACTTTCATCCTCCTTTGGAAAGCTGAACTGCAGGATTTAGCATAAAACTCCATATTAAGTAGAAAAATGTTCCAGAGCAATGTAGTTAGGCATGACAGTGCCTGCTCCTAGGAAGGCTGAGGTTAGTGAATCATTTGAGCTGGAGGGTCCTTAGCTTTTGGTGTTGCTGTTCAGTCATTTCAATTGTGTCCAATTCACTGTGACCTCATTGGGGATTTTCTTGGCAAAGATACAAGACTGTTCTGCCATTTCCTTCTCAGCTCATTTTACAGATAAGGAAATTGAGGCAAATGGAGTTAAGTGATTTGCCCAGGGTCACAGTACTCATAAGTGTCTGAGGTCAGATTTGAACTCAGTAAGATGAGTCTTCCTGCCTTCAGGATGTGCCTTCTATGCACTGTGCCACCTGTGTTCTGAGATACAGTAGCATTAAAGCTAATCAGATATCATTATCAAGTCTGGCACGTCTATGGTGAGCCCCCAAGGATGGAGGGGGGAGTATGCCTGAGGAAGTATGAATTGGCCTACACTGAGAAAAATAGAAAAGGTTAAAGCTTTTGTGCTGAACAGTTTTGCAATGAGACCTATGAATAGTAGTCTCTGTATTTCCAGTCTTGGCAAGATAGGGAGACTCCTAAAACAAACAAACATATGTCATATTAATTTCAACACCGTTTTTTCCCCACCATCTACATGGTTTGCCTAATATTAGATGGAAAGAACAGATCACATCAGGATCTTAAAATGTAGATAGCTCACTGATGTTAAAAGTAACTTTCTGTAACATCATGTAAAATAAGGTTAAGGTTGAATTATGCTACTGTTCTTTAAGGGATCATTTAATTTAGTCCTGTTCCTTTTGGATAGTAATTTTTCCATTACTACTGCTTTGGTACCTTTGACCATCTTTTCCACCTTGCTTCCTTCTTTATTTTCCTTTCTCCTATCCTATGTTATTATATGTTTGTACATAGGTTTGAGGAAGGCTATCACAGAGAGGTAGGATGATGATGGGATGAGGAAAGGAATTCAGTGGGAAGAGCGCAATTATGATTGGAATATCATAGTGCATAGTGAAGGCAGAAGGTAGGTCCACCAGTAAGTTGGCCACTATGTATTTTTGCTTTTGTTTATTCAGGCAGCATTCTCATGAAGAAAGTCTACTTGGACATAGAGGAATTGTAATTGAACCACTGGATCTAGTTCCTAAACAGATGAAATAATAGGTTCTTGAAATATAGGTATAGAGTGGAGAGAAATATAAGAGAATAGTACCAGTTTCATTTTTTCCTACCTCAAAATTCATTTATCTTGTATTGAATTGTATATGCTCAGCTACTTTAAGGATATGTAACTTTTTTTCCTGTGGGGATAATCCTTCCATCAAGGCACCTTTTCAGCAGTTTCATGAATTTTTATACACCCCCAAATCACAGTGATGGCTAACTCTCCTATGTTGAGCTTCTTTATACTTGGTTGATCTGATCCTTAAGAGACATAGTACTCCCTACGCTCTTGCTTAAAACCTTTCTCCATTTTCATCTATTCAGTACAGTCAAATCTGCCCTCTTCTGCCCAGTTATTAGTTCAGTATAATACATAGTAGATGATTTGGGTTATATTTATATACACACACAGTATGTGTATCTATATCTATATATATTATATATGTGTGTGTGTAGATAGATAGAGATAGAGCTATTATGTTTTTCAACAAGCCTGTGATTTCATTGGTGTATGGTACTGAGGACACTTCTACTAATGAAGATCAATAATCACTATGCAAGTGATTGTATGTCTTAGAAAGTTGCCTGTGACTGAGAAGTTAAGGGATTTGTGAGGTATCACAAAGCTAATATATAGAAGAGATAAAAACTGAATCCATATGTTTCTTACTTTGCAGTTGGCTCTCTATCCACTATTCCATGCTGCTTCTCTGGGTCATATCTTTTGAATACTTAATAAATGTTTGTTGAATGAATAAATGAATGAATAGTTTGCACTTAGGACCTCTAAAATTCTGCATGATGACCTGGGGTTGGTGAAATATAGATAATATAGTATAAATTTTATAGCTCAATGACGAAGTATAACAAAATGGTCCTAGGTATTAATTGCTGAGAAATGACAACAGATTTTCCCTTCCTGGAAGACAGGTGTGAGGTAGTTGATTATTGAGCAGTCAGTATATAGCCTGAGAGGCAGAGCTTTGAGACCAGGTTAGGATCTACCAAGATCAAGCAGACAGAGAAACTAACCAGAGTACAGACCATATGTGTGGGAAAAAGGACTGGAGGTCAAACATCTGCCTTTTCAGCTACACTCATAAACACCATCTGTAGAGTTCTTTTGAATTGCATGGGTAAGAATGCACATGCATCTATCCTTGCATGCTTTTCTATACAGAGAGCATTATACATTTAAATGCTATTATGACTCCACTTTCTCCCTGTGTCTTAATTTTTACTGCCAATGAAATGTAAATGCAATTTAATTTAGGGGACATTCATTTGTAGACGGTCCTTGCCAACACATCACTACATGCTCTGAGGGCTGTCTCTTCCACGTTAGTTTTCCATTCTGGCCAAGGATATACTGTCTTATTCATCTATCTAAATTATGTAACCAATAGTGTTAAAGAAGTCTTTTGAAAGAAATTGCTTTCAATAGGCATAGTCAGAAAAATACATCTTTCCAAGGGACATAAAACAAAGCATTAGTTTAATTTTTAAATTAGATACTGAAACCAAATACTAGAAAACACTTGAAAAAAAACGGACTTGAAAATTTAAATCCTGCATTTAAGAATGGGAGGGCTTGGAGACTTTTAGGGGTTGGAGAAGGCAGGCAGGAGAGAGGGGAGGGGAAGGAATTTTACAAAGGCACAGAACAGAAAGTACTAAATATTCTCTGGATAACTAAGAGAATAAAAATAGTGTAAAAGTATAACCAACTGAATTGAGCACATTGAATAGAAATGGATCCTCTGACTTTTTTTAGTTTTATTTCCTTAGCTGAACTAAATATATTACTGTTTTCAAACCCCTCTATTTCTTTTCTTACTTAGAAAATCTATTTTGATTATCTTAATTTTTAATGACTAAGACAATTAATTATGTTTATTTCCTGCTGTTCTCTTCTTTAAGTTTAGAAATGCCTTGGAAACAATAACAAATAACAATCTAGATATGTTTGACTAGTGTAGAAATAGCCTTTGAATGGCAATTACACTCTAGATAAAAATTTAACACAACAAACATCAAATGATTTCAACACATCTGAAACCTAGGTGAGGAAATAGAGAATTTAGCATTTGTATTTTCAAATCACATATCAGATTAGAATATGTAAAGTTATGAAAATAAATTTATTCAATATAGATTTATCCATGGATCTTTAATACATTTCAAAAGCATCCACATCAAAAGTCATTTTTAACAGAGAGGTCAGTTTTTTTAACTTGTAATTTATTCTAAGTCAACTATTTTTTGCACAATAACCAGTTCTGCAGTTAAAGCCAATCTTCTAACACTGAAACCAGGTCTGCTGTAACAGTAGCCCATAGATCAGGATACACAGTGAAAGTTTTACTAATTACCCTGACTGCTGTTGATGAATGACTGCACAAGAGGCAAAACAAAAATCATTTCATAATAAAACCCTATTTCCTATGATGTCACATAGTTATAGAAAGAGAAAAACAACATTTCCCAGACCAATTAGTTGTACAACTATGGAACAGGGTGAAGTACTTTTAAAGCAAAAGTTCCTGCATAGATACAAAAAATAAGACTCTGAAAGCAGTGTAGCCTCATATGTAAGGATGCCCTTTACAAATGTTCTGTATTGAAGAGGGTTCAAGGTACATTTGTGTGGGTTTACATATGTTTATTTCATGTAGGGAGTGCATTATATATTATATATACGTTTATTTCATGTGTGTGTGTGTGTACATGTGTGATGAGATGAAGGAGGGCATAGTAGATAGAGTACTGACCTCAGAGTCAGGAAAAACTGAGTTCAAATCCTGCCTTTACACATACTTTACTGTGTTACCCTGACAAGTCACTTACTCTCTCAATGCTTCAGGCAGTTCAAAAAAACTATAAATTATACAGCATGTACTAGGTTACTCCCCTTTTGGTCAAGATAGATTCCATGACTGACCAAAGGAGGCACCAAAAATTGTGATGAGCTGCTGGACCATGATAATGTTAATTACCTTATTCCCAAGTTTCGCTGAACAAGCAAGCCAACATTGATAGTAAGTATTTCCTCCTTAGCACCAGAGATAATAATATAATAGATTGAGAACTGAAAGGGACATCAGAAGACATCTAGCCCTTGCCCTTCATTTTAGAGATAAGAAACCTGAGAGTCATGGAATTTAAGTGACTTACCTACGGTCACACAAGTAGTAAAGATGAAGCAGGATTTGAACCCAGGTGTTCTAAAATCAGAGCCAGTACTCATCTATTGTAGTACACAACCATAATCTGTGCCAATGAAATCAGTTATTAATTAAAACTACACAACTGTCTAACCATATTCTTGAACGTGATCATACTACCAAAAATTTGACCAATAAATGATAATGATATACATAAGAAGAAAAAATACGATGAGTAGACAGACTCCTGGATGTGGAGTTGTGATGATATAGGTTCAAATTTCAATAGTTAAAATAATTTAAATTCCAAAGATTTGCTAAGTATGGTGCCATCCACCTGTAATTCCTGCTAGTGGGGACACTGTAATTGGTAGGTCTCTTGAGCTTGAGTTCTGAATTAGAGTAGGACTGTCAACCTAAAATAAGGAGGACTACCAAAGGACCAATAATAATGGTCTTTAATCAAGAAAGGGGATTGGTAATCAGGACACTGTACAGCATAGGAGTACTGGAGTGACTAGGAGGGGCAGGGTTTAAATACACTTCAACAGAGAGGAAGCTTCATGGAAGGCACAACTTCATGAATCTGTAATATAAGTTATTTTGCATTAAAACTGAAAGTCCATAGAAAAGGCTGGGGAGGTTTGAGAAGTGGTGATTATCTGGTCAGAACAGGGTTCCAGGTCCATCAGCTGGGGAGGGGTGTCCAGAAAGACCACAAGACCAGCTTCAACTGGTTTGAACCTGCTCCCATGGAGTCAGGGTCAGTTAGTCCCCTAATGGCTGCATTCAACCCTTTAGATCAAGGTGAATTCCATGGTTGACCAAGTGAGGCATCAGAGTTTGATGTACTGTTGGACCATGGTAATGTTAGTTGCCTTAGTCCTAAATTTCACTGAATAAGCAAGCCAACATCTGAAAAGGAGAAACAGAAAAATAATAACAAGGAGGGCCTGGAATACTGGTATAAGGAGTGAGTGAGCCCAGGCCCACAGGGAGCCAGCTGAAAAGGATTACTTTATTATTCCCATACTATTTTGAAAAATTTAAGTACCTTATCTTATACATGAATATATAACTATAAATAGGCAGATGGCAAGATTAAATTCTAATTTACTTAGTTGTTTATGGTATAGAAATGACTATTGAAAATGGTAAGATCTTATATATTGTATCTCACACTAAGGTATGGCATTACCTTTAGGTAATTAGATCCATTAGGTTAAAAAAAATTATACATAGTTTATCTTAGCTTGGGTACACAGATTTGCTATGAGAGGAAGAAGCAGGGAGATGAGTATAACAGTATCAACTAGTCCTCAAGGTCTAAACCCAAGGACACAGAATGTCAACATATTAGTTCCATATGATTTCAGCTAACAATAGTATAAGCAGCCAACTCCATCTCATTTAAGGGCATAATAGCCAGGCTCAGCATTGACCATGTGGGAAAATTTCTTGTATGGGGAAACTTAGGCAAACTTGTTTAGTTAGATGTATTTTCCAAATTACCTTACATAGAAAATCATTCATTCTATCTTCAATATAGCTAAACAGATTTAGGTGGGACTTGCTTCCTTAACATAAACTTATTTATATCTTGAGCTGATTTATACATTTTTCCCATTCTAGTTAGGCATGAAACTAGCTTGCCTACCTCTGGAACTCTAGCTCTCAGGTGTAAGCATTATAGAACTTATACCATATCACCAGCAGAGCCAAAACAAACTTATAACCATGTCAAATAATAGCAAGTCTCAAAGATCTTATCAGATAAAAGAATGAAGAATTATTTGAAGCCATTAACATAATTTTAATAAAAGAACATATATTCAACAAAAATGGTTAGCAACTTTTAGGCAACTCTTTTAACAACTGAGTTTATAACCTAACGTTTCTAAATTACAAGAGAAGTAATTTTTATAGCTACATAGGTGTTACCAATTTTCACAATATAAATATGTGCTTAAATTTACATTAGGAGTAATAGAAAATACTTGTACAGATTTGCCATTTTGAATTCACACCTGCTATCCTTAAGTTAACTCAAAGTGTGCTGGACTGAGTATTATAGGAGTGATTTTTGATTCAGGCAAAAACTCTAAGGAGTTTGGTCTGATGTTGGCAAGTTGCTGTGAAGAGAATAAGAGTGAGCTGAGTACTAGGTGCAGGGTAAATTTGGGTGTGGATTTATTGATCAAGCGCTTGACTGCCTGGTGTATATACTCAAATCAGCCAGCCCTGAGATTGGATACAGGCTGAGTTTATAAAGCAAAAACCACAACTGGGGAGGGAAGCCAGCATAAGCAGTGACATACAGAAGCCAAGAACAGCCATTGGTTGGATCTATAGGTCAGGGCTAATTTGGGAATCATGGTGCAATGTGTGACAGAGGTCCCTCCTAGAACAGGGTGGAGGGTACAGGGTAGAGGGCACATGGGGAATGGAGTTCCCAGTACAGGCTGGGGTCATGGAACAGGCCAGGGTCATGTTCTAGATGAAGGTCGGGTTCTGGGTGGAGGACCTTGCTGGGTCAGCATCCCAGAACAGGGTGACCTCTTGCATGGGATAGACTTGCCCCATGATCTCCATACAGGCTTGCACCATAACCCTTATATGAAATGCTGTTTCAAGGCTTACTGATTTAGGGAAGTACTAACTCAGGGAAAGATAAGGGAGCTGGGGACTATGCCTTGGGTGATATGCCTTTAAGCAGTTACAGGGTAAGGATAAAGACAAAGACCAAAGGGGCTTAATGGTGGCTTAATGGTGGGCTCCAAATCAGGTGGCATGTGACTTGGGTTACCTTACAACAAAGTCATTAAGAGTTTTCAAGTTAATGCCAATTTACCTGATATAAGGAAACACTTAAAATATTATGTAATAAATATATAAAAATAATAATAATTACTAAAACAGAATGGAGCATTGTAAATTACAATAACATTTACTCGCTGTATAAAATGGGTAAGACCTGATGTTAAGTACTCCATGAACAAGAGCTTCTTATAAACCATCCTGAAAGGTGGGTGGGCACCACTACCAGATGTTTATCTAAACCTTATGTGTGGCTAAATAGAAGTTAGAGCTTCACAAAATTCTTAGGGCAATGTGGTATAATGGGTAAGGACATACATTGAATCTTTTCCTTTTGTAATTTCTAGTTCTCAACTAAAATTAAATCACTGTACTTTAACTGAAGCATCACACTTAGTTCAATATCAGTTTGCTGCCAGAGTTCAACAGTCATAGCTATTTCAAAAACCTAATTACTTCAAACTGTTACTGGAGTTGGTAAGATCTGAAGTTGGTAACTCATCATTACACCAATGATGAAATCTTAAAGAATTTCCTGTTGTGTATAATTCACAGTAAAAACATTAGAAATACCTATTGCATTTCTAAGAGAACAATTTCAAATATTTAACATTATTTTTTAAAAACAATTTAATCTATAACACAAAAAAACTGATATAAAAATAATTTACTATTTTACCAATAATCCTAATATAATGAATTATTAAATCAGTGTGAATTATTATGTGTATCCACATTACATATTAGTAAACTGAGGTAACTTGTTTTAAGATCACACAATTAACAGGTTTCTAGATCCATGCATTTTTTAGTACATTGTCTTAATTCCAAATAGAACAATAAATTCTGATTTAATCAAAATCATCTTATTAGGAGAGATATATTTCATTTACAATGAGACCAGAATAAATTCAGTTAAACCTGAATCTATTTCCCAAGTGGTATCACACAGAATTTCAAGTTATAATTTCAATTATTTAGTATAACATGTTTCACAAGGGCCATTTATTCAAAGCATTTTGTATTAGGGGACCCACCAATTCCAGTTAATCTATTGCCAAAGATTTTAAAAGTGGTAGTTTGATATTAGGTTTTAATCTACGCCAATCATCCCATTTAAAGCACAATTTAATTTAGTTCAAACCTGGGTTTTAAATTACTAATGGCTGCATTTAAAATCTCAGAAAGAATCCATTGCTTCCAATTTACTCATAGTTTCTTATAACTTTTCTCTATTTACTTTCAAATCAAGGTGCAATTGTTATTAATATAGTTTCTGAAGAGGTTCAGCATAAAATGATGAGGTTAGGGTTAGGGGTGCTCAAGACCCCAAAATACCAGCACACCAGGTTCTGCCGAATGAATTCAACTCAAGTCTTCTCTCAGCCAAAGAAAGTAAAGTTTATTAAAAGTTCACTAGTATTGGACACAGAGTAAGTCTGTGCTAGAAAATTCTATGGTGCTCTCACACCTCATGGAGCAAGATGGGTTCTTATATACAGAAAGATTGGGGGGGGGGGATTCTAGGGATTGTCTAGAGGAGGAATTTGGGAAGGGTCTTCAGGAGGAGTCAAATGAGGTCAGACTCCAGTAATTAGAGATTAAGGGTTGGAAATAGCTGGAGGCTACCTGGAGATGACAGAAAATGGAGGGCTAGGCTAGTTTAAGGGTATAGATTTGGGTATAGATATTTTGGGAGGATCAAGAGTGGGGGGGTAGCTGGACAATGGAGGGCTAGGCTAGTAACAGAGATTTGGGTCTAGTGATAATGAAAGGCTTATGGCCTCAGGCAAATGTCCCATGTGGGAAGATTTAAGAAAAGCTCCAGGGGGTTCCCAGAGCCTGTACCTCATCAGGGAGACCCAGTTTCTTCCTTCCTCCCTTGCTTCCTTCTTTCTTTCTTCTCCTCTTCCTCTTCTTCCTCCTCCTCCTCCTTCTCCTCCCCTCTCCCAAATGGAGTCATGAAGAGTCAGACACTCCTTAAACAACTCAACAACACATAAAAGATGCTTAATAAATTTGTGTTCAATTGAATTGTTCTTTACTAGTTTTTACCAACATAGGCAGCATTATAGGGTATTTGGATAGCTAACCTTAAAGTCAGAAAGACCTAGGGTCAAGTCCCATCTCTGAAACATATTTGCTTAACAATCCTGGGGAAGTCACTTAGTCTCAATGTCCTCAGACAATGCTTTTAAGACTATAAATTATAGAACCGGGGCAAGTCTGCATGGGTAAGGGAAGTTTCCTTATCAGTAGTTTTCCACACCAATTCATTTATAGGTCTGACTTTAAAAAAATCTGATAAGATTCTTTAATCCTATTTATCTTTTGGTAGTGAAGAATTCTATTTATTTTAGTCTAC
Organism: Petaurus breviceps papuanus; assembly: GCF_028583685.1. Taxonomy (NCBI): domain Eukaryota; kingdom Metazoa; phylum Chordata; class Mammalia; order Diprotodontia; family Petauridae; genus Petaurus; species Petaurus breviceps. The sequence continues at coordinate 44,506,494 of NW_027187460.1, forward strand.
CTTGACAATATTTATAAAATGAATATATTGAGCTATGATGATCTTCAAGGTCTCCTCCAGATGTAACATTTTATGAATCTACTTTTTGTGAGATTCTACTTCATAGATTGCTGTTACCTCTTCTTAAACTGGTTAGGAAAAGGGAATAGAAAATAGCACAACTGGAAAGAGAATGACACCTTAAAGAATTCACTCTGCCTAATTACCAAGCTCTCAATCAGAGGTCTGCTCAAAACCCTCCAAGGACTTGTCTTTCTTTTCAAGTCATCTCAAACTGCCTTAATCTGTAGTTAAAGGCCCTCCATCATCCACTGTTATCTAGTCAACCTCTCTCCCCTGTCCCTCATTCTACAATATCCCCGGTCTACTTCAGTCAGGATGATTCCTTAACTGTTCCTTTAACATTCCATGGATATTCCATGCTTTCATCCACCCACATGGATTTCCCTCCTTTAGTCTAAGAATCCTACATAACTTTCTCAGTCCTATACCTTCCATCTGGCCTTCAAACCTAGGTTCCGCTTGCTTTGAAGTCCTAAAAAGTTCATCTTATGTTTAACAGAAAGTACCATTGTTATAGTCTCGTTTTGTTCACTGTGTTGTTCAATGTTTCTCAACTCGTTTGCAACTGAATGACTTATGTAGAATGATTTTTTTTTTCACCAAAGGGACTGGGGACATTTGCAAAAGTTGCCTTGGGTATTGTGGATCAAAAAAGGAAAAGAATGAGTTTGAGATATTCATTAATGATAAAATGCAAGCTCTTCAACTTGATTTTTAAAACTTCTCACAATCTTAAGTCAATTCAATAAATGTTTATTAAATACCTATTAAGTACTATGTGGCAGACACTGTGCCCAGTACTGGCGATGCCAAAAAAGGCAAAAAATGAACAAAATAAAAGCATAATCAAACAGGGGAAGAAAAAAAAAAACACTACCTGCTCTCAAAAAACTCATGAGCTTTCTTCCTGACTTATTTCATACAACTGCTCTTCTTATACTCTACATTTCAGTCAAACCAGCCTACTTGCTTCTATTAAACTTTTCCTTAGCCTTTTGCACGGACTATCCCCTATACCTGGAATGTTTATCTTCCTCTCTATTTCTTAGAATCTCTAACTCAGTTCTCCGGACAAGTTACCACCTCCTATGGGAAGCTGTTCTTGATCATCCTATATGCTAATACTTTGTTTCGTAATCCTGAATATACAGTTATCCCTCATATATTGCAGAGGTTAGGGATGCAGCACTCCTCAATCTGGAAAATCTAAGTAAATTTTTTTGGCCCTTCCTTCATACCAAAGAAGAATGTTTCTTTTATGGGATATTTATAGTGCCTTGCTGTAAAATTTAAGCTGTTTTTATATAATACTATACTATATATTTATGCATTTCTGAGTTTCTAAACTTCTGTGTCATTTGCTGGCCTTCTATAAAGCCAAGCAGGAGCAGCTCTCATGAGGACTGCTGTTGTGAATAGCTTTAAGGTTCTGATCACATAGTATAGTGAACTCTATTTATTCATCAATAAACTAAAGCAAAACATTCACAGAAACCAAAGAACAATACTCACAGCAATATAACATAACAACTTATTACTAAAGTGGCCACATATTCTTAAACAAAAGATATCATTCATTAAGTCACAGTCTGAATCAATCAATATGAAGTACCCATCTAAAATCTTCTTTCATCTTGATTGGAAACAGCTTCCAATCATCTTTAACTCAAATCATCCTTAAGGAGCAAACATCCTTAAGGAGTACAAAGTACAAAGGTTTCCCACCCCTAGGTCTCATTGTCTTAATCTCATCAGCCAGCATTAAGTACCCAAGTAAAGATCCTTTCATCTTGACTCAAGGCTGACTTCCAAACTCTATGATTCCTCTTCCTGCTCCCAGCTCCTGTATGAATTCACACAACCATCACCTGTATTCATAGATAGACAGCTTTCAGCTCCTGGTTCAGCTCCACACATCAAGCTTAGCAGAGTTACAACAGTGTTCACACACATTGCCAGAACTATCATCAATTTACTTTCTGCCTGTGAAATCAACACAGACCAGCAGAGAGGATCTCTGTCTGAGAAATCAACACAAATCATCAGTAAAGTCCCAGGACCTCTGAAAACATCAGTCAAACCCTCCTTCTGGACTTCTGTAAGAAGACAACAAGAAAGTCCTCTTTCAGGGCTTCTGAAACAGCTGCACCATCCTCTAACAGCAGACAGGTTAAACAAAGTAACATCAACACAGATAGACAAAGTGCTGGCACCTCAGGCATCCTTCTTCCTAGTTCTGCTTGTGCTCCTGCTTTTATATGGCAAGTTCCTCCCACTGTGTACTTCACAGGTTCTACTTCTAACAAAGACTTCATATAATCACAGGTAAGACTCAAAGACATTTGAAGAACTGAAACAAGGAGCTAAGAACTGAAACAAGGTGCCAAGTACTCCTTTGCTTGCCATTTGTGGCTTCCACAAAACTCCCCCCAAATTCCCATTTAGTTTTTTTATGCAGACTTACCTGCAGTTACATACATACACATGTACAGATGTATGCACATATACATGCACAGACATATTCACATACATATATGTATACAAATACATACATGTGTGTATACACACATACACATATATGGGATATGTGGGGGGAACCTGCAGCCCCAAGTCATGTGTGGCCTTCTAGTTCTTTGGGCGTGGCCTTTTGACTGAATCCAAGTTTTACATGACAGATACTTTTATTAAGGGGTTTGTTCTGTGAAGTTTGGATTCAGTCAAAAGGCCACGCCCAAGGACCTAGAGGGCCACCTGTGACCTCAAGGTCACGGTTTCCTCATTCCTGCAACTCAATCCCACCTCACAGTAGAATTTAAGCTCCTTAAGGGAAGAAGTTCATTTTAGTTTTGCTTTTGTATCTTCAGCATCTAGCACAGTGACTTAACCCTAGTAGACACTTGCTAAATGCACACTAAATTAGATTTGAAATTAAAGAAGATATTTTTAATAATGTTAACATTATCTTGAAATCTTGCATTTTGATAGTTAAGAATTCAATTTGTTTGAAAGAGAATAATGAGTCATACATTTCCAGTGAGTAAGCACATTTCACGGAGAGAGGTTACAGCCCCCAGTTAAAGATGCAGATCTGGCCAAAAGTATCTTATCTATAAATGCATGTCTACTTAAAATATAATGGTATCTATTTCAAGGTCAGCTACAACTAATTTGAAGGTACTTCCAGTTTGATTAGCAATTTTATTGACCTCTTGAACAACTTATGGTCTACTAGCTAGAGAAGTTAAATAGGGAAAATCTAGTATGTTCCAAGGGAAAAAATGTATCTGTATTATGAATTATGAGTCTCCTTTTGTCTCTGCATGGAAGTCTGGGGAAGTATTAAAAAGAATCTTTTTGGAACTTTGCCATCCAGTTTCACCTTAAAGCTACCTTTTGATCAATCCGATCATGTTCAAGTTTCTTGTTCCTTGAAACTCAAACCTAAGGTCATTAAATTTAGCTGTCACACTGAGGAGAAAAATCAATCTGTCAAACAGCCCAGATCTTTGTGCCTTTCCCAACAGTCATCTAAAAAGTCTAAAACTGACATGTTAAAAGGAAATTTTAATAATCTATGATCTTAGTCTTAGGATGCTAGTAAGGAAATTGTGATAATTTCTTTCCCATACCAATCCTCCCCAAAATAAATGTGCATAAATTGAATAGTTAGTAGAATGTCCTCTTTTCTTAGCTTTGTGATATTTTCTTAATCAATTATCTTGTTACACACAGAATATCAGTGGATCAAGCAGTGATTCAGGAACTTTGAGTAATTAAGAAATACATATTTGCCTTAACCATTTTAGCAGAATCATCTCTTGCAGAAATTGGTTTTATGAAATAGCACTTGATTTTGATACTGCAAGTACAGGGATATTACTTCATTTGGCAGAAAGGAGAAGGATCCTTGTGTAGTTTACCCTTCACCCAAGTTTTTGTTTCCACAAGACTGTAACTGTCTGAAGAGAAATCCCTGGAAAAAATCAGGGTTTTGAGGTTGATATAATTTAAGAAATGCCCAGTAAAAATTGGTTTCAAGGATATCACTACCTAAAATAAGAAACAGTGATAGAAGAAGTGCTACATTGGACAGAGGAAAGAATTGCTTGTCTGCAGTAAGTGAAAAAACATGTCAAAAAAATAAATGTTTTAGGTAGGATCCGACTTGTGAAGCCTTTGAAATTAAACTTAAAAAAGTATACTGCTGTGGAAGAATTGACAGCATTCTACAAAAGCATGTGAGGTGGTGTGATAGTAATGGCAATTAAAGATTCCCCTGTATTGGCTTGGTTTTCAAATTGATTGTGTTAAAACCCAGAGTTTGTTAATCCCACCTGTGGGATGGGCTTGTTGATGTGAAAAGAAAGTCCTGAACTGGGAGGAGCTGGTGAGGTAGATTTGGAGAGACACTAGAGAGAGGCGGAAGATTTTTTTTTTGGAAGCAGCACCTCGTGGAGAGAGAGAGAGACTAAGAGAATTGCTGGTGGCTGCTTTGAATTGCCCTGGACTTTTGAGACCTGCCCCCTGAGCTGCCAAGGACTGAGGAGACATGGCTGTTTTGCTGGTACTTTGTCTGTCTGTTTTGATGTTATTTTCCCAGATTTGTCCACTGGTGAAAGACTGTCCTGTTGAAGAAGTCCTGGAACCTGGCATTTGGTTAAGAAGGCCTGAGACTGTCCTGCAGACAGAGAGTGAATACTGTCCACTGGTGAGGGACAGTACTGTTGTTGCAGGGGTCTGGAGACTGTCCGGCAGACAGAATGAATACTGTCCACTGGTGAAGGACAGTACTGTTGTTGCAGGGGTCTGGGAGCCTTTCTGTTGGTTCAGAAGCCCTGAAGAAGGATTTTCTTGTTGTATGTTTACAGAAATCCTGGGAGAGGGCTTTGCTAATGTGTTCAGGGGTTCTAGGACTGTTCTACAGACAGAGGATAAATTCATGAAGGGACTGGCAATGTATCTTATGGCCTTGCTAAGCCTTGTCTCCCCAGGAACTAAGATTGCTGAGAACTTGCCTCGTCTCAAGATGAAGAAAAGACCTCCATTTGGGTATTGAGTGCTGTGTTTAAACTTTATGTAACTCTGGGGTAGATTCAATTGTGATCCAGGGGTGGGGAACTTTTGACCTTTTTGTGTTCTATGGTTGAGCAAATGAATGTATTTTACTTATGTTTGGAAACTAATCTCCATTTGAGAAGAGGGGCTTTGTGGTGGACTTAATTAAGGTATAGCCTAGGGGTGGAGAAGTATTTAGAACAGAGACTTTGTAATTGATTGAATGATTGGAAGGTCCTGGGGTGGGGTAGTACTTGGAGATTATTTAATCATACTTAGTAAATACTGTATTTTGAATGATGTCATGTTTTGATCTTCTCTGTTCTGGGTTTGTTACTGAATAAAATAGAGAGCACCTATGCTGGTATTTTGAACCTGGGAAGTTGCCTTCTTTTGGCATTACAGGTGGAAATTCATTTCTTTTTCATTTTCAAATGCTTTATTAACTTCTGATTTACATCATTCATTTCCACCAGATTTTGAGTTACAAATTTTCTCCCTGTTTTGCCCCTACCCACCACCCCAAAATAGCAGTCCCACAGGATATCCCCTCCTCCAATCTGCTCTCTCCCATATCTTCTTCTATATCCCCTTGGACTTTTCCAGTAGAGCATGGTGGGTCTCTATGACCCAGTGCCTGTATATCTGATTTCCCAATTACATGTAAAATAGTATTAATAATAGCTTATATATAGGGAGTAGAAGCACCACCTTCCCACGGCTCCGGCTTGCAGCTTCCCCAATCCATGTAAAAAGGGGACTCGAAAGAAACTTTGGAGCTGCAGAACCCACAAAATGACACATAGAAGCTAACCTCCCACTGGGGACAGCCCAGCAGGCCAACAGGAATCAGCCAGCCCAGCGCTCTGGGAGCTGGGCAGAGCCCCACGCTGAAGGGCGGGCCTGACCAGCCACCTGCCAGAGGGACTCCAGATCAGCAGCAGTTGTGGCCGTTTCCAGATTTATCAACACATAGATGCGAAGGACAAGGTGAGAGGCCAGTGCAGTCTGGACTTTGGGACCCAGTAAGTGGGAGTGCGTGGCTTTTACCCCCGGAGCGAGAAACCCCTGAGACGGCACAGGGTGGCGGCTTCAGCTCCTGGCCTGCAGAGTGTAGGGGGACCAAGCACCAGTCTGAGGGGTAATCGCTCTTGCTTTAACCTACTTGGATCTGGATTGCAGTCTAGGGTGGAGGTCCTGGGGTGTGTGTCCAGCTTGCCAGAGCATGTGGAGACCTCAGAGAGGGCACCCATCTAATACCTCCGGCAGCTGAGAAAACCCCAGCATTTGGGATGTAAACTCCCCTGTCTTCTGGAGGCATAGTCCTACTGTGGCAAAAAGCCCAAAAGTCAAATAATTGAATGGCAAAATGAGCAGGCAAAGGAAACAAAGCATCCAGAAGATTCCAACAATACACTCCTATTTTGGGGACAAGAAGGAGCAAGGCATGGAACAGGAGGAAAACAGTGAAGTCAGAACTCCTGCACCAAAAGCTTCAAAGGAAAATACAAGCTGGTTACAGGCCATAGAGGACCTTAAGAAGCAGATAAGAGAAGTGGAGGAAAAATTGGGAAAAGAAATGAGAACAATGCAAGCAAATTATGAAATGAGAGTCAACAGCCTGACTGAAGAAAATAATACCTTAAAAAAAGACTGACTCAAATGGCAAAGGAGGCTCAAAAAGGCAATGAGGAGAAGAATGCCTTAAAAAGTTGAATTTGCCAGATGGAAAAAGAATCTCAAAAGCTCACTGAGGAGAATCATTGCTTCAGAATTAGATTGGAGCAAATGGAAGCTAATGACTTTATGAGAAATCAAGATGCTGTTAAACAGATCCAAACAAATGGAAGAATAGAAAGCAATGTGAAATATCTCATGGGAAAAACCACTGACCTGGAAAATAGATCCAGGAGAAATAATTTTAAAATTATTGGACTAACTGAAAGCCATGACCAAAGTAAGAACCTAGAAAGCATCCTCCAGGAAGTTCTCAAAGAAAACTGCCCTGATGTTTTAGTACCAGAGGGCAAAATAGAGTTTGAAAGAATCCACTGATCACCTCCTGAAAAAGATCCCAAAAAGAAAACTCCCAGGAATATTATAGCCAGGTTCTGGAATTCCCAGATTAAGGAGAGAATATTGCAAGCAGCCAGGAAGAAACAATTTGAATATTGTGGAAATACAATCAGGATAACCCAGGATCTGGATGCTTCTACACTGAGGGATCAAAGGGCTTGGAATATGCTATTCCGGAGGTCAAAGGAGCTGGGATTAAAACCAAGAGTCACCTACCCAGCAAAACTGAGTATCATGTTTCAGGGGAAAATATGGTCATTCAGTGGAATAGAGGACTTTCAAGCATTCTTGCTGAAAAAACCAGAGTTGAATAGAAAATCTGACATTCAGATACAAGAAGCAAGAGAAGCATGAGAAGGTAAACAGGGAAAAGAAATCATAAGGAACTTATCAAAGTTGAACTATTAACATTCCTACATGGAAAAACAATAATTGTAACTTATAAAACTTTTCTCAGTAGTTGAAGGGATTAGAAATATATGTATGAGGGTATATGGGCATATGAATACATATGTGAATGTGTGTATATATGTTTACAGGTATACATAGATAGAGGGCACAGGACCAATTTAACAGGAAGGGATGATACTTAAAAGGTGAAATTAAGAGGTG
>NW_027187460.1:44514699-44548982 GCF_028583685.1 Petaurus breviceps papuanus
GCTTCTCTTGCTTCTTGTATCTGAATGTCAGATTTTCTATTCAACTACAGTTTTTTCATCAAGAATTCGTGAGTCCTCTATTCCACTGAATGACCATAGTTTTCCCTGAAACATGGTACTCAGTTTTGCTGGGTAGGTGATTCTTGGTTTTAATCCCAGCTCCTTTGCCCTCTGGAATATCATATTCCAACCCCTTTGATCCCTCAGTGTAGAAGCAGCCAGATCCTGGGTTATCCTGATTGTGTTTCCACAATATTCAAATTGTTTCTTCCTGGCTGCTTGCAATATTCTCTCCTTGATCTGGGAATTTTGGAACCTGGCTATAATATTCCTAGGAATTTTCTTTTTGGGATCTTTTTGAGGAGGTGATTGGTGGATTTTTTCAACCTCTTTTGCCCTCTGGTTCTAAAACGTGAGGGCAGTTTTCCTTGAGAATTTCTTGGAGGATGATATCTAGGTTCTTTGTTTGATCATGGCTTTCAGGTAGTCCAATAATTTTTAAATTATCTCTCCTGGATATATTTCCCCAGGTCTGTGGTTTTTCCCATGAGATATTTCACATTGCCTCCTATTCTTTCATTTGTTTGGATCTGTTTAACAGCATCTTGATTTCTCATAAAGTCATTAGCTTCCATTTGCTCCAATCTAATTCTGAAGGAATGATATTCTTCATTGAGCTTTTGAAATTCTTTTTCCATCTGGCAAATTTGACTTTCTAAGGCATTCTTCTCCTCATTTCCTTTTTGAGCCTCTTTTGCCATTTGAGTTAGTCTGTTCTTTAAGGTGTGATTTTCCTCAGTCATGCTGTTGACTCATTTCATAATTTGCTTGCATTGTTCCCATTTCTCTTCCCAATTTTTCCTCCACTTCTCTTATTTGCTTCTTAAGGTCCTCTATGGCCTGTAACCAGGTTGTATTTTCCTTTGAAACTTTTGGTATAGGAGTTCTGACTTCACTGTTTTCCTCCTGTTCCATGCTTTGATCCTTTTTGTCCCCCAAATAGGAATCTAATGTTGGATGTTTGTTTTCCTTCCTTTGCCTGGTCATGTTGCCACTCAATTACTTGATTTTTGAGCTTTTTGCCACAGTAGGACTCTGCCACCAGACAGAGGACCTTCCGTCCCAAATGCTGGGGTTTTCTCAGCTGCCATAGTTATTAGTTGGGTGCCCTCTCTGAAGCCTCCACACACTCTGGCAAGCTGGTCACATACCCCAGGAACTCCACCCTTGACTGCAATCCAGATCCAAGCAGGTTAAAGGAAGAGCAATTACCCCTCAGACTGGTCCCACTACAGTCTGCAAGCCAGGAGCTGAAGCTACCATGTGGTGGAGGCAGCAGCTCCTCAGTGGCTTCTCACCCTTGGGGCAAAAGCCAATGCACTCCCAACTACTTGGTCCCAAAGCCCACAATGCACTGACCTCTCACTTTGTCCTTAGCATCTATGTGTTGATAATTCTGGATAGCCACAGCTGCTGGTGATCTGGAGTCCCTCCAGCCAGTGCCTGGTCAGGCCCGCCCTGGGGCTAAAACCTCGGAGTGGAACTGGGCTTGGCTCCCAGAGAGCTGCACTGGCCGATTTCTACCAGCCTGCTGCGCTGTCCTCAGTGGGAGATTAGCTTCTCTGTGTCATTTTGTGGGTTCTGTAGGTCCAAAGTTTGTTCAGAGTCCCCTTTTACATGAATTTGGGAAGGTGGAAGATGTAGCTGCAAGGAGGTCCTGTTTCTACTCCACCATCTTGATTCGGCCCCGTGGGGTAGAAATTCTAATGAGCTGTGCATCCATAAACTTTATGTTAAATCCAGTACCTTTTTCAAGAACCAGTAAGCCTGGTTAAAGAGAGAGGATTCTGATTCTGCCTGGCATGGTCAGAAGGTAAATTATTAAATATGGGATTTATAGCAGACAACTTTGAACTGAACTGGAAGAAAGGACAGAATTTACGGCTGATACAAGAAATCTCAACTTGTGAAGACTTACAATAGAAAAAAATGATGTAAGCAAATCAAATCACCCCCAAGAAGTCTTGGGAAAGAGGAGAAGATAGATACTAGATGCTCCTGAGGTGATGAAAAGTAGAGAAATGAGATCAATGACATGATTTTCTTTTTGTCCTTTTGTTCTGTGCCTGAAAAAGGTCCTTATGAACCCTCGGTTCTATGTGTTGCCCAACTCTTCGCTGACCCCATAGACCAGAGCACACTAGACCTTCTATCCATTACTCTCTCTTAAAGTCTGTCCACATTCTTGTTCTCTGTTTCTATGATACTGTCTATCTATCTCAACCTCTGCTGTACCCCTTTCCTTTTACTTTCAATCTTTCCCAACATCAGTGTCTTTTCCAGTGAGTCCTCTTCATTATGTTACCAAAGTATTTAAGTTTCAGCTTCAGTATTTGAAATTCTAGTGAATAGCCTTGTTTAATTTCTTTAAATATGGACTGATTTGACTTCCTTGCCATCCGAGGGACTCTAAAAGTCATCATGTGTAATTTGAAAGCATCAATTCTGCAGCGTTCAGCTTTCCTTATAAACCAACTCTCACAACCATACATTGCTATTAGTTCTATACTGCTGCTCAGTTCTATACTTTGCTCTCTTTTTCCCCCTAATAAGTAATTTAGATTTTTAAAAGCATTTTGTTAGTCAATCAAATAAACAATCGTTTATTAAGCACTTAATAATTGAGCATTATGGGGCCAATAGATGGAAATGCAAAGCCAAAAGTGAAACAAACCCTATTCACCAGGAGCTTACATTCAAATGGAAGAAACAAAATGTACATATGTATACATCTATGGAATATATATATAAGGTACTTTTGAAAGTGGTCCATTAGCAGCCAGGAGACTATAACAGGCTTCATGAAAAATATGTTGATTGAGATGCCTTAAAGTAAACAAGGGATTCCAAAAAGCAAGTGAGGAGGGAAACCATTCCAGACATGGGGGACATGGGAGAAGGAGCTTTGCGTGTGTGTGTGTGTGTGTGTGGTTATTCTTATTTAATATAAGCATAGCTCTGTGTAATGCAACCATGTTCACACAGTAATTTTTAGTTTTTCGTACACAGTAATTTTTTTAAAGCTTTCTATCAATCAATAAGTATTCGTTGACTTTCTACTATACTATGGACACAGCATTACATTCTCCATGGCTATTTTGGTTTCTAGACAGAAGAAATTCTCCCATCTCTAACTCCTCACTTACTAACTCTTTGAATATTCAAATCCTCCTTCTGCTTTGATCTCTTATTTTCAGTGTCTAATAGCTATACCAACTTTCACACTTTGTTAGTAGTTCTGGATGAGGCAGGATTGTTGGCTCTAAATAAATATTAGTTGGGCCTGTCAAACAAGGTGTGAAGATAAGACAGTGAATTTTTCTTCTAAATTCCATTTGTAAAATAGATGGGGTACCAGCTGCAGGATTACCAGGGTGTGGAAATTCATATATGTGAAAGGAATCCTTTGTGTTCCAAACTCCATTCTATAATCAGACAATGCTTTCTATGATATCTATGGCTCTGTCACCTAAGTTTATCATATATGAAATTCTATTCATTAAAAATTAAGGTAATTTTGATATTGTTATCCATATTAACTATACTTATCACAATATATTCATAAACGATTTATATCCATTTTTGCTCATAAACTCTTAGGAAGGGGACTATCATATTTAATATTTTTATTTCCAATATCTAGCAAAATGCTAGATTGAACACAGCAATATTGCACATAGCACTTTTTTAATATATTTGCTGAATGAATGATACCTATGGAATGGGATTACGTTTTATTTTTGAGATCCAAATTTGATAAGAAGTTAATGGAGAGGCATCTAGGTGGCACACTGGCTCTGGAGTCAGGAGGACCTGAGCTCATATCTGGTCTCAAACACTTATGAGCTGTGACCTTGGGCAAGTAACAACTCTGATTGCCTTCCCCCAAAACAGTCAATGTGCATTTTGTTGTTCAACTCTCATCTCAAATGTATTGTTCTCCTATGGCTAAATAGTTAATTAATTTAAGGTATCTTTATTTTTAATGTGCTCACCAGAATTATTTTCATCTTCTATAAAATCTTTTTTAAACAGAAGTCTTAGACAATTGTCACACTTGGCCTTATCAATTCTTTAAACATGTTGTACTTTTAAACAATCTCTGTTTGAATAAATAAATATTTAAAACTTTAAAGTCACTTTCCCATTTAAGACTTGGAGTATTTTGGTTGAGTTTGGGTTAATGTTTTGTTATTAACAAGTAAAACCACAGAGGTGTCTTATATGTTGGCTGAAAATTTGCAATGATAGCCCTTGGAATCTATAACAGATTAAAATGATGATTCTTGCAAAATGCTTTAAAAACCTTGAAACTCTTAGCCGTGAATATATTTTATTTGCTTTTAATTCTAGGATATGCATAATTTAATTACCTAAAAATGTATAAACTGCATATAATTCACACATACATATGTGTATATACATTTATTAAAAATACATACATATACTTCTACATACATTTATAAACTTTATCTACATGCAAATGCATAAGGCCTTCTGTTAGAAGAACTCTATCAGTCAATCAACAAGTGATTATTAAGTGCTTACTATTTACCATGCATTGTTCTGGGATAATAATAATAATAATAAAATGACAACCTCTCCTTGCCTTAAAAGAACTTACATTAATAAATGCATTTTATTTGATAAAATTTGTCTTCAAATAAGATAGTCAGATGTCCATCAGGAAAATGCACATTATGGGAGGGATAGAAATTGTTACTGACTTTTAGACATTAATACAAATTCAAAAGTGAGATTTATGTTAGAAAAGTGGGGAAAGGTGCATTTCAAGTATTTTTGGTTGTTAAATACTTTTTTTACATATTCCTTTTTTTAATTGTTTCAAATCTCTTATTTATTTATTTTTAGTTTTCAACATTCATTTCCACAAGATTTTGAGTTACAAATTTTCTCCCCGTCTTTCCCCTACCCCAACCCCAAAATAGCTAGCCTACTGAATACTCCTTCCCTCAATCTGTTGTCTCTTGAATCCTCCCCCACACCCTCTCTAACTTTCTACTAGGGCAAGATGGATAGCTATACCCCAGGGCCTGTATATCTTATTTCCCAGTTGTATGTAAAAAAACATTTTTTTTAAACATTTGTTTTTAAAACTTTGATTTCCAGATTCTTTCCCTTCTTCCCTCCTCACACTCCCCCACTGGGAAGACAAACAATTCAATATAGGTTGTACATGTATAGCTATGCAAAATGTTTCCATAGTAGTTATATTGTGAGAGACTAACTATATTTCCCTCCATCTTATCCCACCCCCTCACTTTTCTATTTTCTAGTTTGACCCTGTTCCTTTTCAAAAGTGATTGCTTCTAAATATCCTCTCCCCCAATCTACTCTCCTTTCTATCATCCCCTTTTTATCCCTTTCTCCCCTACTTTCCTGTAGGGTAAGATACCCAAATGAGTGTTTATGTTCTTCTCTTCTTAAGCCAAATTCAATGAGAGTAAAATTGACCTATTCCCTTTCACCTTCCTGCTCTTCTCCTCCATTGTAACAATTTTCTCTTGCCTGTTTTATATGAGATAATTTACCCCATTCTTTCTCTCCCTTTCTCCTTCTCCCAATATTCACTCTCACCTCTTAATTTTATTTTTTAGATATCATCCATTAATATTCAACTGATCCTGTGCCCTCTGTCTATGTATACATGTACACACATACACACACATATACATTTATACACACATACAACCTCCTATACATACATTATACATACATTCCCTTCAACTATCCTCGTACTGAGAAAAGTCTCATGAGTTACAATTATCTTTCCATGGAGGAATGTAAATAGTTCAACTTTAATAAGTTCCTTATGATTTCTTTTCCCTGTTTACCTTCTCAGGCTTCTCTTGTTTCTTGTATTTGAAAGTCAAATTTTCTCTTCAGCTCTGATTTTTTCATCAAGAATGCTTGAAAGTCCTCTGTTTCCTTGAATGATCAGATTTTCCCCTGAAACATTATACTTAGTTTTGCTGGGTAGGTGATTCTTGGTTTTAATCCTAAAACTTTTGACCTATGGAATATTATTTTCCAAGTCCTTTGATCCCTTAATGTAGAAACTGCTAGATCTTGTGTTATCCTGATTGTGTTTCCACAAAACTCAAATAGTTTCTTCTTGGCTCCTTGTAATATTTTCTCCTTGACCTGGGAACTCTGGAATTTGGCTATGATTTTCCTAGGAGTTTTCTTTTTGGGATATGTTTCAAGAGGTGATCAGTGAATTCTTTCAGTTTCTATTTTGATCTCTGGTCCTAGAATATCAGAGCACTTTTCCTTGAGAATTTCTTGAAGGATGATTTCTAGGCTCTTTTTTGATCATGGCTTTCAGGTAGTCCAATAATTTTTAAAAGATCTCTTCTGGATCTATTTTCCATGTCAGTGGTTTTTCTAATTAAATATTTCACATTGCCTTCTATTTTTTCATTTGTTTGGATCTGTTTTACAGTATCTTGATTTCTCATAAAGTCATTAACTTCCATTTGCTCCAGTCTAATTTTGAAGGAATTATTCTCTTCAGTGAGTTTTTGAAATTCTTTTTTCATCTGGACATTTGGCTTATTAAGGAATTCTTCTAATTGACTTTTTGAGTCTCTTTTGCTATTTGAGTTAGTCTGCATTTTAAGGTGTTATTTAGTGAGCTGTTGACTCCCTTTTCATGATTTTCTTGCATCATTCTCATTTCTCTTCCCAGTTTTTCCTCCACTTCTCTTACTTGATTTTCAAAATCTTAATTAAGCTCCTCCGTGGTCTGTAACCAATTCATATTTTTCTTGGAAGCTTTTGATACAGGAGTTTTGATTTTATAGTCTTCCTCTGGTTCCATGGTTTGATCCTTTTTGTCCCCAGAAAAGGATTCTGTAGTCTGATTGCACTTCCTTTGCTTGATCATCTTGCCAGTCAATCACTTGACTTTTGAGCTCTTTGCCATGGTATAATTCTGCTTCCAGAGTGAAGATAGTTTTGTCCCAAATTGCTGGGGTTCTTGTAGTTGTCAGAGCAATGAGGAGGGCGCCCTCTCTACAGCCATCATAAGGTCTGGCACACTGGCCACACAACCCAGGACCTCCACCCAGGATAGAAATCCAGATCCAAGCAGGTCAAAGCAAGAGCAATTAGACTCTGAATGGTCACTTGGTCCCCCTACAATCTACAGGCCAGGAACTCTGGAGGCAGCCACATGGTGTTAGCTGCAGCCACTGTGCCTCTGCCACCTCTTCCCTCAGGGGAGGGGCCAGACTACACTCTTCTATCACCCAGTTCAAACAGGGTTCCCTACTGACTTTTTACTTTCTCTTTGGTGTTTATGGGTTGAGAATTCTGGAAACTGCCACAGCTTCTGGTGCTTCATTCTCCCGAAGTCTGCTCCAGCTGGTCAGGGCCACCACATGTGTGGGCCCTCATGGCTCACATGGGATTGTGCTCGGTTCCCAGCCCAGTGTGACAGACCCTTCCTATCAGCTTGCCAGGCTGTCTTCAGCAGAAGATTTGTTTCTCTCTGTCACTTTGTTGGTTCTGTAGCTCTAAAATTTGTTTAGAGTCACATTTTACAGGTATTGGAGGTAGTTGATGCAGGAGCTCACACAAGGTCCTACTTCTACTCTGCCATCTTGGCTCAGCCTCCCCACACGCCCCCCCCCCCCCCCCGTTAAATACTTTTAATGATGAAATAACATTAGGTCACATAACTTTTAGGTCAGGTGTTGCTGAATTTTATATTAAACATTTTCATGTTACCATTTAAACAAAGTTTCAATGGCAGTATATTTTAGACAAGCATTTGTTGTTCAGTTGTTTGGGATTTTTTTTTTGGTTGTGTCCAACTCTTTGTGACCCAGTTTGGTGTTTTCCTGGAAAACATACTGGAATGGTTTGTCATTTCCTTCTCCAGTTCATCTTTATATATAAGAAAACTGAGCTAAATTGGGGTAAGTGACTTTCTCAGGGTTTCTCCACTAGTAAGTATCTGAAGTCAGATTTGAACTCAGGAAAATAACTCTTCCTGACTCCAGGTCTGGCATTCTATTCAGTCTACCACCTAGAGACTTATTCTGGCATCTTAGATTACTATTATGGTACCTTCAATGTAGCAATGCATCTTCTAGGAATGTCTAACAGGCCAGAGAGTAGCTAAAACACAAGAAATTCTGACTCATTACACAGGTTTTATAGTTGATAAAGTTATATTCAAGACCTTGGAAGCTTATAACATTATATTCTACTGAGTTAAAATTCTTTTTGTAATCAGCAAATGAGGAGAAGATTGAAATTCAATATTCTTAGCATTTATTCTATTAGCTGATTGAAGGAATGGACTTAACATACTTAACAAAATGAGAATCAATTCAACTAACAAACCTTTTAGATGAAATAAGCCACAATTGTATAATGTGAAGATCAACAGTCCATAGCATAAAATCTTTTGAGAGAAATAAAGCCAGAAACTAACATTTCACTAAAATTGTCTATTCAAGGTCATGTTGAAACTGTTGGTTAAGAACTGCAGCTGGGAAATTGGAATAGATATCAGTCATAAACAATTAGATAATTTCCTGCTTGACGAGGACTACATTTTTATGCAAAAAAAATGATAATGGCAATTTGCCATATTGCTCAACATACAGAATAACCCCTAATATAGACCTCTAAAATTATTACTCTTTTTTGAAGAGAAAGAAAAATAACAAATAAAGTTACACAGTGCACTTAAAACCACACTAAAACTTATGGCATACCCTCTATTGTGCAGAATAATACAATATTAATCCATATTTCTATTTTATGCAAAAAATATTAGGGGAGAAAATTACAATAGTAAATATGGTAAAATATGGCAAAATAATGAGCATGATAGTGAAAGTTCTTGTTAGAATTCAAAGTGAATAAATGATAAACATTGCCTATGAAATTTTATGTAAAGACAAAGGTTTAGCAGAAGAAGAAAAAAAATGTTTGATGGGCAGGAAGCAAATGATTTAATTGACTCATGAACAAGACCACTATATTGAGGGTCAAATGTTATTACATTTGCATAAGAAAGGCAACAAGGAATAATTTTTATAAACGTAATACCTCCCAGATTGTTAAATGAATTTCTTCTGTTGAAGGGTCAGGCAAGTGGAAGATTGTTGCAACTCTGTTAAAAACTCATGAGTCTGAGTAATGGTAGTGAATGAACACTCATATGGCACTTACTGTGACAAGTATGTCTCATATGCAAATTATTCACTTGTGAGCATATTTCAAATAAAGAACTCCAGGTATGAAAAGGAGTCAAACATGGTGCAAACTACATGTTGTAGGGGGAAAACAGGCCACTTAGCTCCCAGATGTACTGCTGTTTATGCTTTACAAAATGGAAAGTGTCAACTTGGTAGAGAAATCACAATGAATAAATGAGGAAGGGAAGGAAAGAAGGGAGTAAAAGATAAGAAGTAAGACAGGAAAGAAGGAAGGAAGGAAGGAAGGAAGGAAGGAAGGAAGGAAGGAAGGAAGGAAGGAAGGAAGGAAGGAAGGAAGGAAGGAAGGGAGGAAGGGAGGGAGGGAGGGAGGGATAAAGAAAACCCTTCCAGCTAAAGCAAAGAATGATTCACATAGATGGATACTAAATTTAAAAAGAGAATAATATGTCAATTTGTCTTATATCCAAATGAATGAAAATAGAGAACATAATCTTCCACTTATTCATATACTGATATTTAAATTTCTGTGATCTTAACAATAAGATTACTCTTTCCCACCAAAACTGTCCATGCTTTCACTGTACTCTTGTAAATTTCTTTCTATAACTCTCTTAAAGGATATATCTATGAACTGGAGGTTTTTTCTCTCTGGATATTTTAATTTTTGTAAATACAAATGCAATATTCAGGCTTTTCCTGGTTTTTCTTCAGTCTTGCAATATAGTCAAACATCATTACGAGTTTTATAAATTAAAACCTATTTTGAATATCCAACTTTATTGGATGAGTAGCTAAAGTGAGTACATAAAGTACACAAATAATTTCATATTATTTACTTTGCTCTGCAGTGCTAAAATAATATGTGTAAATAAATGGATACACTTATGTGTATATATAAACATGTATATACGTACACAGTTTGCCTACATACACACACACACACACACACACACACACACATATATATATATATTTACATACTTATGTTACAAGTCTCAGGATACTTTTTTTTGTGGGGTTTTTTTTTTTGAGTGAGGAAGGTAGGGCAATTGGGGTTGAGTGATTTGCCCAAGATCACATGGCTAGTTTTGTGTTAAGTGCCTGAGGCTGGATTTGAACTCAGGTCCTCCTGACTTCAGGACCAGTCCGCTATTCACTCTGCCACCTAGCCACCTCCTCTCAATATACTTTTAAGATATCAAAGCTTCTATTTGGAAATATAAACATACATTACATAAGCTTAAAGTATACATACACATATATATACATATATACACACAAATATACATATATACATATACATATACTTACTCACAGGTATCTAAAGTCTTAGTGCCATTTTAAGGTATTAATGCTTTCCTGTCTGTCTATCTGCATGTCTCTTTGTGTGTATGTACATATATACATACTCTATTTTCATATATATGGAGAAGGGGGTGGAGGCAAGATGTTAGAATAGAAACAGGAAAATTCTGTGAGCTCTCCCCACAACTACTTCAAATACCTATAAAACATGACTCTAAAGAAATTTTAGAGCTATAGAACCCACAAAGTGACAGAGAAACCCATCTTCCACTGAAGGCAGCCTGGCAGGCCTACAGGAAGGGTCCATCACAGCATTCTGGGAGTGGAGCCCAGCCCTGTATGAGCCATGGTTTTAGCCTCAGGGAGGCCTTGACCAGTGTCCAGAGCAGACTTCAGGAGAGTGAAGCACCAGCAGCTGTGGCAATTTCCAGAGTTATCAACCCATAAATGCCATAGAACAAGTAAAAGGTCAGTGTGGAACTCTGTTGGAACTGGGGGAGACAGAGGATTATGGTACGGCCCCTGCCACTGGAGCAAGAAGCCTTGGAGAAACATAAGCTGTGTGCGTGGCTGCTTCCAGAGCTCCTGGCCTGCATATTATAAGGGGACCAAGCAACCATTCAGAGGGTAATAGTTCTTGCTTTAACCTGCTTGGATCTGGATTGCTGTCTTGGGTGGAGGTGCTGGGGTGTGTGGTTAGTGGGCCAGAGCTTGTTGGGGCTTCAGAGAGGGCACCCAACTAATAGCTCCAGCAGCTGTGAAAACCCAAGCAATTTGGTACAAAGCTCTTCTCTCTGGAAGTAGAGTTCTACCATGGCAAAGAGCTCAAAAGTCAGGTAATTAGCTGGCAAGATGAGCAAGCAGAGGAAGTGCAATTAGACCATAGAATCCTTTTTGGGGGACAAAAAGTATCAAAATATGGAACCAGATGAAGACAATGAAGTCAAAACTCCTGCATCAAAAGCTTCCAAGAATAATATGAATTGATTACAGACCATGGAGGAGCTCAAGAAAGAATTTAAAAGTGAAGTAAGAGAAGTGGAGGAAAAACTGGAAAGAGAAATGAGAATGATGGAAGAAAATCATAAAAAGAGAGTCTGACTGAAGAAAACAACACCTTTAAAAATAGACTAACTCAAATGGCAAAAGAGGCCCAAAAAGCCAATGAGAAGAATGCCTTAAAAAGCTAAATTTTCCAGATTGAAAAGGAATTTCAAAAGCTAACTGAAGAGAATAATTATTTTAGAATTAGATTGGAACCTAAGGAAGCTAATGACTTTATGAGAAATCAAGATACTATAAAACAGATCCAAACAAATGAAAAACTAGTAGGCAATGTGAAATATCTCATTGGAAAAACCACTTACCTGGAAAATAGATTCAGGAGACATAATTTGAAAATTATTGGACTAGCGGTGGCTAGGTGGCACAGTGAGTAGACCATTGGCCCTGGAGTCAGGAGGACCTGAGTTCAAATCCAGCCTCAGATATATAACACTTACTAGCTGTGTGACTTTGGGCAAGTCACTTAACCCCAATTGCCCTGCCCTCCCCCCTCCAAAAAGAAAAAAAATAATTGGACTACCTGAAAGCCATGATCAAAAAAAGAACCTAGAAATCATCCTTCAAGAAATTCTCAAGGAAAATTCTTCTGATATTTTAGAACTAGAGGTCAAAATAGAAATTGAAAGAATTCACTCATCACCTCTTGAAAAATATCCCAAAAAGACAACTCCTAGAAATATTATAGCTAAATTTCTGAGTTCCCAGGTCAAGGAAAAAATATTACAATCAGCCAAGAAGAAACAATTTGAATATTGTGGAAACACAATCAGGATAACACAAGATCCAGCAGCTTCTACAATGAGGGATCAAAGGGTATGGAATATGATATTCTGGAGGTGAAAGAAGCTAGGATTAAAACCAAGAATCACCTACCCAGCAAAACTGAGTATAGTGTTTCAGGGGAAAATCTGGTCATTCAATGAAATAGAGGACTTTCAAGCATTCTTGATGGAAAAAACAGAGTTGAATAGGAAATATGATGTTCAAATACAAGAAACAAGAGAAGCATTAGAAGGTAAACAGGGAAAATAAATCATAAGGAACTTATTAAAGTTGAACTATTTATACTCCTACATGGAAAAATGATCATTGTAACTTATGAAACTTTTCTCTGTATGAGGATAGTTGAAGGGAATATAAATGTGTATATGTACATATATATACATGTATATATATATACACACATACATACATATATATGTTTATGTAGGAGGGTATATGTGCATATAAATACATATGTGGGTGTTTGTATATATGTGTACATGTATACATAGACAGAGGGCACAGGATCAGTTGAATAGGAAGGGATGATATCTAAAAAATAAAATTAAGAGGTGAGAGAGGAATATAATGAGAGGACATAGAGAGAGACTGAATAGGGTAAATTATCTCATGTAAAAGAGACAAGAGAAAACTGTTACAATGGAGGGGAAAAACAGGAAGGCAAAAGAGAATGGGTCAACCTTACTCTCATTGAATTTTGCTTAAGGAGGAACAACACACACACTAATTTGGGTATATTATCCTACAGGAAAATAGGGAGGAAGGGGATAAGAAGGGGATGATAGATGGGAGGGCAGATTGGGGGGGGGGGGTGTAGTTAGAAGCACACATTTTTGAAAAGGGACAGGGTCAAAGTAGAAAATAGAACAAGTGGGGGCAGGATAGGATGGAGGGAAATATAGTCAGTCTTTCACAATATATGCAACATGGAAATGTTTTGAATAACTACACGTGTACAACCTTGAATTGCTTATCTTCTCAGTAAGGGTGGGTGACGAGGGAAGAAGGGAAAGAATCTGGAATTCACAGTTTTAAAATCAAATGTATAACATATATATATACACATATATACACACACACTTTACATGTGTTTGAATAACTTAAAACTTGACTAAAACTTTTGGACCACCCTATAAATGATGATCCATATTCCTCTTCCACCCACACTCACATTAAAGTAATTAGAGGAGGCCAAGAACCCAAAGATACTTCTTGTGGTTCAGTTGTGTTCAACTCTTCATGAACCCATTTGGGATTTTCCTGGCAAAGGCCACTGGAATGATTTGCCATTTCCTTCTCTCATTCATTTCACAGATGAGGAAACTAAGGCAGAAGATTTAAGGGACTTGCCGAAGGTCAAACAGCTAATAAGTATCTGCGGCTACATTTGAATTCAGGTCTTCCTTACTCCAGGCCCTGCTATCCACTGCACTACCTAGTTGCCCTAATGATACTAGAGTAAATCTATTCATTAAAAATATAAAATAGGTTTGAACTCTTAAGAACTAGCTATCTGTGCTGAATCAATCAATCAGTCAAAGGTATGAATAAAAACTTAATCAAATTGGGAGGAGTTACAGGAGCTAGATGATGCTACACAGCAGCTAGTTAAAAAGAATGAGACACTCTTCTGTGGCTATGTATATAAGAGAATGTATTCCATCATTGAGGAAATGAAACTTTAAAAGCACTTTAAGTAGGCTCACCCTTGAGATAGTAACTAAAGACCAGCAAAAAATATATTGATGAAAGAGAATATAATCAGAATTCAGATTTTTAAAAATAATTTTTAAATCCATTCTTGTAAATTGCATATTTGATATTATTTTGCTTTAAAATTATCATAATAAAATTGATCAATAGAATGTTATGTTTAGAAAGGACATTAAAAGTCCTCCATTTCAATCTCTTCTGAGTAATCAGGTCAATCAAAGAAAAAATAAAGCTCAATAATAGGACTAGAGACAAAATCAATGACAAAATCATTGGTAAAGAAAAGACAAAAAAACTATCCCTATTTATAGTTGTCATGATGAGGTACCTAGAAAATCTAAGTAAATTAACAAATTAAATAATTGAAAACTGATAATGTGATGCCCTCTTTGTTAATGACTTCAGCAAGGTAGCAGGTTATAACATGAATCCACAAAAGTTTTAACATTTTATACCAGATAAATAAAAAATGAAAATAATTATAATTAGATAAGTTATATATATATACACATATATTTACATAATTCAAACACACATGCACCCTCATGCGTGTGCACACACACACATATACCTTGTGAATCAATGATAATATATACACCCACAAGATTCAAAAATACAATTACAAATTTCCTTTATTGAAATAAAAGGATATATGTGATTAGAGATACACTGAACATGATGGGCCTCTATCAATATAATAAGAGGCAATCCTATGTAAATGAATTTGCAGATTTAGTTTATATTACTTACTGATCAAATCACCAAGGAGATAGGTTTGTGGTTTTGTTTTTTTTTGAATGAGGCAAAACAACAAAATTCATCTAGTTATAGAACCTCAAGGGAAATAGTGAAAGAAAAAGCATAAATGAAAAAGGACATTCTATTTTCAGCCCTCAAATTACATGATAACTATATCCTAACATGGCTATTCAAATTATTTGATATTGGTAAAAAAAAAAAAAGTTCAGTGAAAAAGACTACATAAGCAAGAAACAGAAGCAATTGAAAATAGTAGTTAGGAGCCTGATAGTCTGATGAATATAAATTATTGAGGGAAGGATTCCCCCCTTCGAAAAGATCTATAGGGAAAGTGGATCGTGGAATGGAAAGCAGTCTGGCAGAAATTAGTTTTAGGTTAACATTTTCCACCATGTATCATGATAAGCTCAAAATAAATGGTCTGAATATATAAAAAGATACCATTTTTTAAAAAGATACAACAATATCTGATTTCTTTTACAACCATGAGTACAAGGTAATTTTAAAGTTATCTATTTATCTATCTATTATGAATATATTTATGTATGTCTGTATATATATAAATATATATACACACAAACATAAAAACCTCATATATGAATTTATATATGTAAAGTAGAACACAAAGAGAGAATTGTATATAAGAAACTATAACTCTTTAATCCATACTGCTTTTTAAAAGTATACAATAAATTCAAGTTATTACTTCCAAAACTCTCCTGCTTTTCTGTTTCTTTCTACACTACATTCTGTATTGCTTTGTATGCTTTAAAAAAATACCATTGACCATTTTTCCTTTCATCTCTCTATTTCTCTTTTTCTTCTTTTTCTCCTTCCTTCCATACTTCTGTATTTTCTTCCTCCCTCCTTCTTTCCCCCACTTTCAATTTCCACCCCCAATTCCCAAATGCAACATTACAAAAAAAACCACTTTATAGTAAGCATAATCATCATAAATCTACACAGTGGACTTTTGAGTACTAGTTTTGGCCATTTTTTTTTAATCAGAGTCATTCAAAAATGTCTTTCAAATACTTTCAAGAATGTTTTTCTTTGCAATATTTTGTCTTTGTACAAAGTGTTTCCCTTTGTACAAAGTGTTCTTCTCACTTTATAAAAGTTGTATCAGTATTTCACAGGATTCCCTAAAATCGTCTCTCATCATTCATTAAAAGCAATAATATCCTATTATATTCATATACCACAATATATTCAAACATTTTCCCCAGTTCTTGGACACCCACTTAGTTCCTAATTCTTTCCTTTTTTTTATTGTAATCCTTTCTTTGGAAGAATAACAATAACAATAATAGTGGCATCTGACATATAGCTGATATAAAAGCACTTATGTCAGGTACTGTGCTAAATGCTTTGCAATTATTATCTCATTTGGTCATTTAAATAGCTTTGCAAGATATGTGTGATTATTATCCGCATGTTGCACATCAGGATATTGAGTCAAACAAATAAGTGATGTGCACACAGTCGCATATGTACTAAGTGTCTGAAGCTGGATTTGAATTTAGAACTTCCTGACACCAGGCCCAACTATCCACTGTGGCACCTATTTTACTTGAGACTATTCCCTCCCAAGTATCCTTTTCCATCTTAACCTTCATCTCTACTTGTTTCCACATTGAGTCTGATATATCTCAACACCGAATTTGTGTATGTGTATATGTGTATGTATGTTTGTGTGTGTGTGTGTGTATTGGAGTACATGGGTGTGTCAGTAACTGAGTGTGAGCCAGTCCTTCTTTAGTCTGGTTTCAAATTAGAGTTATATTCCTTTGATGACCATTGATCTACTACTTCTTCCATTTTCTTATTCTGAAACTCTCCAGTTATGATAAATAGCAAGTCCCCACCCCTTTCTCATTTCTCCATTAATGTAATAATTTTGCCTTCCTTTTCATTTCCATTTTTCATATTCTCTCAACAGAACCAATTGATCCCTAGCTACTCTATTTTTTCTCTTATATTTCCTTTTTATTCCTGTAATACCTTTTTCTGTATTTTAAGATTCTAAAAAGAAATTTTTCTTCTCACCCCATTAGAATGTGAGCTCTTTACATATAGCCCCTTTTAGATGGCCAAATACTTTTATAGTTTTGATTGAGTCTTGTGTTTTAATTTTGGAGTTCCAACTTAGCTCTGTTCTTTTCATCTGGGACATTTAAAAGAACTCAGTTCCATTAAGGGTGCATTTTTCCCCCTTGTAAGATTGCACTCAGTTTTGAAGGAATAAGTTACTCTTGGTTATAATTTTAAACATATATATATATTAAAGCAATTGGGGTTAAGTAACTTGCTCAAGGTTATATGGCCAGGTGTTTCTGGGTGGGTGCTAAGTGTCTAAGCCCAGATTCGATCCCAGGTCATCCCAACTCTGGGGCCGGTGCTCTTACTTGCTGTGCTACCTGGCCTCCCCTTAAGTTTAAATATTTTGCCTCTGAGAATAATTAATTACAATATTTCCTTTCATTTATAGTAGAAGTTACCAGAGCTTGTGTGATCTTGACTGCAGTTCCTTGGTAGTTGACCTATTTCTTCAATATTTTTCCTTTCAAATGGATACTGTGGATTTTGGCGGTCTGGCATATTTTATTATGGAGTTTCTATCCTGAGGTGACAAGTGGATTTTTTCCAGTTGTCATATTTATTCTAATAGATCTGGACAGTTTTCATTGAAGGTATCATGACATACAGTGTCTGGACCTTTTTTTTTAATCATATTTTTCAGGGAGTTTAATGATTCTTTGTTTCTTTCTCCTTGACCTGTTTTAAAGAATTTATATCATTCTTTTCTTCTATTTTCTGTCTTCTGATTTTGGTGTAATACTTTTTTTTGCTATATCATGGAGTCATGGATTTCTATTTGGTGTATGCCAATTGTTAAGGCAACCATTAGTTGGCTAAAGCTTATTACTTTCTCTTATAATATATTTATCCTCCTTCCAAGTCTTTTCTTCAGAGCTTTTATTTTATCTTTTATCTCTTGTTTCATTTCTTCAGGAAATTCATGTAATCTTTGTGAGAAAATTATTTTTATGCTTTAAATATCAGCTTCCAAAATGCTATCCTTTTGACTAGGTTAGATTTTAGAGAGTATCTTTGAGATCACTTTTAATTCTTTATGGTAGTTTGAACCTTCTTGTGCTTTCTTACATCTTTAGACTTAGTTTTTAAATTGGGACTTTGTGACAGGGCAAGTCTGTAATCTCTATGGCATTTTTGCAAGCTTTGTCTTGATCTGGGTAATGCCTATGCTTGTCTGCTGGCCTCTACCTCTCAGAGATGGTTCCTTCCCCACTCTGACCCCTACACCCTGGATCTTTGAAGTCAGAGTGCTGGATCATCAGGGCCAATGAACTTGTCTCAGGACAGAGTGCTAAGGACCTGGGACAAGAGTGTGAAAATATAAGTACTACTTTAGCCAGACTGGTCTTTGCTGGTCCCTTTTAAGTAAGTCAGTCAAAAGATTTATTAAACATGGCCAATGCAGAAATATATTTTGCATGATTTCACATGTAAAAATTGATATCATATTGCTTACTTTCTCAAGAGGTGGTGGAGGGAGAGAATTTGGAACTCATTAAAAAAAATTAATGTCTAAAAATTTTACATGTAATTGTAAAATGTAAATATTACATTTGATGTATGACATTTAACAAAATAAATTTTAATATATAGTAAATCATTAATTACCTACTATGCGCCAGCTATCGTGCAAAATGCCAGACATACAAAGAAAGGCAAAAGACAGTTTCTGCTCTCGAGGATCCTACAGTCTAATGGGGAAGGCAATACACACACAGCTAAGAACCAACAAGTTATTGGTAAGTTATAAATAACAGAGGGATGGCACCAATCTTCAGGAAGATTAGAAAAGGCTTTCTGTAGGTGGTAAGGTTTTAACTGGAACTTGAAGAAAGACAGGGAAGCCAGGAGGTGGAGATAAGGAGGAAAAGCATCTTAGCATGGAGGAGAGTCAGAGAAAATGATAAAATCAAGACATGGCATCTGTTGTTCAAGGAACAACATTTAGGCTATTGTCACTGGACAGCCCCGTAAGTGTGTGTGTGTTGGGTGCGAAGGTAAAAAGTATAAGGAGGGGAAAAGGAACATGAGACTGGACAGGTGAAGGAAGTCGTAGGTACGTAAGTGCTATGAATTTCAAAGAGAAGATTTTATATGTTATCCTGGGCTTAGTAGGGAGAAGTTGAGGTTGATTTAGTTGTGACCTTCTGGTCACATGGTCAAGCTTGAACTTTAGGAATATTACCCTAGCCGCTGAGTGGAGGATAGACTGGAGTGGGGAGTGATTTGTGGCAGGCAGACTGAGAAGCAGATGATGTCAACATTCTAGGCAGTGATGGGGGCCCATACTAGACTGGTAACAGTTATCAAGGGAGAGAAGCAGGCATTCTAAAGCCCTCTCTATTGGTTTTTTTTATCATGTTTGATCTTTTTCAAGGGAACTTACTATTTTTGCCACATCAGATAGAGAATCTTGAAGGTTTCATTTATCTCTATCTAGTCATTGATCATGCTTGTAGCCTTCTGGTTTCTTTGCCTAAGTCTAGATGCTGTTTTTTTTGGTGGGCCCCCTTTCTTATTGCTGGTTACTTTTTGTGAAGATTTGGGGCTAATAAAGTCAATTACTTTAGTTTATTATTGGATTTTTTCATCATAATTTGGCATGGTGCTATGTTTTTTTTTTGTTTTATGGTAATGGTTGTTTGTTTTCTGGAGGGCAACTAAACTACTTGATTCTCTTCATCTGACCATCTTGGTCAGAAGAGCTGTCTATGTCCAGTCTATCCTCCACTCAATGGCTAGCATTCCTCAAGGAAGTCCAAGACAGAAACAAATGTTTATTAAAGAATTGTCTAAAATATCCGTCCACTTAAGAGGCAGATAAGTGGCACAGTGGGTAGAGCATTGAGGGTGGAGTTAGGAATACCTGAGTTCAAATTCAGCCTCAGATATTTGCTAAGTGATAAGACATGATGCTTGCAAAGTACAGTGCTTGGTAGACAGTAGGCCCTGTAAATGATTTCTCCCTTTCCCTTCCTAATTCTCTACTAAAATATTCACAGCAGCACTCATTATGATACCAAAAAAATGAAAACAAAATGGCTGCCCATGGATTAGAATATAGCAGGGGGGAAAATGTCAGGTATATATAATGTAATATTGTTGTTCATTAAGCATTGAAAAACACAAAGAATTTGGAGATAAAGTGTTATATTTGTAAAGAAAAAGAAGCAAAACAAAAAATTAATCTTAAGAATGAATACAATAAAAATGCAAAAGTAAATAAAATTAAAGTCAAAATCTAAGTAAAAAAAAGTAATGAAGTTCCTAGAAAACAGATATGAATCATATATCATGTGAGACAGATGGGGCCATCTTTGACAGAATACTGTATACATTATCAGAAACAATCTATATGAGCTGTATTTTGCTAAATTGTTGTTTGTTTGTTTTTGCACAAGGGAGGGTTTAGTCTGGAGTAGGGGCAGGAAATGGCTGATGTAAAGACAAAGAGCATCAATAAAACTTTTTAGTCAATGAAAAATGGGTTCCTTAGAACCATACGGGTGATTACTAACTGAGATGGAACTAGAGCCTTTTTTTTTTAATTAGAATCCTATGTTTCTGAAAAAAAATACAATGCTTTTGTCAATATGATTCTAATCTAATCTAAACTAATGATTCTATCCTATCACTGGACAAATATTTTAAAAATTAGTAGTGGGGGAAGTTATGGATATAATATAGTACATATGAAGTTTTTCAAATACTTTTAATTCTATGAACTACTTTCCATTGAGATCATGTGGGAGGCTTTGGAATATTAAATAGTTCACATATCCATTTCATGATCCATTTAGATTTGTATCATGCTGGATACACATATAATGTTATATGCACATATATGCATATATACATGATCAATTCTACCAAACTACACCAATATGTTACCTATTAAATTTTTTTTAAATAAAAACTTATTTTTGTTTGGTGTGCTCCCATAAATCAGTAGCAAACAGACCGACTGATCTCGTGTGTGCTCTGATATAGTGCCAAACACTGAAACAAATGCCTGAGTGAGTGGTATGTTGATTCTAAAGGCTGATCTAATTTAGCCTCATTCTTGTATGTCTGATTTGATTTTGTACACTAAAGCCCTCTCTTACGCTGCTGGAGTAGATCCAGACCTTTGGGGAGTCATAGAATAAGTGCAGCCTCTCAGATAGTCCCTAGTTAGAGGAAAACCAGGGGCTAGATCAGATTTTCTGGGACTGATCTGGATCAGAGCTGTGATGATCCAAAGTTGGGCCTGAACCAGTAAGGCCTCTGGAAAGGAGAGATTGCCAAGGTAACATCTAGCCAAATATATTTTCAAATCTGTGAGTCTTCAAATAAGATGAAGCCAATGTTTAAATAGAAATTTTCTTCCCAAAATATGTAGATATTTTCTAGGAATACTTTGGCCTTCTTCTTTTTGAATTAGCATCATTTGGAATTTGTGTTGATCTTTGTGGTGAAAATCTCTAAAGCTAAAATATATGTTTTAGCTGAAATTTTTCATTTTATCTAAATATTCCAAGCCTTGAAACTATAGAGGGCTACTAAACCATCTTTGCTGAGCTACTCAGCAATTTAAAAAATCATTCTATTTTCCATCTTTGTCATTCTCTTTCCCCGTTTTCTATAAGTATTCCTGATATGACCAGATTTAGTTCTTAAGTGAAATGATTGGTTTCCCTTGTTATTTTTTTTTTCTTTTCCCTAATTTGAAATTTAGTTTGTGATCTAAATGGGTATTGTTCTTGGCTGCCATGTCTTTTCACTTGGGAAAGAGATCAGGTATTTTTGGGTGGGGGGATGTTTTTTGGATTCTTTTGGTCTTCTATTTCTGGATGCTGAATTATAGTAGTTAAACTTCTATGAGATAATGTGATAAGTCCACTATATATTTATTAAGTGCCTGTTGTATTAAAATACTGTGATACATAGAGGAGATTCAAAGAATAAAAAAGCTTAAAAAGCAGTCTTGACCTTAAGGAGCCATCATTAGATCAAGAGTCCATGGAAGTTCATTATCTAGCTGAATTTGTACACACACACACACACACACACACACACACACACACACACACACCAGATAGGAAACGAGCTCTGCCCAGAGTTGAACAGGGAGAAGAGAAGACAGAGTATACATCATTTGCCTAGAATTTGGGAGAGAATATGGATAAACATTAATCAGGATGAGAAGATATATGTTTGGTTTATGCTCTCTGTGATTGCAAGAGTATTTTCCTACATCTCTTGTATATACCCCATTCTCTTCTCTGACACTGCCACCACTCTAGTGCCGACCCTTATCATTTCACATTTGGATTATTTCTGTAGCCTTCTAATAAGTCTGCTGACTCAAGTCTCTTCCCACTCCAATTCATCCTCCATTCAGCCACTAAAGTGTTTTTTTCTTTTTTTTTCTTTTTTCTTTTTGGTCTTTATTAATTCTTTTGCTTTTAGTTTACAAGATTCAATTCTACAACTCCTTGAGTTTCGAATTTTCTCCCCCTCCGTCTTCACCCCCTGCATGATGGTATACAATCAGGTATAGGATCTGCAAATACTTTCACATTAGACATTAGTCAGGTTATAAAGAAGGATTGTATCAGATGCAATGAACAATGGGAAAGAGGAGACAAAACCAAACAAGAAAAAGACAGAGAGCAGGTAGTTTGCTTCAATCTGCATTCAAACTCTCTTCTTTCTAGTTCTTTCTCTGAATGTAGACATCTCTCTCCATCATGAGTCTTTTGGAGTTGACTCATAACCCTGCATTGCTGAGAAGAGTCCAGTCTATCAAAGTTGGTTGTCACACATATGTTGTGTCTGTAATTGTATACAAATTTCTCCTGGTTCTGCTCTTCTCACTCAGCATTAGTTTGTATAAGCCTCTCCAGGTAAACATGAAGTCCATCTGCTCCTCGTTTCTTATGGCATAATAGTATTCCATTACATTCATATACCACAACTTGTTTAGTCATTCCCCAATTGATGGGCATCCCCTTAATTTCCAGTTCTTTGCCACCACAAAAAGAGCTGCCATAAATATTTTTATACATATGGGTCTTCCTCCCACTTCTGTGATCTCTTTGGGATACAACCCTAGAAGTGTTATTGCTGGGTTAAAGGGTATGAAATTACTTATAGCCCTTTGGGCATAGTTTCAGATTGCTCTCCAGAATGGTTGAATCAGTTCATGACTCCACCAGCAATGCATTAGTGTTCCAATTTGCTCACATCCTCTGCAGTATTTGTCATTTTCCTGTTTTGTCATTTTACCCAATCTGACTGGTGAGATGCAGTACCTCAGAATTGTTTTGATTTGTATTTCTCAAATCAATAGTGATTTAGAGCATTTTTTCATATGCTTATAGATATCGTTAATTTCTTCCTCTGAAAACTGCCTGTTCATATCCTTTGACCATTTATCAATTGGGAAATGACTTGTATTCTTATAGATTTGACTCAATTCTCTGTGTATTTTAGAAATGAGGCCCTAAAGTGATTTTTCTAAGCATAGATCCAATCATATCACTTCCTACTCAATAAATTCCAGTGATTTCCTATAGACTCCAGGATCAAATACAAAATGCTCTGTTTGGCATTCTACCTTTCTAGTTTTCTTATTCATTTCCTTGACATGTACTCTTGATCCAGTAATGCTGACCTCCTGGCTATTACACAAATAAGATATTCCATCTAGCCACTGTGGGCAGTTTCTTTAGCTATCCTGAAAGCCTAGAACACACTCTTTCCTCTGCTCTGACTATGGACCTCCCTGGCTTTAAGTCCCAACTAAAATCGCCCTTTCTATAGGAAGTCTTCTCCAAACCCTTCTTGGTTCTAGTGTCTTTACTCTAGTAATCTTTTTTTTTTAATTTATGTAGTTTGCTTT
Source organism: Petaurus breviceps papuanus (assembly GCF_028583685.1). Lineage (NCBI taxonomy): Eukaryota > Metazoa > Chordata > Mammalia > Diprotodontia > Petauridae > Petaurus > Petaurus breviceps. Next base: position 44,538,571 of record NW_027187460.1, read on the forward strand.
GTACATAGTTGTTTACAAGTTGTCTTCTCTATTAGACTGTAAACTCCTTCAAGGCAGCAACTGTCTTTTGCCTGTTTTTTTTCTATCCCCAGGACTTAGCACAATGCTTGGCATATAGTAGGTGCTTAATAAATATTGGCCAATTGATCGAATTCATGAAGTGTCAAAGTAAATGTATTTAAAATTTGTATAGGAGAAGGGACTCAACTCTATGAAGGCATGTGAGATAGGTGCTGATGATATGAATTCATCTTAAAAGCCTATGCTATATATAACTATACACTGTGTACCAAGCACTGTGCTAAGTGCTGGGGATAGAAAAACAGGCAAAACAGTCCCTGCCTTCAAGAAGTTCACAGTCTAATGGAGAAGACAACTTATATACAACTATGTACAAGCAAGCTATAGATAGGACAAGTTGGAGAGAATCAACCCAGGGAAGACACTAACATGAAGTGTCTTCTATGTGTGGTTGGGAGGGAGGGGGTCAGGAAAAGTTTCTTACAGAAGGTAGGATTTTAGATAGGATTTGAAGGAAGACAAAGACATCTAGAGACAGAAATGAGTAGGGAGAGCATTCTAAGAATGGGGTACAGGGAGTGAAAATGGCCAGAGTCAAGCAGTGGAGTGTCATATGTTTTAGGAATAGCAAGGATGCCAATATCACTCCTAACATCTGTAAAGATAGCTTTACTTCTACCCTATCCTCTTCTCCAGGATAACCATCATTGGCTCTTCTGTCATGCTTATGAAGCTGATTTTTAAAATCCAAATGTAAGAATTTCTATCTATTGGTTTTAAAATGAACATATTTATTTTTAGATTTAGTCTAATGAATTTGAATCCTATTATCTGGTGTGTTAGAAATCCCACTCAGCTTCTCTTTATCTCTAAATTTGGTAAGAATATATTTATTTAAGCCATTGATAAAATGGTAAGTAGTGCAGGGCCTAAGCATGGAGTACTGATTGCATTCTCTAGTTCAGAGGTTCCCAAATTTATTTTGCCAAATTCAGTGCCCCCCACTGAAAATCTTTCTTTAACCCTTTAGTGGTTTTTATGAAATTTGCATCATTTCAAAAAATATAATTTAAAAAATGACATCTTAAATTTAATAATTTATTATAAATTTGTGGGGGTTTTCCTGCATTGAAATTTTGATGATGCAATATTGTGTCATGTAACTATATAGCAACATGTTGTAAACAAGTCATTACAAACACATATTCCTGCAGGTCATGCTGGACGTCCTGACATTGTATGACATGCTCTCCTGTCAACATTTGCTTGTTAAGACCTGTCAACAGATTTGGCCACTGATGAGTTATAACTTGTATTTTGTGTTTATTTGGAAAATAATGTAATCACTATAACTTTATTATACAACAGATGAAGCACGTAGGAATGTTTTTCAAAATGATTTTCTCTTCTTTCCTTATGCTTCCATTGCCTCTTTATTTTTATTCAACCCCCCCAATTGCATCCAAAGCTACCATTACCCCCCCCATCCTTCCAGTGCCCCCTAGGAGGCAGTATCACTCACTTTGGAAATGTATGCTTCTAGTTGAACCATTAAATCACTACTTTCAAGTGGAGGAAGGTTGAGGGGGGATAGGGTAGGGTATCACAGAGGTAGAGTGTTGTACAGTGGATAGAGTCTAGGTCTAGAGTATGGAAGACCTGAGTTCAAATCCTACCTCAGACACTTACTAGCTGGGTGACCTTGGTCAAGTTGCAACCTCTACCTGAGACTCAACTGTAAAATAAAGATAACAGCACATACCTTGAAGGGTTGGTGCGAGGATCAAATGATGTAATAACTGAAAAAGCACAGCAAGTGTCTGGCATATAATGGGCACTATATAAATAGTTTTCCTTTCCTTCCCTCATCCCTTATCATTCATCGAACCAGTTCTGGTTCCTGTTACTGTCCAACCTCATAGCCTACATCTCTCTACCAGGTTTCCCCAATAATAAGACACTGTCTTATTAATTTTTTTGGACAGAAAAACACCAGAGGGCTTATTTTCAGGGGAGGGCTTATTTTAATGAACATTGACAGCAATTTTAATAAACAGGTAAATGTGAACAAAAAAATGTACCTTTATTCAATAACGATCATGTCATCTTCTTCAACAACATCGTCATAAGTGTCCATACCCTGAATTCCGTCCTGGATGTCTTGTGCCTCCATTTCCTTCAGAAGAAGTGGACCCAATCTGTCATGTCCAGCAATATAGCTCTCTTTAAATGAATATGTCTTGTCCAGGTAACCTGCTCGTAGTGCCTTGGCGACACAGCTGTCAGTAATTTTATCCCATGACTTCTTCACCCAAGTCACGACTTCTTGCAGACAGGGATTCACTAAGTTTCCACGCTGATTTCTTTCCATTCTATTTTCAATGTAGTCATTGACTTCCATGCGCAAATGGTCCTTGAATGGCTTCTTTATTGCAATATCAAGGGTCTGGAGATAGGCAGTCATTCCTGCAGGAATCATTACTTGATCTATTCTTCTCTCTGCAAGGAAGTTCTTCATTTCTTTAGTGCGGTGAGTGCTGGCTGAATCCCAGACTATCAGACCTCTTTGGTTACCTCACATAACAAGTGGCAGCATTAAATCGACCCACTTTCTTATAATGGCTTGTGTACACCAGGCTTTTTCGGTTTCAAGAACGTAAATGCCAGATACACGTTCAATCTTATCTTTCTTGCCCTTACTGATGATTAGAGGTGTGGCTTTCTTTCCATCCAAACGAATTGCCAAAACACAGGTGACCCGTGCACTTTCATAGCCAGTGGTGGGAATGTAGATTGATGTTGCACCCCTGTGATGAATTGTTGTTTGAGGTCCTTGTCCCATAAACACTGCAGTTTCATCCATAGCAATCATATTGCAGGTTTGGTACTTGGAAATGTCGATCCTATCAATAAAGGACTTGAATGCAAGTGCACGTTTAATAACTTCAGCATCTTCCAGCTTAAACAGTGTTGTTGATCTTCTTAGGGACAGTTCATACCATTGAAGGAAACCGTCCAACAAGTGTTGTGATGCTTTGAATCCTTCTGAGACCATTTTCAAACTCTGGTGCCATTGAAAGGGCAAATGCTTGAACATCAGCCCTGCGCACAACCAAGGCCTTTGCTCTCCTGTCAGCAATCCATTCACCAATGAGGATCTCCAAGTCAGGATATAAGGGCTGCCGACCTGATCCAGACCTGCACTTTTTCCCTTTTCCCTCATCCACCTGTTGATTGAGGTTATTATAATCTGCTCTCCATTTTCTGACCATTCGAAGATCCAAAAGTTTTTCTTTACAGAAAACTGCAAGATTCTTGCCATGTGACTCCTCTACAATTGCTTTCTTATACTCAACAGTATAGCTCTTCCTTTTTGTACTCACGTCTGGGGGTCAAAACAGACAGAATAATAAAATTATGACCATCAGTCCTTCTTTTTACTCCATCATGCCCCCTGTGTTCTTCTTTTTTCCTCCATCATGCCCTTTTGATCCTCCATCATGCCCCCTCACTCCCACTTACATACCAGGTTTTTATGTTGTCCTACCTCAGCTCTCCTCCATGGCACTGCTCTCAATGGCACCAGCAAGCAAATCACTGGGGAAGAACAGGATGACGCGCTCACTGCTGCAGCTCTGATTGGATGCAGCTCGGCGCGGCATGTGTTTCACCCGGGGGGGGGGGGAGGAACAGTGCATACAGAGGGTACCGTAATGTAGCATGTAGCGCAGGGGATCACCTTCACTACAGTAGCAATCTCAATAGGGCTTATTTTCGGGGGAGGGCTTATTTTAGAGGAATCTTACACAGTACAGGGAGGACTTATTTTCGGGATAGGTCTTATTATCGGGGAAACATGGTATATTTTCCAGAAGAATACCATGAAAGATTTTGCTGCATGCTTTACTAAAATCTTAGATATACTTACCTATGTGTGTGTGTGCCCTGCCTATGGCACAAATTAACTATTCAAATCCTCATCAAGTCACTTAACCTCTAAATGTTTACAGGCAACTCTAAGAGAAGGGCTTTTAAACTAGAGTTCTGGACATATATTTCAAGGGTTCTTTGAACATGGATGGGGAAAAATGTATATTTATTTTCACCTTTTGGTTTCCTTTGTCATTCGATATATTTTAATTTTTTTTATTTGACTTTTCTTTTCTCTTCTCTTCTTTCTTTTCTTTTCTTTTCTTTGCTCTTCTCTTCTCTTTTCCTTTCTTTTCCTTTTTCTTTTCTTTTTTCTTTTCTTTTCTTTCCTTTTCTTTCCTTTTCTTTCTGAGAAGGGATCCATAGGCTTTGCTAGACTGCCAAAGGGGTCCATGGAATCCAAAATGTTAAGAAGCCTCACAATGGTGCTTTGAAAAAAAAGAAGCTACCTGAATTAGTAGGGGTTTCCTCTTCTGGAAGTTCCCAACACCGATGAAAGCATAGGTCCAGTCTCTTTACATTTTTTTTAATATTTTATTTTTAATTTATTTGTTTATTTTTAGTGTTTAACATTCATTTCCACAAAACTTGGAATTCCAAATTTTCTCCCTATCTCTCCTCTCCCAACACCCCAAGGTAGTATGCATTCTGATTACTCCTTTCCCCAATCCACCCTCCCTTCTATCACCCCTCCCCTTTTTTTATCCACTACCCCTTCTATTTTCCTGTAGGGCAAGATAGATTTCTATAACTCATTGCCTATATATCCCATTTCCCAGTTGCATGTAAAAATTATTTTTAACATTCATTTTTTAAACTTTGAGTTCCAAATTCTCTCCTTTCCTCCCTCCCCACCCACCCTCATTTGAGAAGGCAAGCAATTCAATATAGGTTATACATATGTAGTCATGCAAAACACTTCTATAATAGTCATGTTGTGAAAGACTACCTATATTTCTCTCCTTCCTATCCTGCTCCCCATTTATTCTATTCTCTCTTTTGACCCTGTCCCTCCTCAAAAGGGTTTGCTTCTGATTACCCCCTCTCCCAATCTGCCCTCCCTTCTATCATACCCCCCCCATCCTCTTCCCTCCTACCTTCCTGTAGGGTAAGATAGATTTCCATACTCAATTGACTGTGTATGTTATTCCCTCCTTAAGCCAAATCTGATGAGAGTAAGGTTCACTCATTTCATCTCACCTTGCCCCTCTTCCCCTCCACTGTAAAGACTTTTTTTGCCTCTTTTATGTTTTTTTTTACCTCTCCCTTTCTCCTTCTCCCAGTACATTCCTCTGTCTTACCTTTTAATTTTATTTTTTAGATATCATCCCTTCATATTCAACTTGCTTTATATTCAACTTATATGTGTGTATGTATGTATATTCCCTCCAACTACCCTACCTCTGAGAAAGGTCTCATGAATTACAAATATCATTTTTCCATGTAGGAATGTAAACAGTTCAACTTTAATAAGTCTCTTGTGATTTCTCTTGCCTGTTTACTTTTTTATGTTTCTCTTTAGTCTTGTATTTGAAAGTCAAATTTCCTATTTAGCTCTGGTCTTTTCATCAAGAATGCTTTAAACTCCTCTATGTCACTGAATATCCATTTTTTTCCCTGACGGATTATACTTAGTTTTGCTGGGTAGGTGATTCTTGGTTTAATCCTAGCTCCTTTGCCCACTGGAATATCATATTCCAAGCCCTTTGCTCTTTCAAGGTAGAAGCAGCTAAATCCTGTTTTATCCTGATTGTGTTTCCAAAATACTTGAATTGTTTCTTTCTGACTGCTTACAATATTTTCTCCTTGACCTGAGAACTCTGGAATTTGACTATAATATCCCAGGAGTTTTTCTTTTGGATCTCTTTTAGAAGATTATCAGTAGATTCTTTCAATTTCTATTTTACCATCTGGTTCTAGAATATCAGGGCAGTCTTCTTTAATAATTTCTTGAAAAAATGATGTCTAGGATCTTTTTTGGCTCATGGCTTTCAAGTAGTCCAATAATTTTACATTTTCTTCTATTTTTTCATTCTTTTGTTTTGTTTTATAATTTCTTGATTTCTCATAGAGTCATTGGTTTCAATTTGCTCCATTCTAATTTTTAAGGAATTATTTTCTTCAGTGAGCTTTTGGACTTCCTTTTCCATCTGGCCAATTGTGCTTTTTAAAGCATTCTTCTCCTCATTGGCCTTTTGGACCCTTTTTGCCATTTGAGTTGGTCTATTTTTTAAGGTGTTATCTTCTTCACTGTTTTGGGGGTCTCCTTTATCAAGTTATTGAATCATTTTTCATGATTTTCTTGCATCACTCCCATTTCTCTTCCCAATTTTTCCTCTACTTCTCTTACTTGATTTTCAAAACCCTTTTTGAGCTCTTATATGGCCTGAGATCAATTCGTATTTTTCTTGGAGGCTTTGAATGTAGGAGCTTTGACTCTGTTATAGTCTTTTGGTTGTATGTTTTGATCTTTGTCACCAAAATAAGATTCTATAGTCTGAGGTTTTTTTTCTGCTGTTTGCTCATTTTCCCAGCCAATTACTTGACTTTTTGACTCTTTGTTAAGGCAGGGATCTGCTTCCAGTGTATAGGGTGTACTGTCCCAAGCTTCAGGTGTTTTGTGCAGCTGTTTTCAGAGATACTTCTAGGGACCTGTAAATTTTCAATTATGGTATTATTAAAGGACAGGTCTTTCCTCCTCTCCTGGCCTGTTCTCTGGTTTGTGAGTGACTACAAACACTCTTTTATGCCTTGGAGTTGTGAGGAGGATTCCCTCTCTGCCACAAACTCCACTACACCAGCATTCCTCCTCACCCCAGAACTGCCTCCCAGGACTGTGACCCAGATCCAAACATGGACAAAGCAAGAGAATCCTGCCTTAGTGTTAGCAAAAAGATCCATGCAAACCCCCTCTGATCAGCCCATCAATCCCCCTCCCCCCCCCATCTGTGGGCAAGAGCTGTAGAAAGTAGCCACAATGCTGCCTTGGGGCTAGGACCAGGACTGTACTCCTTTCTCACCGAGGTCTGAGAGACCTTTCCTACTGACCTTCTAAGTTGTCTTTGGCATTTGTGAGTTGAGAAGTCAGGAAACTGCCACAGGTGGCAGTGATTCAGTCCCCTGAGTCCTGCTCTAGGTTTGGTGGGACCAGGTCTGCACTGATGCATTTTGCATTTGACTGTACTCCTCTACCAGCCTGATGCAATAGACCTATCCTATTGACCATCTAGGTTGTCTTGGGCTGGAAATCTGTTTCACTGTCATTTTGTGGGTTCTGCTGCACTAGAATTTGTTTAGAGTCATTTTTACAGGTATTTGGAGGCATTTCAGGGAGAGGTCATGCAAGCACCTTCTTTTACTCCACCATCTTGCCCATCCCCACCCCCCTTTAAAATTTAGAAAACAATTTCTTCTTTATGACCCTTTGGGGTAAAAAAAACCATCACCATTTTCCAGATGTGAACACCAAAGTTAAACACAGTCAGGTGCCAGGTTATTGTAAGAGACTGGATTGTCCTGTCCGTCAAAACCCTGTGTCCTGACTGGTTTCAATACTGCCTTCTAGTGGCCAGGTTCAGCATGTGAACCTTTTCTGCATCACAAGAGAAATGCTTGGCTAAACAGAAACCCATCAATGGCCAAAGGAGAATATCCTGGCAGCAAACTGGCATCTGCAATTTGCAAGTCCTGCCCTTTATTAAAATTCATCTCTGCATTCAGAAAACACTGACTGAGAAATTGGAGTAAAACCAACAAGAAATAACATTTAAGGGGGAAAAAAACACTTTCAAGAGCAGCTATGTAATTAAACACATGTGCAATTAATTTTAAACCAAAAAAAAAAAAGTAATAGAAGCCAATATACTGTGGCAAGTTACTTTATAATGCCTCCAGTTTACAGAGACATAATGGGTGTGATGTCAAGTGTTCAGGCTTGGCTTGAATCCAGGGAAGATACAATGTGTTGGTTTGGTGAAAGCTCCATCAATAGAACATTGGGGCTTTTCTTTCCTTCTCCTCAGCTCTGGGATGTTGTTTTAGTTTCAGGGCATGTGGTATATTAGTTTGTGGCAATCTTTGCATGTAGCCACAGGGAAGGTATTGCCAGGAAAATCCAGGAAGAAAACAGTTCTCCAAAATGCACATAATACAGGTTTTTTTTTAATTAGGATCTAAATTGAGCATTAGTTCTAAATTTTGTGGTGGTGATTGCTATGAAGCCTCATTTTGATTACATCTATAAGCTAAGGAACTTTGAATGAGTGAATTTTTACACATAATATAAACGTTAAATGCCTGTCATAAAGGATTTTTCAGATTTGTATTTTTGTTCATACAGACATGTTTCCATTCAACATTTGGATACTGGTGTAGTTAAGGGATAGAGCTGGCTAAGTTAGTAGCAGGGTGGGGGTACTATTGCTCTGCTTCAAAGTTAATTTAAAATACTTACAAATCATCTGAGAGTTATCAATGGTAGCTGATAATGCATTCTCTGACTACAGTGTTTAAAAAAATTTTTTAAAAGCATCCCTGACCTGCCCCCACTGACATGTCTTTTAAAGCAAGGAAAAGTAAGTCACTGTCTGATTCAGATCATCCCTGGGAGCATAAGGGAAAAGAAGATTGGTCACAGTAAAGCCTCAGGCCACAGCATTCAAGATTTTAAAAGTTAGAGTGTTTAAAATTTAAATTAACCTTTCCCAAGGTGGGGAGGGATTTGGAAATCAAGCAATACATCTAGACAGCTAAGAAAAGATGCAGGCTCTGCTTTCTCAGTAAGTATCACCCTTGAAATGGTGCCATCAAGAGATTCAGCAAAGAAACATCACAGAAGCCTGGCCTTGGAATAACTAGGTCATTTACTAGCAATACCAAATTGTTTTGTTTTGCTGAGCAATGACCCAACTGCACATGGGTATTTCAGTAGTTTGCTGATGTTATCTGTGTGGGTATTCACTCTTCTCCATCTGTGCTGAACAAAACTACCTTTCTATGACCTGTGGTAGATGAAAATTCATTTTTTGTAAATTTCTGAAGTTTTGAATCTGTAGTTGAGCCTGGCAAAAGGGATAATTAGCTTAAAGAGATCATGAATTGCCCCCAAGAAAAAGTGTTAGGTAAAAGAAACTTCTATTGGGACGCCCCTTCATGCCTTTCCTGGTACTCTTCCCAGTCTGTCTCCAAAACCCAATATTTCAATACTGTCCCCTGATTACCCAATTGGTACTCTATGCACCCATTTTCTTCACTTGAAAACCCACTTGTATTATATTCAATTTCCTTATGTCATTGCTAAGTGAACGAAGCTAATTTACTCATTAGAGGTAAGGTATTAATGACTTAAAATGGCATAATATTCTATTCTATTAAGCAGGCCTAATTCTGTAGTTTTCTAACGCTACTATTCCAACCTAAAATCACTGAATAGGAACTTTTACTTTTTAACAACCAACTCCAATTCTTTAGCCCAATCAATTAACACCCATTTTTAAGGCATTGATTATGTGCCTGACCCTGTGGAGGATGCTGAAACCATGAAGACCAAGAGAAAATATGTAGGAATTGAAGGATAAATTTAGCTTGTGTTTTTTAGCTTGTCCCAAAGATGTTCAAATTCAAGAAGAGATTCCAACCCTCCCCCCCCCCCCCCCAACCCCATCATCCTAGCTCACTTTATGGGTGATTTGCTAGATCACTTTGATTCTACTTTTAAATATGACTATATTCATTAATCAACCTTGTACTTCACCAAATAACACTGTCCCACTCCTAATGACTCATCTTTCAATCACTTGCAAAAACTATTGAAAACAGACAATGAGTAAAGAAGAAAGAAAGTTGAAGAGCTGAATCATGGACATAATCTGAGTTGCTTTTGTTTCCTCTTTGTTGTCAGAGACCATTATTGAAATTAATTTTACTTATTACCATAATGGTAATTATAACTAATTCATATTAAACATTCATTGAAAATATCCAATACAAAGTAAGCCTTTAGCAAAATCCAGTAAGATAAAGGGTTGTGTTGCTTCTTTACTGTTGAAGATATTCCATTTTTAAAATATTCACAAATAACATTTGTTCTATCAAGGCAATATGATGCAGAGATGAAAGAACTTTCCAGGATAAATAATTTTGTCAGAATTCTGAAAATCATATATAATTTGCCAAAATACAAATAAATTATATAAATTAGTAAAGTCTAACATTAGATAACAGCTTATAATCAGCAAATAATTTCTGTGAGTTAAAACTCTCATTTTACTGGAAAAAAATTTTTAAAAACAAAATTGTAAAACTTTTGTTTTGAGCCTATGAACCTTCACAGAGGTAAAACATGCTGGCCCTTGTTTCCTCATTTTTATCTGAAAGTAAAAAGAACTTTTTTTCCTAGAGTACGATGCCTTGGGTTCAAGACTCTCTCTCTCTCTCTCTCTCTCTCTCTCTCTCTCTCTCTC
>NW_027187460.1:44549082-44613582 GCF_028583685.1 Petaurus breviceps papuanus
CACACACACACACACACACACACACACACACACATTTGCCGGCAGTGAAACTCTTGAGCATGTCATTTAACATTGCTGGTCCTTACATTCCTCATCTGTAAATTCAGAGATTTGCACTCAATGGTCTTTTAGTTTACTTCAAGTACTAAGTTTATGAGCCTATAATTCCTTAACTTATATAGAATGAAGGTGACTGATGTTGCTTGTTGAATGATGGCAAGATTAGGCTACAAAAGGATTCTGAAATTTCCTCGACCGTTAGTATGAGCTCATTTAACAGCAATACTGATACCATCCACATGATTAATGATGTTCGTTCTCTCTCTCTCTCTCTCTCTCTCTCTCTCTCTCTCTCTCTCTCTCTCTCTCTCTCTCTCTCTCTCTCTCTCTCTGTGTGTGTCTTTCTGTCTGTGTCTGTCTCTCATACTCTCTCTTTCTCTTTCCCTCCCTCCTTCCCTCCTCCTTCTCCCTCTCCATTTCTGTCTCTATCTCTCAACATAAAGGGAAAATTAGGTATACTCAATCTTCTGGTTTCATATGTCAGCATGTATTTGTGGGTTTGTGGAGAGAGAAGATTGTTGTTTTTCTTTTTAAAACAACTAGGATCAAAATACCTAAGATAAAGGTTTCTTAACAAAACTCAATATTCTCAAATACTCAGATGGATTTGTGATAACCATCACTATGGATATTTCCTCCAAAAAACAGCCATCCTTTTTTGTTCATCTTGTGTTACTCTTATCCATACCCTGTGTTCACCACAGCCTGGCAGATCTACTCAACTTTGTATGTTCTTTCTTCTCTTTTTCTCAGTCTCATAAGGAGAATATCAAAACTTAGGAACTAGTGTATGTTTGTCCCTCACCTTAAGGAGACAAGCTGTTCATCTTTTTCACTTATATTTATTTGATAGCATCCTTTATTCTGTTCCTCATTTGTAATTTCTTGTTTATATATCATATATTTATATTGCCATGCATACACATGTATTATGATTATCACTTCAGAATGTTCTGGGTGAAGAATTAACATCTGCTCTTCATGTGAATAAATCAAACTGTTTTCCGGTTATCTTGGAAAGTAGAACAAAATTGAATAGATTTAAATTTGAACGGGACTCATTTTTTTGGATATAGGATCATATATATGAAATTGGAAGGGACCTCAGAGGCCATTTTTCCTTTCATTTTAAAAATGAAGAAACTGCGGTCTCTGGAGAATGTGATTTTCCTAAAGTTACAGAGGATGTAATCTCAAAGATGTGATATGAAATATAAACCTCCAATTAAACTTCCATTAAAATTTTACTCAGATACTTTACTTCATAATAACACAGAACTATGCAAGTGTGACCTTGATTCTCCAAAGCTGTGCCACTGAGGCCCATGTGATGGTAGGTTCAATCAGTCTTGAAAGATTTAGTATATCTGGTGTCTATCATCCAAGGACCAGTTTCATCCAAGTTTGGAGAAGCTTTCTGCTTGTCAATCTTCCATCAGATGGTGACTTCAGAAAAGTCACTTCTGAACTTGTCAATGAAAGCATAGATGGGGTTGGGATTTTGGTCCTCAGATACATTACTCACACTGGTGAAATAATAACTAGTATTTATTTATATTGTGCTTTAACATTTGCAAAGTGCTCTATGTGAGTTGTTTTATTTGATCCTCACAATAAAACTTTAAGGCAGATACTGTGATTATCCCCATTTTGCTAATAAGTTTTTCAGGGTCATCTAAAAAGTACCTCTGATAATATTTGAACTCAGTGGTTTACGACTCCAGTGCTAATACTCTAACCACTACACTACCTTGTTTTTCTTTGGTCATTTCGGTCATATCTGACACTTTGTGAACCTATTTGTTTTTTGTTTTTTTACAAAGGTACTAAAATTGTTTGCTATTTCCTCCTCCAGCCTAGAAGAAATTGAGGCAAACAGGATTAAGTGATTTATCCAGGGCCAAACAACTAGTAAGTGTCTGAGGCAAGATTTGAACTCATATCTTTCTGACTCCAGGCCCAGCCTAGCTGCCTTACCTACAGGCCTCCAAATCAAATCGATATGGAGAAAATTAAAATGTAAAAAAGAAAAAGATATTCCTTGTAACCATTTCTCAATGATAAATGAGTCTCAATGAAATTCTGTGCTCATCTGCACTTTTTTCTAATACACTAGAAAATGGTTAACTGTATTTCACTTATGTAGAAGGATATAGCTAAGACCAATTTTTTTTTTAAGAGCACTAGATTTGGAATCAGAATGCTTGGCCTGAAATTCTGATTCCTTGTCTACTTATGACATCTATGATCTTGGACAAATCATTTAATCTCCTTGGGCTTTACAAGTAACATTAAGGAATAGTACTTTGCATTTCCTAACAAATCCTGTGAGGCTTCAGAAACATTCTATCATTACATTTCATTATTCAAGTTTCCTTAACCACACTCCTGAGAACTGAGGAGTTGGAGAGGAGGAAGAGAGAATTGACATTATGAGAAGTAGCATCCCAGTATTTCATGATGTCATTGCATTTCACGACAGGGACATGCAATTCTTTATGTTTGCCAGATGCATGAATAAGACCTTTTCCCTGCCATTGAGATACCCACAATCTGATAAGGGATGTGACATGCATATGAATGACTGTAATACAAGATAGAATTCAGACAGTGCATTAAAGGCATATGAAGAAGTGCCATGCAAGGACAAAGGAACTGCTTCAACACGTTCCTGAAAGAGGTATGGGTGACACAGGAGGTTCTACTTAAGACCCTCCAGTCTCCAAATTACAATCAATGATTTTATACAACAATCCAAGCCTGCCTCCTTTGCTCTGACAGCTAGAGAGTGTTAAACCAAATACCTTAGGGGTTCATAGGGAAGCTGGTTTCTAAACAAAGCAGGAAACTTAAGTAAACAAAAGAGAGGTGACATTTCCTATGTTAAAACCTGGCTCCCTCCAGTGGGCCTTAGTCTGTTCTCAGCCAAAGCTGGCATTTTGCTAGCTTGTCCATAGAACCCTTTTGTTTGAGCAATTTGTCAGCAAGGAAAAAAAAGAAGAAATAGGGCAGTAGCTAGACAAGACAGAAGGTTTTTCAAAAATGTCTGTATTTCTTTCTTTCCTTTTTTTTTTTTAACAAAATAATATAAATTGGTACATAAAAGAAGGGACCAATGAAAAGAGCATGCTCCATAAAGATCATAGATTATACAGTGGGAAAAGTTCTTAGAGGCCATCTAGACCATCTCCTTATTTTAGAGTGAAGCAACAGAAGTTTATGGATGTCAAATGACTTGCCCAAGGTCATACAGGTTATAAGCATTGGAGACATTTAAACCTGGGTCTTCTGCCTCAAAAGGGACAGAAAATGTTGACTGTGAATTAGCCATGTACCAAGGATAGTAGTAGTAACAGTTCTACCTCTAGAATAGGTTTCCCATCTAATCCATGCTGTTTCCATTTTTAACTAATTTAAAATTATACTACTGCAATAGCTTCTCATAGGTTATCAGCTTCAGTTGATCTCATTCACTATTACCACCTTTCCTAAAATGTGGATGTCCTGTCAATAGAGAGTTTAGAGGCACTTCACCATGGAGGGAAAGCAGGATACTCTATGAGGACTGGTTAAACATTTCAGAAAGTTTTACTGAAGAAAGAGAAGGCTAGAACCTGACAAGAGCTGAGAGTGAGAGGTAAAGATTCTCAAGAGTTGTTTTCAAAAAATTTAAGGACTATCATATGGATTTGTGATTAAACTTAGGCTGCTTAGCCACAAAAAAAAAACACAGAAATAAGAAAATTAGGTAAAAGTTGTTAAAAAGAGAAATCTAGGTTTGATGTAAAAAAAAAAAAAAACATATTTGCTAATATAATTATAGCTATCCAAGATTGGAATGGGCTGCTTCCTAAGGTAACAGTAACACTTCTCCTCTCTTTACCCCTACACATAGACTTGAGGTCTTCAAGCAAAATCTGAATAACTTTTGACCAAATGAGTTGTAGTAGGTATTTTTGCCCAAGCATAGCAAATCCTACCTTCTACCACTGAGATTCTGTGACTTTCATTGAACAGTATTGATTATGGCACTTTCATGTCAAAAAACTTTCAGTAACTCTCCATTGCTACCAAGTAAAGTCTAAATCCTTTAGTCTAGCATTGAAAGACCTCCCTAGTAAGATCTTGAGCATTCTTTCCAATGCTGCGTATGTTACTCTCCTGAATATGTAGACAAGCCTTGATATTTAAAAGCAAGATGAGTGTGGTATGAAAAATCCTTTAAGTGTCTGTGTAGCCTTCCATTTTTATTTCCTTATGTTACCAAACCCACATTCAAACAACTGGAAAACAGAATCTACTAAGGTATGACACTTTACTAGGCACTCACAAAAACCAGACAAAAAGGAGATAGAAAGGAGGAATCATGCATAACTTAGCCTTTTTTTTCTGCCTTAGCCTTTCCTTCTTTGTAGGCTGGTCTTATTTCCTTTAGGGTCTCTGCACTTAACATAGTTTAATTTTTGTGGTTGGTTTTTATGCTGTAAGAATCCATTTCATTAATGGTTCCATTATTCAGAATTCAGTTATTGTCATTCTGAAATAGTTTTGAGATATATGTCATTATATAGTTTGCATGCATAAATAAGCATATTATTAATAATCAATGGTAATTAGCACACAATGCACTTCCTGTTAAATTTAATTAAATGCTTGATTAAAAGTGTTTAGGCTACTTAATTAAAGCGAGAAAGTCCAAGGGTACTTAATTCTCACTTATATTCACATTACAATCCTAATAACTACAGTCTCCACTCAATTCATGCAGAACTTCTATTAATTTTAATCAGAAGTATGCATGTTCACTGAACACATCCCTAAATGCAGTTGGCTAAGGTCACATCTGAGAAAGCTGTCTGCATTCTGCCAGTATTAGATGAAGGAAGACTCCAGTGCACACAATTGAGCAGAGAGATAATTGTCATAATTGCTTTCAATTAGTTTTCCATAGCTCTTGTGAAGTAATGCCTATTGTGTTATACCATGAGCTAGAACCAGCAACAAAACTGGTTAGCATGATTAGTAGGTATCAGTGCTGAAAATGGTGAAATCCATCCTAAATTGGAAAGCTTCAGTGAAGGTAAATGAACCAAATGAAAATGTAAAGGCATTGTGTAGAAACATTTGCCAATGTTAAATGGGCTGTAGTTTGGGTAGAAGGGCAAATAAATGGAAATCTGATGTATTAAATTAATTCACTTTTGCTATGAGTCTTTTCATGTGCATGTTTCTTAGTGGAAAAGCCATGGTTTTTCTGTATTTCAAACAGGAGCTAGCCTAGTGGAGTCATTAAATAAATAATCAATTACTATTATATGTGTCTGTGTTTGGCAGCAGATCAATATTATTTCCTTTTCATTAGAAAGTCTGTCAGTTTTTATATTTCCTTTGAATTCTTCTAGCTGCTGCCTTCAAGATTTTAGGGTATGGTTTTTCCAATATAATTTTGTAATAAT
Organism: Petaurus breviceps papuanus; assembly: GCF_028583685.1. NCBI lineage: Eukaryota > Metazoa > Chordata > Mammalia > Diprotodontia > Petauridae > Petaurus > Petaurus breviceps. Next base: position 44,554,599 of record NW_027187460.1, read on the forward strand.
AAGGGATTTGGGATAATAGTGCAAGGCTCAGAATCAGGAAGACCAGATTCAAAAGTTTTTTTATGACAATTAGCAACTAAGTTACCATTAGATCACCTCTAAGGAACTTAAACTTTCTAAATGTCAGTTTCTTCTTCTGCAAAATGAGAATAGTTGTGTCTACATTATAGCTCTTGAAGTGCTATACCCAATTCTTTTTTTTTTTCATTTTTTTATTCTTTCATTTCTCACTGCCATGATATCTTGGCACTTGATTCTGCCACCCACTCCTTTCCCTTCTTTCCCCAGTTGCTATATTGAATTCCTTATCATCCAATTATAGTTCTAAATAATTCTCAACACTTCAAATGATTTGGCTTCCTTATAATTAGGAATTCCTGAGATTAAATTTAGATTTAGCATTTGGAGAGAACCTTAGAAGTCATTGAGTCCAAACCCCTCATTTTACAGATGAGAAAATTAAGACCCAGAGAAGTTTAGTTAACTAACTAATTTAATGAACTCATGCCTGGGGTCATATAACCAGCATCTGAGATGAGAATTGAAACTAGTTTTTTCCAGCTCCAAAGATAGCAGTCCTCTATTGTATCACACTATCAAAAACAACAACAACAAACTTCCTTGCATATTTTATCCTCTTTGTTTTCCCTTACATAATTAGTCTTCATATAACTCCTGTTCAAAGTATTGAACCATTCTCAAAGTATTAAATAGCAAATTCAAGGAGTTTGAGAGTCAGAGGAAACCTTAGTTTCCATATAGACCTACCTATACCAGAAAAAAAAAATTTCTACCTCATACAGGATAGTTTGCCATTCAAAAAAAAAAAAGAAACTCCACCTCCCCAGACAGTCTATTCTATTTGGAGATAGCTTTGATTTTTAGGAATTTTTTTTGACCTGAGTCTAAATTTGTCTCTTTTTGGCTTCCACTCATTGCCCTTAGTTTTTCTCTCTAAGTCCAACCAGAACAGTTCTAATCCCTCATTCATATAATATCTATTCACATGCTTGCAGAAAGCTGTCATGCACATCTCTTAGGCAAACATCAGTGTTTTCTTTAGCCCAACCTTACATGAACATTTACAACTCTTGTTTTTCTCCTCTGTTTACTCTCTAGTTTACTAATATCCTTCCTAAATTATAATGCCCAGAAATTAATGTAATATTCCAGATGTGGACTAACCAGGACAGAGTGTGATGGGCCTATCACCTACTTAGTCCTCTGCACCAGTGGTAGCAGATTCAAATAGGAACAGATCCCTATTAGCCAAGTATTAACTTGTGAAATGATGAATAACATTATCTAAGTTTCATAGTATTTTTATTTATTTTGTTAAACATTTCTCAATTATTCTGGTTCAGGTACTCATGGATTTTGTTGTGCACATGCTAGGCAGTGAATTTGACACTTCTCTAGACTTTAATTCTCTTAAAGTAGTCCAAATTTGCATCAGCATTTCTAGTTTTCATGTCACCCTATTGACTTACATTGAGCTCTGAGGGGCTAAATCCAAATATAATCTTCTTCATCAAACCTTCCTTGATTATTCCAATTCATAGTGTTCTTATCTCTAAATGTCTATAGAACATATTACTTTCCACACTCAATTGTCACTATTCATACTTCTCCTTGTGTTATCAATTCTTCAAATATATGTGGAAGCATTGTGGTATAGTGTGCAGCACATTGAACATAGAATCAGAAAAACCTGGGCCCTGATAATATTTTGGACATTTGTTAGCTATGAAGGCAAAATGGTGCCTACCTCGTTGTTACCTCAAATGAGAATATGTTTCTGAATATGCATTTGATCTGTTATTAATATAGAGTTATGGCTGTAGGATAATGAGAGTAATGCTAATAAAGAAATTAGTTTATTTTATGGTCATCCTACAAATATCATTTGCTTGACCAGATTGTAGATTACTCACTTGATTGAAGGAATGGGTCCTATACTTCTTTGTATGTCTCTCAGCACCCAGAATTGTTCTATACCCACAAAGATGCCCAATAACTTTTTGCTGATTGATTTATTGGCACTGAAGAGTGAGTGTTCTTTTTTTCTCGTCAGTGTTTGTATATTGTTTAGTTGTCTGCATATGTAAGTAAATAGATTCTACCTGAATATGTTGGTATACCTTTACTGCTTGAGTTTAAATGGATTTCTTCTCTCTCCATTCCTACTGCAGATCTGTGTCCCAATTCTGTCATAGGACAGGCTTTTCATGCATCTAATATTCTAAATCAAGCTATCATATGCTGTCATACCAGCTGCAGCATTATTCCACTTTTGGAAACTTCAAAGTGAGGATTACATCTGATATGCCACCTTTCTGACTTTTTATTCCTTTTGAGGAGATGATACTCTGACAGCTATGACATTATTTCTAGGATTCAGTTATGTTCATTTGATCATAAGAGCTTTTTTTTCATATTTTCATCACACCTTTTCCTTGCATGTGGTATGTAAACACTTTAAAAACACCTATACTATGTTTTTTTCAGAAATGTTTTTGCCCCCCCCAAAAAGCAATATTAGAAATTGTGTTTAATTTTCACGACCATTATCAAATCTTCTTTAGTTGTTTAATGTTTAATATAGATATCTAAGGGAATGATAATAAGGCCTACTATTAAATGATGACATTTAGTATGACATTTTATATAGATGTTATCAATGTATCTCATAGCTTTCCAGGTATTATTTTCAAGAGTTATGCAACATTCCTGTTTTGTTATTATACATGTTCCTTAATATTAAGCACTGATATGTATGAATTCATGTATCTAAGAATTTCTTAGTTTATCCATATCTGTGGACAGCCTAAACTTCTGTACCTGCTATGGTACTTTAGTCACCATCTGGTATTGCTAACTAAAGGTAAAGTAAAGTTCTAAGGAGGTTTATAAGCAATGCTGTAGATCTTCAGTTCTGTAACAGTGATGGAAAAGTCAAATAGGAGGTTGGGCTTTGTTGATAATATTTGATTTTTTATATTAATCAGCTATCAGTTAGTTAAAAGAACAACACATACCATCCAGAGATGTTACTTCTAGATAGTTTGTATATACAATTTGGGGTAGTTAACTTGATGGTGACACTTTGGTATATAGGTCAAGAAATAAATTTCCCTCCTAAAACTTGAATTCCTTCAGTAGTCAGCATTTTGGTTTTTTATAGAAATAAAACAAAACAAAACTTTGTTTATAGAAAAGAACATTCAGAATGAAGATATTTAAGCAGAAACTTGTTGAGCTCTTGGGCATTTTGAAAAATTAAATTTTTTTTTCAAGTAGGTGGTCTCGAGTCCCTTCTTAATCTAAGATTGTATGATTCTAACATAATGCTATAAATGTTGAGATATTAAAATGATATGAAAACATTATTTGAAGCAAGACATAAGAAAATATGATATAGAGACATATAGTTGTACTGTTGGCTAATAAATTGAATATAGGAACTACATACATAGACTTTTTAAAAAATCACTTAGTTCCAAAGTGTCTAAGCTTTGAAAAACAGTTCTAATCTCAAGTAGTGAATATCTCCAGGAGGCAATGTTAATCACTTTTTCTTATCAAAGCTAGCTCTCAGTTCTGTGTAGTCTAAGAGTTGTGTTAATTACCTATTATGGTCTGAGTTAAATTATTTATCAAGTACTTGTTAGAAAAAGGAATCCCAGTCCTGTGATTCTTTGATGACAAGATTCTCTTACCTTTCCTATATTTCTTTTTTTTCCTATTCTTTATAATGTAGATTTTAAAAAAAACTACCATTTATTACTTTGTCCTATGACCAAATTTAAAACTTCTCAGTGTGCATCAATTCAATTCAGTAGAACTAACATTTTTTTTGCTTTTTTTGGAGGGCAATTGGGGTTAAGTGACTTGCCCAAGGTCACACAGCTATTTTTTTGTGTTAAATGTCTGAGGCCATATCCGAACCCAAGCCCTCCTGACTTCAGGGCCCATGCTCTATTCACTGCTCCACTTAGCTGCCCCAGAACTAACATTTATTAAGAACTTATTATGTAAAAATTAGTTTTCTGCCCAAGACTGGATGAGTTAGGGAACACAAAGTCAAACATCAAACATCTGACCTCAGGAACCATACATCTTTTCTTTGAAGATACAGCATCAACACACACAAAAAAACCACAAAATATATGTGAAGTGAGAATTTGTGTGGCATAGTGGATAGAGAGCTGACTTCAAAACCAGAAAGATGTGTGTTCATGTTCTAACTCTGATACAAACTGGCTATGTGAGTTGAGAAAAGTCTCATGACTTGTTACTAATACCAAATAACTCCCTAGTTAGCCAGTTAGGTGGCTCAGTGGATAGAATGCTAGTCCTAGAGTCAGGAACACCTGAGTTCAAGTTAGACCTCAGATATTTAGCTGTGTGACCCTGGGCAATTCACTTGATCTTGTTTGTCTCAGTTTTTTTTCGTCTGTAAAATGAACTGGAGAAGGAAATGGCAAACCACTCTGATATCTTTGCCAAGAAAACACCAAATGAGGTCACAAAGAGTTGGATGCAATTCAATAGCAACAACAAGCAATTCTACTCCTTTAAATTTCAGAAAACTTGCTGAATGAACTGCATTGGTAAGGGTAGTGTGTGCCTGTATGTGTCTGTGAATTAATATAAAGTAATTTCAGCAGGTAAGATAATTCTGAAAACTGGGGGAACAGGAAAAGAAATTATTTTGAAGTCTGCACCCAAATTGTTCTTTGAAGGAAGCTAAGGGTTTTCTGAGGAAGAAGTAAGGAGGGAATTTAATTAATGTAAAGACCACTTTACATTAAAAGCAGAGATTCAGGAAATGGAAAACTGAGTATGGGTGACAGTTAGTGGGTCAATTTGAATGATATGGAGAGGGTAAAAAGAGAAATAATATGAGAAAGTGGAATGCAGTTTGTGGAAAAAAAATAAATTCTGACTGATTCTGTATTTTATCCTAGAGACAACAGGGAAAATCTGAAGACTTCATAGTAGAGGAATGGCCCGGTCAGATTTGTATTTCATAACTTCCAGTTTAGCAAGTGTGTGCAAGATGGAATGGAAGAGGGTCGGCCAGGTAGCACAGCGAGTAAGAGCACCAGCTCCAGTGTCAGGATGACCTGGAGATTGAATCCCCGGCTCAGATACTCAGCACCACACCCAGAAATAACTGGCCATGTAACCTTGAGCAAGTTACTTAATCCCGGTTGCTTTTAAAAAAAAAGATGGAATGGAAGAGGGGAAAACTGGAGTAAGGGATACAAAAAGGAGAGTAATGCAATATTCCAAGTGAGGGGTGATGAGTATCTGAACTAGGGTACAGGACAAATAAAAAGGGAGAAAAAGATGGATAAAAATAACGCCTCAATAGGACAGTGAAACCTTGCTATTCATTACATTATTCTCATTTGCTGCTGTAGTTGTCTGGGTACTAAATAACACCTCCCCTAATGAATGATTAATAAGGTCAGGATAAAGTTATTTGGGATTAGGCTAGATCAGGTGTTCTTAATGTGGTATCTGTGAACTTATTTCTATTTTTTCTTTTAATATTTTGACAAATGTATTTAAAATAATTGATATTGTATTTTATGCCTTTAAGAACAATTATTCTGAGGTGTTCATAGAAACAGATCCATGACACAATAAAAGGTTCAGAAATCCTAGACTAAATGATCCCTAATATTCTTTCTATCTCTGAAACAACAAGAATAATTTAGGTCCTAAATACATTTTTCCCTCTAAACCCAAGAAATATATTTTTTGTTCATTTGTTTCATGAATATAATTGAACGAGTGAAGCTCTTCTAAAAGATACAAAATTGTAATTTTCACAGGCAGATTATTTGAAAGTTTCTAGATTTGCCCTGACATGCCCTTCTAAAGTAAGTGACATCTTTCCCCCCATAGGGAGTTCTCCTCAACTGAGTACAAAATTTAAGCTGGTTCTGAAAAGTTGCCTGGAGCTCCAAGATGGCATTCACAAGGCAAAAAAACAACCCAGTGTTCAGATTTGTTTCTTTCCCTAAGGTCTCTGGTTATATCCACTGGCTGGCCTTCTTAGAAGAGTCATGCACTTGGAAACTTAAAAAAATAATAATAATGATAATGTACTGTCAGAGTAGAGAGGAAGACCTGCTGAGTAACAACAAAAACAACACAACAAAAAACAATTTTTAGAAGAATCAGGTCATCCGCTGTATTGATTTCTTCAAATATGTATGGCTCTCTCTCTTCATTCCTTCTGTGAGTTTGAGTAAATATCTTCTCCACTGTGGCTCTTGAAAACAAAGGAATTGGACTTGATGAATCTTTGAGGTCCTTTCCAGCTCTAATATACAATTACATGATTTCTAGCTGGAAGGAGGACTCAGAAGTGATATAGTCCAACCCCATTGTTTTACAACTTAGGAAATTTAGGACCAGAGAAATGAAATCCATTGACATTTATTAAATGTGTCAACCACTGTGCTAAGTATTGGGTTTAGAAAAAAAGGCAAAAGACAACCCCTGCCCTCATGGAGTTTACAATCCAATAAAGGAAACAGCATGCAAGCAAATATATACAAAGCATGTTCTATGCAGGATAAACAGGAAATAATTAAAAGAGGGAGGGCACTGTAATTAAGAGGGATTGGTGTGGGGAAGGCTGCCTGTAGAAGGCAGGATTTTAGTTGAGACTTAAAGGAAGCTAGGGAATTTAGTAGTCTGAGGGAAGGAGGGAGAGAGTCCCAGGCATGGAGGACAGTTGGAGAAAATGCCTGAAGGCAAGATATGAAGAAGTGTCTTGTTCATGGGAAAACCAGGAGGTCTATGTCCAATGATATACAGACAAGAAATTGCAGAGCTATGATTTGAACCTAGATTCATACTTTCTCCCCTTTTTCTAAGGGTAATTCAGAATTCTGGGTGATAATGTAATTTCATATATCTCGAATGGAATGTAACTTGAAAATCATATATTCCAACACCATCATTTTACAAATGAGAAACTTAGAATCAAAGGAGTAGAGTTGGCTTGCCTAAGATCCCATGGGTAAGAAGTTATAGAGTAAAATTTGAACCTGGGTTCTTACTTCATAACTAGCATACCTTCTGTTCTACCTGTCTACTACCTATGAATGTGAAGCTATGAGAATACTATTAACTGTCCTTTAAAAAGTGCTTTAAATTTTGCAAAGCATGTTACATGCATTACTTTGTTTTATACTGACAACTAACTATGATAGTGGAACTAGAAGTATTATATTTATATTGATTTTATGTACAAAACCGAACAAGTTGGGATTTATTTATATAATCACATAGCCAATAAATGTAATAGGCAGGATTGAAACTGAGATGATCCTGTTTGTCATTCCAACACTCCAGCCATGGTCTCACATGACATTGTTGGTGAAGTGCTTTGAGATCTTAAGATACTGAGTGGAAAAAACTAGTTGTTACATCCTCTGGGTTGTTTTAGTCATGTGGGAAATATGATATTGTGATTAAGTTGCTGAAAGCTAGAAAATAACTTTAGTTTTAATTTTATATCTTATGGACTTTTATGATGTTTTAAAGAATCCTTGACATCTCAGCAAGATCACTTTTCATCACTTGAATCTTTTTGTGTTTATCTCATTTTAGTTTTGCTAATCCTTGCATCCAATTTATTTAAGATTTGTCGGTTTTATCAAAACTTTCTCACTATTTTGCAAAAAAAAATATTGCCTCCTTTTAGAACTATTCAAATGCAATTATCAAGTCGATTGAATTGGGTTTTTGGAGATAAATTTGGTTTAATATTATTATCTATTTAAAGCCTCTGTACTTCCAGTAAAAACTCTATATAACTTCTGACCTTTTTACCCTTCAAGCCTTGCTGAGAAAGGTGTCCATTAGAGGGATATTTGCTTGCTTAAGAATTTAAATTACATTTGAAATTTGAAGATGGCATAATACAGAGAGCACTGTCTCTAGAGTCAGGAAGACCTGAGTTCAAATTTACAGTCAGATACTTACTAGCTTAATCATCTGAACAAATCACAACCTGCCTCAACCTCATTTTCCTTATCTGTAAAAGAGTGATAATAACATCTGCCTCCCAAAGGTTTTGTGAGAATCAAATAAGCCTTTGAAAGCCTTAAAGCATTTGTTAAATACAAATGGAATAATTGTAATAATAGCTAGTACTTATAGATGATAGCTAATATTACTATTCTACTTTTATTTATTAGTCCATTATTCATTTATCTATTAAAATGCTATTATTAATGCTATTTCATTTGTATTTAATAAAATAAGTGTTTTGTTAATGTTTTATACATCACTGTGACTTCTCAAAGATTCATTCAATTTGCCTATAGAACCCTTTCTTTCAACAAATAAAAAAGCAAATCAACATATTGACTATTTTTCACATTATATTCCTCATTCTTCAATTCTTATCCACCACTTCAAATGATCTACTTTGCAATCAGTCCTTTGATCAGATGTAATTTTTAAAATGTGTATTCATGGATTCTGTCCTTTGAAAACAGAATGTGTGTGTGTGTGTGTGTGTGTGTGTATACTTGGAAATGTATAAGAAAGGTCAAGAATATAGATAATGAATATCCTAGCAAAAAAAAAAAACACATGAGTAGTAGTTTGAAAATATAGGATTTAGTCCATGGTCAGTCACATAAAATTAGACAAAGCACTTGACCTATCTGAGTTTTATTTTCCACATTTATAAAATGGTAATAATTGAAAAGGTTACCCATTAAGGGGTTAGGGTTTCTCTGAAGACCCCAAAATACCAACATGCCGGGTCCTGCCAGATGAATTCGACTCAAGTCTTCTCTCAGCCAAAGAAAAGTAAAGTTTATTAAAAGTTCACTTGGATCAGGCACAGAGTAAGTCTAGTGCTAGGTCGGTCCTGTGCTAGGTCATTCTATAGTGCTCTCACTGTTCTATGGTGCTCTCACAAACATGAAGACAGGATGGGGTCTTATATACAAAAGGTTGTGGGAGGAATCTAGAAGTGGTCTTGGGGAGGAGTTTGGGAGGGTCTTCAGGAGGAGTTAATGAGGTCAATGAGTGATTAAGGGTGGGAAGTCACTGAGGCCACCTGGAGACCACAGACAATGGTGGGCCAGGCCAGTTCAAGGGTAGATAGACACTTTGAGAGGCTCAAGGGTGGAAAGTCTAGTAAGGCTTATGGCCTCATGCAAATGCCTCATCAAATGGGACAATTTAATCAGAGTCCAAGGGGGATTCCCAGAGCCTGTATCTCAAGGACTCAAGGAGAGCTCCAGGGGCCTCCCAGACCCTATACCTCATCAATAATAAACTCTACTGGGGCAGCTAGGTGGCAAAGTGAATAAAGAACCCACCCTGGAGTCAGGAGGACCTGAGTTCAAATATGACCTCAGACACTTAACACAAAACTAGCTGTGTGACCTTGGGCAAGTCACTTAATCCCAATTACCCTACCTTCTCCCCTCCAAAAAGCAAAAAGAAAAATCTAAAAAAAAATAATAATAAACTCTACTTTTTTTTTTTAAGCAATTGGGGTTAAGTAACTTGCTCAAGGTTACAGGGCCAGGTGTTTCTGGGTGGGTGCTAAGTGTCTGAGCCTGGATTCGATCCCAGATCATCCCGACTCTGGGGCTGGTGCTCTTACTTGCTGAGCCACCTGGCCACCCCTAAACTCTGCTTTTTAAGGTATTATAAAGATAAAGTAAAATAAGGTATGTGTAAGCCTTGAAGACTAGAATGTGCTATATAAACACAAGGTGTTATTATTATGTTAAATAGAGGAGCTTATGGTTAGTAAATGTATGACAAACCATAGTATTTAAAGGCAAATATACTGTTTTATTTGAGTGGACATACATTTAATTCATTTAATTAACATTTTATTTGATAGTGACAATATGAAAGACTGGCTAAAATTGAACTTAAGGGTAAGTGCTAGCAAAGTTCGTCATTTTGATTCAAATTTATTCAAATACAATCCTGAGAATAGGACCAAGGGATAATAGTTAATAACTTGATATATAACTCAGAAAATTGATTCCTTTATAATTGCCCCTTGTTTATGTTATGGACACTATATTCCAAAGTTAAATTCTTAATATTCTATTTTGTTGTAAACTTTTAAGAAGGATAGGAGATAGTTTGGTTTAAAATTAACTTGTGCACATTTCAATGCTAAAAAAAATGAAATTATTAACATCTTTCAAAAGACAATAAAAATGAGACCCCAAATAGCTATATCCTACAAACATTTTAAAGCTATGAGGAATTTTTCATTTTTATTATTTGTTCTCTACTTTGTAGTTTGAAACTTTTTTGTTGATCAGTGTGCAGGAGAGTAGGTCTAAAAAGTCAGTATAGCTGACTTGAACTTAGATTGACCCTATATTTCTAGAATCAAGAATCTGAGCTTTCTCTCATAGCTTGTGGAGGTAGATCAGACATTCCAAGGTACCAGTATTACTAATTCCAAGTATTTGTGATCTTGAATTTAAAACATCTTTCTTTCACCTTGATAGTCTTTCAAATAATAATTGCTAGTGTCTATATAGGTCTTTGGGCAGCTAGATAACACAATGGATAGAGTGTCTGGCCTGGAGTTAGGAACACTAATTTTCCTGAGTTGGATTCTAGCCTCAGCTGTGTGACCCTGGGCAAGTCATTTCACCCGGTTTGTCATAGTTTTCTCATCTGTGAAATAAGTTGCAGAAGGAAATGGCAAACCACTCCATTATCTGTGCCAAGAAAACCCCAAATGAGTCAGACAAGATAGAAAACAATTGAACAGCACAACACAGTACTTTGAGGTCTGCAAAACATTTTGCAATACTTACAACTAGTGTCTTCCTGTGGCGGCAAGCACCCCAAGCATTCTCAGGGTTGCTGCTCACACAGGTTCTTGGATCTGCTTTGATAAAGGAAAGCTACTCAAAATGGGTTAACAAGCTTACTTTAATCAGTCAGACATATATCGTTTACCTTGGTCAGGGGAAAAAGGTCAGCACCCGGAACTTCAAAGTATACAGGCAGAATTATCAAGACAGAAACAGATCAAGTAGACAGCTTTCCAAACAGTCCAGCTATTACATCCATACCCCAATCAACATCTGGGTTTCAACATCTGGGTTTTTCAAAGGGGGGGGGGTGCTCCGGACAATGGCTTCCCAGAATCCATATCAAATCATAGAACACTTCTCAAAGTGAGCCCCCAAAACAAAGCCTCACATCAGGGCTTATATAGCCTTCTCTTGGCTCAGAGAATGTAACAACCTTATTGACCCACTGGCCAATCAAAAAATATCTACTTAAAAACAAGCCTCCCACCCCAGGCTCCAGGTGCACTTTAGCCTAGGGGCAGGGAAGATCTTCCAAATTTGCATTCCCATTACACTTCCTAACAATAAATGCCATCATTATCCCTCTTTTTTTTAATGTGAAAACTGAGGTGGAGAGAGGTTAAATTACTTGTCCAGGATAATGCATCTAGTGAGTGTCTGAGGCCAGATCTGAATTGATTTTCCTGCTTTGATACCCAGCACTATCCATTTAACCACCTACCTCCTCACAGATAGAATCTTGGAACTATTCTTCTGACTAGTTGGAAGAAGGAATATTGCTGCCCCTGGCACACTGAGAACATGTCACTTACAAGTAAAAAGCATCCATGCAGTTAATTCTCTTTTCAAGTGCCAAGGAATTAATTCTTTATGGTGCAAGAGATAATATATTTGTCAGTCAGGGCATATAAGATAGAAAAAAAAGAACAACCAAATGCAGTCACATTTTCCACTCATTAATTGCTCATGAATTAGAAAATTATAATCAGGGCTAAAAAGGTAAGGGTGGGAGGTGGGGGCAGGAAGCTCAAAAAAGGGTCAGGAATCTAAAAGATGACCAAGAACTTTGAAGGGGTCCATATGTTTTTATTTTCCTTTGTTGTACCATTACTTGTCTTTTTTTTTTACTTCTATTGCAATAAGGGTGAATTCCAAAGAAAATAATAATGGTATTCAAAATTATGTCAGTTATTGATCGATAAAGGATCTAATCAATGGAAGAAATGCTAATTATAAACTAATAACAGTATAATTATATTTTAGTATCATTATTAAATATGTTTATATATGTATATTTCATGTTTGATACATTGACTACTGAAAAAAATGACTGGTAAAGTAGTCCAGGAATTGAATAAGTCTAAATATTTCCAACTATATAAAAAATTTCACTTCTACCCATTGACAGTCTCATTATCATCTTTAAAAGTAGGTTTCTTTTCATAATCTATGCTTTATTTTTTATTACACATCAATATTGATTAGAAAGATTTTTAACCTATCCATGGCAATCTTCTTCATTCTCCTCATCTTCCCTGTCTCTTCCCTCCCCTCAATCCCTTCTCTCTCCTCTTCTCTGATGCTCCAGGTCCTTCTCCTTCCCTCCCCCACCCTTTTTTTTTTCCCTCTCACTTTACCTGTGCCCATTACTGGGGGTGTGGAGGATAATGTGATTTTTTTTATAACAGGGCTTGAATTTTGGGGGATCTACTCATCATCTGTCCAGGGTCAGGAAGCAATTAGTCTTAACCAGGAATTTTTGAATAGCTTTTTCACTGGGTTAAACAGGGAGAGAAGGGGAAAAGAAAAATATTTCATCCTTCCTACAAAGAAAACAGTGCCTTGCACTTAAAATAAGGAAGACCTGAATCAAATATTTTGCATGACCTTGAGCTGTTCTTAATTACCCTTAGCCTCCGTTTTCTCATTTGCAAAATGGGCATAATAATGCTGTAGGACCTCTCATTAAATAATGTCAGACTACCATGAAATAATGTACACAATGAATCAATCAATAAACATTTATTGAGTACCTACTACGTGCCAGACACTGTGCTAAGCACTGGGGATACAAAAAGATATAAAAGACAGTGTTTGCTCTCAAGGAGCTTTCAATCTAATGGGGGAGACAACATGCAAACATTTCATATATATGTATGTATAGGTATGTGTACATGTACATGTGTATGTGTATATATACACATGTGTATGGAACAAACTATGGTCAAGATAAATTACCTAAATAACAATGGGAAATAATTAACTGAAGAAAGATAATGGAATTAAGAGGGATTGGGAAAGGCTTTTTGTAGAAGGTGAAATTTTGGTTGGGAATTAAACAAAGTCAGGGAGGTCAGTAATTAAAGCAGAGAGCATTCCAAGTATATGTTATGTAAATGTCAAATATTCCTATTTGACTTAGCTCCTGCAATCTTTAGTAATCTCTCTAGGTTTTATGCTGACCTCTCTCTATCCAGTATTCACCATACTGTCATTGTAGATTCATTCTCATATTCCTACCCCTATTCATGTATAGATCTTCTTATTGAACCCTAGCATGCCTTCTTGGCTCAATCCTGAATGCACTACGAAGCCTGGACATTTCAAATGGGTATGTTCTGGTAAAATGAAACATGACATATATAAAGATATTATCTTTCCTGTATCATCTAGTATTTATGCCTAGTTCTTTAAGGTTTACAAAGCACTTTACATCTATTATCTCAGTTGATCGTTACAACCATGCTCTGAGATAAATGAGATTATTATTCCCATTTTACAGATAATTAAAGGTGAGAGAGGTTAAGGGGCTTGCCAAGAGACATACAACTAGTAAATGTCTGCAGAAGGACTTGAACTCAGGTATTCATGACCCCAAGTTCAACACTCTATTCAACTGGGCCACTCACCTGTCTCTAAATGCCTCCATATTCCTTTATAACATTTACATCTGCCTCTCCTGAAATGTACACAATGTCAACCCATGTAATTTAACTTGTCTGGGTCTCAATTTATTCCTCTATAAAATGGGGACCAAAATGCCTTCGTTGTATGATACTTAAAAAGTTTGAGAGAAATAGTTTTCGGATAATTAATAATTTTATTAATAATACTAGTATATTACCAATGAAAAGGCTCGGTGACATTCTTGAATGACAAAGGTGCATCATGGAGGTGAGCACAAAATTTACATGCCCTTGGAAAGAGTGCATGTTCCTGAGGGTGGCAATCAAATCTGATTGATTAATAACTAATGAAAAGAATTAATATTACAATAAGAAGTGGACTTATTCTAATGAGGGACTGGAGGATATGACTTTGATTGCCATGTACTTTTAACTTTCCCAGCATTGGGCAATCTAATCAAAGACTTTTTCCCTACTCAGACTTGGGTAGAGCAAAATGGACTTCCCTATCTGGGTGGGGTCTGAACAAAATTGAGGAGAAAATTAATTCAATATCATTATCAGCAATGTCCTACAAAGACCAACCAACCTACACTCTTCTGAAAAAAATCCTGGTCCTAATTCAATAATTGATTATTAATATGAGAGAGAAATAATCATTTCTCTCAATTGCCTACCCTCAAGGGTTGTTGTAGGGCTCAGAAGAAATCATAGGAGGATCGTAGATCTACAGCTTGAAGGGTCTTCAACATTAGAGTTGGAATTGGGTTAGGAAGCTGAGGCTCAGGAAAGACTGGTCCACACATGTAAAAGTAATAGAAAATTTTTTTTTTCTTTTTGGAGGTCAATTAGGGTTAAATGACTTGTCCAAGGTCACAAGGCTAGTTTTTATGTTGTATCTGAGGTTGCATTTGAACTCAGTTTCTCCTGACTCCAGGGCCAGTGCTCTATTCACTTCACCACCTAGCTGCCCCAAAAGTAGTAGAAAATTAAATTCAGGTCCTGGAACTTGAAAGCTAATGCTCTTTCCATCCTACTATGATGATATATAACATGCTTTACAAACTTGAAAATAACTACATAAATGTCAGTAAGGATGAGGATCAAGAATCTTCCAAGGAAGAACGTGACAGCTATCTTCAATAAGTGAATAAATAAAGGATAGCCATATAGCAGAAGGATTCATATTGTTCTGTGGTCTCCCAGTAAGAAAGCAAAAAGTGAGACCAATGGGTAGAAGTCGTAAGGAGCCAGATTTTTGGCTCAGTTTAAGGATGAACTTTCTAATAAATGA
This sequence comes from Petaurus breviceps papuanus, assembly GCF_028583685.1. Classification (NCBI taxonomy): domain Eukaryota; kingdom Metazoa; phylum Chordata; class Mammalia; order Diprotodontia; family Petauridae; genus Petaurus; species Petaurus breviceps. Next base: position 44,569,649 of record NW_027187460.1, read on the forward strand.
AACATTCAAAAGTATAAGGAGATAGTTGATGGGTTCAAGGTTGTCTATCCCAGAATGTTCAGAGTATATAACTAGCTATTGCACAAATTAAGAATTTCAAAAAGGAAATCAATTTATTGGAGGCTAGCAATTATTGTCCACAGCCTTTCATAAGAATGGTTTTTATATTTTAAAATACAACTAAAAAGTAAAAAAAAAAATAGCTCACAGCCATATAAAAACAGGTATGGGAAGAAGATATAATTTCCCCACCTCTGGTTAGAGGCAGAACTGATCTAATTCCCCTACTACCCATCTCTACTTCTTAGGTTCCACTCAGAATTAAGAACTGAGAATCTAAGAAACTTCAAATTGTTAATTTTCTCATCTCATAAAATCAGTCCATGTGTACAAATATAGCTTTTTATCACTTTGTCTTGTTATTCCTAATATTTTCTGAGTATTCCTCTTATTTCTTTTGAAATTCCCTTGTGTTAAAATACACATGAAGTTTAACTATGACCAATGAGATATCTTAAGTATGGAAGAATGCTGAAAACTGTAAGAAAATTGAAAACTATTCTCTGTAGATAGAAAGATTTTTTTCTCTATCATTACAGAGATCTTTATTATCTATCTATCTATCTATCTATCTATCCATCTATCCATCTATCAATCTATTTCCTTCCCCAAATTTACCTCAAATTCTTTCATTTCTCCTTACTATTCCTTTTGGTCAAGTATACAAGCCTTGAGACCAAAGTTGCATTTCATAAAAGAAGTAAATGCTGGTAATCTACCATGTCACACAACCCTCACTCAAGTGATTCTTTGTATGTCCTGCCCCTATATTGTTGTTCTTCAATTTTTTTTCAGTCATGTCCAATTCTTCATGACCCCAGTTAGGGTTTCCATGGCAAAGATACTGGAATGATTTGCCATTTCCTTCTCTAGCTCATTTTGCAGATGAGGAAACTGAGGCAAACAGGGTTACCTGACTTGCCCAGGGTCACACAGCTGGGTAAGTATCTGAGGCCAGATTTGAACTCAGGAAGTTGAATTTTTCTAACTCTAGTCCAGGTACTCCATCCATTGCACCATTTTGCTGCCCTCCTCTTCTGGAGATTGTTAATTGTTTGATAAAAAGAAAACATTCCTCTGACCAATTCTACATACGCACAAATTACCTTCTCTTCACCTTACCCTCATTTTTCCACAATATACATATCATTATTCCCCTCTTCTCTTTTTATTTTTTTTTATTGTCAAATCTTGCTTTTTAACTCTTCTTCTGCTTAAGATGGACTGCCACCTGGTGGTGGAATGTTAACTGCAGGCTATACAATGGTTACACAATGCAGAAAAAGTGGTTATACAATAAAGAAATGATCCATTTATTTTGTCATCCTGCCTAGCTCATGCTGTTTCCAGGAAAATATTGTAGTGAAGAATAAAGACTGCCAATATGACATAACTGGAATAATGGTCACAATTTTCTATTTCCCAGTTGTTCATGACTGTTCAAAACAAATTGATTGTGGTTGAGCAAGCTCATTAGGTAATTCCCTTATCTTAATTGCTTATCATTACATTCTTTAGCTTGTTTATAATCTATTTTTTCTTGTTACAATATTCCCTCACTTCCATTTTATCAACTATTCTATCAATGTTGTTTTCAATTGTTCAAATGTTTATATATTTCAAATTGCACACTTGTGAAAATGTACATTGTAGTCATTTGGAAATAGTCAAATGGGATTGGTTTATTAACAAACTAATAAAAATTTCTTTTTGTTTATTTGTTTTCCCTCATATAGTCCAGTAATATAGTATTTGGAAAATAATAAAAAAAAAGGAAGACTAATAAATTGATTTGATAAAAAAAAGAATGAAGCTCATGAGAACTGTGAAGTCTAATTTTTCCATTTTGCTTAAAGGTTGTCAAATTATAATATAACTTCTCTCCTCTCCCCCTATATATGATCATGGGCAACTTGGACTGAGATCCCAGAAGTGACACAAAGTAAAAGATTCCAAAGGGTTAGAAAATAGCACCTATGTATAAAGGCTAAAGAAATAAATAATTTAGCCTCATAGCTGTCTTTCAGTTTACTATGTAGAGAATGATGAGTAGATGTTTCCAACTTCCATAAAAAATGGAATAAGGGAGAAAAAAAAAGCAATAGCAGCCATTTCTGGAGAGTGAGAACCAGACACATTATGAAAAGATTTCCCTTGAATTGATTTTAAAAACAGCACAAATTATCTGTCTAACTAGTTTAGCAGTATGGGACAGCCTGAAGGCAGGGCAATATATTATGTATTCTCTTAAAGCCCCTTTAGGTCTTATTATTCAAAGAAATGTGGGAAATTTCTTTCTTGCCTCAGGTCCTTTTTCTGGAGAGCACTTCTTTTTTCATGCAAATGAAACTACTCAATCTACTCTAAGCAATTATTTGGATATTTTCACTTTTTTACCTTTTTTGAATAGTTCTTTCCGAAATTAGTTTTAATGCATCTTTTTTTTTTCTTCTTGGATATTCAATTCCATAAAAACATAAAAATTGCTCTCTTGACCTCAGTTATGTCTTTTATTGCTAGATTGATTTTCATGTCACTAATTGCAATTTCTTGCAATTTCTTGATTTTTATGTGAATTTAATCTTTACTATTTATTAACCCAAAGATATTAGTATTAAATATATTTGCAGATGTGAATATTACTATGTATATGTATGACAAGGTCAAATGAGCTTCCCTGATGATATTTCTTTCTTATTTTACATTAATTGCCTTTAGAATTTACTTTAGAATTACTAGAGGTTAGGGAATGCTTCCTGTAAAAGATGGAATTTTTAAATGGTACTTAAAGGAAGCCAAGAACAGGGCTGAGGAGGAAGAGCATTCTGTTTTCTTTGCTCTAGGTCCAAGGATCTATTCACTGCATCACCTGGCTACCTTAGACAAAAACACTGCTGGCTAATGTTCTGGTGGTGTCTTTAAAATTTAATTTGACTTACCTTAATTGCTACTTGATCAACAGACACATAGACCTTTGTGCCCATACTCAAATTCTTTTCCTCTTAAAAGAAAATCCAGAAACATTTATTAAGCAGGTTTTGTATGCCAGACACTGTGCTAGGGTGTGGATACAAAAGTGAAAATTAAAACAGTCCCTGATCTCAAGAAGCTTACTGACAGAGTAATATGTATACATATAAAAATATGTGTATGTGTGTATGTGTGTGTGTATATATATATTACATATATATGGACATATGTGCAGTAATTTCAGATTGGTGGTATGGATAGGAGAAGTAATAATAGCTGAAACCCTCAGAAACCATTATCACTTAAGCTGAGCTTTAATTGAAACTAAGGATTCCTAAAAGGAAGAAGTAAGAAGAGAAAGCAGTCTAGGCATTGAGAACAGGTTACTGTTATGGGAATGTAAATTTTGAAGATCTTCCCTGCCCCTAGGCTAAAGTGCACCTGGAGCCTGGGGTGGGAGGCTTGTTTTTCAGTAGATACTTTGTGATTGGCCAGTGGGTCAAGAAAGTTGTTACATTCTCTGAGCCAGGAGAAGGCTATATAAGCCCTGATGTGAGGCTTTGTTTTGGGGCTCACTTTGAGAAGTGTTGTGTGATTTGATCAGATGAAACTTTGGAAAGCCCAGATGTTGAAACCCAGATGTTGATTGGATCCAAGAACTTGTGTTGGCAGCGACCCTGAGGACGCTTGGGGTGCTTGCTGCTACAGTTATAAAAATACATAGAGAGGGAAAATGAAATGTTGTACCTGGAGATCTTCAAGCAGACCAGTTTTATTGTCATATAAAGTGATTAAACTTATTTTGTCTGGCATAATATTTGAGAAATCAGTTTCCTCTAAAATATAAAGAAATTTGAAAACATGTTATTTGTCAAATAAATTTCAATGAATATCAATGTATCTTCTCTCCAAATGTGATATGATTGACTTTCATACATGAATGTATGTATATTAATAATTATAAGAAAGTGTCATTGATCCAACCTCTAGAGACAAAAAAGATAATGAGTATGGTGAGGGATGTTTTCTTCAAATCTTAATTCCTCAAATAATAAGATAAAAAATAAGCTTAATAAAGCCAAATTATCCATTTAGTATGAATCTTCCCTAAATCCACTTTTCTCTTTTTTTCTTTAATTTTTAGAGTTACAAAGTAGCTCTTGTGGGAATCCAGGTGTTCCACCCAAAGGTGTCTTATATGGCACTCGATTTGATGTTGGTGATAAAATCCGATACAGCTGTGTGACTGGCTATATTCTGGATGGTCATCCTCAACTAACCTGCATAGCCAATTCTGTCAATACAGCATCATGGGATTTTCCAGTTCCCATCTGCAGAGGTAAGACAACTTTCTATTTTATGTTTTTTATACAGAAGTCACTTTTATATTAACTTTTATTAGTATTTTATTAAAAAATAGGTTATTTTAACACTTCTTTTGCCTTAGCAATTTCTATACCACTCAATTCAACATTTTAATTGAATTTGCACAAAGTTAAGATGAGTTTTTCTATTTAATAATTCAATTCTCAGGCAATGTCAAAATAGTGCCTCAGCATATTATGTATGCATGTATTTATGCAGACATCTTTAAAGAAAAACAAAAGAAAATGGACAGAATAGAGAGAGGGAATGAGCAGAAAGGGGAGGGAGACAACATTCTAAAGTCTTTTCATTTAAGTACTTAAAAATATTTCTAAATATAATTAGGCAGTTGTGGGCTTATTTTTAATGTCATTATCACCTGCAAATGAACATTTTATAAGAATTCCTAGCAGTGGTTGAAACAATAAAGAGTAATAAGAAGAACAAGGAAAGGGAATAGCACATAGGCTGTAACATGCATATGTACACATACAGGCACACAAAAACCTCACCACACTAAAATCAACACTGAGGTAACCATTTTCTATTTAATCTCCAAAAATTCTTGCTCTAAAGGAAATGTCATAAACTGCACCAATGATAATATGTATTTTTGTGCTTACTCAGAGTATGGAAATGATAACTGAATGCTTGCCCAAGGCAGAGATCAATATAAATTGTCTATAGTTTATGCAGACCACTGCACATAGAGACTTTATAGTGAGTTTGGCAGGACATAGAAAGACCGTATTTGTCATCAAGGTGAGATCAACAAGAATTTAAGCAGCGTTTTAAAGAAGATTTCAGTTGGCTCAGGAAGATACAGTTTTGCCTTACTATTGTTTCTTCTAGTCTTTTCCTTTCTCATTTTCAGTTTCATATTCTGGAGTATGATTATCAGACAATTCCCAAATCAGAATCCCTCTTTATGATTCCACCTCTTGTTATTTTTTTAAATACCTAGTTGCCTTTCCTCAACTAGATATTCCTTTCCACAGAAAGTTTTTTTTTTGGGGGGGGGGACATTTATTGATTTTTTGGAAATAAATCTTTCATTGTATAACTGTATTTTCAAAATACGATAATATGCATTTGAATCTCACAACAACCCTGCAAAACAGGTGACAGGTATTATTGTCCCTGTTTTATAGATTAGAAAATTGAGGCTCAGACAAGTTCTATAATTTGTCTAAGGCCATGCATCTAGTAAAATGGAGTCAGAATTAAAACACAAGTCCTCTATCAGTCTTCTGTCACATGACTACACCTGTGTGTCTGCTGGTCATCTGTATAAAAATGTACCCCTAGTACCTTGATTTAACATGTCACACTGAAATCCAAATCTTTCCCCCTAAAAATGTTGTTTTCTCAACTTTCCTAATTTTGCTGATAGTGTTGGGGTTTAGGGGTACTCCAGACCCCCAAAATACCAACACAATGGGTCTTTCTGAATGAATTTGACTCGTCTTTTCTCAGCCAAAGTAAAACAGTTTATTAAAGATCCACCATAATGGGTAGACTCTTAAGGAGCCTAAGTATTTGTGATGCTTGCATTGGACAAGTGGGCCAGAAAAATCTGACACAGAGTGAGTCTACACTAGATTAATCTCAGCACCTTCATGGAGGCAAGATGGATCTTACATACAGAAAGAATGTGGGAGGATTTAGGGGTCGTCTCAAGTGAGGTTTGAGGAGGATCTTGAGGAAGAATCTAAGGAGGATTTTGAGGTCAGACTCCAGGAATGGGATTAAGAGTGGGAAATAACTGAAGGTACCTGGAGATGACAGACAATGGAGGGCTAAGCTAGTTCAAGGGTAACAGATTTGGTATAGATATTTTGATAGGATCAAGGATGGGAAGTAGCTGGACAATGGAGGGCTAGGCTAGGTTAAGAGCAACAGAGATTTGGGCCTATCTATAATGAAAGGCTTATGGCCTCAGCCAAATGCCTCATCAAGTGGGAAGATTTAAGGGAGTTCCCAGAGCCTGAACCCCATGAATAGCATATAAGCTTCTCAGTAATATAAAGCTCATCATTTAGAAGTCATATTTTGTCATTCTTTCCAACCTCCCTAATCCTAGCAATCAGTAATCTTGTCAACAGGAACTCAGCTATTCAACAAGCATTTATGAAGCTTCTGTTATCATCCAGTGACAAGTTTTGGGGATCAAATATAAAAACAGAAAAGTAAATGTAAAATGAATGAATGAATGAAAAAGCATTGATTATTTATGTTTTAAGTGATGTATTAAGTACAATGGATACAAATAAACAAAAGAGAGACATTGGAGGAGATAACACAGATAAAAGAATTAATCTGCAGAGTGATGAGGTATGGGCTCTGGGAGCCCCCTGGAGCTCTCCTTGAGTCCTTGAGGTACAGGCTCTGGGAACCTCCCTTGGACTCTTGAATAAATTATCCCATTTGATGAGGCATTTGCATTAGGCAATAAGCCTTACATTGTGGCTGGGCCCAGACCTCTAGCTGAGTTACTAATTGCTAACTACTAACTCTAGCCTAGTTACTAGCCTAGCCCTCCATTGTTCATCTAACTTCCCACCCATGAGCCTATCAAAATATGGATCCACCCATGAACTGGCCTAGCCGATCATTGTCTGTAGTCTCCAGGTGGCTTCCCACCCTTAATCACTCATTGACCTCATTAACTCCTCCTGAAGACCCTCCCCAAAATCCTTCCCTAGACCACACCTAGATTCCTCCCACAACCTTCTATATATAAGACCCCATCCTGTCTTCATGTTTTTCAGAGTTCTATAGAATGATCTAGTCCCGACTTATTCTGTGTCTAATGCAAGTGAACTTTTAATAAACTTTACTTTTCTTTGGCTGAGGGAAGACTTGAGTCAAATTCATGTTGGTATTTTGGGGTCTCCAGAGCAAACCTAACTCTCTTAGTGGGTAACCTCTTCACCGAGAAGATGGAAAATCCCAGCCAGATAAAATTCTTAGGATAAAAAGAAAGATAAATCTAAGATAATTTTGATGATGGCAATAGTGGTGGTGGTGGAGCAAGGCAGAATTAGAGTTACTGAAAGGATACAGAAAGTCTTTATACAGAACCAGTAGCTGAACTTAATGGTTACACTTGGGACCTGAGCTCTGGCTGGGGACCGTTAGTGGAAAACAGAGACAGAGAACTTGCAGACACAGAGAAAAAAAGTCACAAAGAAAGTATGTCCAGGAATGAAAATAAAAGCTTAAATTAAGTATGCCTTCCTGATCTCAGCAAGTTGATAGGAGTCCAGTTGGCACATTTATCTATATCCTCAATTCCAGAAGTATCTCAAGACTCCTGGAGAGAATTAAGCATTGTCCTTTTAAGTGCCTTTCTCAAAGACTCCCACCAAATAATCACCACAAAATACGAATAACAAAATTTTGGCTGGTTTCCCTAAAGCCAAATTAAAAAACAAATGAAAAACTCAGTTTCTTCAGCACAGTTGTTAGACAATCCTAAAATTCCAAGAATCTGTCTTGGATTTCATGTTCTTGTTTTTGGGAACCTATGTGATAGGCCTCAATGACTGACTATGCCCATATATAATTACAGTACTGAGGACTTTTGGTTCACCTGCATAGTCATTTCCAAAACAGTCATTCAGAATTAAACAGTCATTTACTTATACACACAAAAACTCAGAGGGACCTTCTTTTAGTAGGTCTACCCCTAGACATTAAGATTACAAAGTCATTCAGTACTAGCAAGGGCAGAGCAGTACTTATTAATCTGAATTTGTCCTTTTCTAAAGAGAGAAGGCATCTCCTTCAATCCCTTAAAAATAAAATACAATCCCTCTAAATTGCTTTGAAAGTAAACTGAGTTGGAAGAGTCCGGAGGATCCCAGGATCACAAAGCTGGAAGGCATAAAACACATTTAATAGCCATTATCTGAAAAGTACATTTCTTAAGGGCACAACGCTTGAAGGTTAATGCTGCTACAACACCCTCTACGCTGCCCATTACAAGCTCATTTCCTTGCAGGCCTGAACGACTTGACCAATTATTCTGGATTAGACCTGCCTCAAACTAATCCTCTAGTAGTTTAGCTTGGATACTGAAACAAAATGAGACACTCATAAGGCATTCAACAGTTAACAGAAAGATATACTGATCTTTAACAAATGTAAACACTGAAGACAGCCCCAGTAGATTCATCTGAACTAAATTCCCTTCCCAGGGTTGCCAGCATTTTCTACCAGTCAAGCTTTAGGGTGTTCCTGAAACTCCTTAGGCAGTTAAATGTATAAAATGTTGAACCTGAAGTCAGGAATTCCCAATTTAAATCCAGTCTCAGATACTTCCTAGGTGAGCAACCCTGCGCTAATCACTTAAAACTATTTGCTTCAGTTTCCCTAAATGTAAAATGGGGATAATAAAGCACCTCCCTCTCAGGGTTGTTGTAAGGATCAAGTGAGATAATATTTATAAATCACTCAGTACAATGTCTGACACAAAGTAAGCTCTTAATAAAAGATTGTTCTCTTCCCTCCCCACATCCTCCCCCAACTCCCCTTTGTAGATGCTTTGTACTCAGGCGGTCAGAAAATAATGTCAGGCAGCTGCAGCTTTTAGTCTTTCTAAGCCAACTAAGTCTCCAATATTGTCTCAATACCATTTCAAGGGAAAAAATTGTTAAACTTGGTTAGGATATTGATCCTACAGCAGGATAATTCAATCTCCTCTACAGCATTCATAAAAGACATTCACCCAGACTTGACCTGCGAACTTAGTGGAGAAATATATTTTACTTTTGATTGGCCTAATATTCAGGAAAGATTTCAATGATATGAACTGAACTTTGTCTCTCTATAACCTCTACCTACTTCCTAGTTCCCAGTTCTGAGACCAAGAAGAACAAGTTTAATCCTCTTTCATAGGATAATTATTCAAATATTTGAGTCCAGGGTCATGTTGCCTCCTGAGTACTCTCTATTCTACAAGTAAAATTTGTGTTACCACCCTCTAGATGCTCTATAGGTGTCAGTGAATCTTCTAAAATATCTCCAGAATTAAACATTAGACTCCAAGGTCCTTGAGAACATGGAATGGTATTTATCTTTCTTTTTATCCACAGTTTTGAGCCCAGTACCTGACACATACTAGACAATCAATATCTACTTCTTGACTGACTGAACACAATAAATCAGCTATCATCTGATTGTGAAAAAAATACAATTATACTACCTTTTCCCATTTACTCTGGACAACATACTTCAATTATTGTAGAAAAATATCCCAAACTTTTTTCTTTGATTAACACAGAGAATCTGCTTAGAAATTTTCATCACTTTGCTCCAGTCAGCCCTCAGGTACCTAGATCCTTATGGTTTGCAGAGGACCCAACACTAATTAATAGCCTAAAGGAGAACTTTTCACTGCCTGCATCAGCCAGTTCCCATAAAGTTTCAGATGCCTCCTTTAAGCTGGATGCTGACCACTGAACAACCCAGATGTAGATAAACCAGAGCCCAACACTGTTAGCTTTTACTTCCCTATAGTAGATGTTTGGATATATGGCCACTCATATCATTTGGATTAGTAAAAAATATCAATTAAGGGGCAGCTAGGTGGCTCAGCAAGTAAGAGCATGGACTCCAGTGTCGGCATGACCTGGGGATCAAATCCGGGCTCAGATACTTAGCACCACACCCAGAAATAACTGGCCGTGTAACCTTGAGCAAGTTACTTAACCCTGATTGCTTTAAAAAAAAAACTATCAATTAAAATCCTTCTGGTAAAATAGTGGATCACTGGACACTATATCTACCCTGACCTTACTTTGGAAAGTCTTTGGACTTTTTAATCTTCTCCTTTAATTTGGTCTTCTTGACCAATGGGCATTGCCATTTTGCCTTCCATTGCACCATAAGGACTAGGAGAGAAATCTGGGAGGGTAATCAGCCTGTTGTCTCACCTGCCATTGTGCCCTTTCATGGGACCACTAAACCATACCTATTAGATCCACTACAAATTTATGCTACATAATCTCAGTTGGGCACTGACTGAAGTAAAGCAGTCCTTTTATACCTCCTTTATTGCTTTGTTCTCCAAAAAGGGCTACTCCAAATCTTTTCATCCCTCCTAATGTCTTTCATAGCATTGAGTTTCTCAACTAAGAATCATGCCTTGTACTTCAGAGAGAGAGAGAGAGAGAGAGAGAGAGAGCATTTGATGAGAACTCCCTTTTTATCTTACATCATTCATATAACTTCTCCATTATCTACACTTTCCCCATGGTCTCACACAAACAGCTAATCCTTCTACATGCACCTTCTGTCTCAGCTTTCTAAAGCTACAATCCTGCTCTGTAAAAGCATGATCTTGTCTCTTTCTCTTTCCTAAAACAAACAAATACATAAATAAATAAAAGCTTATTTGATCTGATCAGCACCAGTAGCTAATATTCTGGGTTTTTCTTTCTCTTCTAAGCTAGACTCCTTGAGAAAATGGTGTGCTCTTGATGCGTCCACTTCTGTTCCTATCACTCATTTTTAAGCCCCCAGTAATCTTCCCTTATCATTGAACAGAAACTGCTCTTTCCAAAGTTACCAAAGGTCTCTAATTGCCCAATGTAGTAACTTTTTCTCAGTCCTTATTCTTAACTTCTTGGAGACCTTTGACATTTTAAATCCTCCATTTCTAGATATCCTCTTCTGTACCAAGCTTTTGTGATATTACTCTCTCCTAGTTTTTATCTTATCTTCTTTTACTACTCCTTTTCAGTCACCATTGCTAGATTTTCATCCAAGTCACATCAATCTGTCCTACCCCTTCTTTTCTTACTCATCTATATTCTCTCTCTTGACATTCCCATCACCTCCCATGGAATCAATTATCATCTCTATGTAGATGCTTCCCAGATCTATATATCTAGCCTTAAGCTCTCTCCTGAATTCTTTTTTTTTAAAGCAATTGTGGTTAAGTAAGTTACTCAAGGTTACATGGCCAGTTATTTCTGGGTGTGGTACTAAGTATCTGAGCCCGGATTTGATCCCCAGGTCATGCCGACACTGGGGCCAGTGCTCTTACTCGCTGTGCTACCTGGCCACCCCCTTTCCTGAATTCTAATCTTGCAATGATCTGGTAACAGTTGCTTTTTGAACATCTTATACTGAATGAACCAGATACATCTCAAACTCAATGTGTCCAAAATAAAACTCATTGCCTTCCCCCAAATCCTGCCAAAAAGCTCCTCCCCTCTTAGAATTTCCCTATTATTTAATGGCACCATCATCTTTCCCTTTTCCCCAGGTCTGAAATTTCTAAATTATCATAGATTACTTCCTCATTAACATTCCATAATCTAATCATTTTTATCTTTACAACATTTCTTAAATATATCCCCTTCTTTCCTCTCACATGGATATTAGTCTGTTATAGGCCCTCATCATTTCACTTCTGGAATATTGTAATAGATTTCTTGTTTGGTCTTATTTCCTCCAGCCCCTCATCATCCTAATTAATCCTACACTCAAAAGCCAAAGTTATTTTCCTAAAGTATAGTTCTGACCATGTCACCCCTGTACTCAATAAGTGGCTCCCAGTTACTTATAGGATTAAATATAAAATGCTCTGTTTGACCTTACAGCCCCACACTACCTAGGACCTCCCTGCCTTTCTGGTCTTCTTACATTTTATTTCTTTCACATGCTCTACAGTTCAGCAGTACTATTCTTCTTACCATGCCTTACCTTGACATACCATTTTTCAACTCCATGCCTTTCTAGTGACTATTTTTCATGACTAGAATAAATACCTTCCCCAATCATTTCCATTTCCTGGCCTTCTTGATTACCTTGGCATCTTTAAAAATTCAGCTCAATCACCTTCTGCAGGAGACCTTTACTGATTTCCCTTCCCCACTCATGTGACATCTTTTCCCTGATATTAGCTTTCATATACAATTTATAGGTTGTATCCCCATTAGAATAAGATCTCCTTTAGAGTAGAGACCAGGTTTTTACTTTGCCTTTTATACACAGTGCTGAGCAAATAGTCAGTGTTTGATAAATGACTGACTTATTCACTAATTTTCCATCTGTATTGTAGCCAAACCCTCCTGTAGGTGTTTTCTCCCTTAATTAGAATGTGAGCTCCTTGTGAACAAGGACTAAAGAGTTTGCTTTTTATTTGTTTCCCCAGGGCTTAGCACATAGTAAATGCTTGAGAAATGTTTTTACATTTCATTCTCGCTTTATTTCATATTTTTGATTCATTGTGCTTCCATTCCACTGAAACTTTTAGGTCCTTTCTGTTTTAATTTTTTTTTTCACATGGACGGTTTCCTACCTATGTTTCTCTGATTCTGTGCTCATGTATCTGACTTACTGGATCTGGCTATTAATATTTAGTTCTATTGATTTTCATCTTATTATCTTGTGGAGATCTTAAGGGACACTACTAGTTTCATGCCACTGGAAGAGGGAGGAACTCAAAAAATAAAATTTATTACTTTCATGATAAGTATCAAAGCAGAGAAAAAAAATCAAACTTACAGCATTTTTTTGTGAAGACTTTATCTCCCACTAATCAGTTATTTATTGAAACAAAAGTAGCTAGCAAAGTAAAATTATGCATGATCTTTGTGGTTGTGTGTGAGTTGGAAAAAATAACAGACAGTGAAACCTGTGGCTTTATTCCTCTACTCTTTCTTCCTTACAATAATAGCTTGCCAATTATTCGACCTATAACTTTGCAGGAGGTTGATAAAAATGATTTACTCTTAATGAGTTTCTTATTGCTTCCTCTGAACTTTTCCTAAAACATCTCCTTATTGAAATCTTTGAGTTAGAGATGTTCCTGTGATGTTACTTAATGCTAGTATTCCCAGTAGAAGATAAGCTTTTTGAAGGCAAAGGACTATTTCCATTGTTGTCTTTTTGTCCCTAGGGCCTGGGACCCCCTTAACGTTCCTTAACAGGTCAACATTCCTTAACAAGAACCTATTTCATCCAGTTTAAAGATATCCTGTCATGCCAATTGGGTCAAAATATCAATAGCACTCATATAGAAGATATTTAATATTTATTTATTTTGGAGGGCATTTGGGGTTAAGTGACTTGCCCAAGGTCACAGGGCTAGTTTTTGTGTTAAGTGTCTGAGGCCAGATTTAAACTGAGGTCCTCCTGACTCCAGGGCCAGTGCTCTATTCACTGTGCCACCTAGCCGCCCCAATTAATATGTATTGAATAGAATTTCATTAAGTTCCTTACAATAATATTTTAAATTATAGTGTGTGTACATACAAATATGTATATATATATATATATAATGTCACATTAACTTTGAGTTATCACTGTGTGTGTGCACATGCACACATATATGTATGCATATTACGAAAGATATAGATTAGGGCAATTAGAATAGGTCCCAGTACAAGCCCCACTTGGTCATTGTTTGGGCCTGAGTTGGCTAAGTAAATGTAAATAGTCATTGTTTCTATTTTGTCCAGAAACCCTTAATGAGTTTGGGAGGGTGTTCCCTTCCCAGATTATTTTTTTTAACTGGGTAAAAGAGGTCATTCTCTGCCTCCTTTCTTACCTAACCATCATCACTGAATGGGCATTGCCTCAGTGAGACTGAGACTTGTTAAAGATCTTTGCTTAAAAAGGTCAATCTCTCCCTCTATATTTTGCCACTGGCCCCAGATGACTCCAGAGGAGAAAGTGAGGCTGCTGAGTTTGCACAGCCCTCCCTCATTTAAATCCTATTCACTTGCATGTCATGGCATCACCTCCCCAATGAACAAACAACAACATTTTATTTGTACCAAAAACAACACAAGTTCAGAAGGCATTGCATTGCATCTAGAGAGAAACGCACATGCATGTGGAACCCAAAGCCAGAGGAAGGAGTTCATAATCCATATAGAACTTTGTATATTTATAATAGTACAATGAAAGAAGAGGTACCAGAAATTTTCTCCTAAAGGGGACTGGCATGGGAAAGGGAAAGGTACGGTAAAAGTAGGAATAGGCCAAAACCCCTACGGAAGGGAAGGAGAAAGAGGATGACAAAAGCAGCATTCTTTTCCCTTGGGAACTGCTAAACAATGAAGACAGGAGGGTCTGCCTATCTACATGGGTCCAAACTACACAAACAGTTTTTCAGTCTGGTGCAAACTGACTGGTGCCTGTCTTGACTCCCAAGGACACACAGAAAGTTCAGCACGGGGTGCAAACAGCAAATTATGTCAGCTTGGAGCAGGATTGGGGGGAGTAGGGAGAGGTTCCATTCTTGACACATTTAGGGTCTCCTACATGCTCTGGGTCCAGTATTTCTGGAAAAATATGGCAACTCAAAAGGAAGAGTTCAGGGGACCCCTTAATATTCCTTAACAGGTGTATGAAGAAGAACCTTCTCCATACAGTTTAAAGATTTCCTGTCATGCCAATTGGGTCAGAATAGTAATGGCACTCATTCAGTGTTTATTTGGTTTTGGTATTATAGAATGCAGAAGCTGAAACTGTAAGTCTGTTTTTGTGGTTTAAAAAAAATCACTAAAGTTCCTTCTCATTTGAGAATTCAGGGAGGAATTCAAGGTTGCAGAAAGGTTTTGCTTTCAACATATTGTAATTAACACATGAGATGCACACCCAAATTATGGTTTTCACTATTGGGAAAATCAAATGAAAAATTATCTTTGGGTTTACTTGAATGAGGTAGATAAGATAATGTAGAGTGATGAGCCTTAAGGTTAAAAATAAGGATCTTGATTTTTATAGGTGAGTTCAGGAAATATCCTAATTAGTGGGGTTGTCAGAGGAATCAGTAAAGGTGCTTTAGATGTGACTCTGGATTTATGTTGGGGAGAATGGAATGTCAGTCAGAAGGATATTTAGTAATCTAATCAGTATGTGGCTTACCCAGAAGATTTTACTAAATAATAATATTTGTGATAATAATGATAGTAATAAAAATGATGATGATGAAAACTAACTGGCATTTATATAGAATTTCTGAGGTTTGCAAAGCACTTTATACATGATAATTCATTTGACCTCACAACTAATCTGAGGGATAAGTACTATTATTCCCTTTTGACAAATAAGGAAACTGAGACTGAGAAAGAGTAGGTCATTTGCCCAGGGTCACAGAGCTAGTAAATATCTGAGGTTTGTTTTGAATTCAAGTCTTCCTGATTTCAAGTCCAGCACTCTATCTATTGAAACAACTAGTATAGCCTATATTTAAGAGAGTAAATGAAATAGATCTTTCATGGAGAGATGTATAAATCCTGAGATGTGATATTTTAAAATATGGCTTGACTAATCACACATGATTATTGGTAACAAAGAAAGAACAGCTGAGGGACCCAAGCATCCCAGAATCACAGAATGATCTCAGAGGTGGAAGGGACAAGAGAAGTCATCTAATCAAATTTATATAACAAGAATCTTACCTACAACATATCTACCCCATAGTCATCCAGCTTTTGTACTAACAGGGAATAAAATGTAACCCATTCTATTATTTTGACACTATAATGGCTGTTTTCCCCTTATATCAAGCTTAAGTTAGCTATTTTTTGCAAATCTCATCCAATTCTTCTTATTTTTTAAAGTCTTCAATGCTATTCCTCTCTTAATACAACCAGATTAAGTTTGTTTTATTGGTTCTTGGCTGCCATATCACACTGCTTTCTCCTACCTTGTTTCTAGTTCATTAAAATCCTAGACATTTTTTTCAGACTTCTGCTTGAATATGTCTTGTACTTGTGAAGCCAGTTTGGATCATGATTCTATTATGTATCATGTTAGCTATCAGTAGTGTGTAGTGAGTGGATAGGTCATTAGCCTTAGGGTTAAGAAGAACTGTATTAAAATCCAATCTCGAATACTAGTTGTGTTACAATGAATTTAATTTCTCTATTCTTTGGATTCCTAATCTGTAAAAAGAGGGATTGGGATTGGTGTTTTAAACTAGTTGTGCTTAACCTTATGTGTGTTATTGACCCTTTGGGCAATCTGATAAAACTTATAGACCACTTCTCAGAGGGAAAAAAAAGAAAGAAAAATTAAATAACAAAAGGAAATTCTCAATTTCAGAAAGTGGGGAATGAAAATAAAGATCTATTTCTTCCCCATCCAAGTTCATGACTGCCCTAAAAACTCTCCGCAGAACCCTTGGTGTTTGAGGACCTCAGGTTAAGGACCACCAGACTAAAAGACCCTTTCCAACTATTGAGCATATATTATAACTCCTAGCTTTGTGTCAATTGTAAATTTAGTAAACATACCACTTAAAGTTTTATCCAAGTTGTTGACAAAATGCGTTAAAAACGCACAAGGTCATATACATATCCCTGGCTCATTCCATGGAATATGTCCTTCCAAACTGACTTTGAACCATTATTTCATCTTTGTATCTACTCATTCAAACATTTCTGAATCCATTTAATTGTACTATCATTGGCCTATATCTCTGCTTCTTTTTCACAAGATGTTTTGTCCAAATATAGATCAATTTATCAATAGCATTCCTCTGAAGTTTAGTAAATTTATCAAAAACTGAAATATTTATTTAAATAATGTAGTTTTGATTATTATTGCCTCCTTTTCTAGATCTTCAATAACTATCCCCTTAATAATATGCTTTAGAATTTTCAAAAGAATTGAAATTAAGCTCACTGGCCTATGGTTTTGAAATTATTTCTTCTTCTTCCTCTTCCTCCCCCTTCTCTTCCTCCTTCTCCTCCTCCTTCTCCTCTTTTTTCTCCTTTTCTTCCTCTTCTTGCTTTTTCTTCTTCCTCCTCCTCCTCTTCTTCTTTCTTTCCTTCTAGATCTATGGCTATATGAGATTCATGTTAAAGAATGAATAGTGCTTGTATCTTTCTATCTCTCTACCTACCTACCTACCTACTTATCTATCTAAAAGTTTAGGAACCTTAAATGGTCCACAATAGGGAGAATAATAATGAGCTATTCTCACACTACTTCCCTACATTTCACTCAAGGGCAGATATTGACTTTAGATATAACAAATCAGCAAGAATGATTTTTATTATAAAATGTTACATACAAATTTAAAAAAAAGAACAAGAAATTAAAATGCAACATTTACAACTGAAAATTATGAAATACTAATTTATTAAATAAATAATTTTATTAAACTTATTAAATAAAATGAAATACTAATGAAAATTAGTATTTTAAAGATTTACATTAGTTTGTTGTTTTAATAGTTTCAATTGATTTTTAAATTAGGTTATCTTAATTATGTTGATTATGTGATAAAGTATTTTGGACTTCATCTTACCTATCTAAACCCTTGCTCCAACTTTAAAAAGTTTATTTTTTTTCTCTCCCATTGGTGAAATTTGTTCACATGGAGAGTACATAGTTTCTTCATTGGATGGGAATTGTTCCTGTCATTTCATTGGTATTAGGAACTCCTAGATAAAGAATCTCCCCTTCTGGGGCAGCTAGGTGGCACAGTAAATAGATTATTGGCTCTGGAGTCAGGAGGACCTGAGTTCAAATCTGGCCTCAGACACTTAACTCTTCCTAGCCATGTGATGTTGGGCAAGTCACTTAACCCCAATTGCCCTGCCCTCCCCACTACAAAAAAAAGCAAAAAAAAAAAAAAAGCTCCTCTTCCAATGTAGGTTAGTAGCCTTTCTGCAATTTGTAATCTTAGAGAACTGCCTAGAACACTCAGATGTTAAGTGACTTTCATAGTATCACCCATCCAGTATGTCAGAGGCAGGACTTGAATCCATATCTTCCAGGCTTCAAAGCTAGTTCTTTACTATAAGTTTCTATCAAAGCATGTCAGGCAAATTTATGAGATGCTAAGTAATAAGGAATAATTTCTGGGTGTTTTTGTGCAGCCCATTTGCTGCTTCTTAACTTTGCTTGGAAAAGCTCCTATTGTCACATTAATTACCAGGCCTAACTGACATCAGGGATAGTCCAGTACTGCTTAGGTAAGTACAATTATGTGAACAAGTTAAACAAAATATTTTAATATATTTATTCAGTTTTTAAGTAATGTCATTGATAAAAATGATATTAAAATGAGTATGTTATTTTTCTAATATATTTTGCTACTATAAAGATCTCTTCTTTATGGCAAAAAGAATCCATGTAACTATAATAATACTGTGTAATACCTATAGTGCTTTATATGTCATCTATATGATATATATCACTCTATATTGCCAAATTTGAACTTCACAAAAACCTTGTGAGGTAAGCAGTATAGCTAATAACATTCCATTTGATAACTGAGGAAACTGAAATTCCACAAGGGTTAAGTGACTTACTCTTAGTCACAAAATTTAGTGTTTGCAGAAGCAGAATTTGAATCCAAGTATTCCTGACTCCAAATCTAACACTCTACTATGTCAAATTATACCCACTATTTACTAGTCTTTATTAGATCAAATAAAACATTGGATTCTACATTTATCAATCAGTTAATCTCAGTTTAATGATCTGTCTGTACATTGAACACTACATGGCATAGTGAATAGGAAGTCAGTTTCAAAGCCAAAAAGACCTCTATTGCAATTGGAAACATACTGGTGTTATAGGAATGTAAAATTTTAAGATCTTCCCTGCCCCTAGGTTAAGTGCACCTGGAGCCTGTGGTGGGAGGCTTGTTTTTCAGGAGATACTTTGTGATTGGGCAGTGGGTCAAGAGGTCTCTGAGCCTGGAGAAGGCTATATAAAACTTGATGTGAGACTTTGTTTTGGGGTTCACTTTGAGAAGTGTTGTGTGATTTGACCAGATGAGACTCTCGGCACCCATTGAGAGCCCCCTGGCTTTGAAAAACCCAGATGTTGATGCTTCCCTCTCTGGTAACTGACTAGGTATGGATGTAATGGTTGGACAGTTGGAGGCCTGTCTGCTTGATATGTTTTTTCTGTTTTCTTGTAACTTCTGCTTTGTAACTTTTGTCTGTATACTCAAGTTCAGGGTGCTGACTTTTTCCCCTGAACTAGGTAAATGATACGTTTGATTGATTAAAGCAAGGTTGTTAACCCATTTTGAGTTGCTTTCCTTTAGAAAAGCAGATCTAAAACCTGTGTTGGCAGCCACCCTGGGGATGCTGAGGTGCTTGTTGCTACAACTGGCTATGTGACCTTGGATAAAACACTGAATTTTTCTGTGTTCTTAGTCACTCTAACACTATAGGGTACAGGGAAGATAGTGAACTCTTGGTATAAAGAGTTTCCCCATCTAGGAGACTCATATAAGAATGAAATTCAAGGTCTACTCCATGTCACTAACCTATATACAGTATAGTATAAACAAAAGACATGAAGATAACTGTTTCTTCACTAGGACAGTGCCTCATCCATATCAAGTGCTTCATAAATGACTATCAGAGGAATGAATAAGTGAAGGAATGAATGCCATTTCTACATGCATCTGTGGTGCACTATCCAGATACCTTTAAAGCTGACAGTAGCCTAGACATGGGATATTTGAAAATGGTGCTAAGCAGAAAGTCAACTCTGTGCTCCTTTTCTGAAAAAAATGTTTCAAGTTCTTGAAGTACCCTTTACTTTATGTATCCCAGAATTGAATACTCAAGTGAATTATCTATGGGAGCTGAGAATAATGAGAGGATGATCTCTCATTTCCCATTCCTTTATATTATTATTATTAATTATTTTTTTTTTCATTTAGGCCAGTCAGAGCTATAGCCTTACAAGCTAATTAGGATAAAAATGGAAGGACTTAGGTTCAGAAAGTTGACTGGTAGTGGGAATCAAAAGACTGGAATACCCATAGACAGCTATTGATCATCAGTATAACCTAGGGCAAAGCAGGCTGGTACCACTTAGGAGGCTTGAAAAGATGGGAGTTTGTATGCTCATATGGGAGTTCTGAGTTGAAAAAGGACCAAGGGTAATAGTATAAAATGTTTGAAGAGATCAAAGGTGGGAAACCTTTATATCTTGGAAGATGATAGTTATCAGTGAATCTTCTATATGGGCAGACCAGATGTGAATCTGCTGATCTGAGAATTCACTTTGCAAAGGAAGAATAAAGAGGGGTTTATAGGTGACCATGTAATTATCTAAATAATATATTTAGGCCCCCTACTATCAGCATCATTATCATTATTATTATTAATCTAACATTTGCATAGTGCATCAAAGTTTGCAAAACACTATGTGTTTTCTATCTAATCCTCATAACCCTATCAGGGAAGCAATATTATTATTTTCATTTTAGAGATAAAGAAACTGAGGCTTAGAATCAGGATCATTTTTGTCAATGTTATCACCATGGGATTCAAAGCTGAAGGAGACCATAAGAATCATCAAGTTTCATCCCCTTATTTCAATGATAAGGAAACTGAGGGCCAGAGAGTTGTCTTGCTAAGTGACTTTTCTAGGGTGACACAGGTAGTAAATTGCAAGGTAAGAACTCAAATTCAGATTGCCTGTTCCCAGTATATTTCACCTTTTATCACAGCATGATGTCTTGCATGTTACTCCAATGCCCCATTGACCAAATCTTTGAGCTATAATGCTCTCCCTTGTTTGTTTGTTTCTTTGTTTTCCTCTATTTATGTAATTGTGCCTTCTTTCATCCAAGACTTTGGTCTTTTGCTTATTTATATCATTAATTAGTTTAATCTCTGATTTTATTTTCTACTGGTTAAAACAAAAGTCATCAAGGCCTTTTAAGTTTTATGACACACCTTTAATGGTGATGATATTTCTCTACCTAATTCAAATGGATGCTTTATAAATTGCTCCTAGCTCCCTTGGTAGAATCTAGTTTAGCTTCTTTCTCCCTTTTTGTACTTCCAAGGGAGATGCCAACAATGTGTCTTTTTGCAACCAAGAAAAAGACCAATGACTCCTTTGTGGAAAACAGGCCTGATCCTTTCTGCTTATTTCATCCAACCTTTGAGCCTTGTATTTCTATGTTGGTTTTATTTGACAAGTAAGACTTTTAGAATCCATTTGTTCTAACCTATGTGAAGCAAAATGCCAGGTACTTTCAGTACTAGTAATATTTATGAGCTCACAGGAATAAAGAATGGTTTGTGATGTTCCAAAAATAAGTTTAGTCATTTCAGAAACATAAATACACACACACACACACACACACACACACACACACACACCTCTGTATTCAGAGCCTTATCTCCTCCTCTCCAAAAACAAAACAAAATGAAAAACATCTAAAATAATGAGATGAAAAAATGCTATCATCTTTTGATTCCAGAAAGGCACTCATAGGATTATATCTGCCCATTATTTCTTAAAATGATGGAATGTGGATTAGCCAAAATGTATTGACAGCTTCGGTCTCCTGTGGTGAGAGAGATTGTTCAGGGCATGATAAGAGCCTTGAAAAGCAATCATCCTACTTCCTGCCAGCATACAAGCTCACTGATCCACAGCAATGACCATCTGCTGTTCTCTAGGACTTTGCAAAGCTACCACTTCCAGTTCAGTGTGGAGCAGAATCATTTGTAATATGTGTGGGAAGGCGACTGAAAAGCGAGAAGAGCAGTTGGGTTAATTTCAATACAGAGTCCTCCTTTAGCAATGCCCATGCCATGTGGCATGTTTTTTAGTTGACCAAATCCACCTATAAAAAGATTCTGACTATGTGCCAGGGAAGTAAAGGGTAAGGCAATGTTCCTGGATTATAACCAGAAGAGCCTTTTGTAGTTCTGGTCATGGGCTTCCCCATGTTGTCTGATCAAAAGAAACTTGGACTAGCCTGATTATCAAGCATTTCATATGCCAGCACAGTAAATCAAAGGTACACAAAAGCTGCAGACTTAGCCTTAGGAACTTTAGGGGTCCTAAAACAAGCGGCCCTGTGACTCTATCCATGACCAAATCTGATATTTCTACATTGAAAAAAAAGATATTACTAACTTGTAATTTCTGGCCATTGAAAAGCAAACAAACAATAACATGGATTATGCTTTTTTGTAGACATTTACCACATGTACAGCATGTTAATAATCTCTCAAACCTGAAAAGTACCTAGAAGTGAACATCAGATGGGGGTAAATAACCTGAGTATACATGTATGAAAGCAGGTAGTGAAGAGAATTAAGAGTTCTTTTTTTCCTTAGTCATTTTAAACTTTCTAAAATTGAAGAAATTTTCAAACTGAATTGAATTTTCATTGTGACTTAGCAAGCATGGGAAAGAAAAAAAAAAATAGTGGAGTTTAAAGCTCAGTACTTTCCAGTTAACCTCTAGTGATTGGATTATGTTAAATCTTAAATCCTGGACTAGAGCAGTTAGAACTAAAGGAGAGAGCTCCTCTCAGATCAGGGATTTTCTTGTCCTTAGCTTTACATCTTATCAAAAGAAGAAAAAGAATGAATTACTGTATACTTTATGGTCTACTGTAGGACATGTAACTACAATTGGAAATGCTGCAAAATTGAGAATATGACTGTTTTACTTTGGAAGAAATGCAGTAAACCCACTCAATGAATTTACCCTGAAAAATAAGTTATCTCTTATGATTTTAAATTCCAAATCTTAATCAATATGCATATGTATATATTTTCTATGTATGTATACATATATGTATGTGCACACATACATATATACACATGTATATATGTATATGTAATAAAGATCCAAAGAGTAATAAACAGAGAGTTGATAAGTAATATTCAGTTCCCCTTCAATACATCTATGATGTCAAATTGCAATGCTTCTGTGTTTTAGTAAATGACCTTTGAAGGCCTCTAATCTAAAAAGTTCACCATGCTATGGCAAAGTAACTAATGAGCTTTTCTAAATTTAGCTATGCTAGTAAGCTGGTATAGTACTTAGAGTGATGGATCTGAAGTCAGTAAGGCCTGAACTTAAACCCACCCTTACATACTAACTTTGTGACAAATTATTTAACCATGATTTGCCTCAGTTTCTTTATCTGTAAAATTGGGATAATATTACCACCTACCTCCCAGGGGTGTTGTGAGAATAAAATGAGAATATTTGTTTTGGGTTTTTTTTTTTGCTTTTTGGAGGGCAATTGGGTTTAAGTGACTTGCCCAAGGTCACACAGCTAGTTTTTGTGTTAAGTGTCTGAGGCCAGATTTGAACTCAGGTCCTCCTGACTCCAGGCCAGTGCTCTATTCACTGCACCACCTAGCTGCCCCTAAAATGAGAATATTTGTAAAGTACTTAGAACAATTAGTACATAGTAACACATACAAATTTTAGCTAAATATTATTATTAGATTGTTGGTCAGTTTATCTTCTTTTTGAAAGAAATTTTGCTTTGAATCAGTGATTTCATTAGTCTAGGAAACTCTGGATAAAGAAACTCCACTGGACATAAAGTTGTTGATTTGGATGTGAAGAATTTAAGTGATTTGCCCAAGTTCACATAGCTATCTAATATGTGTCAAAGGTAAATTTCTCTATTCAAATCTCTATTCCCCCACCTGCCAAAGAAAATTTGCCAAGTTGGAAATGAAATAATGCTATTATCTTTTAATGCGGAAAGGTACTCACATAATTATGCATCTAACTCAGTTTTTCTGACTTCAAAAACCAAACTTCTATTCATTGCCCTAAAAATTATATAAGGATAATATTCCTGGCATAGTGGTAAATACAATACAATAGAACTACAAAAATCCAGTACTGTTCCACATAATATATGTCTGTGTGTATGCATTCATCCATGTATGTATGTCCACAGATATAGATATACATACACATGTGTGTGTCTATACACACACAGTATCTTCATCTTTTTATGATGTAAATATAAAGGTTAACTGACAGGGTTATTGCTGGGTAGAGAGGAATAAAATATGATTCATTGTTTAGTAAGAAAATGCAATTGTTCATTTTCTTACTTAGGATCATAGACTTAGGTTTAGAAAGGACCTTAGACACCAACTAGTACAACTTCCTTATTTTACAAATGAATAAAGTGAGTCCTAGAAACGAAGTGATCTTACCAAAGTCTCACAGTCTTCCAACAGGTAGTTGGAAGAGCCAGATTTGAAAACAGCTCCTCTGACTCTGAATCCAGCACCTATTCTAGTGATTGTTGTTCAGTTGTCTTTCAGTCACGTCCAACTCTTTGTGACCCCATTTGGGGTTTTCTTGACAAAGATACTAGAGTAGTTTGCCATTTCCTTCTCCAATTCAATTTACAGATAAGGAAAGTGAGGCAAACAGGGTTAAGTAACTTGTCCAGGGTCACACAGCTAGTAAATGTGTGAGCCTGAATTTGAACCCAGGTCCCCCTGTCTCTAGGGCCAGTACTCTATCCATTTCACTACCTGACTGCCTTGCTCTTTCCAGAGTACTCTACTAATGTATGTTGGTCTAATTTCTTAGTTTAAGAGCAATTGTTTTTTAATATAGACAACATAGAGAAGCCAGTAGTAAGTTTATGGCTAAAAATTATTTTAATGTGTAGGGTGAGATTCTGAATATTCCTCTTACTCTGATGGAAAGTCATTATAATACTTTTATACTTGCTTTTAGGATGACATTGGCAAAGGATAGCAGCTTCAGTGTGATATAAACTTTAATGAAACAACGACTATTATCAAAAACATGACTATGCGGTAAAGAGGTAGTTATTGGAAGATGTTATATATTTAGACTAGAATGTTGTCAAACTTTGTAAACTTGAGTGAAAAAAGTAATTCTTTCTGGTCACTTAATAAGTATATTAAAATGTAAAAGCTAGTGATTATTATAGTATTCAGCATTCCAAATGCCCTCAGAACTCCTTGAGGCAAGTGTTGCGGTTTAAACCCAGGGACACCAGAAACTGTTGAGATGGGGTCTCTGCCCACCCCAAAACTGTTGTGGTTTTATGATGTGTTGTGGTGGAACCATTTCAAAGAATTTGGAGTCAGACCACCTCTAATCCAAGTATAGGCATTCATTGAGATTGACGCCTCTCATGAAGCGGGCAAAGTTCCAAGAGGAACCAGCAACTTTAGAGAAAGCAAGATGGATTTTTATAGGGTAACGATGAAATTAAATAACAGATATTTACATAGGATAGAGGAATATCATCAATATTAAAAAGGCAGGAGGAGTTTGATAAGGGGTTTGGTAATGGAGGATGGGTCCCATCTATGGTTCGGTGGTTAAACATTCTGGTCATTCTGCCCTCCAGCTGGCTAGCTATTGTGGTCCTGTCTGGGTAAGACAGATACTTAGGTATTGTGGTCCTGTCTTAGCCTCAATGGATGATGTAATTGTGGTTGAATACAAGAACACACCTGTTTCTGTGGGAATGGGTCTGGGGGCAGTGACCAGGTAGAGGCAATAGCTAGGTTCCCATCACATGGACACACCTACTGTTTCTGTGGGAACTAAGAGTTCAGGAACACAGCTGTTGTTCCAGTGAGCAGTGAGGCATATATGAAGAAGTTAGGATATTGGGAGCTGGGGGGAGGGGAGGGGTTAGGTAGGTGCAGTGGGCCTGCTGCTCACTAGGGCCAGGCCTATAATATGGGGGTTGGGAGAAGCTTTATTAGGATTCCATCATAAGTACTGTCTTTCCTCTCCAGCTTCTAGCACAGTGCTTGACACATAGTAGGTGCTTAATAAATGTTTATTGATCAATTGACTAATTGATGAGGAAACTGAGGGCAAGAGAGATGAAGAAACTTTCCCAAAGGCTCACAGGTAACAAATAGAGCCATGAGTAAAGCCCAGGCCTTCAGACCTCAAGTCAAGTGTTGTTATTGTTGATGGTACTGTTTCCATTACTGCACAGTATTCAGAGCCACCAAAACAAGAGTTGCAAAGTAATGGTGACAATCCTAATGCTAAGATTGAAATGTTAAATCCCATAAAAGGCTTTTAACTGGAAAAAATTTGGTATTGGGAAAAGTTGTTTATATAAATCTACTAAGTTAGATACCATAGAGGGTAGGTATAATGTAGGGGGAAAAAAAGGAATTGCTGTAGAAACCTGGCAATTCACACAAGGCAAACTCCAAGAAAGGAAGGAGAGGGCAAAACGAACTAAACTCCTGAATAAACAATTATCCATGGCTCCAGCTGTATAAACACCAGTGTTTGAAGTATGTGTCACGAACAAGGTAAACTAGCAATTATAATGCATGGAGGAAAATTTGACTCCTGATTAACACTGAGTCATGGTGAGCTCCCAAGTCATGGTTGAAACGTGGCTCTGGAACAGTTTAATGATTCAAAAAGAAGGGAAAATAGATCATAAGCCGAACATGGAGATATAATATAGGCATGATCAGGATTTTTAATTACATGGACATCTACTGCACTTCTCTGTATCTTCTCAGAATTAAAAATTCCTTTATTTGCCTTAATAATTTCTCTTTTTATAAGATAGAGGAAACAAAGCAGTGTATTTAGTCATAATCTGTGACAACTGTGACAAACAAGAAGGGATTAGTTTCTGGGGTAGGAATGATGGTTGTTTTGGTAAAGTAATCATTCTATATGAGGATTTCTGATGTAGTAGAGCAAGGGTCAGCAAACCATAGCCCAAATGACCTTGGGCTACAGTTTGTCAGCTCTAGCAGTGGAGGAAAACCATGTGAGACATAAAGGGAAATAATTTCAATGAGCAGTGGAATGTGGGAAGCGAAGAGGTTCTAAAAAATTTGTATTCATGGGAAAACCACCTGCCAATTCAAGTTTTTAAAAGATTTTTAGAGAAGAGAAAAGTAAGGTAAATAATGGGAAAGAAATCTAAAAGGCCTTAAATAGTCTTGTAACAATATTGTCAGGAATACTAATCAGCAGGATGAGTTGAAGCTCAAAAGGAAAGCTAAGGATTTTCTTTTTCAAGAGTTGTTTTTCTAGGGGTGGCCAGGTGGCTCAGTGAGTAAGAGCACCGGTTTCAGTGTTGGGACGACCTGGAGATCGAATCCCAGGCTCAGACACTCAGCACCACACCCAGAAATAACTGGCCGGGTAACCTTGAGCAAGTTACTTAACCCCAATTGCTTTAAAAAAAAAAAAAAAAGAGTTGTTTTTCTTTCTTATATCTATATTGGAGGGGGAAAGGGAGGGATTAAAGAAGGAATAGGACGAATGCTCAGGGTGCATGCAATGATGACAATAGATGATAGGAGAGAGCAGAACTGTTTAAATTATATTTTGGTTCTGTTTCCTCTGGTCAAGAACATATTCTTTGGGGTGGAAAGTAAAGAGTAAAACTGCTTAATAAGGAGTTGATACCAAGAAGTAATAAGTTAGTAAGAGAATAACTAACTGATCATTGCAAATTCTTGTAACTTGTGCCTATACCTACATACATATACCTACATTTATAAATAAGTATATGAATATTTTTCTATTACATATGTATGCGTATATACCTGTGTGTATGCCAATGAATTAGATAAAGGCATGCTGGTATTCTTATAAAATTTTCAAATGTTATAATGTTGGAAGGAATGTCATGCTGAAAAATAAAATGAATATTATGTGAGCTGAATTATAGTAGACATAAGTTTAATAGTCATAAACATAATGTTTTCTACTTAGGTTCAATAAATCAGCATTAAAAAGACAAGTTGGGGAAGGTAGTAGTTCCTTTGGGGGGGGGAGATCTGAAGCATTTAGTGGACTGCAAACTTAGCATGAGTCAACAGTCTGATACTTTGGGGGATAGATAGGATAAAGGACATTAAATTTTTGAAAGGAAGTCATGTTGAAAAGGTATTAAGCTTGCTTTACTTTTCCAGAGAGGGCATAATAGGAATACTGCATGCAAGCTGAAAGGAGGAACATATAAGTTTGATGAAAGGAAGGGGGAAAAGACTAACAAAGTTATTCAAATATGAAATGGCTGCTTTGAAAGATGGTGAACTTCTTACCTGAATTCTTTCAAGCAACAGCTGCTGACCAATTTTCAGGCACATTGTAGTGGATGTTCTTATCTGGGTATGATTTAGATTAGATGGCCATTGAAGTCCTTTCCAAATATGAGATTCTTCAGTTAAGATTATAATTTATGAAAGGTTGAAGAATATAAAAGTACTTCCATTTCCTAACAGTACATTCCTTTAAAATTTTACTTTAAATACTATTTGATATGTGTTATCTCTACATTTGTATAAAATTGAGATATTTGTCTTTTGTTTATATCAGAGAATAATAGAATCCTAGAATCACCCAAGGAGAAATGTTACATGTGACACTTGGGTATAAAAATAGTTTTTGCTACTTCAAGATGGGATGGGCATGGTTAGATGGAAAACAGTCTGGAAAATATTCTGGAGATTTTAGTGGATTGCAAGTTACATCTATGTGATGTCTTTGCTGAAACAAAAACAAAAATAAAATTCATTGGGACCTTGGGCAGATTGAGAAGCATAACTCTCAGAAATAAGGAGGTAATAATCCTTCTGTACTCTGCCCTCACCAGACCTCATTTACATTACTGTCATTAGTTTCAGATAGTTTAAGAATCACATTGATTGCTTGTTTAGAGCAGGGCAACAGGAATGGTATAAGATCCACATCATATCACAATGAGTTGATGGAACTGAGAATGTTTAGCCTGTGGAATTCCAGACTCAGAGGAACCATGGTAGCCATTATCAAGTATTTGTCAGTGAATCAATGGCCAAAAGTGGATAGAGAGAGGGGCATGGAGTCACTCATCTTCCTGAGTTCCAATCTGCCCTCAGACACTTATTAGCTGTGTGACCCTGGGCAAGCCACTTAACCCTGTTTGCCTCAGTTTCCTCATCTGTAAAAACAGCTAGTATAGGCAATAGCAAACTACTCCAATATCATTGCTAAGAAAATTCCAAATGGAGTCACTAAGAGTCTGACAAAACTCAACAACAGCAAAGTGCCAGGCATTGTGCTAAGTACCAGGAATACAAATACAAGATAAAGAATACCATTCCTTGCCCTCAAGGAGCTTCCATTCTAATAGGAGAAGACAATAATGTAATAGGAAGCTGAAAGGAAGGGATGGAGAGGTAGAGATAAATGTAATGTTGGGGAAGAGAGAGTGGTAGAAAAAGCCTAGTGTGAGGCCTTGAGAGGAATGGGATGTGGCTGCCCTGTACATCCTCATTAAAAGGATCTGGGAAGCACCATCCAATCAGAAGGAGAGATCTAGACATCTGGAGGATACTTCAAAAGTGGAAATGAATGCCTGAGTGAGAGTGAGTTCTAGGATCATGGTTTTCTGAGGCATTGTAGAAAAAAGCCTGGAATACAGAAGAATTTAAAATAGTACTTAAAGACTAAAATGTGGACGAGTAATTAGACTTATTCCTCTTGGTTACAATGAGCTAAACCAGGAACAAACGGGGCGGGGGGCGGGTTCCTCCTTATGAGAGGTCTTCAGAGGCAAGATAGATGACTTGTGGGTCTGGTATGCTATAGTTATACTTTCTTTTTGGCATATACCCAGTTATCTACTTGCTGTAGACCCTTCCATGTCTTGAATTCTGTAAGTAATGTTGCTTTGAGGCAGCTGGGTGGTACAATGGTTAAAGTACTTCAGACACATGCTAGTTGTGTGACCCTGGACAAGTCATTTAACCTCTGTTTTCCTCAGTTTCTCCAAGTATAAAATGGGGATAACAGCAGCACCTGCCTCATAGGATTGTTGTGGGGATCAAATGAGATAATATTTGTAAGATATACACCTGGTACATAGTAGGAGTTGTATAAATTTCCTTCCCTATTCCCCCTCACTTCTGATACATAGTAGCATCATGATTAAGGATGAGTAACTTAGTGTACCATATAAGTTTTTGAGGGTATAAATTACATATGAGTTGCCGAGTTGCATTGGTGAAAGGAGTTTCTACAACTGGAAGTCACAGTTTTAGACCAAAAATCAAACAAAAGCACGGCAGAATTAATGATGGAAACAGAGGAAGACAATGCACAATAGTTCCCATCAATGTCCCTAAGTACAGTACAGTGCAATCAAGCCTCACAATCTGATTTACATGAACTGATCCTGACCTTTTTGATGCTCATCATTAATGAGAATGCTGAATAGCTTTTCTGTGGCTTTCCCGGATGCTTTTGGCACAGGATGCTGGCAGCCTAATGAACTCCCTTTTATTACTGCAGCTTGCTAATTCTCAAACTTATTTTCATTGTAAAAGCTGTCACTAAAAGATATTTGGAAAAAAAACTAGAAAGCATGCCCCTGGGTGTCCAGAGAAAGAGAAAGCCTTTATTCTGTTGTCTTTCTTTTCAAGAAATACAAAACATGACTTTTTACTTGTAAATATTTGCAAATCAGAATTATCCCTTGTGCATCTCTTCCTTCTTCCTGACAGGTGTGTTTGACCTTTGGAAAACCCCCATTTCCCTGGGTACCAGCAGGTAGTGAAGTTTTTATGACTGATGACTAGTTAAGAATCCACTTAGAAGCTAAAGGGAATAGTAAGCAGAGACCACTCCCATTATTTACCTGTCATTTGAACAATAATATAATCAATTTCTTACCTATAAAGTTAAGTGACTTTTAAGTGTAATTTCTATTATTATGTTGGAACAAATTAATGGGGGAAAAGTAGCTTAATCATGTAATGAGAACTTCAGTGTGCTCCCATTGATTTGCCTTTAAGAGATTTCATTTATATAACTCTTTCTGTCCCCAATAGAACAAGCTGCTAAATAAAATTATGGGAATTTTCTTTCTTGTTATAATTTTTAATGTTTAGTGATATCTTTGTTTCTCATTCCTATTCCTTCTTCTATGCAGTGAATAGTCCCCCTTTGTTTTGGCTTTTTGGCTTTTTTTGGAGGGGGAAGGTAGGGCAATTGGGGTTAAATGACTTGCCCAAGGTTACATGATTAGTTTTTGTGTTGTGTCTCAGGCTGGATTTGAACTCAGGTCCTTCTGACTCAGGGCCAGTGCTCTATTCACTATGCCACCTAGTCGCCTTGACTAGTCCCTTTTAACAAAAAGTAAAAAAGATAAAGAAAAAAATTATAGTTCAGTAAAACTTACAAATATTTCAAACCAGGCTAATAATATAGGTAATGCCCCATATCTGTACTCCCCCACCCCATCTTCACTAAAAATGGAATGGTATGCATTTTCTCACCTCTCCTTGAGGGCCAAGCCTAATCATCAAAATTTAACAAGAGATAATTGTATAATAGATAATATTAAGAACTAGCATTTATATAAACCTTTAGGATATGCAAAGTATTACATTTATTATTTCATTCAATCCTCACAGCAATTCTGCTAAGTTTAAGAAAACTGAGACAGAGAAATTTTTAATGACTTACCTAGGGTAACCCTTTAGATAAGTAGCAGAGGCAGTATTTGAATTTAGACCTTCCTAACTGTAATTAAATTTAGGAAGAAGAAGGAAAAATCCAATGTCTTTCTGGTTTTCCCAGTTTATAAAAACACTGGAAAATGCTTAATTTTGTAGCCCTTGTCAACCATGACTAGGTCTGAAATTTCTAATGAGTATATTTTCTTTCTTCTGTCAAAACACAAACACTACCAATGGAAAATTGCTTAAGAGAGTGACCTTAAGTGAGCATCCCTGGGCCAGAGATCAGAGCTGAGATTTCTTTGGGTTACTGCTCTGTTCGACTCAATTTACTAAGCATTTATTCAGCAGCTACTTACTATGTGTCAGCCCTCTTAAGGAGTTTGCATTCTTACATTCTATTTCGTGGTGGTTATCAGTGTGTGTATGTATGTGTCTTTGTGTGTGTGTCTGTGTGTGTATGTGTGTTTGTGTGTGTGTGTGTGTGTGTTTGGGGGAAGGATTCAGGGGTGGAGAACCTGTGGCCCCTATGCCACATGTGGCCCTGTAGGTCCTCAAGCGTGGCCCTTCTACTGAATCCAAACCTCACAGGACAAATTCCCTTAAAAGGATTTCTTCCAAAAAACTTGGACTCAGTCAAAAGGCTGCCCCCAAGGACATAGAAGGCCACATGTGGCCCTAAGACTGCGGGTTCCCCACCCGTGGATATACATGCATAAATATAAATAAATACACAATAATTAGAGGCTGAACATACAGAATGAAGGGGATCAGGATAGGAATCTCATGTAGGAGATGGCACTTGAGTTGAACCTTAAACAGAGCAAGGGATTCCAAGAGGCAGAATGGAAGGGTGAGAGCATTCAAGCAATGGGGTACAACTTATGCAAAAGCACAGAGGCCAGAGGTGGAGTGTAGGGAGTGCCAAATAGCTGAATTTGATAAGGATGTAGTACACTCTGTAAAGAGGGGTCACTGTGGAAAAACAGGCTAGAACTGGATTGTGAATGCTTCAAAGACCCTCTCTTAAAAGTGCTTGTGTCTTAAATAAGGTTCAATGGTAGCCTTAATCTTTTTTTCCTCGTTTGCTTTCTCCCTTGTCCTATTGCCTCCTGAAAGTGAAAATCAAGAATATAAGCCACTGTTCCAAAGTAGGATGCCTACCCACCAAAGCCCCTTTTATCAGATATTCCCATATAAAAGAACCCAAAAGGATCATGTAAAATGATGAGCAGAAAATGTTTTAGAGTGGTAATAATTTAACCATGCTGTCCAACGAGTATGAGTCATACATGCTTCCAAGAATAAGTTTGCATCTTAACCCAAGGAATATTTGACTTTTCAAAGCAATAATAGGGACATTACCATAAATTTAATTTTATTCAGTGAATAAAATGTGTATTATTATTTGCTGAATACCTAGGGATATTTTATTTGAGGGAATGATATACAACTGAAATGCCTTTTATGGGTACCCTTTTATTGCTTGATAAAAGCATAGAACAAAATAGAATAACAATACCTTGTGCAGCATGATGCCAGGGATAGAAAGCTAGCCTGAGTGTCTGAAAAAATGAGCCTCTGAAAAAAAAACTGCTTCTGAAATGTGCTAGCTGTAGGACTGTGGGAAAAGCATGTAATCTCTCTTAGTGAGGAGCCCCAGGCAATTTCCTAAGACTGTTAGTTATAGAGAAGGTCAGTACTGATCTGCATTAGCAGGAAGTTTCTTAATTCTTCATTTTTTTCATCACATCCTTCAGTTCCTTATACCAATGAAATCTACACCAAAATTTATATACACATCTAACATCAGTCACTTATTATCTAACATCAATATGTGTATGTATGTATGTAGCTATCAATCACTTATTATCTATTAATATATCTATCATCATCACCATCAATATTATCTATCATCACATATCTAATCTATCATCTAGCCATCCATCTATTCATCTATGTTTATATGTAGTTTCAAAACATCTTTCTATTCATAACCTTATCTCATACTCAAGACAACTCTATGTTATAATTATCCCCATTTCACAGCTCAAAAATACTGAGTGAGGTTTCTCTTCTTGACTCAAATACTCCCTTCTTTTGACACACTGTTCTTATGCTCAGTTGTTTTATCTTGCTCATTATGTCTCTCAGCTGCTTGTGGTTTATTCCATCTTAGAATTCATAACACCTGGCATAGTGGTTTTTTTTTGTTTTTGTTTTTTGCCTTTTTTTGGAGGGCATTTGGGGTTAAGTAACTTGCCCAAGGCTACACCGCTAATGGCATAGTGTTTTGCATACAGTAGGAGTTTAATAAATGTTTGATGATTTACCCATGACCACATAGCAAGGAAGTGACTGATGCAGGATTAAAAAGAATCAATGCAGTTAGTCCAGTGCTTTGCCCACCATTTCACACTGTCTTTATGACTATAAAAACCACAATATAATCTGTAATTTGGTTTTGGTTATTCTCCACATAGTTCATTGATGTCTGTTGGTATTGCTCCTCTGCTTACCTGAAAAACTATGACATTAATATATCTGACTCCTTAAAGTTTTACTTTTTAAATTGGATTTATAGTCATTCTGAAAACAGGGAAACCCTGATTTATTCTTTTCTTTTTCTCATTATATTAGTACAGTCACTACAAATCTAATTACGCCAAGTTTAAAGAAACAGTCTCTGAGGAAGGTGAAGTGACTTGGTCATGGTCACAAAGCTTAACAAATGTTGGAGAACTTGTTCATATATCTTTACAGGGCCTCATTCTTTCACTGATCTTTAAAAATGGAATAGAATAAATTTGATGTATTTGCTATTTTGTCTACAACAGTCATTTTATAGCTATAACAAAATGAGATTAATATTCAGCATAAAAAGGTAATGTGTTCACAGACCACCAGTATTTGCAATACAATTATCCCTCTGAAAACTCTACCTACCTTTGCATTATTATGTAAAAACAAAAACAAAAGAACAAAAGCAGAAATGGTGAGTGAAGCCTTAGTTTAGTGAAATGATGTAACCTTTCCAAAAGCAATTTCATGAATAAAGAAAAAAGGGATGTGAAATATTGGATAACATTAAAATATGCAATTGTTTTCTATTTGTCCTAACCCAAGTCTCTCAAATACTTAAATATTTCAAACTATCCTGATATGGATCTATGATCTTATCACTTGGGATATTTCCTCAGACAATGAAGATCACATCACATCATGTTAACTTATTCAACACATTTCTTATTTGTATCTTCCAATATATTTGCCATTGAGGTCCAGCCAATACGATGGGGGCATTCCTTACCTTACATGTTGTTAATCTGTCTCAGCCTCTATATGTTTCTATCATCTTTAGCTCTAGTTCTGTCACTATCGCCATCTCTAACTCTATGCATCTCAATACCTCTATCTGTGTTCCTACATATCTTTGTATATGTGTATATATTACATATGTTATATATATAATGTACATACATATATAATATATTATATTACATATGTTATATACGCATAGATACATATGTATATCCTCACTCATTAAAATGTAAGACCCTTCAAGGCGGGGACAGTCTTCCTCACTTATGTTTGTGTCCCCAGACCTTAGTACAGTGTCTAGTACTTTCTAAGAGCTTAACAAATGTTGGTGTGTTTGTTTTTTTTCATTAGTATCTGTATTTTTTTTTAAAGCAATTGGGGTTAACTTGCTCAAGGTTACATGACCAGGTGTTTCTGGATGGGTGCTAAGTGTCTGAGCCCAGATTCGATCCCAGGTCATCCCGACTCTGGGGCCAGTACTCTTACTGTGCTACCTGGCCACCCTAAGTATGTGTATTCTTATACCAGCTGTGGGACCCTGGGCAAGTCACTTAAGTTCTAAGTGACCAAGACAACTAACTTTCTAATAGAGATATTAACCATGACACCAGAAATTTCCCTACACTGATGAGATTACAAATCTGAATCAAAATGCCCTACAATTTGACCAAGAAATAATATATTAAAATTTTACACATCACATAATAAATTATTTCAGCATGGAATTCTCTAATACCCAATGAAATGTTTCTTGGTATTTAGTTCATTTTTTCTTGTTTTTAACTACAGAAACATGAAAGTGAAGGATAACAAAAGCCTGTCTTCTTTTTGGCTTGGAGATTTGTGTAGCAGATAAAGCATAAATATTGTTTCAAAGATACATTTATAATGACATCTAAATATACCCTCCCCAAAGACTACTATTTTCTGTTCCTTCTCCACATTAACTGGATTTAAATATTTTGGTGACTAAAAGCTATAATCTAAGTTGTTTTCACAGCCATCTTCTATATTATTAAGTGCAATTGTAGTCTGTTTGTGGTTATTAAATTCTGATTTCATAAAAGATCTGAAAAAGGAAATTCCTAAAATACTTTTAAATGTTTACTGTTGACTTCTTCATTTCCTTAAACTCTCTGTCACTTTAAAATAGGATAGGGAAATCTATTTGGTAAAATATTGTGTAGTAATGTAACATTTGGAATAGGAAAATATATTTAGACATACTTTTCTCTCTGATTTAAAAAATCCAAGTTATTTCCAGATTCATTTGCACCAAATACATCAGGATGTAATTTTTAAAACTTGATGCATGTTCCAACCTTTAATATGCCTAGTAAATATTTTTTTCTCCTTTTAAATAAAGTAATCACACACACAAAAAAAATCATGATGGTAGATGGAAAAAGTTTGAACAAGTTTTGTGACTTAACTGTTGAAATTCAAATATTCTCTAACTTCAGCAAAACTCATTCTATTGAACAGAATCTTTTTGAATTATCAAAGCATATCCCCTAGATGTAAGTTCCTTATAAATTGTAAAATGGTATATAAATGTTAGCTAGTATCATTAGCTGGTATTAGAGAGCTAGTCTTAAGAATACCTGGGTTCAAGTGTGGACTCAAATACATAAAAGCTATCTGAATTTAAGCAAATAATTTAACTTCTCGATGTCCCAGACAACTCTCTAATGCTATTAATTATAGAGAAGTTTTCTATGTAGGTGAAGAGATTTCCACACTAGGAGTTCCTTGCACTAACATGACATCACAGATCTAGCCAGCCACTTCCTACTTTCCCCTTATCTCGTTTTCAGATTTTTTTTTTGCTTATGTACTTTGAGTGTGTTTATAATAAATAAACCATTTATTAAGCAGTTATGGACTATCTGGAGTTGGAGGGAACCAAAAATTGTCTGATCTAGATTTGAACTTATATCTTCTTGACTCCATGTCCAGATTTCTATTTGCTGCACCTTCAGGATGCCTGTAGAAAAACAAGATAGCATTTTCTTATTTCAATTTAATTCAATAAATATTTGTTAAGTGCCTAGTTGTGCTAAGTATGGTGCTAAATACCAGGGATACTAAGAGTAAAAGACAATTCCCAGCCTTCAAGGAATTCACAATCTAATGGGTGCAGGGGACAAGATGCAAATAAATATATACAAAGCAAGCTATATACAGAATAAGTAGAAAATAATTGAAAGAGAGAAGGCACTGGAAGTAAAAGGGGTTAGGGGAGCCTTATTGTAAGAGGTGGGAGATTAGTTGGAATTCTTAGGTAGACAGTCATCTAGAAAGCTGTAGTACCTAGTCCAGGTTCTGCAAGAAAATTTTTCAGATAATTCATAATGAGGTTTTCAAATGTATAGTTCACAATTTTTATGCATCTTGTTGGACCTTAGGTATTCATTCAAACAAAAATTTTTACTGGCTATCTTCTATGTTTAAGACAGTGTACTTGGAGTATTAGGAAATGAAAATAATAATAACATTACTAATAGTTTACACATCTTATAGGTGCTAAGTATTTTCTCAGAACACCTCTATGAGGGTGTTATTAATCAATTCAAAAGCATTCATTAAGTACATACTAGGTGCCAGGTACTGTGCTAAACTGGGCAATTTCCTATTATCCTGATTCCATGTGTGACAACTGAGACTCAGAGAAATAAAATGAGTTACCGTGTCCACAGAGCTAGTAAATTAAACATCTGTGAATTCTATTTGAGTCAAAATTGTCCCCAGAACAAATCATAGGAGAGAGAGAGTATAACAAAATATAGAATAACTCCAATAAGAGATACTAAACATACGATAAATGCAATAAAAGTAACAATATTAGATGACATTAATGCCATGCATTGCATCCCTTTTCTCCTTTGATCCTCACAATGACCTTGTGAATATTAGTTACAAAGCTAAGTGGTACAGTAGATAGAATACTGGGCCTGGAGTCAAAGAAGACCTGAGTTCAGTCCTGACCTCAGGCACCATTTGAACTCAATTCCTTCTGGCTCCAGGCCCAAGACTCCATCCACTGTATCACCTACCTGCCACTCCTACCCCACCCCACAATTTATTTGCCATTTAATAGTGACTTTGGGCAAGAAATTTAAACTCACTGTGTTTTAAATTTCCTCAGCTGCAAAATGAGAAGAGTGGAAAAGGCAGTCTCTGAATTCTTTCTTATCTCTAAATTTATCATCATAAGACCTTAGGTGATGATACAGAGTTGCTCCAGGTTTTTCATCTACCATGGATGTCATTTCTTTCATCACCCTTGGTACCCAAATAAACAGCTAATCAATACAGTTTGGTTTCTTAAAAGGTTCATAAAATTGTTTCCTTTTCCTTCTCAATTCTGTGATTTAATTTCCCACCCTAGGCCCCACTTATACTTTATATCTTGAGATACTGATTGCTGGCCTGCTGACAGTTGCCAAAGTGTTTGATGACAGGAAACAAATGAATAAACAGAATATGTCATGAAAATGAATGATCCCATATAAACTTGATTCTGGAATAACCAACTCTTTCCTCCAGGGTAGAAATGGATCTTTCAGAATTCTTTATAGAATACTGGAGACCCTTAGACATCCCCTCTCCCTTTTCAGCACCCAAAGGAAACTAAAAAGCTTGCCCATCAAAAATCACCAAGAGATAGAATTGTAGATGGAAGGATAATTTTAAATATCAATAAAGCCCTATTCATGGTTCCACCTCATATGATTGAGTCATAATTGGATCACACATGGTTTGAGCATCTATTAGATACCTACTGTGTTCCAGGAACTGTGCTAAGAATCTAGCGAATAATAACTCATATGACTTTCACAACAACCCTGGGAGGTAAGTGCTATTAGTATTATAGTTGAGGAAACTGTGATAGAGGTTAAGTGATGTAAATCCATGCTCAAGCAGCTTTCCAGAGAATGGCTGCTGTGAACAGCTTTTAAGATTCTGATTACATAGTATAGTGAACACTCTATTCAATAACAAATCAGAGCAAAACTTTCACAGAGAATCAAGGTACAGCATTCACAATGTTACAACCTATCACAGAAAATCAAAATACAGCATTCACAATGACTTATCACTAAAATTGCCACATAGTTTTCACCAAAGTGGTCATAATAGTTTTCAACAAAGTACAATCATTTAGTAACTCAATCATTCAATCATACTTTAGGAGGCTTGCCTCCTTAAGGGTCACAAAATACAATAGTCAAAGTTCTCCACTCATGGGGCACACTAAGTTACAAATCAGTCACTATTCAGTCATCAGTCCCTATTAAATCATCCGTCACTACTCAGTCATTAGTCACTACTCAATACCCTCTTAAGGGGTAGTGGAAAATATACAATCCATCCACCCCTTTGTCACAAGTAAATCACAATCTTCTCAGTCAGTACACAATATCCAAGTAAAGTCTTCTTTCAGCTTGACTCGAGTCTGGCTCTCAGTTTCCATGGCTCCTCTTTCATGGTCCCAGCTCCAAATGTCACCTTGATTCAAAGGCAGGTAGCTCCCAGTTCCTTGTCCAGCTCCTTGTCCAATTCTTCATCTAGTTCCCTTTTCATATTGAAGCTCACAGTGTCCAGTCCACCTCAAGTCCTTCACAGTTCCTGTTTCTGGGAAGACAAAGCTTAACAGAGCCACAATAATGTTCATACAAGTGATTTGCCCAAGGTCACAAAGCTAGCATTGAGTCACATACTCAGTCAATAAATGCTTCTTAATTAATTGATAGTAACTGTAAGGACCAAAGATGATGCATTTAGCAAATCATCTTCACTTTACCATTCAAGACAGCTATGTGATCCAGTATATAGAACACTAGACCTAGAGTCAAGAAGACCTCAGTTCAAATCCAGCCTCAGACACTTACTAATCATGTGAATTTGGGCAAGTCACTTGATCTCCACTCGTTTCAGTTTCCTCAACTGTAAAATGAAGACAATCGCAGCATCTATCTCATGAGTTGTTGCGAGAATCAGATAGGATATTTATAAAGTGCTTAGTGTAGTGCCTGGCACATAGTAGGTGCTTAATAAATGCTAGCTATTTTCTTTTCAGACTAATATCCATGTTCTCCCCACCAAACACTCCATGGAAGAAGGAGGACTATCCAAAATGCGAGGATCTTGCTTCTTGAACTTTTAACATTTCATACATACTGATGAAGTATATAGGCTTTCTTTCTATCAATACATCTCACTGATATTATCTCTTATATCAGTCTTTGGATACAATTCATCACCATCAATATGCTGTAGCCTCTTTATGCCTCTTTATTTTCCTTTCAGTGTTTTTTTAGTTTTTACAGATTATAGTATTCTATGATTCACAGAAGGATAGCATTATAAGAACATTAATGTTAAAAATGGTGGGATTTTGCTTCAGGGCAAACTTTGGATTCATTGAAAGTACTGTACTGTTTCTTAGAAGTGATCTAAGAAAGTTTCTCTTTCTTTTCCCACTAGTTTCTCTTGACTCAGATTTTTCTACATCCGTGTATCTGAGATAAATTTACTGTCTAAGATATATTTACTGATGGGCTGGTGCTATGATGTACTGTTTACCCAACTACATATGTCTTCTAGTCTGGGCAGTAGGCATTTTTCATCTACATGTTTCCTCTATGTGGATTATATCACTCTGAAGATGTAAAACTGGAAGGTACTTCAAAGATCATCTAGTTCAACACCCAAATTTTATATATAAGGAAACTTTGGTATCAAGAAGTTAACTAACTTGCCCAAGGTTCTATACATAACAAGTATCCATGCAAGGATGTGAACCCATGTACTCTGATACTAAATCCAACACTCTTTCCCCTGTACCATGTTCATACATGGATAGTTAAACTGAAAGATTTTGACAGATTATTAATCTCATTTATGAGAGTCTGCAATGTTCCCTAGATTGGTGTAATCCATAAAATGCTATCTGCATAAAGGAGTATTTGAAGGACCTTGTCTTCTATAAGGAAGCCCTCTTCCATTTGTTGTCTATACTTTATGTCTTCCATGACAGTGGCAAATGTCTTTGGCAAGATACTAACTCACTAGTCTATGACCATCTTGTTATCAATAACCAAAGAATAGTAGTTTTTTTAATGTGTTTAATCTTTCCTCTATCCGGGAAACTAGTATGATTTTAAACACATACATGGGAGATATTTTTGAGGAGAACCTTTGATATCATATTTAGTTCTATCAGTCAAATGCTTTTGGAAAAATAATTTTAAAAATTAATCACCAAAGAATCTTTTTTATACACCTTTCGGTTAAATGTCATTAGAAAAATGTGATCTTCTGGAGAATGTCATATACAAAAGTCTTCTGTTTCCAAAGATGCTCTTAATTCTGCAAATCTCCAATTTGAATTGTTGATTGCTCTCCAGTTGCTTAATTCTCTCAGTTTCCCATAGTGAATACTTTGAAGGGCAAGATGAGCATATATGGCACTTGGTGACAGGTTTCTTGGCTTGGTTACATTTGCTTCCTCTTCTTTCCATGAAGATTACTTGAATATTGAAAATCACTTGCTATTCCAATTGGAAAAAAGAGGAAGATGCAGAAGATTATCTAGATATTCTGACCTCCCTAAAATAATCCTCTTCTGTTTCAATTATATAATATTTATATTCATAACCACATGAATAATCAACCTCCTAGTGAGAAACAAGGA
Organism: Petaurus breviceps papuanus; assembly: GCF_028583685.1. NCBI lineage: Eukaryota > Metazoa > Chordata > Mammalia > Diprotodontia > Petauridae > Petaurus > Petaurus breviceps. Next base: position 44,611,292 of record NW_027187460.1, read on the forward strand.
TGATGGTAAATTACTTCACAAATACCATGTAATGTTTCATAATAAGGAGGAAGGGAAATGCCATATTAAATGTTTACCTTTCTCTACTAACCTGTAGCTAGAGGAAGTTTCCCAAGTCCCCTCCCCACGAATATGAATTTAAGTGTTTCAGTAACTCATTCATCAGTTACTATGAGAATGTTTCCACCTTAATTGGTTTTATTTCAGGACCAGCCCCACACAAAGTTGTAAAGTTAGCTAAAATTGTCTTCATTTTCCTTTTTTATCAGTTTACACACTCATATAAGTCTAAATCTCTACCTAGGGGTCATCATTTAAGGCTTATGCTCCCCCTCCATTGAAATTTATCTCTCCTAAAATCATTCACTTGAACTCAAGCCAGCCAATGCTGTTATATTAGTAGACTAAATTTTCGTTGTGGTGGGAGAGAGCAGGGCCTAATGCATAAAAGGGTCAGAATGATCTGGGTTCAAATAATGCCTCTGACACATAATGGTGGCAACTCTCTCAGCCTAAGTGACAGAAAAGTTGCTGTAATCATAGGTCCAGCCCTTATTATTATTCCCTATCATCATGGTAAACATACAACACACACATACACATTTGCACACACACACAAATACGCACACACATATACCCACAATTTGTTATGGAATTTTGGAGAATGTGATGGGGAGTCATTTAGGTCCTCATATCAGGAAGTTGAATTGCAGTGTGCCCATTTTAGGCATTATAGCTTCACCTTGAAGGAAGTGATATCTTTTTTTTTATTGCCTTTTGGAGGGCAATTGGGGTTAAGTAACTTGCCTAAGGTTACATGGCTAGTTTTTTTTTGTGTGGGTGTTAAGTGTCTGAGGCTGGAACCAAACCAGGTCCTCCTGACTCCAGGGCTGGCGCTTTACTCACTGTGCCACCTAGTTGCCCCTAGGAAGTGATATTTCTAACATTGAGTGGCTGTTTGCCCATTCCCTTCTACTTACAATTTCCAGCATGGTGCTATTGAAAAGAATATTCATCTTAGAGGATTTGGGTTCAGGTTTTGGCCTTACTGTTTATTTCACTTGATATCTCTAAGCCTCAATTTCTTCATTTACAAAATAGGCAGTTGAACTAGACGATCTTTGATGTCTCTACCAGTGAAAATGTATGATCACATTTTTGTTGATTGTTGATTCTCTCTCCCTCTTCCTCATGTGTGTATGTAAGTGTACATGCATGTGTATACACATATACATATATATATATACATATGTGTATGCATTTTACTTATAAATTCCGCAGTTAACGTAAATGTTCATGTTCATAATTTGGGGTATAGTGGACTACTCTTATCCTATTCTGAAATACCTCAGGATTCTATTATATGGTTCATAATGCTCTGCTGCAATTATACACTCTGAGCAATATACAGTCAAATTTGTAGATCATGTTCATTTTCTTTGAGTCAGTTGTTGGAATAGTCCTTTTTTTCCTATATTGAATAAAAGAACAGAAATCATAGGCTAAAGAAATAGAGAATGTATTTTGGAAAACTAAAAAATTGATGTATTTTTCATGAATTAATGAATGACTAAATAAAGAATTTATTAAGTCTCTATATGTATATATATGTATGTATGTGTATATATACATGTTGTGGAAATATATATATGTACATATATAAATATATTCAAAATGTTTCAGCAGCAAGTCAGATGGGAAGGTACAATGATCATTAGGGGACTGAAGCACAGCAGATAGTAATGCCCCTTTTAAATACCATTACCTCTATTAAAATCTTATGAATTTTTGATGTTGAACCATTTGACAATGCCAAGGCTTTTGGTGTCAAGAACTTTCTTTTCTGAGTCTTAAATAGAAGTATTTCTGGGTCTTAATTCCCAGAATGGTGTCTGGGGGTCTTTGGGCTGAAAGAATTGCTGTTCCAAAGTCTCTTAGATTCAGGGTCCTGGGCTATCTCTACTAAAGTCCAAGAGAATGGTAATATTTTGAATTGCCTGGCACATGCTCTCTCCTGTCTCCTCCTCACTATTACCTATAACTTCATCTATATTCACTTCTCTGACCTGTGGACAGTATTTAGTGGAGATGACTGGTCTCTCCTGTACTGAAGTTGGTTTCCCAGGTGTTGTCTGGGAAGTCTAGGCTGGGAACAGTTCCAGTGTAATGGAAGCTGCAACTCCCAGGTAACTTAACTCTATCTACCTATGTTTTCTAAATCCTAAATTTTCTAGAAAACAGGACAACCAAATATAGATGGATGGATAAATAGGAAGGAAGGAAGGAAGGAA
>NW_027187460.1:44613592-44628006 GCF_028583685.1 Petaurus breviceps papuanus
GGAAGGAAGGAAGGAAGGAAGGAAGGAAGGAAGGAAGGAAGGGAAAGGAAAGGAAGGAAAGAAAGAAGAAATTTATTAAATACTTTCTCCAGGAACTGGAGATGCAAATATAAGTAGACTAGTGAGTGGAAACGATACATAATGGAGAGAAAGGATGGGAGAGAAAACAAGATGGTAAGACAGTTGATGCAGAGGAGAAAAAAGAAGAAAAATCTGGAATGTAGGATCATAAGATCCTAAGTTGGAACAGACTTAAGAGATCATCTCTTCTAATTATTTAATTTTTCAAATGAGGAAACCAAGACTTAGAAATATTAAGGATATGTAGCTAATATGTTGCAGAACTAGTATTGGAATCCATGTCAACTATCTTTGTATCCTTTGTTCTTTCCAAATCCAGTATGCCACCCTACCATTCTACCTCCTTAAAGTATCTCTCCTTAGAGTGAATTGGAGTATGTGTTTTAGAGTAAGTCCATCATACAGGCATATCTCACAGGGCTTGAATGAATGAATGGAGTTGTTTTTGCTTTTTTGTTTGTTTTTCCCTCAAATTCAAGCATGACTATCTTCCCATTCCATTTGAGTCATTGGCCTCAAGTTCCATTGAGCTGTGAATACTCAACAAATACAGTGTTTTAAGCTAAAACAATATGCCAAATGAGAAAAAAAAATGTTGTTTTGTATAATATAAAACCTTATTTCTATTATCTTCAACACTGAAGGAAGTTTCAAGATCATCTGGTCTAATACCATTGTTTTATAGATAACAAAACTGAGACCTAGTAACTTCACCAAGGTCACAGAGATGGTACCACAGCTGGAAGAGGTTTGAATTCTAGGATGAAATCTTGTTCCTATCATACCTCTTACTTTGTTTTATTACTTAAAACATAATTTTAATGATAAATGGTTATTAAATATAAGGAAATATTTTGTCTTTGTTGGAATAGCCATTGAGCAACTAAAAAGAAGACAAAAGTAATGAAGTTAAATATTAAGCTGTAGAAAAATAGAGTTAGGGGCGGCCAGGTAGCACAGCAAGTAAGAGCACCGGCTCCAGTGTTGAGAAGACCTGGAGATCGAATCCCGGGCTCGGACACTTAGCACCCACCCAGAAACACCTGGCCGTGTAACCTTGAGCAAGTTACTTAACCCCAATTGCTTAGGGGTGGCCAGGTGGCTCAGCGAGTAAGAGCACTGGCTCCAGTGTTGGGACGACCTGGAGATCGAATCTCAGGCTCAGACACTCAGCACCACACCCAGAAATAACTGGCCGTGTAACCTTGAGCAAGTTACTTAACCCCGATTGCTTAAAAATAAAAAATTAAAAATTTTAAAAAAAGAAAGAAAAATAGAGTTAAAGCTGGAATGTAACTTAGAAGTCATTTAGTTTAACTTCTTGATTTCATACATGAGTAAACTGAAGCCCAGAGAGTTTAAATGCCTTTCCCATGGTCACACAATCATTAAATAGTAGACCTTTCATTAAATCCCAGTTTACATGGCTCCAAATCCAGCACGCATTCCATTGTACCACACATGTGACATTTAGTTTGTATCTCTTATTTATGCTTCATTTTGTTTTACACTAATCTCTCTGCATGTATAGTATAGTATCTTCCTGGACTATAAGCTTTATGCCTCATTAAATCTTTGATCCTCCTCCCATTCCCTATAGGCATTTCATAAATATTTGCTGAAATTAAAATCAAATATGAGTCTACTACCATCAGGTGAGTATATGGTAGCCAGTAATTGGCTGATATGCTTTGAAAGTCTATCAATTACTATACTTTGACCTTCTTCACTTTATTCTGAAATTATAAATATAATTATCAAATACTCATAATATTCATCTTTTTCATTGCCGTTACCACTATTCACATGCTGCTAAATAAGGTCACAATACCATGTTGACTGGGTCTCCACTAGGTCCTCACTGCAACAAAGTAATACTTTTACACATCCATAAGCTATCTGATATATCACTCACCACAATGTTTGTTTGTTTGTTTGTTTGTTTGTTTGTTTTCCAAAATGTTTCATCCTTCCTCAAACTTCCCAAGGCACCCTGTCTTCCCCACACTCTGAACTCAGAGCCTTGCTTCATAATCCACACATACATACACACAAAATTGAAGTAATTTAATGTGAGTTTTCTCTCATCTCCTCTTCCTAATTTTACATGACATCTTATTATCTTTTTCTTCACCTCTTTCTCAAGTGAAAAGGTTGCCTTTATCCTTGATAAAAGGCTCCATTATATCCTTGATCTGATGCTATCCCATCTTCTCCAACAAATTGTCCACTTTATCATCACCACTGTCTCATTAATCTTCAATCTCTCCTTGTATACTATCTACTTCCAAACTCCCTAAAAACATACCCATTTCTTCCTCAACCTCAAAAAAAAATTCTCATTTGATGCATCCATCCCAGCTATATCTTCCCTCTCTTTCATGACTCAACTCCTTGAGAAGACTATCTATGTTCAATACCTCTACTATCTTTACTTTTATTATCTTCCAACTTTACAATCTGGTTTTTAAGTCATATTTCAACTGAAACTGTTGCCTCAAAAGATACCAATGATTTCTTAATGGCAAAACCTAATGACCCTTTCTCAATTCTCGTCCTTCTTGACCTTTCTTCAGTCTTAGATGCTGTCAGTTACCCAAATCTTGTTAACACTGTCTTCTCTCTAGATATTACCCTCTCTTGACTCTCTTCTTGCCAATCTGAACATTTCTCATTTTCCTTTTCTGAATCTTCATTCAGTTCATATCTTCTAACAATTCTCTAACATGCTAACAATGGCTGCCCCCAAAGCTCTGTGCTGAACCCTGTTTTCCCTCTATGCTATTTCACTTGGTTATCTCATCAGCTCCAAAGGACTCAGTTATCATCTATATATAGATGAGTCTCAGATTGATTTATTTAGTCCTAACTTTTCTCCTACATTCCAATTTTCAATCTCCACTTTCTTGTGGGATATCTCAAACTGGGTTACTCCAGACATCTTAAGACCAACATGTCTAAAACAGAACTTATTTTCTTTTCTCCCAAAGCTTCCTTCTTCCTAATTACCCTGTTATTGTCAAGGACACCATCCTCATAGTCACACACACTCACAGCCTAGATGTAATAATGGACTCCTCACATTCATGCCTCACTTCCAATCATCTGTCAAGTCCTATAAATTCTACCTTTGCAAGATTTCTCATATATACTCCATTCTCTCCTCTGCTACAGCTGCCCCACCATAAAATGTCTCACCATTTCATGCCTTAACTATTTCATTAACCTTTTTATTGTCCTCCTTGCCTCTAGTCTTCCCCCAATCCATTCCATCATCCACTGATCTTCATAAATTGCAAGTCTGTCCATCCATATACCATCAACTCTAATGGCTCCTTATTACTTCCAGAAACAAATATAAAGTCTTCTGTTCAGCTTTTAAGGCCCATAACAACCTCATATCTTCACAGTTTTCCAGTTTTACTCCCTTCTGCATAATCCACAATTCAGTAACATTGACCTCCTTGCTGTTTCTCACACAGGACACCACATCTCACATCTTTTCTAAATGTGACTATTCACAGGCTGTAAACTGAAATATCATTTCCTGCAATAATCCTTTTCTGGTGCCTCTAAATGCTAGGACCTCCTTTTTTTGAGAATACCTTTCATTTACACTTTATATATCTTGTATTTACAAGGCTATTTTTCCTGTGGTCTTCCACAAGAGAATGTGATGCCCTTGAGAGCAGGAACTGCTTTTTTCTAGCTTTATTTGTATCCCCAATACTTACAATATTTCCTGTCAAAAAGCACAACAGAGGCAGCTAGGTAGCAGAGTGGATATAGCCCTAGGATTGAAGACAGGAAAACAAGTTTAAATTTGGCCTTGGACACTTAACTTGCTATCTAGTTAATGTCTGAACAAGTTAATTAGGTAATTACCTTCTGTTTGTTTCAGTTTCCTCAATTATAAAATGGGAAATAGCAATAGCATATCTCTCCCAATGTTGTGAGGATCAGATAAGATAATATTTGTGAATATTAATATTTGTAATAATACAATAATAAAAATAATAATATTAGCACAATATCTGGCACACAGTAAGTTCTTCACAAATGTTTGTTCATTAATTCCTTAATTTTCTTCATTGGAAGAATTTGATAAATACTTTTTGGCTTATTTACATTTATCACTGACTGTTATAGCAAAACATCTTATTTTCTTTTCTACATTTCTCTAATGAGATATGATACTTTCCTTTATTTCTTCTTTGAATTTCCTTTTTATATGTTATAGCCTGTTCATATTAGACATATTAAACTTTACGAAGCATTTTACATGCATGAGTTCATTCAAAATTGGTGAGTCTTAGACTCAGAAGGCACTTCCAGTATCATCTATTCCTATTCTTCCCTGAAGAAAAAAAAAAGATCTTCCCTAAAAGACACCAGAAATTGATTTTACAGATTTTGCTTGAAGAAATCCACTGAAGTGATCTTCCCAAGGCAGCCAATCTGGTTGTTTACATTAAGGCAGTTCTAATTGTTGTTGTTTTTAATGATTCTTAAATTTACATCTTTTAAACTTAAATCCATTGCTGCAAGTTTTGCCTTCTGGGACCAAGCAGAATAAATCTGATACCTCTTTCACCAAGAAGGTTGTATATATTTTAATCTTATAATTATTCCATTTTTTAAGTCTGTCAATATCTTTTTGACTCATGATTCTGTCATTCATTGTGTTAACTATCCCTCCTAGCTTTGTGTCATGTGTAAATTCGATATGTATACCAACGATGACTCTCCTCATATTACTGAGACAATGACAAACAGCACAGGGCAAATCGGAGACCCCTGTAGTACTCTGCTGGAGGCCTTCTTCCAAAGTGATGACAAATCAATGATATTTTAGATTCAGCTTTTATAAGAGCTTTGAATGCACATAACTGTTCTGTTGTTTAGCCTACCTTTCTTCATCTTTTCTACAAGACTAGCATGAAATAAAAAATCAAATGCTTGGATAAGGTCTTGGTGGGATGTATCTAATCTACAGCATATACCTGATCTGAGATCTAATAATATTATTATGAGCTATCAAAAAATACCAAATTAGATGAAAGCATGAAAGACTACTCATCAATTACTATGTGCCAAGCCCTGAGTTAGGAACTAGGAGCCCAAATACAAAAAGCCAAACAAACCCTGACCCCAAGAAGTTTACATTCTAATTGGGGAAGACAACATAAATTTGGGAGTTTTGATGAGGGATGGTTGTTTGGGAAGTACTAGAGAGATAGAATAACAGTCTTTTCCAGGAATAATTTTATTAAATTGATTTCTGTTCCCAGACTAATAGATGTGAAGGGGAGGAGGGTTGAGAATGGTATGCTCAAAGCAGCATGTCAGGAAGATGACCTTGAATTTATACACAGTTCAGATGCTTACATTATTTCCTGCCAATCTCTTCTGGAACTAAAAACTCTTCGTAAATGTTCATGGTTTCCAGGAGAAACAATGTCTATCAAGTTAAGAGGACTCATGATTTAGGTCAAATCATCTCTTGGGAGCATTTATTTTATACACTCAAGGGCCATTTGTATTCAGATGCTGCTTCCTCTTTTGGCCATTTATGCTTAGTGCTGGCTGATCTGCTCTGAACACATCTGGAGCTTCTCTGTCCTCACTGCTTACTCCACGAATATGATATGCTTCAGTCATGAATGTGTTTCACAATATACAATACAGTCTTATTATGGGGAATTAGGCAGAAGTGGTGTTCTCTATTTCAGTCAACAAATTACCTCTCTTTTTTTTTAGTCTAATTTAAAAAAATAAAATTTTTAAAAATCCCAAAATTATACAATACAAACTCATCATATCTATTTCCTATGCTGCTATATCTCCACAACTTCCATTCAGGTTGTCATGATCTCACCCTACTGCCAACCTCCTCTTGTATGCTAAGCCTGAGGCTTGGACCAAGCTACATCCCCATAAGGAGGAGGGGTGGCAGAACATATGGGTAAGGAAAGCCACATGGAAACTTGGGTAGTCCAGCTCCTTTGACAGCAGAACAGCTATTAATGAACATACCACGCAGACAGGCACAGGGAAAAGCAATTCAGAAATGTGGTAAGCTATTCTAATTATGGCCTCTGTGTGCATATATATGTTTAAAGTGAAAAAAAGTTTGTTAAAAAAAAGCATTCTGACTACTGCTAGTTGTGATTATCAAGGTTGATGACATTATTCTGTGGACCAAAGATTCTATTTTATTACTAGAGTATTCCAAATGGAAAAAAGGAAGAGAAAGTCACAGAATAGTAATTCAATTACAAATCACTATACATGTTATCTCATTTAATATTCATAATATCCTGATGAGGTAGGTACTGTTTTTATCCCTATTTTACAGATAATCAGATTAAAGCTAAGAGAAGTAAGGCAAATTGGTCAGGGGCAAATAAATGTTGTGTCTGAGATGGAATTCTAATTCATATCTTCTTAACTCTAAGTGCAGCATTTTTACCACTAGGCCACCTCACTACTGTTAGATTATTACCCTGCCCTAGTTGCTTTAGGTTCATATTTCCATATTTTTGTTCTCTCTTCCCAAGTAGAATACAAGTAAATTTGAGACAGAACTATCTTCAATGAACCTGAAGTCCATACCACATAGTCAACATTAATGCTGACTGACTGAGTCTGAGTTATATCATTGATCTTCATACTTCTCAAATATGAATCTTTCTTTACATTTTTCTCTAATTAGATATTGTCCATAGCAAGCAAGAGTCTTTTCTTGCACTTTCTTATAGAATATGAAAGATTAATATGAACAAAGATTCAAAAAAAGTTATTTTTAAAAAAGCATTTACTTCAATTCAACTTGACCCAATACACATTTATTAAGTGCTTACTATATGTCAGGGACTGTACTGGGTATTGGCTATATAAAAGATACATGCAAAAATGTGAGTGTGTGTGTGTGTGTGTGTGTGTGTGTGTGTGTGTGTGTGTGTGTGTATGAAACAGTCCCTTGAAGAGCTCAAATAGCACTGGGGAAAATATAGACATAAAGATGAGTAAAATATATACTGTAGATACAAATTAATTGGTGTTCAGGGAAATGGGGAAAACCCTAGTCATTGGATATGGAGGCAGACCTTGAAAACAACAAAGACTCAGATTACTCTTAGATGGAGAAAGATGAGTGGGCCTTCCATTTGGCCACCTGACATAACTACTTACCAAGGAGAAATCTCCTTTGGAACTGACAAAAATTCCTACATATGTTATCCCTCAAAGGCTCCTTGGAGTCTCCAAGGTGTAACAGCTGTGAAGCCATCTGTGAGCTGAATCAAGCCCCCAAAGCAAATGATGAGTGTTACTACAACATTGAAGCCAAAGAGTCAGAGATAGTTGCAAGTATGTCTTAGGTCAGTCATATTTAGTATCCAGTCATCATCTTAAAATTCAGGTAAAGTTTTATTCAGATAAAATACAAACATAATTTTGTGAAAGAACAGTACCTCAGCCAGACATCAGATAGGAAGAATTGTGAATTTTAGAGCTGGAAAGGACTCTAATGAAGGTATCTTTGAGATTTAGGGACTTTATAGACTACCAAATTCCTTTCCAGTTCCAGATCCCATGATTCTACTTTTAAATTCTATTTAATATCTGTTATATGCCTTTTATGTATCAGGTACTAGACTAGTTACTGGATAAATACAGAAAAAAGGTCTCTATCCTGAAGGAGTTAAGATTTTACTGTGAGAATATGAATGTTTTTGGCTTGAACCCATATTCCCTCATGTTCTTCCCACTATTACCTACCAGGGATTAGAGACCAATGTCCATTTAACAAATTAACATCAATTAGATTTTACAAAGAGATATTTATTGTTTAGATAGAGCAAATGCAGAAGTTACAAACATCTGTGATCTCTTAGGTTCACCCTCTCTCTACCACCTTGGTCTCTGGGAAACTGAGCTCAAACAATGTGACCATAGTCACATATAGTCATTTAATCAAATATCTATCTATATGTATGTATATGTGCACATATATCTACATTTACATATGTAGATATGTATAGATATAATATACATATAAATATATTAGCATTTATGGCATTAGCTATTTATAAAATAATTTTAGTCTATTAATTCTGCTATAAATCCATTTTATATGTTGTAGATCCCTCAATAAAATGGAAATATTTTTCAAGCTTTTATTACCTTTCACATAAACTATTGCAGTAGTCTCCTAACTGGTTTTCATGCCTCTCTATTCTTTGGTCTTTGATGAGTTGTAAGGAAGCAGTTTTTTTTTTAAGATGGTTACCATATGTCAAATACCATATTAAACCTTGAGATATAAAGGCAAAAACATGACGTGTACCCTAAAGGACCTCATATTATCATGGGGAAAATAACACGTACAACTATGTAAAATATCAAAAATTTAGTTTCAATGGAAGGTGATCTCAGAGGGAAGGCACTAACAATGGAGCAGGGGGTGTGGAGAAGAGATGGGGAAAGGTCTTTTGTAGAAGGTGGGTTATTAGCTGAGTCTTGAAGAATGCCAGAAGCCCAGAGTTGGTGGGAAAGAGAGAGAACTTTGAGGAATGGAAGGGTGGGGGCAATTAGTGAAAATGCATGGAATTAAGAGATGCAGTCACATGTGAGTAATAAAAGGAAGTCAATGTTATTGGATCATATAGAATACATTAAAATGTAAGAAACCTGGAAAGTCAGAGGGGATCAGATTGTGAAGGGTTTTAAAAACCAATCAGAACATTTAAATTGATCCAAGGATAAATTGAAATTGATTGTGGTTAGGGTAGAGGAATTACAAAGTCAAATCTACACTAGGAATATCACTTTGTCAATTGAATAGAGGATGGACTGAAGTGAGGAGACTTGAGACAAGGCGACCAACCAAAAGGATAGTTAGATAGATATAAAAATCATTATACTCATAAATCTTCAGTAGTTCCACATACACTACAAGTTAAGGAATAGACTCCTAATCATTGTCTTAAAGGCCTTTTCTTCAAAAATCACTTCCAGCCCCCCTTTTCCAGTCATCTCATTTTCCTTCCCTTAGTGAAGTCTATTGGATTCCAGTCCCACTTCTCCTGTCTTCTTCCATCTATATGTTCATGCTTCATGCCATTCATAAAATGGGGTCCCATTATCCTCTGTTTGAAGCTCCTCCCTTTTTCAAGGGCCATCTCAAGTGTCATCTGCTTGATGAAGCTTTCTTTGAGATTGGCCAAGAGAAATCAAATTCTCTACAGATTTCTCATATTCTTCAAGCCAGAACTGAATCTTCTCTTTCACTGACTACTCCATTCCATTCTAGTTATTTGAAGATGTTGTCATTTCCCTCTTATTAGATTGTAAGCCCCTTGACAGCAAGGTCTATATACTAGTTATCTTTGTATCCCTAGAAACTAGCATGGTGCTTAACACATAGTTTAAGCTCTGGAAACAATCTAATTCTAGCTATTCTAATTAATCACTTTAATATGAGCTCCTTGAGAGCTGAGGCTGCATTTTTGCCTTTCTTTGCAACCTCAGTGCTTAAAATAGTGTCTGATACATAGTAAGCATTTAATAAATACATGTTGACTGATTAAAGCCTCTCCTGATCTACTGCCACCGAAAATAATCTTTTCCTCTTTCAATTTCTTGTTACATTTTACTTGTAGTTCTCATGAACTGATCATATTCTAATATATATGTACATATATAGCATATATAGTTATAGTTATTACTATACTGCTCATTTGCCTACCTCCCCTTTGAAGAGAGAGAGAAAGTCAGTAGAAAAAGAGAGCGCTCTTTGTCTTATTTATCCTTGCTATGGTTCTATATTTTATTTACTGTTGTTTAGAATAATTCTTTGTGGGGTGGCTAGTTGGCACAGTGAATAGAGCACTGGCCCTGGAGTCAGGAGTACCTGAGTTCAAATCAGGTCTCAGACACATAACACAAAAACTAGTCGTGTAACCTTGGGCAAGTCACTTAACCCCAATTGCCCTATCTTCTCCCCTACAAAAAAAAAAAAGCAAATAATAATAACACTTTGTGTATGCAAATTAATTAATAAAATCTGAGATTTCCTCAGAGTAGGGTACTCTCAGAGTGGGAATTCTCTTTACCAATGAACCAGATCCTAACCTGGCTGTGGCTTAGTACATAATTCCTAGGGAGCTGCATTAGGAACAGAGGTGACATTGAAAGGCCCCCCAGGTAGTAATTATCAGAAGTGGAATTCAACACTAGGACATTCTGAAGTCCTTACTGAAGGCTTTCCAGTATACTGTATAGTAAACCACACTATTTATACCTTGAATACCCTAGGTGTTTATTAAATATTGAATTTAATTAAGATGAATTTCATGAGAGTTGAAAGTAGATTGCTATTGTACAATTGCTCATGCATCATATTTGACTAATTCATCTGCTTCCCTTAGTGATTTCTGTACCCTCAACTAAGTATTCACAATAAAAAAATGACTTCTAATACCATTAACCAATACTTTATGTAACATTTCTTTTCTATGACATATTTAAAGACTCCAACAGTATCCTGACCAAATGCTGGCTAGTTATATTCTTTTAATAGAGTAAGTCCAACTGAGGTGACAATTAATTTTTACTTCTATTGTGATTCAATCCCTGACTGCTTTTTATAATCCATGAAATGTCTTTTTACATGTGACAGAGAGACTTTTTACTCTTTCACTAAGCTCAGTATTTCCAAAAACTTATAGACCATTATTTGTCTATTTATTTATTAGATCTCCTTTTTTATAGTCCTTTGGGAATTTCTATTTTGAATAATATCCCCAAAATTTTAGCCTATAGATGATATCATGAAAAGCAGTCTAGTCACACAGCCAATGAAAAGTTAATTTGCTTCAGGGAAATATTTTAGTACTCAAGCTGCCTTTTGCTTCATGATAAACCCGTGGTCAACCCATTTTATAGGGCTTCAGAGGAACGAGCTAGAAGCAATTAGATGAATCTTCTATGGAGACAGAGTCAGCTTATTTTAGCTTATTGAGTTGAAGAACTTTCTAACAATGAAAGCTATTTAACAATAGAATGAGAAACAGTGCATTAGTAGCTAGATAGGCTACAGTTGGTTTCAGAGAGACCTGTGTTCAAATCTAGTACCTCATACAAACAAGGCCACAAAATGCAAAATCACTTGGCCTCTTAGTGACTCAGGCAACCTTACGGGACTATATATGGCAGAGTTGCACATCCTTCATTGGTGGAGGGAGTCTTCATATTGAGAATTCTCCACACTGAAGAAAATAACTGGCCCTATATTTCTTCTCCCACTCCTTCCTACTACCTCCAACAACAACAACCACAGCCAAATCATAACAACCATAACAGGAACCACACGAATGGCCACCACAACAATCACAAAAGCAGAAGCCACAACATAAGCTGCCTTGTGAGACTTCATTGTGTTCAAGCACAGACTGAGCAGTCACTTGTGACCTTGGAAAAATTACTTCTCTTTGCGTATCAGTTAGCTAGTACATGGTAGGCTCTTAAAAATGATTGTTGGGGCAACTAGGTGGTGCAGTGAACAGAGCACCAGCCCTGGAATCAGGAGGACCTGAATTCAAACCCAGCCTCAGACACTTAACACTTACTACTTGTGTGACTTTGGGCAAGTCACTTAACCCCAATTGTCCTGCCTTTCCCCCTGCAAAAAAAAAAAAAAAAGATTGTTGAATGAAGATGAGGCCCTTTCCTGTTTGATGCTTCTCTAGTCAGGACCTTGTCTTTAGTTACAATCATCTTTTCCTTTGTTCCATATGCAATTTGCTCATTCCTTCCTCTATACCATTGCACATATTGTTTCCCATACTTGTCATACAGTTCTGGTTGCAGTTAGATATTATCCACCTGCTTCTTTAAAATCCTTCTTACAACTCTCCCTCTCCTTGCCAATGCTAATTAACCCTGCCTAAAACTAATTACTCCTTTAATCTCATTCACTTTTGTACTCTTTGTACTCTCTCGATCGGCACTTAGGGCAGCCAAGTGAAACAGTGGATAGAGTGCGCTGGTTGGGAGTCTGGAAGACCTGAGTGAAAATCTGATCTCAAACACTTACTGGCTGTGTGATCCTAGGCAAGTCACTTAACCCTGTTTTCCTCAGTTTCTTCATCTGTAAAATTATCTGGAGAAGGAAATGGCAAGCCACTCCAGTGTCTTTGCCAAGAATATCCCAAATAGGGTCATAAAGAGCCAGGCACAACTGAAAATGAATGAACAACAATAATTATGGATAAAATATTGTACTGTGATGAATATAAAGATGGATGATATGTGGTACTTTGACTTCAGAAACTTAAAATCTACTTGGTGGGCATGCTAAGCATGCTATGAGTTAACTTCAAAACCTTATGCCTGGACTGAAACAGTCTCCTATTTGGTCTCCTAACTTTAATTCTCTCCCTTCTTATATACATTCATGTACTCCTAAAGTACAGACATGTACTGGTCCCTCCCATGAATAATAAATTCCAGTGTCTCCCTATTACCTCTATGATCAAATAGAAACTCTTCTCCTTTGCACTAAAGCCATTGACAACAGGGTTCCAACCTACATTGTCAGACTTGTACCTTATGCCTGTGGTCCAACAAAACTGAGCCTCTTGCAGTTCCTTACACTCAACATTCCAATTCCTATCTCTATTCCCTTGCCAAATTATACTTATGTGACTAGAATATACTTTTCTATCTCTTCTTCTTGGAATCCCTGGATTCTTTGAAAGCTCAGCTCAGATGGCACTTCTTATATTAGGCCTTGCAAGTTCCTCAAAATGATTTCATATTTATTTTAAAGTACTAATATTTGTACATGTTGTCCTCACAAGAATATAAACTCCTTGAATGAAAGGACTATTGTTTAACTTTGCTTTTGCATTTCTAATACCTGGTACGCAGGAAAAGCTTAAAAATACTTGTTGATTAATAGATAACATTTATATAATGTTAACATTTGAAAAGTACTTTATAAATGTTATTACATTTGATCTTAATGACAACCCTGTGAGATAGGTGCTCTTTCACAGATAAAGGAACTGAAGTACAGGGAAGTTAAAAACAAAACAAAAAAGACAAAAAAAAAACTCCAAAGAACAAGAAAAAACAAAAGTTGCACACCTTGTATGAGGCTATATTTGAACTTAGGTCATCTCAAGTCAAAGTTTACCACTCTGTTGTGTCAACAAGTCCTTAAAAAGCATGTCACTGTAGCAGCAAGCACCCTAGCATACCCAGGATGGCTGCTAATACAGGTTCTTGGATCTGCTTTTCTAAAGGAAAGCAACTCAAAAACTTTCATCAAACATATATCATTTGCCTAGTTCAGGGGGAAAAGTCAGCACCCTGAACATCAGAGAAAATACAAAATTATAAGCAGACAAAAAAAATACAGACAGAGAAAAATAACACAATTTGACGGAACAACAGACAGGGCTTCTAGCTGTTTGACCATCTCATACCTACATAAGTTATCAGAAAGAAAAGCACGAACATCTGGGTTTTCAAAGCCAGGGGGTTCAACAGCTGCCTGGAGTCCCATCTGGTCAAATCACACAACACTTCCCACAAGTGAGCCCCAAAGCAAAACCTCACCTCAGGGAGTATTAAAAGCCTTCTCCAGAGTCAGAGAACATCACAACCCTTGTAACCCACTGCCTAATTACAAAGTAACAACATGTGAGCCTTCCCAAAAAACAAGCTCCCCTAAGCAAGCTTTTCCTGTTGGGCTCTGCTCCACCCTTCAGCAAACTCCTCCCACCACAGGCTCCATGTGACCACATTCATTCTATTAGGGGACAGAGTATATTTTCAAATCAGGGAAGGTCCTCAAATTCCCTTAGGTTTGTTTTGTTTGCTTTTTGGAGGGAGGAAAGAAGGGTAATGGGGTTAAGTGACTTGCCCAAGGTCACATGGTGTGATAGTAATGGCATTTAAAGATTCTCCTGTATTGGCTTGGTTTTCAAATTGATTGTGTTAAAACCCAGAGCTTGTTAATCCCACCTGTGGGATGGACTTTTTGATGTGAAAAGAAAGTCCTGAACTGGGAGGAGCTGGTGATGTAGATTTGGAGAGACACTAGAGAGAGGCGGAAGATCTTTTTGGAAGCAGCACCTCGTGGAGAGAGAGAGACTAAGAGAATTGCTGGTGGCCGCTTTGAATTGCCCTGGACTTTTGAGACCATTATTTAATCACATTTAGTAAATGCTGTATTTGGAATGATGTCATGTTTTGATCTTCTCTATTCTTGGTTTGTCACTGAATAAAATAGAGAGCACCTATGCTGGTATTTTGAACCT
>NW_027187460.1:44628016-44648388 GCF_028583685.1 Petaurus breviceps papuanus
GGAAGTTGCCTTTCTTTTGGCATTACATTACACATGGCTAGTGTTAAGTGTCTGAGGCTGGATTTGAACTTTGGTCCTCCTGACTCCTGGGCTGGTGCTGTATTCACTCCACCACCTTTATAGAGTCAGATTTCAACTGAATCCAAGGAAAAATTCCTTAATAATTAGAACTCACCAAATGTGGAATATATTTTCTTAGGATCTGGTAAATTCCTGATCACTATTGGTCTCCAAGTAAAAAGTAATAGTTGACTTGCTAGGTATTTTGTAGAGAGGATTATTAATCACTTATGCACACAAGTTAGATTAGATAGCCTCTGAAATCTCTTGATTTTGAGATTCTGTGATACCACATCTTTCTGTCTCTCTTAAACCTATCAGTCTATATATCTATATATCTATATCTATATATAGATATAAAATGTGTGTGTATAGTCCACTCACATATAAATAGTCTTATAAATATACATAGGTATAACAAATTGTTCGCATGTCATGCCTGACTGAGTAAAACATGCTCTTCTTGTGACATTTGATTAGCTCTTT
This sequence comes from Petaurus breviceps papuanus, assembly GCF_028583685.1. NCBI lineage: Eukaryota > Metazoa > Chordata > Mammalia > Diprotodontia > Petauridae > Petaurus > Petaurus breviceps. The sequence continues at coordinate 44,628,563 of NW_027187460.1, forward strand.
ATGAGGTCTGACCAGTGAAATGCTGTCTCAAGGATGTTTCAATTGACTTTGCTCTCATTGGGACCAGGACCTTGGTAAATATCAGTAATATTTTGGCCCAGGCAGGCTTAGAGTTTGAAATCAATTCAAGTGGTAAATATTTTAGAGTAAGTGATTAATCGTTAACATGGTGTAATTGCTTTTGGAAATCTAGAGCAAAGCAATTAAAATGGATAATAAACTAGGGGCTTGAATTTGATAACTGTGCATGTGCTGTAACTTCTTTTTTTCCCCCTCACTGAAATTCCACCCAGACTTTTGGCACATAGAACTCACGTGTCTGATTGACACAATAAACCATAATGGTCTGGAGAAACCATTAAGATCTGCCAGGTCAACGATGTGTGAAATAAGAAAGATTTCCATGATAGACCTTAATGATTTGACAAGACACAAAATTTCCACATTTTCAAGGGCTCTCTAAATTTGGAGTTATGAATAAAACCACTGGGGCAAAAATTAAATTTAAATAATGCTAAATTTGCATCAAAAACCAGTGGTAGAGAAAAGTATGTGAAGTTGCAGCTACTTTGTTTTTCCAATCAGCATGCATTTTCTAACCTTGAGCTAAGCACTGTGCTGTGTCCTGGGCATACAAAGAAAAGGCAAAATTAGTCCCTTCCTTCAAGGAACTTATATTCATTAAATAATTACACCACTGAGATTTCCACTAAATTTAAAGTTATGCGATCCTGTGATTCTGTTGAGAGGAGTGGGAAGTGTGGTAGAATTGACAAAGCATAAGAGATGAATAAAATGTAGTCTATTTGACTCTTAAAGAATACCAAGTAACATATGACAACTGTCTACTAAAACATAACTATGTTAAAATTGTTAGTTACAATCTATATTGGTATAGGAAACACACCGGTGAAATCATAGCTCATTTAAGAATTCAAACAAGAGAACTGAAGTACATTTTGTCTTTATAATAATAGTATTAATTAGTTAAGATTAATATAATTATTTCAGCCTAATTTTTTTTAAAGCAATTGGGGTTAAGTAACTTGCTCAAGGTTACATGGCCAGGTGTTTCTGGGTGGGTGCTAAGTGTCTGAGCCAGGATTTGATCCCAGGTTATCCCAACTCTGGGGCCAGTGCTCTTACTCACCTTGCAACCTGGCCACCCCTTTAGCCTAATTTTTAAAGTCACTGGATGAGGCTAGACCAAAATTTTTCAGCAGGCTGACTTTTTTTGTTTGTTCTTCAGTGCAGTTAGATCACAGATGGACACAAATAGAGCACACCCTTATGCCTCATCATGAAAAACAAACTCTTTTATTTTTTGTTTGTAATATATATAATTGCCCAATGTCAATTTCTACAAGTTTTCAATGGAGTTCTAGTTAGGGCAGAATTTCTCTTTGGTTAATCTGTCTTAGTATCTCTAAAGACAAAATAAATGACTAGAAAAAGCAATTAATTCAGAAGTTCTTGCTGAAATATGATATACAACTTCATCTTACAAAATAAGGCAGATTTTATATCATAAAACATTTAATAATTTCAGCCTATTGCTTATTCTCAAGTTTCAAAAGACTATACTTTTATGGTGCCAACTATAGCAGCAAGCATCCTAGCATACCCAGGGTGGCTGCCAACACAGGTTCTTAGATCTGCTTTTCTAAAGGAAAGAAACTCAAAATGGGTTAACAATCTTGCTTTAATCAAATATATGTCATTTACCTAGTTCAGGGGGAAAAGGTCAGCACCCTGAACTTCAGAGAATACAAACAGAAGTTACAAGCAGACAGAGAAACAGATCAGCAGACAGGCTTCCAAATGTCTGACCATTACATCCATACCTAGTCACAGTTACCAGAGACAGAAGCACCAACATCTGGGTTTTCAAAGCCGGGGGGCTCAATTGCTGCTGAGAGTCTCGTCTGTTCAAATCACACAACACTTATCAAAGTGAGCCCCAAAACCTCACATGAGGGTGTATATAGCTTTCTCCTGGATCAGAGAATGTCACAGCCCTCTTGACCCACTGCCCAATCACAAACTAACTAGGTGTGGGCATTCCTAAAAAACAAGCTTCTCGCCAAAGGCTCCATGTGACCACATTCAGCCTATTAGGGGGCAGAGTATATTTTCATATCAGGAAGGTTCTCAGAGTCACTTAAGCCTATGAAAGGGCCTAGGGGCAGGGAAGATCTTAGATTCCCATTCCCATAACACCAACTGCCTAGAAGGAAATAAATAAATATTCATTGATATTGGCAAATTGGAAAGGAGATTCTTACTAAAGCAGCTTAAATTGTCAACAGGGATGATCTTGTGATTGAACTGTGAACACTTTGACTTATTGAACACATTATTTGAGGTCTCTGTACTTTATCTATGTCTATAAAGTGGACATTACATTTTTCTCAACTACTGTACTTCTGAAGTGTGTACACATGCACAATTATCAATGAGGAAATTGTAATATTTCATACTTACAGACTCAGTGTAAGCATTAATGAGGCATTTTTTCAGAATATTACAAAATGAATAGTTTTGGATTCTCCTACCTATTTATTTATTTGTGCTGTGGCTCAGGATAAATGTGGAACTTTGGCTAATAAAGTCATATAGGGTATAACTTACTAGCTGTGTGGTCTGTCACTTAATCATTTAGCATCTCTGAGATTCAGTTTCATCATCTGAACAGCAGGCATAGTAATAACACCTGCAGCATCTACCTCTTAGGGTTTTTGTAAGTCCCAAATGTGATCACATATGTAAAACAATTTATAAACCTTTTGGCACCATGTAAATACCATCTACTATTGAAATGAAAATACTCTAGGGATGGATGGGCATTGTAAGCTGTCACTAGTAGTCACATATGATTTTTTTTCTTTCCTCTTTTGATCTTATGGAATAGGGTTAAGAACACATGAGGACTGTGGGAACCTGAGCTAGGATGTTAGGACAATATCCAAAGAGAAAAAGGAGAAGAAAAGGGAAGGGAAACAATGAACATTTTCTTTACAGCTTTATGAATATGAAGGACTTGAGATGCCAAACTTAAGACTTTCTATTTGATCCTGTAAGCAATAGGAAGTCACTGGGGCTTATTGATTAGGGTAGTGACATCAATATTGCTTTATTTGATTGGATTTTTTTAATGAAGATTTATCACTACAGCATCAAGAGAAGAATACTGTTTATAAGTTTAGGGATTTGGTGGTTTGGTTGTTTCTGTTGTCTAACCTTTTTAAATCTTATCTCCCTTTGGGTTTGCTCATCACCCCACTTTCTACTATCCAACTGTCATGTTTCTAGGGAAATAGAACACTCTTTTATCACTCAGATAACAAAAAGGTTAGAACAGATAAAGTTGAATTGCTTAGAACATTTGAAAGAATAACAATACACTGGTTTTTGGGGGAGACGGGGCAATTTTTCACCCAATCCTATTCATTAGTTTTAGTGAAAGAAGCTAAATATGAATAGACTATACAGCAGCTCTATGACTACAAATCAAGGAGAAACAAAGAAATGCTGAATATTATTATATGCATCCAATAACATCACACAAATCAAATTGACCTAGTCACTACAATTTTTCTTTCCTATACATTTTAGTGGATAGAGCACTGGACTTGAAAGTTGTAAGCTGTCATTTTTCACTCATGTCTGATTTTCCATGACCCCACTGGGGGTTTTCTTGACAAAGATACTGGAGTGGTTTGCTTTTTCCTTCTCCAGCTCATTTTATAGATAAGGAACTGAGGCAAATAGGGTTAAGAGACTTGCCCAGGGTCATATAGTAAGTGTCTGAGGCCAGATTGAGCACACAAAGAAGAGTTTTCTTGATTCCAAGCCCAGAGCTCTATCTACTGCACCACCTATCTGCCCTAAGCAGGCAGATCTGAGTTTAAATCTTCCTTCCCCTGTGTGACCTTCAGCAAGACAACTAATCTCTGTCTTCCTCAGCTTCTTCATCTATAAAATAGGAATATTATTAGCATGTGCCTTCCAGTCTTATTCTGATGATCACATTAGATAGTATTAGGAAAGTACTTTGCTAACCTTAAAGCAGTGTATAAATGCTAGCTGTTATTATTTTTTCTAACAATAAGATTAGTTAATATGTATATGGTTCCTTATAGTTGACAAGCATTTTCCTCATGAAGGCACTATGAAGTAGGTGAAACAAACATTGTCAGACTTATTTTATAGCTCAAGAAGCAAACTCAGAAGTTTAAGTGAAGTCACACGGGTAGTAAGTTAAAGAGCCAGAATCAGAACGTTTTCTGAGGACATGTTCAGTATACACGTAGCTCTCAGCCTCCATCGCCTCACTTTCTGTTCATTGATTATTATACTTTGCATTCTCAGGAATTATCTGGGTTTTAGCATTCCTCTACTCCAGTAAGTTGATAGCTTATACTGCATCATCTTCTTCATCCTATTGTGAAAGTTTAAAGTAAGATCATTAGCTACTTCAGAGAAATTATGTGAAGAAATCAGTTTGGTGAAATAACGTAATATCTCATAATTTTAATAAGTTGTTTTGCCTGTGTCTGGAACCCAGTTCTGATGTCTTATCCTAGTCTAGAAATCATAAAAATGCCCCTAGGTCTTGAATTCTGCATCAGTGAAGTGTAAGCTCTGAAACCATCTGCCAAACTAGGGAGACATTGAGTACCTGTTAAAGGGATAAACTGTAAATCTTTTGTCTGAGTACCAGCCTATCTTTATAGAGTTGCATCACCAGGTCATCGACAGGGCAATGACTATTGGCAATGACTATTTTAGCCCTAGGAAACCTCAAAAACCTTTCTGAGTTTTTTTAAGGTTGTATGTCATGTTTGTGAAAAATATATGATCTACATCTCTGAAATGACAGATTCTAGATTTTTTAAAAGTTTTATACATTCTTTCTTTATCATATACCAGTTGATAGGTGATTGATTAATAATACCAATTCAATTTGTTTATCTTTGGTTAATCTTATTAGAATTTTTGATCTTTTGAAACGTTTACAAAGGAAATCTGTAAAAAATAAATGTAGTGTTGTAAGTAAAATGTTTCTTTTCACAATGATTTAGAGTAAGTTGGAAGGAATAGTAATTTAGGAAATTCTTAATTTTTATTGATTGTAGTGCATAAAAAGCGAATATGTCATGAAGCCATAACTAAGAAAGAAATAAGCAATAATTAAGTACCTACACGCACTAGGCATTATGCTAAACATTTTAGAAATACTATCTCATTTGATCCTCATAATAACACTAGGACATAGGTGTTATTATTATGCCAATTTTACAGTTGAGAAAACTGAGGCAGAGATTAGGGGAATTGCCCAGGGTTATTCAAATATTAAGTGTCTGAGGTCAGATTTGAATTCAGGTCACTTCAGTTCCAGTGCTCTATGCATTGTTCTTTTAGCTGCCTCTAGAGCATGCATTAGAAAATTTTTCTAATGGCTTCATAAATTGCAGAGCACAAAATGCAAAATAGTTACTTTGGAAGAGTATATGATTTTTAAAGTTGTGATTATATATAAATGTGTGTGTACACACATATGTAAATATATATATGTTGCCATGTACATATGTTTATATGCATATATCTTTCAATTAATAAGCATATATTAAATACCTACTACATATATGCATGTATTTCTATCTACCTATGGACATATACACATAGCGTATTTTATTGTAGAAACTAGTTTGTAAAAATAGTTAAAGTGGTATGATATCAGATGTCATGTGGGCATCTAGGTGGCACAGTGGATAGAGTGTAAGATCTGGAGTCAGGAAGACCTGAATTCAAATCTGGCCTCAGATACTTAACATATATGACCTTGAGCAGGTCACTTAACCTTCTTTGCCTCAGTTTCCTCCTCTGTAAAAGGAGATGGAGAAGGAAATGGAAAACCTCTCTAGTAACTTTGTCAAGAAAACCTTAAAAGGTCTCATGAAGAGTCTGATATAACTGAAAAAATGGCTAAACAAAAAAAATCACATGTCATATTTCTTCCTTTCCCCTATGGCTACATAACAAATAACCATTCAGAGTCTCTTTCTCCATATGAGGTATCTCTTTGTCACCTCCCTGGTCCTGCCTTTGGGGCTCCATGATGAATTTGAGGAGCCTCTTAGTACTTCTTGACTTAGGCAATATTTCTTTTTACTTGCCTCAGGCTCCAATATTGAGAATTATGGCTCTCAAAGCAATAAACTTATTTGTGATTACAAGCCTTGTGCTCTGAATGTGTGAGCTTTCAATTTAGTTGTTTTTCTTCAGAGAAAAAAATACAATGTATCTTTTCATTGATTCACTAACTTCCTCGAAGAGCTATTAATCAGTTCAGAAAGAAATGCATATTGTGAAGTGGAGACAAATACTTTAGTATTCTATTGAGAATTATTCTGGCATTCACACATTCCAATATCATGCCCTATTTGTATACATTCAGTGTTGAGAAGTGATATGGTGTAATGGAGAAGGTGTTAAACATGCAGTCAGAAAGACCTAAGTTCAAAGTCTAACTCATATACTTATATACTACATGTATGAACCTGGGGAAGTCACACAACTTCATTAGACCTCACATTCCTCAACTGTAAAATTAGGGGGTTGTACTTGAAAACCTTTCAGGTCCCTTCCAGCTCTAAATCTAAGATTTTGTGACTTTAATAATTTGGCAACTTATTTTTAAAATCCATAATGTAATAATAACATCTTGAATAAGTTCCTCATTTTATGATGAGAAAACAAGAAAGATAAAGTATCTTAGTCTGTTCACACAAATGAACAGTTCAAGTTGACTATGATTTTCATTATACAGTGCTACTTTATGAAGCCATAAAAAGCACATTGAGGTTTTTTATGTTAAAAGTAAGCTAGGCATTAATCCCTACCTTTAAGTCATTTAGAGAAATCTAAAGATATATATGCTGAATAAAATTAGAAAATTATATAAACATCTAATTTATTAAAATTATTGCTTCGTTGATGATTATTTTTACTATTAAATATTATTTGTATATTTGGAATATAATTATTGGTTATCTTTGATATTATAAATTCCATTTGCTAATATATTTTAAAAAACAGTACCTGAGATTAAAAAGTCCAAAAATTAATTTTCTTATACTTTTACAATATAAATTTACTAAGTTTATCATTTAGCATTTAACATATTCCAATGCTTTATCATGCTGTTTTATCATAAAACTATATGAGTTTTGAAGACTCCTTTAAGGGAATATCAGCTTTAGCCAGTTTTGACATACTATAAAGACCTTGATAATTGTCAAGAGACTTCTCCTTTTTTGGGGGACTAGCCTAGCTAAAATCATAGAGGCTTTCTACCAGGAGGCTAGACACTTGTTACTAAATTCTTGGACCATGACAAACCAAGAAAAAGGAAAAGAAAAAGAAAAATATCACCCTTAATATTTTGTACTTACTTTCTATTTTTACAATGATGGTGACCAAAAAGCAGAATTACTAAGATTCAAATGATTTTTAGTTCCTCTATAAAAATTTATTACCTGTTGTTGCTACAAATGTGAGATCCTAATCCAATGACCATCCGGTGGTCATATAAATTATATGAATTTTTACTACCAACAGAATCAGAAGACAGGAAGTTGAATCTAATGAGAGGTTGGTTCATAGGTTTTCTTTGGAAAGAAGAAAATGGAGTTGATGGTTGATTTTATAGTGCATTCCAGGATATTCATAAATTTTGTTTCATGGGATGTTTGATCATTACATAATACTCTGCTATAAGTAATTGTAAAAAGAATACCATGAATATTATTTCATTCCATGTGTCAACATTGGTTACAGAAGTTGAAGATGTAGAGAAATCTTTACAAATAACTCAGTAAAACCTTCTAAGTTCAAACAATATATAATATATTCATTTACTTTTGGCAGGTGTGGGAATTGCTGAGAATGGTAAAAAAAATGTATGGAAAACTATCATTCAAATGCAATTAGTGGGAGATGCCACAGACATTTCACGTGTATAAATCATGGTTAAATATGGCTGACTGATTTATCTCAACTGATAACTAATTCGGGGGAGATGCAGTGAGTAAATACTGAGGGGAACTTTTGAGCTGCAGAATTAAAGAAAACCATCTACCCCACTTGGGCAACCACTTGAGCTACCCCTAGAGCCCTTAGCAAAGATAAAATGGCAGCCCTCCGAAGATTCATCGTGTCAGAGTTAGGAGTGGAAAAGCTACTACAGAGCTAATACTACACATATATGCCTTCATCCAAATAAAGAAACAAAATCCTTTTCAATTGGTTTGAAAATTAAGTATTAGTGATTTCAGTTAAAAAAAAAATATTGGTTACCTCTTATGGTATATCGGTCACACCTATACGTCTGATAATAAACAAATGGATATTTTGGTGTTTCTTTTATACAACTTCCAAATAAGTATAGACCCTAAATGAAGTTAGCAATATTATCTCTACAACTCTTCCTATCTTTTAATTTTCTACTTTAAGCAAGCTATTGTTATGCCTCAAAAAGAGGCCATCAGTTGCTGGATGCAGACAGTAAATGCCTCTTTTAGCTTTATTTGTACATATACTTTCTTTATTGTATAAAATGATGACAGATTTCTTTATTCACAATCATGTGTTAATAAAATCATAAAAATCAATTTCTATTAACTTGTTATGGCTTTATGAAATTCTTGTGGAATTGTTACTTGAATCATAGAATCACAAAAGGATCATGATGTTAAAGATCAGTTCTATCTGGTCAAACTCATTCCTGAAAAAAAGAATCCTCATTATAAGATACATAACATTTGACCATCCAACCTTTCCCTGAAGATCTCCATTGAAGAGGAATTCATTGTCTCCTAAGGCAGTTCATTCTATTTTTGCATATTCTAATTGTTGGGAAGTTTCCACTCCCCCTAAAATAAAGCTTTAATTTGCCTCTCTGTTACTTCCATCAGTTATTCCTGGTGTCTAAACAGAACAAATCTAATCTAACTTTATAAACCACAAAATACACAAAAGTCCTTCAAATATTTGAAGACAGTTTCCATTACCCTCCTATTATTTCTTGACTCAAGGCTAAATCTTCCCAAATGTAGTCCATATATCCACATAAAGTACAGAGTTACTTGAAAATTGCTTTTAGGTCTTTTCTCACAATATTCACCACCTGAAAAAATAAGTCTCTCTATGACCTTCTGTTTATCTTCTCATTTCTAAACCAAAGAGAAGCAGCATGGCTTAGTGCAATTCTTGACTTTTTGTATGTCATAGATCCCTCTGACAGTCTAATTAAACCTAGGGTCTTCTTGCTAGAATAATGTTTTTAAATGAATTAAGTAAAATAGACTTACAAAGGAAACCAATTATATTGAACTATAGGCTATAGACAGTGAGAAAGCAACCAAGTGTGACCTAGGGGAAGCTCAAATAACCATAATAATTTTGACATAGCAATGAGTATATATTTCAGTCTGTATATCACAAATGTAATGTGACATGAAAAATCTGTTATTTCTATTGTTGACAAAATCATAGGTACAGTTAATATTGATATGGTTTGTGGCCTACATTCCCAATTTAAGGAAATGAAAGATTTGAATTAGAGTATAATGAAAATAAAGATGTATTCTTTTGTTTTTCACATTCAAGTACATGTATTCCCTGAATCAATGGGTTCATGGATTCAAGTTTAAGAACTTCTAGCTTAGTGAATGGTGTTGGAGTGATGAAGTAGCTCTTATTAAATTCTACCACTGTATGACTAAGTCATTTAAACTCCCTGGGACTTAGGTAATTCTTTGAAATTATAGAATGGTTAGGATTTTAAACATGGGGCAGCTAGGTAATACAATGGATGGAGCACAGGGCCTCGAGTCAGGAAGACTTATCTTCCTGAGTTCAAATCTGGCCTTAGATAGACTTACTAACTGTGTGACCCTGAGCAAGTCATTTAATCCCATTTGGTTCAGTTCCTCACCTATAAAATGAGCTGGAGAAGAAAAAAGCAAGCCACTTGAGTGTCCCAAGAAAACCCCCAAAGTCAGACATGACTGATATGACTAAACAATAACCAAATGTTCTTAATAGGTATTTTTATACCAAGGAAACCACAGATCCATACCATAAAGAATATCCGTTAATCTATCTACAAATAGATAGACATGCATATATGTGCATGTATACATGATTTTGTATATGTATATGTACTTACATGTGTGTATATAGATACATATACACACAGACTTGAATTAAAATCCAGACTCCATTAGAGTTAATATATGTCTGTATATATGCTTTGGGGTGTATTTATATATGTGTGTAAATATATATAAATATCAATGTCTTATCTCACCTTCCAACCCCAAATAACCCCAAATAAGAAAACTTTTATTGGAACCTCAGCTCTGCCACATATTGGCTATATTGTTGTTGTCGTTCACTCGTGCCCAACTCTTTGTGACCCATGTGGAGTTTTCTTGGCAAAAATACTAGAGTGATTTGTAATTTCCTTCTCTAGTGGATTAAGGTAAACAGAGGTTAAGTGACTTGTCTAGAGTAACACAGCTAGTGAGTGTTTGAAGCTGAATTTGAACTCAAGTTTTCCTGACTCCAGGCCCAGCACATTGAGCCACCTAGCTTAACCTCTCTGAGATTCAGGTTTCTCATCAATAAAATAGGTAATATAATCATACTTCATGGGGTTGGTATGACCAATAAATGACATGATGTACATAAAATGCTTTGTAAACCATTAATCACTATACACATGTGCCCTGATCATAAAGAGGCACCATTATATAGTGTTAGAGAGAGGGTCTCGGAATCAGAAATACCTGTGTTTAAGTCATCACACATCCTGATTATATGACTTTGGGTAAGTCATTTAACTTCTTAGAAAGTTGAGCAGCTAAGTTTTTAAGTTGAAGGTGCTGATCTGCTTCAGCAGAGGGAATTTCCTTATATGGGAATTCCATATAACAATGAAATCATAGGTCCGGTCTTATTCTCTATGATGAAACAATGAAAATCTTCCAAACAGAGATGCATAAGCTATTCCAATTTTACAACAACCCTTCTTAAGATCAGTGCTAACTAGCATGCATCAATTCCTCTCCCCTCCTTTCTTAAGAAATAGTATTGGTTGGAGGAAAGAGAAAATAACAAACTAGAAGATACTCACTTTTAAGTCTTCAGTTTCAATAAGTTCTCATCATTATGTCTCCTGGTCTTTTATCCAGACATTTCTGACAAAAAACCTTTCAGGGTGAAGGAGATGGGGATTAAAAAAAAATTTCCCATCTATAGAAAAGCTTTGTTGTGGGCAATTATATTACCCCTCTCAGAAGTCCTGAATCAGGCATAAAGACTGAGCTACCATCTACTTTTGGGAGAAGGCTTCTGGACCAAGGCCAAGGAGTTAAGTAGTAACTTAGCACTGAAGCTGACTACTGCTCACTTTGTTAGTAGCATTTAAAGTGCCTAAGGTCATTGATATAGTTCTAACAAAATCAACTTTTAGTAGAGTGGGACCACACTCTTTGTTATACATGATAATTTATTACTCAGTCACAATATATAGGGGAAGTCTTGACTATCTGTCAACTAATGTCCTTAGCCTGAAGGACGTTAGAAGCAGATGGATTTTCCCCCAGTGTTTAGCACAGTAGATTGTGCATGACTAATCTTGTCAGGTGTCAGTCTTTTACTTTTCAGAAGAGTCTTCCTTTGGGGATTTCAGTGAGCAGATGATGGACTGAGCATGCTTCTTTTTCTTCAGGTTTCTAGTAAAATATTTGTGTATTAAATTAAATAGATTATGAAGCAATACATTTAAAATGCTGTTTCTATGTAAATCTTAAAACTGGATAGAGGAAGCCTTTTGTTATCATTGAAAGTTAACCTTTAACTTAGTAATTAGCTCATTGAGATTATGATAGTTTATAGATAAAATTATTTGGGTAAAGTTTTTTTTTCTTTTTAACTACTTTTTTTTCCCAGGGGACAGTGGAAGCAGTTATGCCTTCCAATCCTCATATCACCTTTTGCTCCGTTCCAGGGCAAACTCCTGATAAACTATGCCAAGGGAAGGATTATCCAAACTGGCAGATCATCCCCAAATCATTTATTTGGCTTTGGATTTTCTTTCCTTGTTATATTTGGCTTCAGTCTATATTAAAATTAGTTTGTGCTCAGTAAGCATATGGTCACAGACGACAGGGAGAAGGTGACCCAGATAAGTACTGGGGGACAGGGAAGTCAGCTCTGAATGAATAATATGCCACTTGTAATCCATAAAGTGGATTATTTGCACATGGATAATCAAAAGTTAATTACATTAAGATAAACAAGTAAAACAATCACCAGCAATTATTTATTGACTAATGGTATCTCAGTGACTAGATATGTAAACCTTATTTCAATCTAATACATACATATATGCATATATATGTATATATATATATTGTGTGTGTATACTTTTTAAACCTGTCAAGAAAGAACTACCTTGATACTAAATATATATAGGCCAAAATCCATTATAGAAAATTTTATTTTGTTTAATTAATTAAGTTTTTGAAACTAGTCTTCCTAACTTATCCATGATGGAAGCACTTGGCTAATCACAAGTCTGATCCTCCCTCCCCCCCCATTTTATATCATCATAGAAGTTTTGATTTCTCTGTTTCTGACTTGGGTTGGTTCACCCCTCCTTTGGCAATCTGCCTGTTCTCTACTCTAGGGGACTCTCCATATTAGTGCCAAATTTAGCATGGACATCCCATTAAATTTAACCCTATTGCTACTCTGAGCCCAAGCTCAAACAATCAACTATTCTCAGCCTCTCTGGTAGGAGGGATTATAGTCATACATTATGCAAATATTAAAGGACTTTTAAAATATGTACCTGTAAAAAATTGAAATAGTCTATAAAGTCTCTTAGAAAAAAACTATTATATGAATTTTGCTATTGCAATATTAGGTTCTGTAGTACATACTGGGAAAAAAGACACTGAATCTGAAAGGCAGCCTGATTTCAAATTCTGACTTGGCTCCTTGCTACTTGTTACAGGTCCACTAATAGTACAGTGTCCTACTCCAGTCATTACTCGGAGGTGTGGAGGATTAAACATTTTATCACCTAGTGATCAAACTTCAATTTTAATAGGAATGACTTTACTGAACAAAATTTTGTATAAGCTTCAATCAGTTTAGCATGAGGGCTTCAAAACATATATGTGTGTATATGTATATTTGTATGTATGTATGTACATATATGTGAGTATACTATATTGTTACATTATAATACAATTCCTTTTTAAAACAGAAAGTTAACCTGAAGAATGAATCTTCATACCCAAAACAAACTGTAGAATCTAATTTATGCGGATTTGAATTCATAAGACCCAGAGTGTTGTGCTTTCTTTGAGCATTCTTGTTTTTAGTTTTGCACATGGGTATGCACCTTATTTATTCATATTACAGCCTCAGCATTTCACTTTCATTTGCCTTTGTAGACTGGAATTAACGTTCTCCCAGTTGTGTATTAAAAAAAAAGTTGTTACATATAGAGATAGAAAAGTATATTATATTCGTATAGTGTGTGCAAAAACCTGACTTGAATTATTCACATATTAATTCAAATAAAAGTTTAACACAGCTTATTTAAATTCACTTTCATGGAAATAAGGAATAAACAGTCTAGATAATAATGCCAACAAGTAGTAGAAATATCATAATCGTTATTGATAGCTTTGTTTTTCTAAACCAGGCTAATCCCATGATTACAACGTAGAAATAGAACACCCCAAGTAGCTAAATATACTTTCTGTGCTCCAGCAAATTTAACTGTGAAGTGAAGCCCTCATATATTTAACTCCATTTTCCTATTGACTTTCATTCAGAGATGAAGGATAGTTAGCAGAGGCACAATAGAGAATCTCCAACCTTGAATTTTTGCACTCTATATTGTTAACTACTGTCATTAATATAACAGCAAGACTAAAGTCTACAGGGGAAAAATGTGAAAAAAAGAGACCTACTTTTCCTAAAGTGTGCCTTCATTACATTTGACATTTCCCCTACAAAGCTCAGCACCCTCAAATCTCCCTCTAACTGCCTATGCTCCCTACTATGGTCTCCATTAGAGCCTAGCCAGTTCCTTATGCCCTTGATCTTTTTCTGTCCCTCCCTCCACATTGTAACTTATTTATCTCTCATCAGATTTCTTCAGGGTTCAGTTCTTTACTGAGTGGCAATGAGTAGAAATGAACAGAGTTCAGAACTCAACAATAGGGATTTTAGGCACTTCACTAGGGCACATTTTTCTTTCTTTCTTTTTTTTTTTTTAGTGTATTGGCCTTATGGTATAGTTCAGATCCTAAGATATCAGATAATCTAAATCTCAGGAGGTGCTTCAGAAGCCATCTCATTCAAAATATACCTTAACAGGGAAGGAGAGTGGCAAAGTGGAACAATAACTAGATTCTGAGACACAGTACTTGTTCAAATCTTGATTCTGCTTTTTAATACTGATGAGATTTTTGGATTGTAGTTAACTAATTTCAGTTCATGGATTTTTAACTTACTAGCTTAGTGGCTTTGGAGAAATCACTTTATTTCTTCCAAGCCTCTATTTTCTTAACTATGGCATCATCTCATATGGTTGTTATAAAAATACTTAAAATAGATAGACATGTGAACTAATATTACTAATATTATCATTTTTGTTGTTAATCTTTATCCCCTGACATGACAGGCAAGATGGTATCAAAGGTAGAGACCCCACCTTAAAGCCAGGAAAACTTCCATTCAAGTCCTGTCTCCAATTTGTTGTTGTTGACCTCATTTGGGGTTTTCTTGGTAAAGATACTAGAGCGACTTACCATTTCCTTCACAACCTCATTTTGTAGTTGAGGAAACTGAAGCAAACAAGATTCAGTGACTTGTCCAGGTTCATACAGCTAGTAAATGTCTGAGGCAACATTTGAACTCAGGAAGACTCATCTTCCTGACTTCAGGATGAGCACTCTATCTACTATGTCACCTAGCTGCCCTGAACATAGAGACATGGAAGCTGAATTGGAAACCCAGGTTTTCTTCCTGCTGCCTATATAACCTCACTACATCTCAATTTCCTTATTTGTAAAAGTAAGAGGTTGGGCTAGTGTTCTGAGATCCCTTCAGACTTAATATTTATGATCTCACGATTGTGCTATGAAATCTTCAATTAGTGGTCATTCAGCCTTCACTTGAAAATAGTAATTGAAGGTGGGGAAAACTCATCAGTTTCCAACTTTGTCTACTTCACCTTTTTATAACTCTAATTTTCTGAAGACAAGAAATGTTTCATTTTTGTCTCTGTAGTCTTAGCAACCTGCATCATGCTTAGAATATGTTGTTGTTGCTGTTCAGTCATTCAGTTGTGTCCTATTCTTTGGGGCACCATGGACTATACCACACCAATACTGTCTTGGAGTTTTTCTGTGTAAGGATACTGGAGCAGTTTGCCATTTCCTTCTTTATTGGATTAAGGTTAAGTGACTTGCCACCCATATAGTAAGTGTCTGAGACAGGATTTGAATTCAGCTTGAAATATAGTAGATGCCATTGAATCAAAATAATTGAAATTGATTTTGTAAACTATTTAGAAGTAGTCTTTCACAGTTTGGTCTCTGGGGCCACACAAAACAAAGTGTAAACCAAGAGTTCTTATAGATTTCAAGGTTTCATGAACCTGGATAATGAAAAAAAAATTCTTTACTCTCACTAACCTGAATTTAGCATTTCCTTTAATTATTATTTAAAAAAAATATTCTGATAATGAGTCTGTCATTCTACCAGATTGCCAAAGACATCCATAATCCAAAAAAGGTGAAGAATCAATCACCAATCTAAATCCTCTTTCTTAAAGCAATCAAACGCTTGAAATAAGGTACAGTGAAGCTCATAATGAATTCTTTTCTTCTCCAAACTAATCAGTCCCAAGGCCTTCAAACCATTTCCTTGAATGGCAGGTTCTAGACAGCTATCCATTTTGTTTTATGGTGCCAAGCCATGAGAAGGCTCTTTGCTTCCCACCAGCTTCCCTGTTTGTAATGGAAAGTGGGATATAATGAGCAGTTGTGAACCCACTACTGACTTCTGGTAAGTGGTGAGAGGAAAGGGAAAGATGTAAGACTGCATCTTCTTCCTATACTCATCTGTTTGCACCAGTGTCAAGCAAATGATATCTGCCATAGTAAAGCTTACGAAAAATCAACTCTTTATCATTATATTGTGTCAGTAAAATCTTCTGAGTGAAATAAAGGTCTCAGGATTCCACAGCTGTGAGCCTTCTTTATTTATTCCTAACATCTTCAGGTCTATAAAATTCATATTTTTTATACTTTTTATACGTGTTTGTTCTTTTTTGCTTTTTCATTCTTATCTATGTAAAAGTTTATAATTTTCTGTTAGTGAAATTCTTATAATACTCAGAAAGAATGGCAGCATTCAATAAAAAAAACTTTTCAATTTCATAAGACACTGGGAAAATTTACATTAAACATTAAAAAAAAAAACCCTCACGTGGCCTCAGTTGTTCTCATGGGGCTTTAACTTTTACTCTTGAACAAAAAAGCCTCAGACCGGTAACTCAGAGATTAAATTCCAGGATCCTCCATTACTTTTTCAGTGTGTTTTGAACGTGTAGTGCCACTGACTCTCCTCAGAAGACTACATGGTTAATATTAAGACATCTCTTCCATGTATTTGTCATAGCCCCCAAGGATAATCTTTTTCACACATTTACTTCTGATGCTTGGACCCATGTTAACATATTTGTAACATTTTTTTGCCATAAGATCTTTAGGATTTAAACAAAAAATATTCCTTCAAACTTGCAAACCAGTTTGAACTTCATTTTGCTATCTACCACTCCCAATAGAAAGACAAAGACAGTACAACTTTATGTGAGGGAAGGGACAGCATTTGCCTTGTGGATAGAGGGCTGTACCTGAAGTCATGAAATTTAAATCCAGCTTCAGACATTTGTTTACTGTGTGACCTTGGGCAAGTCACTTAATTTTTGTTTGCCTCAGTTTTCTAAACTGTAAAACTGGAGAAAATAATAGCATCTACCTCCCAGGGCTGTTGCGAGGATCAAATAAGATAATGATTTTAAAGTGCTTAACACAATGCCTGGCACATAATCCACAGTAGCTATATTAAGGTTAGCTTTTATTAACAGGACACTTAGAGATAGCCAAAAGGCATTTGGAAATGCAAGAGTGGAGCCATGGAAAAGTAGCTTTATAAACAGTCTTGAAGCATTAACTGAAGCCATTGAGAATGAGAGTGATTGACAAGAGGTGTGAAAAGAAAGCCAAAGACAAAAGATGTGGGGCCACCAGGGGGTGCTGGAGGCAGTTCAAATTGCCTGGGGAGAGCCAAGATTTTCTACATAAGCATTTACTCTTTTTGGAAATTGGCAAATGCTACAAATCAGGCTTGATTTATTATTTTATTAAATATTTAGATTTTGAAAAGTGATAAAGACAATATTATTAATGCAAATTAAAATTAAAATGTGTTATTATTAGCACTTTTTATTTTACTATTTTTTTAAGGGAACTAGCTGTTAAACATCTATTGTCACCCTGTTGGCAGATACCAACATTTAAGGGACATGGGAAGTAATGCATGGAGATAGAGGAGTAGTCAGAGAGTGCAAAAGAACCATGACAAATGAGTTCACAGAAACCAAGGGAGAAAATTACAAACCTATATTTTCAATGTTAATTCTTGGGAAGTAATTCAGTAATATGGTTCGTTCCCTGAGTATCATTTTCTCTGCATTTATTTGCAGAATATGAGTTGAATTGCTTAAACTTTCAATTTATAATTTATTTATTTTTAGCATTCTTTTTATAAAAATTTTTTTAGTTCCAAATCATTTCCTTCCCTGCAGCCCCTCACCCCAATCATCAAGAAGGCAATCAATCAGATATAATTACTCACATGAAATCATGCAAAACACATTTGTATATTAGTTACATAACAAAAAATAAAGGGAAAATTATATTTAATTTGTACCCAGAATTCATCAGTTCTCTCTCTGGAGGTGGATAGTATTTTTTTCAGCATGAATGTTTCAAATTTATTTTGGTTCATTGTATTTATCAGAACAGCTAAATCTTTCACAGTTGTTCATGGTTACAATATTGCTATTACGGTACACAGTCATTTCCTAAATCTGCTCACTTCAATCTGTATCAATTCACATAGATCTTCCCAGGTTTTCCAAAGCTATCCACCTCATCATTTCAAATAGCACAATTTCTTATAGCAGAATCATACAGCTTTTTTTTTTTTTAACAATTACCCTATTGATGGGTATCTCCTCAGTTTCTAATTCTTTGTCTCCACAAAGAGGTACTATAAATATTTTTGTACTTATACATCTTTTTTCTTTTCCTTTGATCTCTTTGAAATACAGACCTAGTAGTAGTATACTTTGAGAGTAGTTCCAAATTATTCTCTAAAATAGTTGGACCAGTTCACAACTCCAACAACGGTACATAAGTGTTCCAATTTTTCCACATCCCCTCCCACTATCATTTTTCTTTTTTTTTTTCATATTAGCCAATCTGATAGGTGTGAGGTATGAGGTTGTACCTCAAAGTTGTTTTAATTTACCTTTGTCCAATCAATAATCATTTAGAGCATTTTTATATGACTAAAGACAGCTTTGACATCTTCTAAAAACTTTCTGTTTATATCCTTTGACCATTTATCATTTGGGGAAAGGCTCTTATTTCTTATAAATTTGACTGAGTTCCTTATATCTTTAACAAATGAGGCCTTTATCAGAGAAACTTGCTGTAAAAAAATTTTATATCACTTCAGTGTCTGTGGAATTTTTACATAAATACATGTGAATCTAAGTAGAGTTGAGCTGTAGGAGCTGAGAATTCACTAATCTTTGACCTTTCAGGGTAAGTACTCCTCAGGGTCAGTGTGATATATTTCTTCCTGGGCACTGTTTCAACTGCTTTATCTTTTCTTTCATCTGTTTTAGCATGACTTTAGCAGGAATGAAAAGTGAAAAGAGAAAAAAAAAAACCTTTTTCATTCTCCTTTTCTTGCTGACCATCAAAAATTCATCTCTTCCCTACTTCCTTCTTTCCTATTTTAAAGTCATTTGCTCTCTTTCGACAAGTCATAAAACACTGAACAGAACTAGTAGACTGGGAGAGAAGCCTTGTTAAACAATGAGCTCGTTTAATTTCCTTCCCTGTGTGAAAATGGTGACTTTGTGCTTGAAACACAAACAAGCACAAGGCAAATTTAGTTAAGTGTAAACATGAACAGACATAATAACTCGGTGGGCTCTGTGTGGTTGGTTGTATAATGGCTAATTGAGAGAACAGTTATTTAAAAGATTTGTGTCTAATTAAGAGCCAGGAAACTGATGATGCCTGACTTTGGGAAGAAAAGCCCAGTTCAAAAGATAGTTTTACTTCAATGCTGATGTAGAAGGTAGATATTTAGCAAGGGAATTTTAGCCAGAATAAAATAATGTAATAAAGTTTGGGGCTGTATTGATCACATCACATCTGGAAAAGGCCCAGAGCATTCCAATTCCAGGAAAGGCTGGTCATTTTCTTTTAATCATACACCATTTGGTGTTCAATATGTTATGTCATTAAGTGGCCTGTAGGCACAGCACTAAGGAGAAACCAGGATTTGAAAAGACATGCTACAAGAAAGTATTTTAGGTCATTTGTCTCCATCTCTGTTTAATTGGGCTGTGTTTTGAGTTTGAG
>NW_027187460.1:44648398-44717586 GCF_028583685.1 Petaurus breviceps papuanus
AAGTAAAGTCTATTTGTGCTATAGTTACATGATAAAATCTTTAAGTTTGAAATTAAAGCCTGATTTCTTCCCTGTGTGCTTTTGGTAGGGATTCTTATTGACTACAACTGAAAGATTTAATCATGTGACTATAACACTTAGTCCTGCACAAACACACACACACACACACACACACACACACACACACATACCTGCTAACACACATAAGTAGACTTCCAGAAAACAATCTCAAATTTGAGTCATTCTGTGGGTCAGCATTCACTTTTCTCTTAGAAGCATTGGTCCTAATTGCCCACAGACATGTGTATTTGATTTGGCAAACCAGACAGCACATTAATTCAAAGGCTGAAAGTGTATGTCCTTCATTCTCAAAGAGGACCATGACATCAGGGAAGTGATGACATGACTTGCACTTGACTTGGATTTGAGTGAGGAAGGGCTGTTCAAGGTCCCCAGCCTCACTTTCTCCTCCAGAGCCATCTGAGTCCAGTGGCCAGATATTCATCAGGACTGGAGATGGCCCAGGATGCATTGGGAGACCATGGCCCTTATAGGCTACAATCTTTTCAGGTTCTCACTTTCAATAAGGTAAAGCCCATTCAGTGAATAGACCTCTTTAAGAAGTTAATCAAAGGGTGGCCCCTTTAATTAAAAAATAAAAGAAAAAAATCAAACTGGGAGGGGAGGACCCTCAAGGTTCCTGACCAAAAGAAAACAGTTACTATTTAGTATTTACATTCACTCTGTGCTAGGAGGGCAAGCACCTTTTGTCCAATCTATGAACTTCAGAGTGAATTGGGTTTAAGGCTTGATCTTTCAGAAAGAAATCTAGCTAATCAACTCAAAGGAAAAAAAAAGCAGTTTTTGGCCATCAAAATGTACTCATACCTGGGCAGAATACCCCCAGGTACAAAAGGAAAGGAGAAGAGGAGAGGACAAGAGAGGACAGGACAGGAGAGGAGAGGCTACTCACAGGTTGTGTTTGTCCTTCGTTCTTGAAGAGGACCATGACGTCAGGGAAATGATGACATGACTTGCATTTGATGTGGATTTGAGTGAGGGAGGGCTGTGCAAGGTTACCAGCCTCACTTTCTCCTCCTGGGTCATCAGTTCAAAGATAAATTACAATGGAAATGATTGAACTTGGGATGAGGAGATTCCTTTCACAGGTCTCATAATGCTCTTGGTTGCAATTGCAAATAATTAAGTCAAAAATGTTTTATAGGCCAGACATTGTATTAGGTTCTAGTAATACAAAGACCAGAATGAAACAGTCATTACCCTCAAGAAAGCTAACATTCTGTTGGGAGAAATGCACATATATGAGTATATACAAAATTAACATAAAATAAGTATGGGATGGAAGGAACTAGCAATTAATTCATGGATTATAAAGCTTCCTTTAGAAAGTGGTGCTTGAGCTAACCTTAGAAGGAAGCTGGATTCTAAAAGGAGAAAGTAAGAAGGGAGTGTATTGAGGCATGGAGGACAAAACTACAAAAGTATGGAGATAAAATATGCAGTATCATTGTGAATAAAACAGCAACAATGTCATTTTAGAGTTCATGAAGAGGAATAATGTATAATAAGCCTGGAAATGTAAATTGAATCCAAGCATGGAAGCTGACTCCACATTATAGAGGACTTTTAATTCTAAACAGAGGGATTTGTATTTAAGTTTTAAGGTAAACAGGAGACTCTAGAGTACATTAGGTAGGGGAGAGATTTGTTGAGACCTGGGCTTTAGGAAAAATACTTTAGCCTCTGAGTGAAAAAAATGGATTAACAGGAGAGAAACATGAATCAAGGAGACAAATTAGGAGGCAACTGTAAAATCAACTCAGGAAGAAAAAAAAATAAACAAGTTTTTCTTTGTCTCACTTTCTACCAGAAATGCAAATCCCTTCACTCCTTATTGAAATATTTGGATTTTCAAAATGATGAAAGAAAGCAATTAAATGTTAGATCCAGAGATACTGGCCACCATTGAACAAGATGTTCAATCTCTCGGCTCTTAGCAATCTCTCTGGCTGTCTCTTATGCCTGGAATGCCTTCCCTATATTATTCCCACACTGACCTCCCTGGCTTCTTTTAAGTACCAACTAAATTTCAAACTTCAATAGGAAGTCTTCCCCAATAACTCTTAATTCTAGTGCCTTTCCTCTATTACTTGTTTTCTATTTTTCCTGTATATAGTTTGCTTTGTATGTATTTGTTTACATGTTGTTTCCACCATTAGATTGTAAGTATTCAAGGTCAGAGACTTTTGCCTCTTTTTTTTGCATCCTTAGTGCTTCAACACAGTCCCTGACATGCAGTAGGCATTTAATAAATATTTATTGATTAATTGAAAATGTATGTGATTTTTAAAAATAATAATGTTGAGTGAGGATCCACTAATACTTCTCCAAATTGGTGGATCTCTCTGGGATCGCCATTTCTTGAGTGGTCCTAGGCATGTGTTCACTTCACTCCCAGCTGAACTCTCTCCTTACTGTTTCATGTACCCTCCAAATATCTTATCTCTGCATAGGTTCCCTTCCCTCCCTGCCTGCATTCCAGATCTCCATTATGTATTGTCTTCTGATAGAATGTAAACTCCTTAAGAATAGAGAGGATTGTCTTGGTTTCTTGTATTTGTACACTAGCACTTAGCATAGTACATGTCTCATTGAAAGCACTTAAATCTGTATTTATCTATCCAGCAACTGAAGGAAGGAAGCAGGGAAAGTCTTTTGTAATATAAACAATAGAACTTTAGTTAAGTTTTACAGAATAAAAATTCTAAGAAACAAAAATTGAATAAGGACTACTTTCTAAGCATAGGGGACAATCTCTTGAAAAGCAAGAAAACAAGAGTATCAAGTATGATAATGGCAAAAAAGGTTCTGTTTTTCTTGCCTATAGAATGTGTAAAGGGAAAGAATACATAACATATTTCGTATTACCACTAATTCACAATACAACCTTGGGTAAGTCACCTTCATTGGCATTAATTTCCACATTTTTTAATTAAGGAATTGGATAACATGATCTCTCATGGCCCTAAATTTAGTACTAAATTTCTTTTATTTTAGACTCCCTCATTTTGGGGGAGAAATCACACATTTATGCATGCAAATGGGCAACAGGGTCTTAAGAATCAAAAAGTGAGGAGGCAGCAAGATAGAAAAAGGGTTTTATGTAATAGGAAAAATTATCTTCTTCATAATTTTGATTATTCTAGCTCTACATGATGAGTACAGAATTTTTTTCTAACATCTCTTACAAATAACCATCTCTGTTGACAAGAAACTCATTACTTTCTGGGCTGCTTTTTTTTAAGCATTTGGGATTTTTGCCTCTATAAAAGGGAGATTTGGAAGATAAAGCCTTCATCTTCATATCATTCAAAGCTTCATCATTCATAGCAGCTCCATATATTTTTGGACAGTGAAAATTATTAGGGAATATAAGAGATCAAACCCTTGGTATTACTGATTTAACCTCCCAGAACCCCAGCTCTTCCTTGAACTGGCCTAGATGATAATCTTCAGCCCATGATTTTTTCCATCACTAATTTTGAAATTTTCTAAAAATAGCACATCTACAATAAAATCATAAATGCCACAGCTGGAACCTAAGTGAATAACTAATACAAACTGTGTTTATGTAAGAACTAACTCAACAACATTCCTGAAAAAATGATCATCAAGTCTCTGTTTGATGGTTCCCAGGATTAGGGAATTCACCAACATATGAGGTAGCTATTCTGAATTTGTCATAATTTTTATTGTTCAGATGTCTCTTTTCCTCTGACTACCCTACCCCTGCCCTTTATATTGAACTTAGGCTGTATTAATATACTTACTGCCCATTGCTCCAATTCTGGTTTCCAGGGTCATATAGTCTTTCCTTCACCACAACCTATCATATATCTGAAGATAGTGATCATGTCTTCCTGACATCTTCCTTTTTCCAAGCAAAATAGTTCCAGTTTTGCTTGCATTTTCTTGTATGTTCTCTAAATTGTTTGAAATTTTCTAAAAATAGTATATCTACCATAAAACTACTAAACTAAACACAATACTGTAAATAGGATGTGACCAGAGCAAGTAACCTCACTTATTCTAGATCCTATGGTCATAACAGCTCTAAATCTATGATCCTATAATCTTTTCATTCTGTAATTCAATTTAATGAGCATTTATTAAGTGCCTTCTTTATATGGGGCACTATGCCAGGTTCTGGCAACAGAAGAACAAAAACAAATCAGTCATTGTCTTCAAGTAGATTACCCTTCCAGCTTCACCACCTACTCTATTCATCACCTAGTATACATTAAACAAAACACTTGTAATAGTTTTCAATAAGGGGATCATTCCAAAAACTGCAACTGTAACCAGTTAATTTTCCATCATTTCCCTAACAGTAGCTAACCTGTGGCAAAGGTGAGTCAGAAGTCAAAGTGAATTTGTCATGAGATCACACATAGTGCACATGAATATCTGGATTCCTATTCCAATACTTTGATTCTAGGGGTCATAGGATCTTATCAGAATTAACAGGTTAAGCAGAAAATCCAAGTAATCAAGTAGAAAAATGTACTGTGTCCAAATAGTTATAATATATCCAACACTATTTCATTTGTTTTGGAGACAAATACTTTCTTACTCCCCACCAATCGAATAGATATGCAGGCTGACGTTAGCATTTCAGACCCATAGAAATTTGTAAGTCTGATTTTGTGCTTATAGATTTGCCCATTATGTCAGAAAATCATGAATAATTTTAAAGCCAGAGTTTCTTCAAAGTGCCTTCCTGAGGTGCTCAGAGAGGCATATAATTCTTTCACACCATTTTGTTTCCTTAATGCATAGCTATCCTGGTGACCCATTAGTTCTTCTAGTTTAAGTATAGCTCCAAAGAGAGCCAAGCTATGGATTCACTGTGCATGCCAGCCAACTAGATTTGTTCTAGGCAATGGTCCAGAAAAGGCTGCATACCTAACACTAGTCAGTTATCTTAGAGACATATGCTAATAATGACAAGAAGATTGGGTGAGAATTTGACTAGATTGAGGCAAATCTACCACTGCTGTTGAAGGAAACAAGTTGAATTATATAACCTAATGGAGGCAAGCCAGTAGAAGCACCTTCTTCCAGAAAGGTCAGTAAAACCTCATCTGCATCACTAATCTGCCATTACTGAGTATAACCAAGGCAGGATGTGAATTGAGAGAATTGAGGTTTAAGGCATGTTCAATATGCCATTGCTTTTCCAATTATAGTTCAAGCCAGACTTTTAGACATATGAACAATCTTTTTTGGTCACAAAAATATTTTGATAGTCATTGGAATTTGAACTGTCCCAGAGTACCTTGTTTACTTAAATAGTACTTTGTATTGATTATTCGTGTACTTTGAATTTAATTGCAAACAGTTCTTGCTTTTACTAAATTCAACTTCATGATTTCTTGTAAAAAAAATCTGAAAGAAATTGGAATTCCAAAAAATGTTGTTTTTTGTTTTGGGTTTTTTTGGGGGGTGGAGGGGCAGGGCAGTTGGGGTTAAGTCACTTGCTAGACACACAGCTAGTAAGTGTCAAGTGTCTGAGACCAGATTTAAATTCAGGTCCTCCTGACTCCAGTGCTGGTGCTCTATTCACTATATCACCTACCTGTCCCCAAAAACACCAATGTTTGCTCTGTTCCTGCCTTTCTGCTAGGAGCTCTGCAGCTCCCCACCATCCCACCAAAAACCAAAAATAAACAAAAAACCCCTACCTGATACACATGGAGAGACCAATGCAGAAACCTCCAGTACTGAGTGTAGACCTTTGTCCTATTCTGCCCACTCACTCTTTTTCTCCCTGCCTTAGTATCTATCTTCCAGCAATGTGTGCTGGAGGTATCCAGCTCTGCTTGCCACCAGTCTTCTCCTATCTATTTTCAACCTCTCTATGTCTGCCCCCCTTGTATCTATCTCTCCTCCCCTCCTTCCATCTTCCCTCCAGGCCCTGACTTGGTTGGCCCCAGAGCATGTGTTTTTTTCTCCCGCTCTCTTTTCTCTGTCTCCCACCTGACATGTCTTGAACCTTGTGGAGACCTCCTGCCTACCTCCCTTCCTCCCCTTTTCAATCCACAGGCAAATTCCCATTAAGTAAAAATCACTTTACATAGAGGTGTGGGGGACAGTCCACTTACATACAGTACAAACTCTCTGTATTTGTATATTTCAAACAACAAATATTTACCAAGCCCCTCCATGTTTCAGACACTGTTCTAGGTTCTAGGAGCACAAATATAAAGATTGAAATAGTCCTTATTTGCAAGGTGCTCACATTCTAAGGTGGCACACAAGTGCATATAACATATATACAGTATACATTGCATATACACACAGAGTAGTTAAATACAAGATAGTTGAGGTATGAAGACATACAAGTTAGAGAGATCAGGAAAACATTAATGCAGAAGATGGTACTTGATGTGTCTCGAAGAAAATGGGATATTCTATGAAGCAGAGGCAAGAAAGATACATATCAGGGGCAGCAAGTAAGAGTGCCGGCTCCAGTGTCGGGTTGACCCAGAGATCAAATCTGGGCTCAGACACTCAGCACCACACCCAGAAATAACTGACCGTATAACCTTGAGCAAGTTACTTAACCCCAATTGCTGAAAGAAAGAAAGAAAGAAAGAAAGAAAGAAAGAAAGAAAGAAAGAAAGAAAGAAAGAAAGAAAGAAAGAAAGAAAGAAAGAAAGAAAGAAAGAAAGAAAGAAAGAAAGAAAGAAAGAAAAAAAAAAGAAAGAAAGAAAAGAAGGAAGGAAGGAAGGAAGAAAGAAAGAAAGAAAGAAAGAAAGAAAGAAAGAAAGAAAGAAAGAAAGAAAGAAAGAAAGAAAGAAAGAAAGAAAGAAAGAAAGAAAGAAAGAAAGACACATATCTGACGTAGGTAAAAAAAAACTAGTGAGAAGGAATTGAGATTAAGAGAAAATGCTGTATTCTGTTTGAAGAACAGAGAGAAGTCTACTTAGGGAGGATCACAGTGTTAGAGAGGGAGTTAGGCCCAGTTGGCAAAATAGGTTGAGGTCAGGTTGTGAAGGTCTTTACAAACTAAGCAGAGCAGTTTTTATTTTATCCTAGAAGTAATAGAAAGTCACTGGAGGTGACTGAGTAAAGGAGTAACATCATCAGATCTGTATGGGAATATGTCCAGTTAGACTGAAGTGTGGAAAGACTTCAGGCAAGGAGATTTAGGATGATAACTTGAGGAGATGGTAGGGTCTAATGTTTTTTTTTTAAATATGGGAGATTTGGGTCTCTTTAAAAGCCTACAAGAAGGAAGTGATACATAGTGAGAGGCTATAGATTTGAGATAAGATATAGAAGACTGAGTAGATGTATATATGTGCATTGAGAGGCAACTTGGTGCAGTTAAAAATGGGAAATTGTGATGGAGTCAGAAAAACTGGATTAAAATCGTCTTTGCTAATTAATGCCTTTGTGATCTCTGAAAGTTACTTTATCTCTCTATGTTTCAGTTTCCTCATGTATAAAATCGTGTCGAATTCAAATAGAAATGGGACCATAAAACCATATATAAGGATTCCTGAAGCCACGTAGACTTAGAAAATCACATTAATATTATTATGTTCTAACATATTTGCTAAATATATATGAATTATATCGTAATTCAGTTAGAATTGAATTTGAGAATGTGTTGACTTCAATGTGGCCAAGTAACTGACACCTCTGAACACTAAGGTCCAGTTTTGAAGTAATAATATCATGATATCCCACTAACAATAAAACTAATGAGGATGATGATAGTCATAATACTAGCTAACATTTATATACCACTTTCAGGTTTGCATAGCATTGTGTGTGTGAGTAAATTTTTTTCATCACAACTCTTGAAGGGAATGTCATTATTAACCCCAATTTGCAAATGAAGAAAGAGGCTAAAGAAGCTGTGACTTCTCCAAGGTTTCACAACTTGTTAGTGACAGAGGTCAGATTCAAATCTAGGTCTTCCTGACTCCAAGGCCAGTGTCTTAGATAATATGCCTGACTGCTTTTCCAAAAAAAAGTGTAACCTTTATCTCAAGGATAGAGACTATTTCATTTTTGTCTTTTTATTACAAATGCTTTGCATGATGTTTTACACAAAGTAAGCACTTATTAAATTAGGTAAACAATAGAGGCAACTAGGTGGCAAAGTAGATAGGACACTTTACCTGGAATCAAGAAAACCAGAGTTTGAATCCTGCCTCAGACGCTTAACTGGGTGAGTGACTTGGAAGAAGTCACTTAATTTCAATCTGCTTCATCAGTAAAATGAAGATAATAATAGCACACCTACTAGGGTGCTGTAAGAATGAAATAAGATATTTGTAAAGTGTTTTGCAACTTTTCAAGTTATATATAAATGCTAGCTATTATTAAATGCTTGTTGGATGGAATTGCCAGTTTATAAATGTCTATCTCTAAACTGTCTTTTCCTTCCCACACAAATGAAGTTGCCAGTCACTTCCCATTAAAAGTCTTCAGAAAAAGGAGCTGTTTATATCTATTATCTGTTTTTTTTTAATGACCTGATTATTTTTAGACCTCTCACCCTTATTCATTTCCATGGCTAACTAAAAACAAAAAAAAGGTTATAGAATTACCTGTATACCCTGGATTTGTTCTCTACTGTGTTTTCAAATTTCTTGTGAATGGCTCATTATGTTTCACCTCGCCTATAATTGTAATGCTGCAGGAACTCTGGGTATCCCAGACTTTGGATTGTTTATATGAAAATGTTAATAAGGATTTGCTTTGATTGTGCTTCATATAAAGAACTTCTAAGAAACATCCTTTCACTTTTTTTAACAGCTGAAGATGCCTGTGGAGGCACAATGAGAGGATCCAGTGGCATAATTTCCAGTCCTAGTTTTCCTAATGAATATCACAACAATGCTGATTGCACATGGACAATTGTAGCTGAACCTGGGGACACCATTTCGCTCATATTTACAGATTTCCAAATGGAAGAGAAATATGATTACTTGGAAATAGAAGGTTCTGAGCCACCAACAATATGGTAAGTAAATGCCGGCGATTGATAGACGTGCAGAGTAATAGATAGGGTCACTGACAGACGAGTATGAGTGCAGTGGCAGTGATAAGGTGTGAAGAGACTAGTGATCAGGGTTCTAGCTCCCATGATTCTGGAAACACTGTTAGGGATAATTGGTGTAGCACATGGATGTGAGTGAGGAATGTAAAGAACAAATCTGTGCCTCTTATCATTTAATGAAACTCTGATAAGAGACAAGATAGGGTCATAGTAGTCCCATGACATTTTCTTACTTTCATGAACTTAAGGATGTCATGTGTTACATAATTTGAATACTGGTATAACATGATTCCTTAGTAATGAAATGATGAACTCATTTTTAACTCTATTGTTTTACTTTGAAAATGAGAGCTGATATATACGCATATATATGCATGTATATTATATATTTTTCATAACATTTCCTGGGACATTTTAGATATCATCTGAATGCCGAAAATTTATTTCTTTTCCCTTTTAATTCATATTCTGAATTGACTAGCTTTGAAAAACCTGTCCTACACACATCATTCTGGAATGGAAATTATATCATATAATTTAATTGTCATTGATAATCATTAAACTTGTTCGTAATTAATGATGAAAATTTGAGATGATTGCTATAGATGAGTATTTTGGTTGATATAATTAATGAACAACTCTAATGGATTTTCTATTGAAGCAAATCAAGGTGGAAATTTTTCTGATTCTTAAACAGTATCTGATGCTTAAAATTATTCTATTTTTAAAAATTAGAAGCATTTCATGTGGTTTCCTATCCTAACATCAACATTACCAATACAATCCATTTTCTTCCACACCCTCTCCATACCAAACTTACCTATTTCTGTTTATGGAACAATAATGCTTCCAGTTTCTTATATTTCTAATCCAAGTGTCATGCTTGACCTCTTATTCTTCCTCATTCCCCATAGCCAGTCAGCTATGAAGTCTTGCTTCTATGTCTACAAGATATCTTCTATTTAGCTGCCAAAAAAGAAACTTTACTTAAGTTTACTTAAGATCTGACCATGTATGCACAGGCCCCAGAGTCGGGATGACCTGGGATCAAATCTGGTCTCTGATACTTAGCACTATACCCAGAAATAACTGGCCGTATAACCTTGAGCAAGTTACTTAACTCCAATTGCTTTATTAAAAAAAAAAAAAAGATCTGACCATATAAGTCCCCTACTCAACAAACTCCATTGGCTCCCTACTGCCTCTAGAATAAAATATGAAATCATTTGTTTTGTTTTAAAAAGTCTTCACTACTTTGCTTATCTTGTCTTTCTGAACATCACATCTTTTCCATGTTCTATGGTCCAGCCACTGAGGTCTTTATTTTTTTCCTCACACAGGTCACTCTATACCTTTTCATTAGTTTTCCTCAATTTGGGGAATGTTTCCCCTTCTCAACTTGCCTCATAGAACTCCTAAATTCCTTCAAGATGCAATTCAAGCACTACCTTCAGAAAGATATCTTTCCTGACTTCTCCAAATTACTAATTCCCTTCTTCACTAACAACCTTTTTTTATTACCTTATATTTGTTTTATATTTATCTTTCATGTAAGGTTGAATGTAAACTCTTTGAGAATAGATACTGCATTTTTGTCATTGTGTCATAGGATTAGCTCAGTGCCTGGTACACAGTAGGTACTTAAACCATGGTGTTTGATTAAATCAAAACTATGATATTTTATTTATACTAGTCACCATTTCACATGAAGATGGTGGTATTGATGATGAAGATGATGCCAGTAGAGATTACCTAGTGATAAATTCGAGAAATATCTGCATCTCCATGGCAATTACTTTGTAAAGCAACTGAATGGAAATTTTGTTTTAATTATTCAATAGATGGATTTCAATGGTTTTCTTTTAAATGCTTTCTTTTAAAGTTTTGTATTGTTATTGTTGTTGGTTTTTTACAATCATACTGAGATAAAATGTGAGCTTCTTTATTCTTGCTCTCTTAATTCTGAACTAAAGTTGATGTGGAAATTACAGATTGAAATGGTAACAAGATTGCCCTCCCCACTCAACCATCCTTTTTTTTGAATATCCTTAAATGACATATCACTCATTACATGAGCTGAGTCCCTTATATTAATGAGCCATTAAATAAAATAACACATTAACATGCTAATTGAATAATTGCCGATTTAGAGGAACAATTTGAATGAATATTCTTCTTGGAAAGTCAATCAGTTTTGTTGAATAGATTGATGCTGGAAAAATACTATTCTGTGCTAGGAAAAGTAGATTTGCAAAAATCAAATTCAAATTTTTAAAGGTAGATTAATGCTTAATATGTAATGTCCCTCAAGAATAGTGGTTGAGGTTGAATTTCTGGAACAGGGATTGACTAGTCAGGCAGGGAGTTCCTTATATTTGATGAAAAAATTAGGTGCTACATGTCTTAGCACAAAATAAATAAATACTACACATGTAAATGCTGGAAAAATCTGTGATTTTATCAGCATATGAAATTCATAAAATGAGAAATTCTTCTAATACAGATATCTCAAATCATTATTATTCAACCCATCAGTAACTTAAAAGATGAAAACTTTCGAGTTTCCCTAGGTCTGTGGGGGCTAATATGTCTATGTGCTCATAACTAGTTAAGTATGAGAGGCAGGATTTGAACTCCAAGTCAAGCATTTGATTTAGTATTTCATGCTACCTCTTGAATAACATGTAAAGAGGCTGAATATTATAACAATGGAAAATAATTGTTAAGCTATATTAGTATTACCTTGAATTTGAATTTGAAAAAGCAAATAGCAACATTGTATAACTCAGCCCCATGGCCCTATTTGAATTATATACTTCAGGTCCCATGTAACAGAGATTGAAATTTCTGAAGATTCTCTGGTTTGTTTGTTTTACTTTTATTTTCCTTATGTAGAGTAATAAAGTAGCAAGTGCTTCTTGAATGTACTAGAAGCTGTTTATTTTGCAACCCTATTCAATACTTGACTTTTTTTTCTTTTGAATACATCTTCCATATTATTTTCAAATTTTAATGCACATTTTATCTATTCTGATTATGCATGGTATTTTTTTTTACAATTTTTTTTTCATTAACATTCTTTTTTTTTTGAATGAGTTCTTTGGTACTTTTACCAAAATGTAGTTTCCCTTATTATGTCTTTTAATTAGATTTATTTTTGCTTATGTTTTGTCTGAGATCATGATTACTACCATTTTATACTTCAGTTGAAGCATATTAAATTCTACTAAAGTACTTTATTTGAACTCTGTGTATGTCTTATTGTTTCAAGTGTGTATCTTGTAAACATAGTGTTAGATTCTGGTTTCTAATCCAGTCTATCTGCTTCCATTTTATGAGTGAGCTCATCTCATTCAAATTCACTTTTATAATTACTATGTATTTGCCTCCATCCCATTTTCTTGTTTATCCTTCTCTCTCTTTTTATCAAGTCTCTTCTCAAAAGTCTGTTTTGCTTCTAATCACTGCCTCCTTTAATCTTCCATCCCTTTTTTCACTCTTCCCCCACTTTCATTTCCATTTTTTTCTGCTTCCATGTTGGGTAAGATATATTTCTACACTTAGCTTGATATGTATGTATTGTCTTCCCTCTTTGAACCACTGTCAATGAAAGTGAGGATCAGGCATGGACCCATCCCTCATTTCCCCTTCCATTATAAAAGCTTTTCCATGTGAGAAGATCTTTATGTGAGATAATTTTGCACATTCTTACTCTCCCATCCCATTTCTCCCAATGCATCCCTCTTTATCACTTCTGCATATTTTTTGAGATCATGCAAGCATAAACAATTCACATTCTTGCCTCCTGTCTAGGTAAACACACACACACACACACACACACAGAAATAGAGATGTGTATGTATATGTGTGTGTATGATTTTCCCTTATAAGAATGTAGCTAGTTTAACTTTGCTAAGTACTTGTTATATGATTTCTCATTGTATTTACCTATTTATGCTTCTCTTGAATCTTGCTTTTGAATGTCAAGTTTTCTATTCAGCTCTAATCTTTTCATCAGGAATGCTTGAAAGTCCTCTGTTTCATTAACTCAGTTGTTCTGGTTAGGTCATTCTTGGTTATAATCCTAATTCCTTTGCCTTATACAATATCATGTTCTAAGCCAATGTAATGGCAAGCACAGTAATACTTTACTATTCTTTTTCCATTTGGTCATACTGCTTTCTAAGGAGTTCTTTCCTTCATTATTTTTTGTGGCTCTTTTACCAAGCTGTTAATTCTGTGTTTTCATAATTTTCTTGTATCACTCTCATTTTTCTCCCATTTTTTTGGTCACCACTCTTTTTCCTTAAGACTTCAAGGAACGCCTGTTGAGCTTGTGTTCAATTAGCATTTTTCTTTGAGGCTTTGCTGATAGCTGTTTGCATAGTGTTCTCTTCCTCCATATGTCTTGCTCTGCTCTACTACCATAGTAGCTGTTCATGCTTAGGTTATTTGTGTGTGTGTGTGTGTGTGTGTGTGTGTGTGTGTGTGTGTGTGTGTGATATGCTCTTTTCTCCAGCCTATTTCTTGAGTTTGAACTTTATGTTCAAACATGGTCCCTATTTCCTTGATTGCAAGCACTCCTCTCTGCCTGGAAATATGATTCAGAACTGCACATGGGCAATAATAAAGTTGTTGCAGTGTCTCTCCTGCACCTAGTGTCATCTCAGAGTTCCCTTAACCTCCTTACTACCTCTAGACTGAGAGCTCCTGAAGCTACTGCTATTGCTGTCACAGCCCATAGCCTGGTGTTAACAGACCTCTCCTGCTGACCTTCTCAGTTATCCTCGACTGGAAAAATCTCTCACCTTGATATATTTTTGGCTATGCCACTCCAGAAATGATTTGATGCATTATTTTAAAGTTGTTTGAAGGGGAATGTTAGGAACATTCTGCTGAATTATTGCCTCTATTCCACCATCTTCACTCTCCACTACCCCCACCCCTATTCACTACTTTTCTAAGCAGAACTACATGAACTAAGGTCCTAAATAAGAGTAAGTTAAGGCACAGAATGGTTCAGTTCTTTGCCCATGTTTTCACAGGTGTATATGATAGTGAGGTATAACCAACACTATTCTCTAATACACTGTCCAGATTTTCTTCTGTCACACTGTATTCTGTGAACACAGAACAGATCACATCTCAATTAATGTGGTCAGTTCTAGGCACTACATTTTAGGGTGGGTCTTGACAATACTATTTTCTAGCCTTGATATAGTACTTTAAATCTGTGAAGTGTTTTTCATGGATTATCTCACTGATTCTCACAACAACCCTATGAGGTAGATGTTATTATTATCTCCATTTTACAGATGAGGACCCTGAGGCTAGTGTCTGGGGTGGGACGTGAGTCCAGGTCTTGCTGATCCAAAGGCAAACCTTCCATTGTACTGCCTTATATTATTTCCTCTCTTACAAACTCATAAATTCTATAAAGGCAGCAGGATGGAGTAGGAACAATACTGGATTTGGAGTCAAAATACTGGAGTTTAAATTCTAGCTCTGATACTTAGTTTCTCTCTGAGTTTGGCTGACACTTCTCTAAAACTCATTTTTCTCATAAAATAAGAGAATCCCTTTCATCTTTCAAACTTATGATACTATGAGTTATACTCAAAGGAAAAGGAAATGCTCCTAACATCACAGCCAGTTATGATGTCCCACTCTCCCTGTGGTATTTCAGACATGATGATGCTCAGTACTATGCTACCAAGGCATAATATATAGAAAGTTGTTCCCAGAGATAGGAGTACCTGAGTTTAAATTCTGCCTCTGTTACATTCTGGCTTACATGACTCTGTGTAAGTGACTTACCATAAAACTCTCTGAATCTATAAACTGTATAGAGGTACTGATAAGCATTGGTAGAGCAAGTATTCTTATTTAAAGTTTGTTTTACAAATGAAATCACAGGTCCAGTCAAAAACAAAATGTTTCAAATACATTGCATTCTGATATACTGACTGATGTCTATATTGTTCATACATAGCAGCAGTTAAACATAGAAAGAGTGAACTTAGAAATAAAAAAAGTTTAAAGATGTTTTAAGGATTTTTTGGTGAGGGGAAGTATAATTGTTAGATATATACTTAGCAAAGCGCAACTAATGTCGAATATTTGTTCGTCATTTTCTCCTGTAATATACACAATTTTTTCACATAATTATTCCTTTGCTCCATTTTCTGCCACATTCCAATATACATAGAACTCTTTAATTTCACCCCTAGTTCACTGTTTTCAAGAATAGCAATAGCTGAGCACATCTGTGGGCACTATCAGGATGGTCATTTTAGAAAGGGGTGTATAGGGTGTCAAAGAGGACTAGCCTCTCTGGTGTAAGTGCTTGCCAAGCCCTTCTCAGGGCTCCTCCACCTTTGGTGCCTACCTCACACTCAACTCTCACCTGAGGCTCCAAGAAACCATAGTATGCACAGTAGCCATACCTCAGTAAAATTACATCTGCAGATGGTCTAAACAAAGTAAATGACAGGCCTCAAAACTCATGGTGAATAAAGAGATGTCAACCCCAAGCATGTGAAGACTACCCCTAGGAGACTGAGTGGATGAGAACTATTTGGTCCAATATCCATGAAGGCAGCCGAGGTAGGCATTGTGGAATGCTTAGAGCTTGGCCAGACAGTGAAGACACCAAGGTCACCCACTACATTCTGGAGCTATCGTCAGTCATCTTGACTTTTGTTTTGCCACTGGACTTTGATGATAATGGAAGAGAATATGCAACTGATGACTTTGTGCGACTCTGCCTCACTTTAATTCAATTCACACAGAATTCAAGTCATTATCCTGTGATTTCATTAGTCCTCTGCAAAAATGGATAATTTTAGAAAAGCCAGGATTTTCGAGTTTACTCATTTTCCCAGCCTTTTTCTTGACTTTGAACTTTATGTTAAACTTGGACTTTGCTCACCTGGAGGTGGGGAGTCACTGTCCCAAGCTTCAGGCTTTTTCATGTTTCTGTAATCACAGTTAGTTCTGAGGGTCTGCAAGTTTTTGTTGCTTCCAAAGTAATGTGATTCTGGGAGAGATGTGATTACTGTTCTTTCAGTCTGTAGTATGGTCTTTAAACAAAAGGGCCCCTGCTTCCCTGTAGCTATAAGCATTAGTACCCTCTTTGCCTTAGAACTGTGACCAAGGCCCCCTGCTCCCTTATGACTCACCACCTCCCCAATTCTCCTCTCCCTCAAATGGTAACTCAGAACTGCATATGGGTGATGAAGTTGCCAATCAGTACCAGTGTCAGCAAAGGGTCCCCTGTAATTTCTTTCTGACCGGTTGCCCAACCCCCTCACCATCTCTGGACTGAGAACTCCCCAAGCTGCTGCAGCTGCTGTTGCTGCCTCTGTGTTTGTGGGGGATGGGGGGAGGGGGGAAGTTCCACCCCAGTATCACAAAATTCTTCTGCTGACTATTCAAATTTTCTTAGCACACACCCTGACCTTTTGCTGGCTGTGCTACTCCAAAATTTGATTTGAGGAGGTATTTAAAGTTCTTTGGAGGAAAATGTTATAAGAGTTCAACTGGGCTGCAGCTAATCTGCCATTATAGCTACTTCTCCTTTCAAAAAGTCAACATTTTAACACTACAGGTAACTGTTATTGCAACTTTTGCAGCTTCAGGGCTTGATGTTATCTGAGGAGTATTTTACCACCATTTTTTCACCATCTATTCTTCTTCCTGAACCAATTTTTCTTCCAATTCAGAGAAGTAGAATTAGCACAGCAGATTAAATAAAGGAATTAACATAAGAAGATCTTGATTCAAATATTGCATTTAAATACTTGAGTGATCTTAGACAAATCACTTAATGTCTCCTAGTGGCAGCTCCTCTTCTTTAAAATGAGAGAATTGACTATGCAATCTCTAAGTACCTTCTATCTCTAAATCTATGATCACACACACATAATACATATAAAAACTCTAGGTAGATTAATTGAATCATGGTGAACCAGCCTCAGTCTCTACTTAAAGTTGCAACTCTATTGCAAAAGCAACCTATCAGCCATATCAAATGTATTATTCCAGAGATATTTTAACCTTAGTTATGCCCCAAATGTAACATTATCTTTCCCTCCAAACCCACTCCTCTTAAATACTTCCCTATTTCTATCAAACCCATCATCTTTCCTTGAGTATCCTAGGTTTGTGACAATTGTATTATTCTCTCTTACCCACATCCCCCATATCAAATCAATTGCCAAATACTGCTTTTTTAATCCTTCCAGAATTTCTAATATGACCTTTTATCTTCATTTATATAGTCACCTTCTTAATCCAGCACTACATTATCTCTCACATAAATTATCCCAACAGCCTCCTCATTGGGTTCTCTACTTCAAGACTTCCTTCTCCAATCCACCCTCCACATGGATACCAAAGTGATTTTACATAAGTCGAACTCTGACCATATCATACCCCTGCTCAATCTGATGGGGGGATGGTTGTACAGGAACTCTGATCCTTATCAAAGACCAGAATGCTTGCGATTCAGTCTGAAAAGAATTCAGTAGGCCCAAGCAGACTTGCAGTCAGAATTGTAAAATTGTTACACTTCACAGTGGGCAAGGGTCCTTAGGGGACCTGCAAGTTTATTGTTATGCTGTACAGTGGGCAAGAGTTCTTAGAGAACCTGCAAACTTAAAGAAGACATAGGCATAGATTTTAAGGAGTCTAGGCAATTACTCAGATATCAATTATGCTAACTAGGTGAGTAAGGGTGGGATTAGGGAGGAGTTAAGGAGTGGTCAGTGCTTAAAGGGACATGCACTTTTAATGTCAACTGCGCAGGCGTATTGCCCATAATTGGGAAATAGCCCAAGAGGGGGCTACCTGGAGGTGTGGTTTTTTGTCTGAAACATCACTAAGTCAGCTAGCGGTCAAGGGCTGATTGAGAAATACCACCCATCAGTGTCATGTTTGACAGGATGGATGTTGGGAACCAAGGCTAACAAAGCCTTAGTATGTGGATAATTGGCTAAGGATTTAACCTATAGATAGTGCCTTGAAGGATCCATATGTCCAGCTGGCCACTTTACTAAGGGGAGATAACATTTGCCTAAGCTAAAATGTTTATAGATAGTTTAGTGAAGGATTCATAGGTGTAGCTTATTATTGCTCCAAGCGGAGATAAACAGTTCATGAGTTGTTGCTGGGCAGAGTGCTGGCAGGGGGAAGGGGCAGAGTTAATGTTCTGAGGCTGGGAGGGGGGAAGTGTGATTTTACAGACTGGTTTTACAAATTGATTTTACAAACTGATGTTACAAACTAATATTACAAACATAGATCCCAAGCACCTCATCAAATCAACTCCATGTTTCCTTTTCCTTAATGATAAAATACAGAATTCTCTAGATAGCTTGTAAAGCCCTTCACAACCTCTCCTGCATCCTACAGTTCCATGCATACTGACCTTTTCTTTTACATACCCACAATACTCCACTTTCCACCTCTGTGCCCTTTTTTTTTTTTACTTCAAATCAAATTTAATAAATAATGGCTAGGGCTATTGAAGGCAGTTTTCACTTCACAGTGTGGTCCTTGGGGGAGCTTTTGAGTCTGGCCCTCAGGAATAGCTCAGGGGGGAAATCAAATATGCTTCATGACATATGGACCTGGGGGGAAATAGGGTGCAGAAGAAGCCATGGCCCCTGCCTAACCTTAAGGAGCCCACTGATTTGTAAACAACAGAAATATAAATAAATGGGAAAGGAGATTCAAGGGAAAAGAAGAGAAAAAAAAAGAACAAAGCCCTCCAGCCATTCTGCAAGAAACAAAATCAAGGCTTGAAGGAAACATGGGCATGGACAAGTGCCCTCTCTATATTGTCGGGGGAGGAGGCTGCCTCCTACCCAAAAGCCCTCAGCAATTCTGAAATCAAGCTGTGGCTGCTGCTTGCTTTATGCAATCCAAGAGGCTGGACACTCCCATGTGGCCCCCCCCCCCCCACCCTATATAGCTCGGCCAGGGCAAGCTAGAAGAGGGCCCTCTCTCCTTACATTTCACACAGAGTGGAGAACTGGGTTCTCTGGGCCTGTTGGGCACTCTGGAGCAAAAGAGGCAGTACCTGGAAGGTGAGGTCATTTGACCAGGGCCAGTGGCCACTGTGACACAAGGGTGGTGGGAGGAGCAGGGAGTAAGTGTAAAGTGCTGCTTGACCTGAAGTGGAGGGGAGGTGAGAGGAGTCACTAAGGGCCCAAACACAGTCAAGAGGTATATGGCTCGGAGTCCAGCCCCTGCCCCAACCTTACCCCCCAACATTATTTGGCACCATGAGCAGCAGCTGGCCATCCTGCTGTCCTCTTTCCACATGCCCCTAGGGAGGTCCTTCTCCTAAAGGGAACATCTTTCCCTTTGCCCAAGCCTTGATGCTGACAAAGTCAGGAGCTGCCATCAGGCTGGGGGAGATTGCTGGTGGAAGGGGCTGGGCCAGGTCCCACTCACCCCCAAAGCCCACCTCCCCCCCCATTGGGGGGAGTGACTCTGACCTTTTCTGAAGGTCCTGGGGGGTCCCTTTTCCGGGCTAGGCTGGCAGTCTCAGCAGACCCCTCCCAGAAGGCTCATCCTTATAGTGGAAGAGTGGTCCAAGAGGTCATCATGTCCGCTGCCAGCAACGGAAGTCCAGGGAGGGCTTGGGAGGTCTAGGTCCTCCTCCTTCCCACCCCCTACAGGCTGCCCTGGGAGTTGGTACCAAGTTTGAAGTTGAGCTGAGGGGGCTCAGGACCTTGCCAAGCACTGTTTCAGAGAACTTTCTCTGCCCCCACCCTTCTATGTGTCTGTGTCTGGGAAGGTCAGTCATTGAGGGCCCAGAAGGCCCAGAGCTCCTCATCCCCTTAGTTCTATCTTCCAAAATGGAGGAGCTGACCAAGGCCTGGGAGGAACAGGATGGAAGTGGGGGTAGGGGGGCTCTGACAGAGGCAATAGCAGGACAGGCCTGGCATGGGCAGAAGGGGTAAGAGAAGTTGTCATCCAGAACTCTACAGTCTGAAAACGGTGACGTGTTAACAGAGAGGAGTCTCGGTGCACACACCTGCCCCCAGATTAACAAATCAATAGGTCATCACATTACAGTGTGACAAGGGCTCAGGGTGCAGCACGGGGGCTGGGCAGGCGGGGCGGGCGGCCAGGAAAGGATTTACATGCCCGATGCCAAGGAGTCCAAAATCTGTGACCGACAGAGCCACCTGGGCAGGGGCCACAGCTTCCTCCGTGTCTCTGTCCAAATCCACATGGCTGGAGATGAGAGGCAGCTCCTTCCCCAGGGAGGGCTGCAGGCAAAGCCAAATCCACTGCCAGCCACCCAGCAGGGGCTAGGTCCATCTCTGCCTTGTCTACCGCTGGCAGCAGATAGAAGCCTACATTAGCTGGGGTAAGGGAACGCTGAGGCAGAGCGATGCCCGAGGACTCCTCAGCTGGGTCCAAGGAGCAGTTGGCCTCTGAGGGTGTGCTGCACTGGCCGGACTCACTCAGAATGCCCAGGCTGCAAGTGGCATTCTCCACACTGAGAGGTTCTGTGCTCTCCATCGCCAAGTGGTCCTGGGGAAAGGTTGAATCCAGGCAGTCAGTAGCAGGGTGGACAGGTGGGAAGCTCTGAGAGTGGCCAGAGCCTTCTACCTCCCCACTGTCTAAGTCGTTGTCTGCAAAGTCCGTGGCTCCCGGCTGGATGTACTTCTTTCCTTGGAAGCGGGTTTGCTGGGTGAAGTAATCATAACGCTCAGACTTCTTCCACATATAGTAGTATTCCATGCACTTACCCACTGACCGTGTACACACCTCGTTTGCCTGTATCAGGTGGAAATTTTTCCCATGGACCCAGAAGCCGTGCTCAAAATTCCTACATTCTTCATCACTCCATGCACAAAGTTCATCTCAGATCACTTTCACACTGAACCGCAGCCTCTGAAGCCCCCCACGTTGACGTTGCATTTTACCAGTTCATACAGGGCCTGTTCATTGTTTTTTACAGTCACCCCAACAGGGATGTGAGAGGAGGCCATCTCATCCCACTGCCGGTTCACTGCCTGGTACAGAAACTCTTCTACTTCCCCTTCAGAAGGGACGTTGGGATCCCACAGCAGCTGGTCTTCTTTCTCATAGACTTTTTCATTGGGTCTGTTTAAGTGGAAGACAGGAATAATAGCCTAATACTGAGGTCCAATCATGATCTCTTTCTTACACTCGTTGGAGGGCAGAGAGTCTTCTTCTGAATCAGATGAGGAAGAAAAAC
Organism: Petaurus breviceps papuanus; assembly: GCF_028583685.1. Classification (NCBI taxonomy): domain Eukaryota; kingdom Metazoa; phylum Chordata; class Mammalia; order Diprotodontia; family Petauridae; genus Petaurus; species Petaurus breviceps. The sequence goes on from NW_027187460.1 coordinate 44,669,743, forward strand.
AAGCCTCTTTGTCTTCATCAGCAAGGAAATGTGAGCTGGCCTGGTTGGGGAACAGACCCGATGCATCGTGGGAAGTGACAGATGGTGTCAGGTCATCAGCTGATGACTGTGTCTCTTCCTCTTCTTCCCCTGAAAGCAAATCCTTCGCTATTTGTTCCTTATCCAGGGTCATATCTGGGAGGTTGGTGGCAGTCATTTCCCTCACTCTCTTGCTCCGAAATTGGATCTGATGCTTCATAGCCATAGAGTGCAAGCAGTTCTTCAAATGGCATGTCGCTGCTCTGAGATGTGTTGAAGCTTTTCTCCAGTTCTTGTAGTGACTTTTCTTTGTCCTGTGTTTCACCTTCCTATTCTTCTTGGATACTGTAGTTTTGGGACAAGATCTCTGACAGGTTGAAACAGTGGTCATCGGAGGCCATGGACACAACTGCTGTTGTTTGGAGGCCAGGTTCCCCCAGGCATAGGCTGTGAGCTGGGTAGGAGACCACCCAAGGGTTCTGCTTCCCTGTAATGGGAATGCAAATTTGGAAGATCTTCCCTGCCCCTAGGCTAAAATGCACCTGAAGCCTGGGGAGGGAGGTTTGTTTTTCAGTAGATACTTCTTGATTGGCCAGTGGGTCAATAAGGTTGTTACATTCTCTGAGCCAGGAGAAGTCTATATAAGCCCTGATGTGTAGCTTTGTTTTGGGACTCACTTTGAGAAGTGTTCTGTGATTTGATCTGAATTCTGGGAAGCTGTTGTTGAGAGTCCCCCGGCTTTGAAAAACCCAGATGTGGAAGCCCAGATGTTGACTGGGTATGGATGTAATGGTTGGACAGTTTGGAAAGCTGTCTACTTGATCTGTTTCTGTCTTGATAATTCTGCCTATATGCTTTGAAGTTCGGGGTGCTGACCTTTTTCCCCTGAACAAGGTAAACGATATATGTCTGACTGATTAAAGTAAGCTTGTTAACCCATTTTGAGTTGCTTTCCTTTAACAAAGCAGATCCAAGAACCTGTATTGGCGGCAAACCCTGAGGACGCTTGCGGTGCTTGCTGCTATACTCCCCACCAAGGCATCCACCATGGCCGTATATTAGAGGGAGGCCCGCCCATCACTGTGCCTTTTGATTGCTTGGAATGTACTCCTTCCTTACATTTGCCCTATCCATGAACAATAACTATTACTTCAATTATTTAATCTGTTTATTGGTATAAAAAGTATTTTATATTTATATTCATATAGTTCCCGTGTCTGTTTTCACAGGTATATGCTCAGGTATTTTATACTGTCTAGGTATTTTAAATGGTGTAAAATAATATTGAATAACATTACTGACACAGTATAGTTTCTCTATTTTTCATTTTTTATTAAATCTATTTTAAATTTAACATTATCTATCCTTCTATCCTTGCTTTTTTATATACTAAATTCTACTCCTGCTATTTATTTTATCTTTTTATATCTCTCACTTTTATAATGTTTCCTGAAAGCAACATATTATTGGATTCAAATTTTTAGTCTGCTATCCATTTCCATTTATTGGTAAATTCATCCCATTCACATTCTAAGCTACAGCTGCTTGTTGTGTATTTTCCTGCTTCTTATTTTTCTTATCTTTCTCATCCTATTTGCCTTCTCTTTCCTCACTCCTCTGCTCTACTTCTGCCTGCTACCTTGTCCTCCTATTCTTTAATCTACCCACCCCTCTAAAAACCTCTCCCATATCCTCTCCTTCCACCCTATTGCTACCTTCTTTAAGCCATTGCAGATGAGAATAAGGTTCCAGCACTACCCATTCTCCCCCCTACTAGTTTCTTCTGTATCAGTTTTTCCTTTTATGCTTCATTTGTATGAGATAATTACTCCTTTTTATCTCTCCCTACACAGCTTTTTTTTCCCTTAGGCTCACTCCACCATACTTAACTCAGACCATGCCTTTCTTTCAAAGTACCCAAATAAAGATGACAATCATAAGAGTACTGCTAATTTTTTCACATATATGACATAAACAGTTTGACCTTATTGAGTCCCTTATAATTGGTCTTTAATGTTTACCTTATCTTTCTCCTGGATGTTATATGTAGAATTTTCCCTTAAGATCTGTCACAAAAAAACTGAAAGTCTTTTCTTCCAATTCTATAATTCAGAATCATATACTTAACTTTGTTGAATAAGTTACCCTTGGTTGCAAACCCAGTTCTTTTGCTCTATGGAATAAAGTATTCCAAAAAATACAGTCCTTCAACATAGTAACTGTGAGGTCTTTTGTAATCTTTATTGTAGCTCCATGATATTTAAATTATTTTGTTTTTCTTGGTGCTTCTAATATTTTCTCCATAACCTGGGAACATTAAAACTTGGCTATGATGTTTCTGTAAATTTATCTCCTGGGATCTTTTTCAGGTGGTGATCAGTGGATTCTTTCTATTTCTGTTTTGCTTTCTTATTCTAGAACTTCAGGGGAATTTTGCTTGATAATTTCTTGTAATATTGTATCAATATTTTTATTGCAATTTTCATCTAGTTTGATAATTCTTATATTATTTCTCCTTGATCTGTTCTCTAGATCAATTGTTTTTCTGATAAGATGTTTCACTTTCTCTTCTATTTTTCATTCCTTTGATTTTATTTTATGATTTCTTGATGTCTTAGAACATTGTAAGCTTTCCCTTGTCCTATTCTAATTTTCAAGGAATTATTTTCTTCCTTAAGTTTTGATTCACTATTTCAAGTTGGTTGACTTTCTTTTCATAATTTTCATGATTTTCTTGGATTGTTCTTATTGTATTGTTTACTGAAATTTTTCCTCAGTCTCTCTTATTTGATTTTTAAAGATCTTTTTAAGTTCTTCCAAGAACTCTTTTTTGTGCTTGGGACCACTTGATGTTTCTCATTAAAAAAGGAGTAGCTTTTTTTAGCTCTATTATCTTCCTCTGAATCTTAGATCTTCTTTATCCCCATAGTAACTATCTGTGGTTGGGTTCTTTCTCCTTTGTTTGCTTATTTTAATTTATTTTTGTTTTGTTTTTAGCAATTAGCGTAATCAAGTTGTAGTTCCAAGGTATGGGGAATGATGACACATGTCTCAGGTCCTTCTGTTGTTTTCTGAGGTCTGTCTTGGGGCCCAGCCTTGAGCTCTCCTCTCCACTCCTAAGCCACAACTAGCTCCTTCAGCCACACTGTCCTGTAAATGATCTTGCTTCCTGTGATCCGGTGGCTGCAAACTACAGCTTGTCCTCTCTGCCCTAGAATTGAAACCAGGGACTTTGCTCTCCTGCAAGTGCCCACAGCCAACAGGGTCCCTGCCCCTTACTACTGCACTCACCAAGTGTGTGCTAGCTCCTTCTCCTGTCAGCCACAGCCCAGATGCATCTGGTCAGCATAACTGTGGTTGGAGTCCCTCTACAGTGGAAGATCCTTCAAACTTTTCCTACTCACCTGTCAGATCCACACACTGTCTGTGAGATGGAAGTTTCTAAGGCTAAGGTTGCTTCTCAACCCAGCTGTCCCCAGGGCTTGTTTTTTGATTCTACAGAGTAGGCCTCTGGGGTATTTGCACTTCACTCAGGTGAAACCTCTGCCTCTGGAGTCTGGGTCTTTCCTGAGGTCTTCTCAAATTGTTTTAGGCGGACAAAGGTTTTACCAGGTGTTTATTTCTGCTGCTCTGAGGTGATATTCTGTCTTTTTTGTGGAGGAAATTTGGAGAATCAAAAGTTTTCTGACCTATTCCACCATCTTCCCAGAGTCCTCTCCCCATTAGGTGTCTTCTCTATATTCATTTGGCTACTTTCTCAAAATAAATTTAAGCTTAGTAAAGAATAATCTGTTTTCTTATCAATCTGAAGAGACAGCAGTTTAACTCAATTCAAACAGGGACATTTGTTCCCATAAGTCACTGTTATCTCTATTTTCTCTCCAAGACTGTGCTATGCATCTGGACTTATATCATGGTGTTTTTCACCAGCAGAGGGAAAAATAAAAACAAAAACAAAAACAACCAGAGGGTTTTAGTTGTTCTAGAGCTTCTTTGAAGGATATGGTAAATATTTAGATCAGAACCTGTCCCTTATTCTGCTTACAAAACAGAAGAATGACAGATCATGCAACTTGAGATAAAATAGATGCAAATAGTGGGGGAGGGGGAGGAAGTGAAGTTTTTTAAGTGTCTGCTTAGATAAATCCCAGTAGCTAATAATGATGATGATAATGTTTAGTTATTTATTCACTTATTTACCAACCATCTATCCAGTTGTTCATTTGTTCATACATTCATCCATCTATCTATCCATTTATTTATCTGGTTTTTCATTTTGAATGAGACTTCTGATTTTTTAGCTCCTAATGAGGTGCTTAACTCAACCAATTAGGATTAGCACTTTCTGTAATGCTTAGAGTCTTAGTTACCTGGGTCACTGAGAGATTAGGTTACCTGACTTGCCTAGGGTCACACAGCAAGTATGTGTCAGGTTTTCCTGACTCTGAGGCCAGCCCTCTAGCATACACTCTAAAATGCCAACTATAATGAACTCCCATGGGAATATTTTAAAATACCTTCTCTTTTTTTTGGAGGGGGAAGGCAAGGCAATTGGGGTTAAGTAATTTGCCCAAGGTCACACAGCTAGTAAGTGCATCAAGTGTCTGAGGTCACATTTGAATTCAGGTCTTCCTGACTCCAGGGCCAGTGCTCTATTCACTATGCTACTCAGCTGCCCCTAAAATACCTTTTCTAATGATATTACATAACTGAAATGACAAATACTGAAAAAATACTTGATTCATCATGTAATAGTAGAAAACCTCTTATGTTTACATTCACCCCTACATGATTTTGTCCATGAAGATTCATTTCCTGAGCTAGTATTTCAGATCCAAAGAGTGTTTAGTACAGAAAACAAATTTACCCTTTTTTCTTTTGTCTATATGGGGAGAGTTTGGTGGAATTGACAAATCCTTTAGTATTTATTAAGCATTTGCCATGTGGCACCAGAAGTTGTGCTAAATGGTAGGGAATATATAATGATTCTGGAGGCAGAGAACTTGGCATCAGATTTTGACTTCTTCCACTAGCTAGTTATGCGACTTTTGTCATTTTCACTTCTATGGACCTCTTTTGTCTCATCACTAAAAGTAAAGTATCAGATTAAATTACTTTTAAATTTTCTTCTAACTCTTAATCTACTATCCTGTAAAATCAGATTATTATGCTTGATTGTCAATTATTAATCTGCATTAGCTTGATTAAATGGATTTCTTGGTAAAAAGACTTTATGATGTATAAGAAAACAACTCTAAAAGCACAAATGGTTTATTCTAAAAAAAACTTGCATTGTTTTTACCTCATTTATGTAGGATAAGATAGCAGGGAGTAGACATTGGGAGTACTACATAACTACATTATTGAATATTCCTAGAACTTGAAGCTTACTTCTTCAAGAGCCAAAACAGTTTTAAAATTATGTTTTTAATGGAAATTATTCAGATTTACCAAAAATCCCCCTGATTTCTAAAATAAAACATGCTGATCATAATTTAATCTATTCTTGATGACTCATGTCATCTTCATGAAAATCAATTATTTTACTCTGCTGTTTATAGAGATGTCTTCAGGGCTTGTCTCCTCTTCTATATGACTTGAAATGATTATTCTTTTTGACCTATGGTTGTTTTTATCTTTTTTTCCTTTCTCTCCTTTTTTTTGGTGTTAGACTCATCTTCATCTTGTTATGGTTGTTGAACCTAGGAGTTCACTTTCCCCTCTTCCCCCCCAGCCCCCAAACCTGTGGCCCAATATTCTTATCTGCTATTTCTAATAGACTATACCAGGAAAAACAGAAAACCAAATTTGTCAGAATTGTGTCAATAATAAAGAGGAAATAGGTGATTAGAGGGGGCCTTAGAATATCTCCCATAAGTAAGATACAATAATAGTAATGGAATTTAAAGATCCCCTGTATTGGCTTGGTTTTCAGATTGATTGTATTAAAACCCAGAGCTTGTGAATCCCACTTGTGGGATGGACTTGTTGACATGAAAAGAAAGGGCTGAACTGGGAGGAGCTGGTGATGTGAATTTAGAGAGACACAAGCAGAGAGAGAGGCAGAAGAATTTTTTTTGGGGGGGGAAGCAGCATTGTGGAGACAGAGAGAGATGGAGAGGATTGCTGAGAGCCAGTTTGAACTGCCCAGGATTTTTGAGAGCTACCACCCAGAGCTGCCAAGGACTGAGGAGACATGGCTGTTATGCTGGTACTTTGTCTGTTTTGATGTTGTTTTGCCAGATTTGTCCAGTGGTGAAGAACAGTCCTATTGCTGCTGAGGTTCTGGAACCTGGCTGTTGGTTCAGAGCTCCTGAGACTGTTCTGTGGACAGAGAGTGAATTGTGTCCACTGGTGAAGGATAATGCTGTTGTTGCAGAGGTTCTGGAACTTTGCTGTTGGTTCAGAAGCCCTGAAGGAGGATTTTCTTGTTGTATATTTACAGAAATCCTGGAAGAGGGTTTTGCTAATGTTTTCAGCTCCTAGGACTGTTCTGCAGACAGAGAATGAATTAATGAGGACACTGGCAATGTATCTAGTGGTCTTGCTAAGCATTGTCTCCCCAGGAACAAAGATTGCTGAGAACTTGCCTTGGGTCAAGATGAAGAAAAGACCTCTCTTTGGGTATTAAATGCTGTGCTTAAGCTTGTTGTAACTGTGGGGTAGATGGCCTATTCAGTTGTGATCCAGGGGTGGGAAACTTTTGTGCTCTGTGACTGACCAAATGAATGTACTTTGCTTATGATAGGAAACAAATCTCCATTTGAGAAGAGGGGCTTTGTTATTGACTAAATGAATGTACTGCCTGGGGGTGGTAGTACTTAGAAGAGGGACTTTGTGATTGACTAAATGAATGTAATGTCCAGGGGTGAAATAGTACTTGGAAATTATTGAATTACACTTGGTGAATGCTATATTTTGAATTATGCTAGATTTTCTCTGTTCTTAATTTGTCACTGAATAAAATGGAGAGCAACTATGCTGGTATTTTGAACCTTGGGAAGTTGCCTTTGCTTGGCATTACATTATGGCGTAGTCAGCAGGCTTACAAAGTATAGTAACTCTATTTGTTCCAGGATCCATGGCCATTTAAATTGAAATTGTAAGGCCAAGGATCCTGGAGGGGTGGAATGTAATGGTAATGTAACTTTTAATTTGAAGATCCCTTTGTGTTGGCAAAAGAAGCAGGTACTTAACACTTAGTAACTGATCAAGCCTCTGATTGGGGGAACAGAAGGTATGAACTCCTGTCCCTTTGTTACTGAGTAACAGGAAATTGGCTGAAGGAACTACTTAATATTGTGTATATAAGAAAAGCCCTAGAGAGGCACAGTCAGAATTTCCTTGAGATTGAGATCTGGTGGCAGAACAGCTACAGAAGAATGAAGAACTGAGTCCTGAGAACTTGTGGTGGTGGAGCTTCTTCTGAACAGGATCCCAGGAGCCCAGAGCCAGGAGGCCAGGAGATAAGGAGCCTGGAATCTGGGGCCCAGGAGAAAAGAGCCCAGGTGACTGAAGCATGACCCGGATGCTGAGATTTTGTTTGTTTGTGGCTTGGTTGAGCCTTGAATTCCTTGGAGCAGAAATGGTGAAGGAGCTGACATGGACTAGACCCTATGAATGCCAGTGTGGAGCAGGACCTGCCCAGAAACCTGGTCAAGGAACTGGGAGCTGTCTGCCATTGAACCCAGGTAACAGTCTGGTGAATCCAGGTAGAATCTAGAACCATGGAAGGGGATCCAGGGAATCTGAGAACAGGCCCCAAGTCAAGATGAAATGACCTCTCCTTGGGTATTCAGTAATTATGGAATTATAGTTTACTAGTGACCTAAGGGGTGGCGGATTTTTTGTATGATACTTAGTAAGACTTTACTGAATAAGTGACTGATTTGTACTTTGAGTACTGTGACTACTGTTACTGATAGTGACTGATTCAGTTAATCAAGACTTTGCCCCAAGAGTGGAAGACTTTGAGACTACTGATTAGTGAGTAATTGAGTCAATCAAGATTTTTCCTCAAGAGTGGAAGACAAAGTGTACTTTGATACTACTGATAAGTGACTGATTGAATTAACTTGAGTGACTATTTTACTTTGAGACTATGTTGTGAATATTATATTGTGATTTTCTGTGATAAGTTAAAATATGGTGAATACTGTATTTTGAATTATGCTGTACCTTGATTTTCCATGGATGTTTTGCTTTTGTTATGGAATAGCGTGATCACTGTACTGAGTAATCAGAACCTTAAAAAAAAGCTGTTCATTAGTAGCAGTTCTTCTGAAAAGCTTCTGTGCATGGCATTACAGATACATAACATCCATTGCAACTCCTCTAATACCCTTTCTGCTTATTTTTGAGTTCTTGGCAGTGTTTTATAAAATTGGTGTCACCATATAAATAAGTGGCTTCCAGGTCACTGTAATATAGTTCAGTATAGTTTCTATGTCTATTTTGTTGCATATGTTTTCCTATGAATATTTTTGTTTTTATATTTTTTATGTTGTTGTCTCCTCTGGAAAAAAAAAAGTAAGCTCCTTGAAGAGAGGGATTGCTTCATTTTATGCATTTATTCATTCATTGTATCCCAGTGCCTAGCACAGCACCTGGGAAATAAGTGTTTAACCAGTGCATCAGGATAAGGAATTGCTAAATAAGGTACTATTGAATAATTTGTCCCTAGAAAATAAAAATCAGAAACTGATGTTCAGTGTTTTTTTCCTGATTTGTCATAATAGGCCTTTGCAGAAGAGATTTCTGTAGGACTAGCTCAAAATTTATTCTGATTGTATTAAAAAGTCAGGTGAACAAAAGGAAGCAATAATCCTGCATGCATGAAGTCCTAGACAAATTAGTATGATGAGAAAGAAAAAATCATAGAATCATAGATTTCGAATGATAGATTCAGAGCTAGAAGGAACAGTATAAAACAGTGAATACAACCACATCATGTAACAGATTGGGAAATTGAGGTACAAGGACTTGCTTTGGGTCATATAGCTGGTAATTGTCTGAGGTGTGCTTTAAACTCAGGACTTCCAAACTCCCAAGTCCAGTGTTCTACCACTACTCCATGCTGCCTTTTCCTAGTAGATGAATTCTATGGTGTTACCTATGACACACAGAGATTAAGTGATTCATCCAGAGTTGCATACCTAGAAGTGTCAGAGGTAGGATTTGGACATGAGTTGTACTTACTCCAAGACTAGCACTCATTTACACTCCACTTTACTTTCTCTATGAAGGGTATACTCCAGTTGATTTGCCCCAGTACTTGGATTTTCTGCCACACAGAATTTATTGTGCCATAGTGACTTTCACAGTTGTACAGAATATGAACCTGATGAGAATTGGTAAAACATGAGGTAAAGGAAGGACTTTCAACTGTTTCTGAGAGGCTATGGAAGTTTAAAATAAATAAAAGTCTTATCTTATATGGTAAGGTGCCCCTATAGTCTTCTCCTATTTCAAGTCATTTTGAGCAAAGGTGTTCAAGCAGGAATTTCCTAGGTCTATAGATTATGATTCTTTGTAGCTCTTCATCCCATCTCTCTCTCTCTCTCTCTAAGAGTTTCTATTTAGTTCCAGTTATATTTTAAGTTACTTTTTTAAGTCATAGGGCCAATTTCAAGAATTCTTCATCTCTGAGATTGCCAATGACCTCTTCCATGTGGCTATCTTGAGTTGCATCTGGTGTCTATATGCAGAGAATGGTAGAAATATTAAAATTAGTCAAGAAGGGACTTAGTTTTTACAGATCATTTTCTGACAGTTTCATAGTTCACCTTTCCATAGGATCTCATTTGATCTTCATGGTAAGCACTTTGGTGTTATTATATTCTTGTTTTACAGAGAAGTAACAGAAAAACTATTGGATACATGCAAGTCACAACTGCCCTGGACTAATTTTTTTTTTCCATCTCTAAAATGTTAGAGTTAGATACATTGCCAGTTTACTTCTATGATGCTAGGTAAAAGATGATGATGGTTATAAGATCATACCTTACCTGTGGTTGAACTTAGTATGGAATCCATGTCTCCTAACTGCCAGTTACCATTTTCTTTCCACAACCAGAGGACTTCATATTTCTATAGAAAAGTGTTTCTTTAGAGAAAATGGATGAAACTATAACCACAGATGGTCTACTTCACATGAACACAATAAAACTCTCCCAACTTAATTAAAAATCTTGATAGACTGTGTTAGTCAAAGGAACCATGTCTTTAAATAAACCACTTACCTAGGCAGAGTTCATGTCTATTTGGTTTTCCAGAACTTAGCACATGCCTGGCACATAGTAGTTTCTTGAAAAATGTTTGATGTCTCTTGACTGACAGACTACCCAATCATCTCATTTTACTCCAAAGAGTGAAGAAAACTGCAATCTCTTCTGAAAGCAAATGTGTGACCCATGCACCTTTTGTCTTCCATCTAGTGCTTTAATTTCTGCCCTTAAGTAAAATCTTTGTGAAAATGAAGCTCAGAGAATAGGCAATATATAATAAGAGTGTCCATCCAGAAAGAAAGTGGTTACATAATATCTCCTGCAAGGGTTAAATACATATTCACACACACACACACACACACACACACACACACACACACACACACGGAAAACAAATACTGCTAAAACATATCAGAACAGCATTTTCAAATATTTCTAACCTGACCAGTTCCATTTAGATGCCAAATAGTTCACACTTGTATTTTTCTCCAGCTGCCCAATATTAGTTTCTAGCTACTATGAAATTCAGTGAGTGTGGCATAAGAAATTCCATGTGATGTCGAACAAGCTGCTTTTGGAAGCTCCTAATTACTGCTTCACTAGAAAGCTTCCAGTCATACTTTCACATTGTATTTTTAAGTCCCAGTTCTTATATTCAGCATTTGCATCTTCAATGAGTGATTTGTGTTTTAAAATGAACACCTGAGACAATGGAATCCTGCAACTTTTGCTAAGTTTCAGGAAGTAACTGACCTCTTTAAAATGTAATTTCGTTAGGGGAGAAATTATTCATGCAAAACTGTTTATACTCCAAAGAGGAAAGGATGCCAGTAACGCTTTTGCCTTTTCTAGTGAGATTCTCCATATGGACTATGCCTACACTAAAATGTCAAAGAAATAGTAAAGATTCATTACCCTTGATACATTCAATGGGTTGTGGATTAATCCCAGCCGAAGCAACCTTGAAAGGTACTTAAATTACTCTTACTGATAGAGGAAACCCATTTAGATGAAGTAAAAAGCTCTTTTTTCCTGTAAGAAATCTAAAGAATCAAAAACATAATTCTCTGAAGCACAAAACAGAAACCACAGGGGGAAAATGAAGCAACAAAGATAACCATTATTTTATTCCAAATTGAAAACATTGAATCTCCTTTGTTTCCCCACTGGAAAACTATCAAATATAAAAATATAATGCAAAATGTGAAACCGAAGTTTTGAAATGTTAATACACTGAAGTGTAACATAGACATCTGAAGAGTTGTGATGGAGATCAAACATTTAAGATATTCTTCTCAAATCTTCTCCCTAAATTCTTTACTTTTTTCTGAAAAGATTTAGAAATATTTCAGTGTGGGGTGGCTAGGTGGCACAGCACCAGCCCTGGAGTCAGGAGGATCTGAGTTCAAATCTGGCCTCAGACACATAACACTTACTAGCCGTGTGACCTCGGGCAAGTCACTTAACCCCAATTGCCCTTCCCTCCCCCATCCAAAAAAAAAAAAGCAAAAAAATTATATTTTAGCATGAATTATAATAGAATCTTCTTATAATATGTTTCAATATTTGGAATGTGAAACAGATTGCAAATGAAGATATGTTTGTTCCATAGGGTAGAAGCCCCAAAAAATTATGGTTAGCCTCTGAATAGCTGATAGTTTTGTCAGTGTTTTGAAAAGTTTTCCCTTAGAAGGAAAAGAACCTATATGTTCTAAAAAATTTATAGCAGCTCTCTTTGTGGGCAAAGAACTGGAAATTGCAGTGATTTTCATCAACTGGGGATCTGTTGAACAAGTTATGGTATATGATTGTGATGTGCTATAAGAAATGATGGACTCAGTGGTCTTAATCAATATGAAGTCTCAGATATCCATGTAAAACTTATCACAACTCTGGAATAGTATGAATATCACAAAGAATGACTGTGGAAAAGAAAGAGGATATATATTACATCCACTTGTATAGCAAAGATTTACTCCTTAGTAATTGTTTTCAACTTAAAATATGAAGAAATTCATTAAAACATAAATATATGACAATATATTACTTCTTAGGACTCCTATTATAACACAATAAATGATATCCACATTAAAATATTTAAGCTGACATAGGCGGAAGGACTTGAACTAAAATTCTCTGACTCTAGATCCTGTACCATTTCCACTGTACTACAGTGGAAAACCATATGCAATATGGCATCCAGTTAACAAAAGCAAACCAACACTCTTAGATGTAATACTTAGCAAAGAAACTCACTTAGCTTTGATTTTCTAATGTGTGATATAAGGATAATAATGTCACAACCCATGGCTGTCCCAAAGTTGAAATGAATATGTAAAGTGCTTTGAAAACCTGGAAGTACTATTCAAATACAAGCTATTTCTCTTGAAGGAACTGGGAATGGTTGGTCTGAGGAAAAGAATTCAGAGAGAAAAGTTATATTATGTATCTTTGCATCTATAAAAAGTTATATTAAAGCATCTACTGACATCTTGTGCTGATGAGTCATCTTGGAGTAGAGATAACACTCTAAGTGGTTACAGGCAGAAGAAAACAATCTCTCTGGCTGGTTTTCCCAAGCTTGAAAAGATAGCCCCAGTGACAGAATGGATGTCTATCATCTAAAAAGCAGCCTGTCTTAGCTTGACACAGCTCTTCAATAGCTTAGCCACAGGGTAGTGATTTCTTTCTTTCTTTTTTCCCCCAAAGATAAGAGATGCTTAAAGAACATTGATCAAATTGTTGAGTTCTGATCTGTGGCAGTGGCAGGAATATCCACATAAATGAAACCACAGATACTTCCAGTTCCAAAATAGTGTATAGAAGAGTAATCACATTGATTTTAAGTCTAGAGAGCAGAACTAAGAAAAGAGGCTGGAATTTAAAGGGGAATGGAGTGAAATCCACTTCCCTAAGGAAGTTATTTGAGAGTAAGTATAGTTTTATTTTTATATTTGTATTCTGAGGGCTCAGCACTTGTTCAGTCATTCAGTAGTGTCCAACTCTGTGATTCCACAGCATGACAGGGCCTTCTATCATCCCCTCTCTCTCAAAACCTGTTCAAACTTATGTTCATTGCTTCCATGACACAGTCTATCCATCTCATCCTCTGCTGTCCTTGTCTCTTTTTGCCTTCAATCTTTCCCAACATCAAGATCTTTTCCAATGAATCCCATCTTCTCATTATATGGCCAAAGTACTTAAGCTTCAGCTTCAGTATTTGTTCTTCCAAAGAATAGTCTGATTTAATTTCTTTAAGTATTTACTGATTTGATCTCCTTGCTATCCAGTGGTCTGTCAAGTCTTTTCTAACACCATGATTCAAAAGAAACAAGTGATGTCTCTGTTTTTTAATATGCTACCAAAATTTGCCATAACTTTTTTTTCCAAGGAGCAGCTATCTTTTAATTTCATTTACCATCTGCAGTGATCTTTGAACCGAAGAATATAAAATATGACACTGCTTCCCTTTCTTCTCCCTCTATTTGCCAGGAAGTAATGGAACTAGTTATAATAGGGTTTTTTATGTTAAGCTTCAAGCCAGCTTTTGCACTCTATTCTTTAACCATCATCAAGAGGCTTCTTAACTCTTCTTTACTTTCTCATACCAAAGTGGCATAATTGGCATATCTGAAATTGTTATTATTTCTCCTGGAAACATTAATTCTGGCTTTTGATTCCTCCAGCCTTCCTTTTTGTATGATGTACTATGAATATGTTAAATAAATAAGGTGACAGTATATAGCCTTTTTGTACTGCTTTCCCAATCTTAAACCAGTCGGTTATTACTTGTTTGTTTTTAACTATTGCTTCTTGACCTGCAAACAGATTCCACAAGAGATGAGTAATATGAGCTGGTACTCCCTTCTCTCTGAGGACTTGCCACATTTTGTTGTAATCCACACAATCAAAGGCTTTAGTATAGTCCATGAAACAGCAGTATATTTTTTGTTTGTTTGTTTGTTAGTTTTTTGATTTGTTTTTTTTTTCCTGGAACTCCCTTGCTTTCTCCATTATCCAGCAAATGTTGACAATTTGGTCTGTAGTTCCTCTGCCTCTTTGAAAACCAACCTATACTTCTGGTAATTTTCAGTTTATGAATTGCTGAAGTCTAGCTTACAGAATCTTAAACATAACCTTACTGAAGTGGGAAATGATTGCAATCATTTGGTAATTTGAACATTCTTTGGCATTGTCTTTCTTTAGTATTGGAACAGAAGTTGATCTTTTCCAATCTAGTGACCACTGTTGAATTTTCAGAATTTGCTGGTGTATTGATTGTAGCACTTTAACAGCATCATTTTAAAGAATTTTAAATAGCTTAGCTGTAATTTGGCCATCTCCACTAGGTTTACTTTTAATAATGCTTCCTAAAGCTCACTTGACTTCATTCTTCAGGATATCTGGCTCTGTATCAGCAACCATACCATCATGGTTATAGGTGGCATTAAGATCTTTCTTGTGTAGTTCTGTATATTCCTGCCACCTCTTCTTAATCTCTTTTACTTCTTTTAACTCTCCACAATTTTTTGTCTTTTATCATGCCCATTTTTTGCATGAAATGTTTACTTGATATCTCTAATTTTATTGAAGGGATCTCAACTTTTCCATTCTTTTGTTTTCTTCTATTTCTTTGTGTTGCTCATTTGAGAAAACCCTATCTCTCCTTGCTATTCTCTGGAATTCTGCTTTCAGTTGGGTATATCTTTCCATTTATCCTTTCCTTTTCACTTTTTGTCTTTTCTCGGCTATTTGTAAAGCCTTATCAGACAGCCACTTTGCTTTCTTGCTCTTTTTTTTTCAGGATATTTTTTGTTTCTGCATCCTGTACAATACTGTGAACCTCTGTCCATAGTTCTTGAGGGCCTCTACCAAATCCAATCCCTTAAGCTATTCATCACTTCTACTTCACATTCATAAGTGATGTTATTAAGGTCATACCAATATGGTGTGATGATTTCCCCTACTTTCTTTAATTTGGTCTGAATTTTTCAATAGGAAGCTAATTATCTGAGTCACAGTCAGCCCTACATCATGTTTTAACTGACCGTATAGAGCTTCTCTGTTTTTGGCTACAAAGTATATAATCAATCTGATTTCAGTGCTGACCATCTGGTGATGTCCATGTGTAAAATCACCTTTGGGGTTGTTGAAAAATAGTGTTTACTATGACCAGTGCATTATCTTGGCAAAACTCTATTATTTTCTGCCCTGCTTCATTTTGTGTTCCACAGCCAAATTTGTCTGTTATTCTGATTATCTTTTGATTTCCTACTTTCCCACTCCAATCCACTATGATGAATGTGAGATCTTTTTTGGTGTTATTTCTAGAAAGTGTTGTTGGTCTTCATAGAACCAATCAACTTGTGTCTCTTTAGCTTTAGTGGTTGGAACATGGACTCATTATGAGTGCCTGGGATATAGTAAGTACTCGTTAAAAGGTTGTTGAATAAACATGAAAACTCTGCAACATTCAAGACTGCTGATAAATGGAATCAGTTGCTTCCTTATATATTGAGTGTCCCAACTTTGGAAATTTGCAAATAGAATTTAAAGAGCTTTCTCCTAGAGATATGGTAGAGAGGGTAGGAGTGTTAACGGGATGCTCTTTTATATCCCTTTCAATTCTAATTTTAACTCTGTGTCCTCTTACTTTCATTCATTATTCTACATACAGTTTAGAGCTGTGGAGGGACCTGAGGGATTGCATTGTCCCATACATTTATGTCATAGGTGAGAAAATGAAGAAGGAATGGTCTAGCTCAAGGGTGGGGAACCTGTGGTCTCAAGGCCACATGTGGTCCTCGAGGTCCTCAAGTGTGGCCCTTTGACTGAATCCAAACTTCACAGAACAAATCTGTGTTTACAGGATCCTGTGTTACAAATAAGATTTGTTTTGTAAAACTTGTACTCAGTCAAAAGGTCACACCAAAGGACCTACATGGCAACATGTGACTTTGAGGTTGCTGGTTCCCTATCCCTTGGACTCTAGCTAAATGACTTTCCTAACATCACATTATTTGTCAGTAACAGACTAACCCATATTTCCTGAATTCCAGGCATGTACCCCTTCCACCATATTGTGATAGCACTTTCCTCCTTCTATTCTTCTACCACACTGTAAAATCAGTCACAGAATCTCATAATTGTGAAAGAAGTTAGAAATCACCTATTTTAATCCGTACCTAAGATATGTATCCACTACAACATCAAAGAACAAGCATTTATGATTGACTATAATGTGCCAATCACTGTGGTGGCCCTAGGAATACAAATACAAAGAATGGAATCAATCAATCAATAAACATTTATTAAGCTACTACTATGTACCAGGCACTGTGCTAAGCAGTGAAATGAAATATCTTGTCTTCTAATGGGCAGTTTATATCCTAAAATTTCCAACAAGATGTAATGAGATCTATTTTTAAAAACCTTAAATGGAAGAGAACTTAATGACTATAAGGTAACATATTTCATTTTAAACATCCTAGTTGTTAAGAACTTTTCCGTTAGGGAAAACTGAAATCTTAAAAACCTCTACCTCTTTGATCCTTGTTCTCCTAGGCCAGATGTTCCTGAACTTTTGCATGTTACAGGATCCATGGTATCTCAGTATTTTTTTTTCATGGTCCCCTAGACCAAAAACAAAACTAAACAAAACTAAAACAGCTAACAGTTTATATATTAAGTAGTTCGGTCCAAACAACTTTATATTTATGTCCTAGTGACTTAATAGCCATTTAAAAAAAATGATTCATACATATTGAAAGAAAATATATTTTATGTCATTCTTAAATAATCACAATTACTAATGGGATGCAAGTGTCTGTTGGACACTCTTGTATCTTGGTATTAAAAGGGATATTGCTAACTTCATTTCCTGTTCCCCACTGATTTTTGCATGGTATTTTCATTTGATATCAGCAACCATTGAAAACCCAGATTTGCAAATTGTGGGGCAACAAGGTGGGCCAGGAGATAGAGCAAAGGCCCTGGTGTCAGGAGGGCCTGAGTTCAAATATGGCATAAGATACTTGACATTTACTAGCTGTTTGACCCTGGTGAAGTCACTTAACCCCAAATACTTCACCAAAAAAAAAAAAGTACTGTGATAAAGTTTTAACTGTGATTTATATTAAACTAGCAGTTTGTGTTGTATTTCCCTCAACTATTCAAAATTTCTTGGGGTGCCCCTGTGAGTATACTGTGTAAGAGATATATAATTTGGTAACTACAGCTCTAGACCAATCAGAACAAACCTATTCCCTTCCCCACAGGATAGCTACTGAAATATTTGTGGACAACTAGCATGTACCCGCTCTTTCTAGGCTAAGCATCACACTTCCCTTCAAATGATGCTGATAGGACACAGGTTCAAACACCCATATACTATCCAATTTATCTTCCTCAAGACTCCTCATTTATTAATGTCCTTTTTAGAATATAATGCTCATAATGAAGCATGACATACCAACTTCCATTCTCTGGACATTAGAAAAAGCATAGTGATAAACTTATATTGTGGAATTTTTAAGCCTAGATTTTTTTTTATGAGATCACATGCTAAAAATGTGCTTTTATATTCTATTCTCCTCAATCCAAAGGGTAATGGTTAAAATAAATAAATAAATCTAATTTTGACTTTATTTGAAAGAATAAGTTGTTATGAAAATTAATATTATTTTGGATATTGTTTATGACTTCAAATTCCTCAGAGAGTATTTTATATGTAAAATAATCTGCTTGCCAGAGTTTTGACTTCTTATTTTAAGGAAATTTAAATATAGTCCAAGTGACGATCAGTAACTTACGTTGGAGTAAGAGAACAAAAGGAGTTCTGTGTTAGAGAGCCTGAAAGAGACTTTTCAATTCAACATAAGCACTTGTGTTCCAGTAATGCATTTTGGGAAAGGGTGTCTATTTCCCCTTCTCACCCAGCAATTCTCAGGACTTCTGTAGCAAGTGACTAAAAGGCCACTATGGCTGGCAAATGCCCATGCAATGAATGGACAACTTCATTCAAGATTATATTTAACAGGGACTTGAAATAAAGTATTTAATATGGTTTTGTATGCATATGGGCACTAGGGAAGTTTTTGGCTCAATATGAACATGCAAATCTGTCAAAATTATTTCTATTAATTAAGACTATCTTTCTCAATAAATACCCTAAAAAACTACTACAAGAGATGAGATTTGTCAGCAACAAATATAGACACATAAGCGTTCCTAAAAAGAAGATTGGATTGAAATACATAGCAATATTTCCTTGAGATCCCATTAGTTAAACCTTAACTCAAGATGACTGAATCTCCTTGAGAGAAGGGAGAACTGAGCCCATGTGTCCCTCTGTCACCCAAATAAGAGAGTAAAGGGCTGGGGGAGGAAAGAAGATAGCTAACTGTCCCCTCACATACAGAGAAGCATATGAAGAACAAGAGAATTGTCAAGAAGTCCTATATGTTCCTGAATTTCCATCTATCTTTTATCTTGTTTTTGAAGAAGACTAATGGCATTATAAATGGATTTAAGTATGGTAGAGTTGCTCAAATCTTAAACCTCATTCTCTTTTCCAGAATCATCAAAGTCCAGTGGCAGGGCAAAAGTCAGGCAATTGGTGAGGGTCCAGGAGGCAGTGGATGATGTTGGCATCTTTGATGTCTTACCAAGCTCTAAGCACTCCACACAGATTGCTTTAGCAACCTTCACGGCAGTTGGAACAAAGTATTCTTGCCCATTCCACCCAGAGAAGTCTTCACTTGTTTGGGGTAGGCATCACCCTAACTCAATGGGTTTAAAGCCTTTTGGCTACCCTCAACCTGGTTTAACCTGTCTGCAAAGAGATTTGGGTGACATATGGACCCCAAAGTAGGTGAGCAGCCCTAAAAAGGGATCAGCAGAGGTGCTAGTCCTTCCTGAAAACTGCATACACCCCACTTTTTATCTAGTCAGGTTATACATATACTTAGCTTGTTTTTATCTTTTTTCAGTTTATATGCTTGGTTTCTCACCTCCCTTTTAAAGTGGAGGAAAAAAAATGTGTCTACTAATCTTCTGAGAACCAAGAGGGACTTGAAGGTTGTGATAGTAGGAGGCACACTGCTTTTTTTAATGCTGAAGTTTGAACCAAGGATACCCAGCCTACTTAAAAGCAAGCTGCCTTATCATCATTGTTACATGCCCTCTACTGCCTCCCTTGCTCAAGATCAATTGCACATAACATTTTACTTGACTCCATCCTTCTTTTCCTACCCCATACTTTATCCGTAGCATTCTCATTCTATGTTAACAAGCACATAGAGACTATCCCCTGTATTTAAAGCCCTTCACAATCTGACTAGTTTATTTTTGCAGACTTTTTTCTTTAACCTTTTCTCTCACACAGTCTATGTTCTAGCCAAATTAGTTTACTTGCATACAACGTATGCCTTCTCCCTCTCACATCTGGACATTTGGATTCAGTTTCCCTGGTTGTTCTAGCTCCATGTCTTCTTATTCTAGAATTCCTAGCTCAATTCAAAGTTTAGCTTATGTGTCATCTCCCACAAGGCCTTTCCTGATTGTTCAAATTGTTAGTTTTAAACCCACTCCTTCATCCTGAACAAAACAAAACAAAACTTTCTATTTTAAAATGTGTATGTATTAAATTCCTTTGGTTGAATATAAGTTCCTTGAGGGCAGAAGTTACTTAGAATTTACTTGTGTATGTAGAATTTCAGGAGGGGAGATAATGATGATAATTTTGATTGTATAATGTATATTTGTGGTGACTAGCTGTTCTAATCAAAACTATAAGCACAAAAATAGATTCATAGGGATTTTTAACTGGCAGTTAATTTTCCTAAAACAACATATGCTTAAAAAATGCTGAAAAGTTTTCTAAGAAGGAATGCAACCAAATGACAGAAATTAAGGAATACTTGAACTGTCTATCAAAGTAAGGAGGTTGGTTTTTAAAAATCATACTAAAACTTTCACATTCAATATATCCTCCATTAAGCAAGTCATGCTAAAAGTCTAGATAATAATTTAATTTATGCTGCTATTGATTAAAACTATGTACAACTCCTCAATACATCTTGTTTTCAAAGCTACTAATGTGCCATCTAAGAAAATTGGGTTCATAATTGTATGACCCCTATCTCAGTTTTTATCAAGCTCTGTCTGTATTACATAGATGAATCATTCGCTACATTTAGCACACTTGGCACTCATAAATATTTTGGTACTTCTAAAAATCAAAGTCACCATTAAAGTCTTGTTATGATTGAGTAGGTTTAGTTCCAAAGGATGTTTGATAGACTTTGAAGGAAATTCCCAAGGAGGACACCTAAGATTGTTTTATGCGATGGTACCATTGGGGGATCACTATATGACTGTATAAGGTCTTAAAGGCAACAATTGTAATTTGAATGCACATTTTTTAATTCATTTGCTTAAAATACCTTTCATATTATTTATTAGTATACCACATTTTTGGTGGTTTGAATCAGACTTATAATTTGTATATAACTATTAATTGGCTTATGATTTTATTGTTATAGGGAAAGCCCAATGGGAATACTCTCTACCAATGAATACTGTTCACTGCTACAAGACTTATGGTCATATAAGGAGACACCTCAGTACAGGAGAAAGATCTTTAAAGTCAGAAGACTATGGTTTAAATCCTGTCTCTGTTGCTTCCTACTTGTGTGGCTTTGGACAAGTCATTTAACCTATCTAGAGCTGAATTTCCTCATGTGGAAAATGAGGCAATTAGATTAAATGGTCTCTAAGGTCTCTTCTAGTGATGGAACTATCATCTGCTCATATTATATAAAGCAGTCCAAGGTCACACAGCTAATATATATCAGGACTTGAACTTATGTTTTCTGGTAACAACTCTTTATTCATTTCATCAGGTTGCCTCCTACCTCATATATCATCAATTTAATTTATTATTTCAAAAAAAAAACTGACCAGGTGGCAGAATAGAAGGAAATTATTTTACTTTCTGTATTCTCTCTCTCTCTGTCTCTCTCTTTCTGTGTGTGTGTGTGTGTGTGTGTGTGTCTCAATCTCCCAAGGAACAAGTTTCAAATAAGGCCTATCCCTGAAAGAGAAGGGTTTCCTCAGTATCCTAGGTCAGAGAAAGAGCATGGACCAATGGAAAGGGCACAAGGAAAAAATAGTCTTGGTAAAGGAAGGACACCAAGAGCAAAAGAAGTTGCTCAGGGGTAAAAAAGGCCTTCAACTTTGGCCAGCCTCTGGAATAAGGGAGACTTGAAGATTGGTTCCTGAGATCTCAGCACCAAAACATGTGTAAACAAAAGGAAATAAAGGATTTTTGTACAGTCAGGATGCATTAGACAAACCCAGAAGAGGAAAATGACTCAAAACCACAAACTCAAAAGTACAATCAAAACCACAAAGAAATAAATATTGCTTATCACAAGATCGATTAGAAAAAAATGCAAATTTTAAAAAATTTTGAAATGATATTTTTTTAAAAAAATATGAAGGAATAACAGAAATTAGCAGTTTAATACATAATGTACAAAACCTAATCCTAGTAAAAGACTTTAAAATTAGAATGGACCAAATAGAAATTAATGACTGCCAACAATAAGTATTAAAACACAATTAAAAGACTAGAAAAACAGAAGAGAATATAAGATAACTAAAAGTAACAACAAAAACAAAACAGAACAAAACAACAAAAGACCTAAAAAAAGAAGGGAAAGGGTCACAAATAATTTTGATTACATTTTTAAAAAATATACAAAGCCAATTCAGTTAAGATTAGAAGGGAAACAATTAAGTGCTACACATTTCTCTGATTAAAGTCTTGTTTCCAGGATGTAAAATTAATGGACTCAAGTTTATACGAATAATAGTCACTTCCCAAATATAAATGAACTAAGAATATGAATACATAGTTCTCAAGGGATGATATCTGGGATATAGCACAGCAATATGAAAAGATATACCAAGTTCCTAATATTTAGAGAAATGTAAATTTAATGCAATTCTGAGGTTCCTCCTTACATCAATTAGAAGGCCAAACATGACCAAAAAAGGAACTCTTTACCCAGTTATATTGTTGCTAGACTTGTAACCAAGGAGATAAAAGAAAGACAAAAAGATCTTATATACACAAAATATTTATAGAAGCTCTTTTTTGTTGTGAGAAAATAAAGAACCAGAAAACTAAGAGATGTTCATCAAATGGGTAATGGTTGAACAAATTGTTATATGTGAATATTATGGAATACTATTGTGCTATAAGGAATGAGGAAAAGAATGGTTTCAAGGAAATATGGAAAGATTTGTATAAACTGACATAAAGGGAATTGAGAATAATTAGAAGAATAACATATTATAATGACAGTATTGTAAAAATTAACATTTTGAAAAACTTGATAACAATCATTTCATAGGACAGATAAAGAATGCTCTCTACCTCATGATAGGGAGATGGAGGACTAATATGTAGACTTAGAAAATACATTTTTGGATATAACCAATGTGGAAATAGTTTTCTTGAATGTTCTTATATATAAGGCAGTTCTGCATTTCCTTCTTTTCCCCCCAATGATTGGAGGGAGGTGTGTGTGTGTGTCTGTGTGTCTGTGTGTAGAAAATGAAATAATAATTGAAACAGTAGCATATGAAAATATATTTAGTGCATTAAGATTTAGTAAGAGCTGTGAGGTTTTGTTTTGTCTTTTTCTTTTTAAAATTACACAATAAGTTAAAAATGAAATGGAGAAAAGTGAAAGCTATTGATATTTGCTTCAAGAATCAAGATGATGCAAGAGAGAATTCTGGGAAGGTGGCAGAGTAGGTCAGAAAATTCAAGCTCTCAAGATTTTCCTCCACAAAAGAGATAAAATAGCACCTCGGGGTGAACAAAGTGTGGGTAAAAATAAATAAAAATAGGGGTGAAACAGGGGTCTTCCTGGGACAGTTAAAAATTATCAGAAGAAAAATTCCAGGACAAAGTTCAATCCCTGTGAAGAGTAAACAACTCCAGGCTAGGGTCCAAGGTAACAACAAGCAACAAGTTGCTTAAACAATGTGTGGCAAGCCCTGGATTTAGTTGGTTTGGGAAGCTGCCTCAGCCCCAGCCACAGGAATAGTGAAGGGAGTTAGGCATCTGAGCCAGAGAGGATTGAGAGAACCTCTGCTAACAAGAAACACTGGACATAGCTGTGCTTCAGGGGCAAGAAGGAACAAGCAAATCCCCAGTGAGTGCAGTGAGGCAGAATACCTCTGCTTGTGGGCACTTAAAGGAGGCCAGAGGTTTAGTTTGGTTCCAGGCTAGAGGGGAGAACTGAAGATCTAGGGCAAGAGGCACTATCCCCTATACCCAGGGCTAGAGGTAATTACAAAATTTAAGTTCTTAGTACAAAAAAATGCATAGGCAAGGTAGAAAGAATCCAAACATAGAAGGTTATTATGGAAATAGAAAAGACTGGGGTTCATCTTCAGAGGAAGATATTGAAGCAAAGAAATACTCTTCTATCCCAAAGAATGTCAAATGGTCAATTGCCGAAAAAGAATTCATAGAAGAACTTAAAAATTTTTTTAAATCAAATGAGAGAGATGGAGGAAAAACTAAAAAAAAAAAAAGAATGATCCAAGAAAAACAAGCAGATTATGAAAGGAAAGTCAACCAATTTGAAAAGGAGGACCAGAATATTGAGGAAGAAAATGACACCTTGAAAATTAGAATTGGGCAAGGTGAAGCCAATAAAGTTACAAGAGGCCAAGAAATAATTAAGTAAAATATGAAGAATGAAAAAAAAATAGAAGAGAAAGTAAAGCATTTTATAAGAAAAACAACTGATCTAGAGAGCAGATTAAGAAAAGAAACATAAGAATAATTGGACTACCTGAAAGCTATGATAAAAAAAAGACTCTTGATACAAGACTAAAAGAAATAATTAAAGAAAATTATCCTGAAACATTAGAATGGGGGAGGCTGGGGAGTAGAAACAGAAAAGCAAAAGCTATCAATTACCACTTGAAAGAGATCCCATGAGCAAAACTCATAGGAATATTATAGTCAAATTCCAAAACCCCAGCTCAAGGGTAAAATTTCAAAAGCAACAAGAAAAAAAAATAATTTAAATACAATGGTGTCACAATTAGAATCACACAAGACCTAGTAGTGTAGACACTAAAGGACAACAGGTATTAGAACACTATATATCAAAAAGCAAAAAACTGAGGCTCTAGCCAAAAATATTATAACCAGAAAAATTAACCATAATCCTGAATGAAAAAAATAAACATTTGATCAACTGTTAGATTTTCAAGACTTTTTTTTTTTAAATATGAACTTAATGGAAGATTTGACATACAAAAGCCAAGAGAAAAATAAGGTACAACACAAAGACTATTAAAAGGGATTAAATCGGGGTGGCCAGGTGGCATAGTGAATAAGAGCGTGGCCCCGGCATCTGGAGACCCAGGATCGGTTCTGGCCTCAGATACTTGGCACCCACACAAAATAACTGGCCATGTAACCTTGAGCAAGTTACTTAACCCAAATTGCTTTAAAAAAAGGGGGATTAAATAAGGATAGTTTACTTTTTGTATATGCAAAATGTAAAACATGTGTCTAAGATTGTCATTAGTAATTAGTGAGAAAGGTAAATGAGTGTGATATGACTTTAAAAAGTAAAACCATTTAGGTACAGCTAAAAAGAGTAATTATTTTATACAAATGAGGTGCAAGAGGAAGAACTGATACAGAGGAATTAGATGGGGGAGGAGGGTAGTTCTGGTAACCTTCTTGCAGAAAAAAATAAAATGGTAAGGGCATAAGGGGGTGGGGAGAGATCAAAGGGAGGGATCTCTAGTGGGGAGAGTGAAGGAATAAGTGAAAGTGGGGTGTAGAAGCATGTTTAGTTTTATGGGAATGGGAGGATAGGGAAGGGGTCCTTGGAGGGGGTTAGGCTAAGTAATAGGAGGACAAGGCAGTGGGTAGAAGTAAAGTAAAGGAGTCAAGAGGCATAGGAAATAAAACACTAGCACAAACATTGAAACAAAGATCAGGAGTAGTATTTTTTTAGGGTAAGTGTATGTATATATGTGTATATGTATATATATATATATGTATATATATATGTATATATATATATACATATACATATATATCAAAATATATACACAGTTAATTTTAGCCTTCTTGGGGATGTGGAGAGGAAGGGTGAAAAAGGAACAATGAAAAAAGTACACAGCAGAGAACAAAAGAAAACTTACAAAGAAGGAAAGAAAAGATGGACTGCTCTCTACTTAATATGTAGTGTTTATCATACAAGCTTTCTTGAAACGGAAATTTATCATTACATATTTTGAATCCTCTCATATGTTCTGCTATACACATGACATGGTTTGTTTTCTTGCTTTGTATTTAAGTTTATGATTTTTTTTCTTTTCTCTATTCTGTACTTTTGTTCTGGTGTTTGAGTTAAAATAGAATTTTAAAAAAGAAAAGGGAAGGATGAACAAAAAAAAGAACCAAGATGATGGATGAGATAAAAAATATTAAATTATTTTTGCCTTCAGGGTGAAGTGAATGAATTGGTAAGTGGAACAGAGGCAATAATTGCCAATTGTAAAGTACAAGATTGTCCTACATGGTGTCAACCTTGAGCAATATTTCTAAGTGTATGTACAACTATGATTTTGACCAATTATCCTAACAGTTTTTGTTGTTCAGTATAGCTGATTCTTGATGCTAAAAAGGTAATAGTTCAATTTAATGGCCCAATCCATTAATCCATACTTATTAAATGGCTTTGTATATGAGGCACTCTGCTATGAATGGTAGGAAGTATCAGGAGGTATTGTTCCTATTCCGACTTTCAGAGGAATTACTGAGAATACTGAGAGTAACTAAATAGTTGGAAAGACTGTTCCCTTAAACCAATATTCAGTAATCATCAATTTGTATAAGGTATTGTGCTAGGCATTAAGGGATGATGAGTGAAGTACTTTGGCATCTGTACAGAGCATATAATCTACTAAGGGAGATAAAAGATGTACAAAGGAAATTAAAATAAAATTATAATGTATTGAAGACTTAGTTGAGGGCAGTTAGGTGGTAGAGTGGATAAAGTGCTGAACTTGGAGTCAGGATGACTCATCTTCCTGAATTCAAATCTGGCCTTAGACACTTACTAGCTATATGACCCTGAACAAGTCATTCAACCATGTATCCCCCAGTTCCTCATCTATAGCATGAGCTAGAAAAGGAAATGGAAAACTACTCCAGTATCTTTGCCAAGAAAACTCCAAATGGGGTCAAGAATAGTTGGACATGACTGAACAACAAGAAAAAGGGTTAGAGGAGATCCAAAAAAAAAAAAAAGCATTGAGAGAAGGAAAGATTAGCTCTTATTGGAAACGTCTGGAAGTTTTCATGGAGGAAGTAGTACTGAACTGGATCATTGCAGCAGCAAGCACCCTAGCTTGGATATCCAAGATGGCTGCTAGCACAGGTTCCTATATCTGCTTTTCTAAAGGAAAGCAACTCAAAATGGGTTAACAATCTTGCTTTAATCAAACATGTCATTTACCTAGTTCAGGGGGAAAAAGTCAACACCCCAAACTTCAGAGAATACAAACAGAGATTATAAGTAGACAAAACAATACAGGCAGAGAAGCAGATCAGCAGACAGGCTTCCATCTGTCTCACCATTACATCCATACCTATTCAGTTATCAGAGAGGGAAGCACCAACATCTGGGTTTTCAAAGCCATGGGGCTCAATGGCTGCCCAATCTCATCTGGTCAAATCACACAAATCTTCTCAAAGTGAGCCCCAAAATGAAATCTCACCCCAGGGTATATCTAGCCTTCTTGGTTAAAGAATGTCACAGCCCTCTTGACCCATTACCCAATCACAAAGTAACTAGGTGTGGGCATTCCTGAAAAACAAGCCTCCTGCCATAGGCTTGATGTGACCACATTCAGCCTATTAGGGGGCAGAGTATATTTTCAAATCAAGGAAGGTTCTCAGAGTCACTTAAGCCTATCAAAGGGCCAAGGGGCAGGGAAGATCTTCAGATTCCCATTCCCATAACAATCATGAAGGATTTCAACAACCAATGGTAAGGAAAAATAAGAGGGAATTAGAGCTACATAGGGTGTTAGAATTCACTAACTGCCTCTGACAGAAAATATTTAGATCATTAATAACTTTTATTGTGTCATTAACCACTTTGGTGATCAGGCAAAGCTTATAGACTCCTTATATTTTAAATGCACAAAATAAAATCTGTAGAATTACAAAGAAAATCTACTATGTTGAAATACAGCTATAAAAACATTAAGGTACACAGTGTCTGGTATATAGAAAGCAGTTAATAAATACCTATTAACTGTAAAATAAACTTCATGTAATCCAGTTTAAGAATGCCTGACTTAGAGGGAAGGGTAGTGAAGAAATAAAAGAAAAAAAACTTTATATAACTTTGTTGTATATTTAAAAGGAATAGCAAGTTGTATATGGTAGAATTGCAGTTTCATATGAAATCATCTTTTTTATTATACTATGTTATGAAAATGCATGTTTTATTCTATAAATTAAAATATATAAAAAAAGAATGCCTGATTTAGAGCCCAGATTAAGAATCCTAGATTTATGTTGTTGGTTTTACAGGTATGCTTTATAGAAGTTGTATACATTTTTTTAAATATCATTTAATAAGCTTTTCATTTTATTGACACAAACTAGAGAAATATGCTACACTAGAATACTATTAGATTTGGAATTAGAAGATCAAATCTTGGGTCTTCCATTTACTGTGTTGGTAGTCAAACCATTTAACCACTCCTCTCCGTTTTATTATTTGTAAAAGGGACAATCTTCTCTAGATGTCCTCTATAATCTATTTTAGTTCTATATCTAGTGTCCTATGATATCCACATAATTGAAATACACTGTTTTATTGTTCTACTCTTCATAATGCATTCCCCCATTCTCAAATTATAAACTGCTTGTCTATGAAAATTGTTTCTTAAAGTTTTTTTCAGCTTCCACATGGTACCCAGATCTAGAGCTAATCGTTTAGGTAGACAAAGTGATTTCTTATATGCTATGATTTTTTTTTATGTGCTGTGATTTAAGAAATATTTGTTACTGTGTCTGAAATCCCACCATTAGAAATGTTTTTCTTGGGACAGCTAGGTGGCCCAGTGAATAGAGCACCAGCCTTGAAGTCAGGAGGACCTGAGTTCAAATTTGGCCTCAGACACTTAACACAAAAACTAGTCAGGTGACCTTGGGCAAGTCACTTAACCCCAATTGCCCTAAAAAAAAAAGAAATGTTTTTCTTTGGATTAAGCCTATGTGTTCTGATTCATCTTTACTGATAAGCAAACATCCTTTGTTCATAAATAGGAGGCATTATTTTTCATAAATGCCATTTAGGATGAAAGACGTTAGGGGATAAGAGAAGCCTGATCCTTAGAAAAGGAGTTACTGCTGAATGGAGAGGAATGAGAATACGAACCTATAAAAATCTGTTTCACTATTTTCCCCTCTGGGACAACATTGTAGACACTAAAACAACATTTTTTTCCTTTGGTGTCAGAAATATTGATATGTGACAAGCCTTTCTGTCTTAAAATCACTTAAAAAGAAAAATAAAAGCTAGGAAACATTCATATAATTGGTTTGTATTTGGAAATGAACAAATAATTAAAAGACCAAATTAAATACAGTTAAGATAAAAAAAATACTTGCAATTGCAAAAGTCATGACAGTTTCACTTTAATTACTTCATTTTTATGGTTTAGGAAAACTGTATGTCATTGAGAATGAAGATTTATTTTAAATTCACTGTTTTTTCATTCAGAGCTTTGAATTTCACACTGAAAGGAAAAGTCCTTATTAGTGTTTATTGGAATGTTTGGTGTATTTGTACTTGCCATATATATGTGTGTATGCTCTTTCATTAAAACATTAACTAATTAACTTTGTAAACAATTTTTTTTTTAAGCAATCGGGATTAAGTAACTTGCTCAAGGTTACACGGCCAGTTATTTCTGGGTGTGGTGCTGAGTATCTGAGCCCAGATTTGATCTCCAGGTCATCCCAACACTGGAGCTGGTGCTCTTACTAGCTGAGCCACCTGGATGCCCCTTTGTAAACAATTTTTGAGGCAAAAAAGTTATTAAAATATAAAATCTACTTACTATCTATTCATTTCAAATCTGTTCCATGTGACCATAAAGGTCACTGATTTTTGCTTTGCTACATACAACACTATGAGGGGCCATAGTCTCCAGTTTCCAGAGAAGAATCAAATTTTCCTAAAGCCTTGATGCAATAGCTTTATGAATCTACAAAAGAAAATAAACAAGTTGGGGAGAGCTAGGTGGCACAGTGAATAGAGCACCAGCCCTGGAGTCAGGAGAACCTGGAGTCAAATGCAGTCTCAGACACTTAACACACAAAAAAGACTAGCCATGTGACCTTGGTCAAGTCACTTAACCCCAGTTGTCCTACCTTTCCCTTCCAAAAAGCAAAAAACAGAAAAGAAAAGAAACAAGCAAAAAGATTCCAAAGAATTTTAAAGTCAATGACTACTTTGTATAACAGTCAAGTCCTGGTAGGTTTCTTTGTTTTCCTAACGTACCATTGTGCAATAGTAGTGGATAAAAAATACTGACAGATTATTCTACTGTTCTAGAGTTTAAATTCATGCTGGATACTTAGAGCAAGGCTGGTCCAATTATTGGTATTGCTACATTTGTTTCTTCTGGTTTCTACTTGAGAATATAATTATTATATTAGTTGATATCAAAAATGTTTTTTTTTCTAAAAGGATTATGTTTGAGAAGAAAATAAGAGCTGAGATGCTTGGGAAGAAAAATAATCAACATATCTGGGGAATGAGCAGAGTTCTTAGGAACAAAGCCCTAGACTTTTCAGTTCATAGGAATTAGAAACCCAGAATTTCAAGAATACCTGTAAGTCATAAATGCAGGAAAGTCACAAATATATGTAAACTGTATATAATAGAACTTGGTACTCCTATGCCCCCAATATTAAAATATTCTATATGGAACTCTTGTTTTGTTTAATCAATGAGTTTATTCTCTCCAGTGATACAGACTGCAAACCCATGCTTGTTGAGTGGAAAGAACAATTATCCTAGAGTCTGAATCCCTGGGTTTAATTCTAGCTTCTGTTAGCTCCTACCTAAGTAACCTCCTAGGTAGCCTAGGGCTAGTTACCTAACTTCCCTGGGTCTTGTTTTCCTCATCTATAAAATAAGAGGTTTGTACTATGTGGTCTCTACCATCACTTCCTGCTCTAAATACATCACTCTGTAATACTTTTTGATTTTTTCCAATAAATCCATTGTGGTATATTTTTTTCATGTGTATGATCATGTTGATAATGGTAGTAGGAATCAAACTTGAAAATTTTTAGAACTGTCTCAACTACTCTTCCCCTTTAATCACTAACTTTAATGGCCATTTTGAGGAAATCAAAGTTACTTCTGGTTTTCATGGATGAATAGATACTCCTGTTTAAGAGAGAGGTAAATAATAAAAGCTTACATTCAAATACATTTTTTTCCCCTGAAGCAGTGCAGCCAACCAGTTTTAATTAACCCACTTGTAGAACCAGCATTTCCTTGAGGCCAAAGAATATGAAGCCCAGAAAACAAAAGGATTATTTAATGGACTCTGGTTCAACCATCTGGAATGTATTCAGAGAAGTAGAAGTTACAGACAAAATAGGACTTGAATAAGAATATATTTTTTCCAGGTCGGAGTGTCTTTACTCCTTTTCTTACATTTAAATGATACTATTCAAACCTGTATTAAACAGGCACAGTTCTTTGCTGCATTTACATGTAAATAAGACTCTTAGGGGCGATCATATGTTTTTGTCTAGTCAATTCCCTTTCAATAAGAAAAGAATATGCATTCTTTTAGTTAGAATATGATGCCTCAGTATTAGAGAATCTTTTGGAGAGATGTACATCTTATTATTGGGACTTGAAACTACATTGAGTGTTAAAATGAGCATCTAAAAATTAAACAAATTCAGCCTATTATAAACCCTTAGAGTATTCAAAAGGTTATAAATGCTAATAAAGGCTAAAATCTCTAGATACTTTTTGCAAAGACTTAATATTATTTTGTTTGGTTAGGGATAGTTCCAACAAATTTTGTTGAACTTTTAAAATTGTCATTTTTCTCTTTCATGTAGAAATAATTTAATGTACTTGATATTCTGAGTTTTTAAATACTAAATATCAAAATGTTATTCATACAATGAAAATATTATTTCAAGATCTATAGTTAAACAATAGTCTATCATTTCTTCTATGTCATGGTGTCTGTTTTCTCTATATTACTGACTTTCCTCTGAATACAACTCTATTCTGTTAATGACCTTCCAAAAATAATTGCCCAGAACTGAATTCAATGCTATAAAAGTATTAGTATTAGACATCTTCTGACTAAGGCAGAGTACTACCTTCTTTTTCATTCTGAGTACTATACTGCTATTAATGTCATCTAAGATAACTTTAGCTTTTGTGAAGGCAACATTACACTGCTTACTTAATTTGAATTTGAAATCTACAGAAACCTCAGTCTTTTTCACAGGAACTGTTGTCAACCACTGCTTCATTTATCTTTTACTGGTAGAATTAACTTTTTTTAAAATGAGAGAAAATTTCCATCTTATTAGATATGCTGTGTTTCTATACTGCTGATATATTTTTTTGGATCTGGGTTCTGTCATCCATGGTGTTAATAACCGTTCCCAGCTTACAATATGGTATCAAAGTATGGTAGCCTGCTGATGAAGACACATTTGGAATGATAGGTTTGACACTTCATTTTGATGGCTATGGGGGAAAAGGTTGGAGAAGGGAATGAACATATCACATCTCCCTAAGGTTTTAGGCTTTTTTATTTAGTCAACCATTTTTTTTCTTTTCTTACTATTGAGGAAGTACTGAATATTTATGTTGATAATAGTCTTTGGGGATTATCCAAGAAGCAAACTTTATAAACTTAGTGAATTAAAGTTATTATAATTTTTAATACAGCTAATCTTAAAATCAGGTAAAATTATCTGTGTTTTGTGATGAAGCTTTGCAGTAGAATGAAGGTTGATATTTTTCTTTTTCAGAAAACTTTGCTAATTGTTTTTCTATACCACCATTTTTCTTCTTGGAAGAAATTTTATGCTGGCAAAGGACAATAAGCTTTTAGTAAGAGAAGGGGGGAAAAAGGCAAAATGGTTATTTAAGTACACTTGGGAAATTTTCTTCTATAATTACGTAACTTTCCAGAAAGGTATTTCTCTACATTTTTTTCTTTTTTGTGATTTTTCTTATTTTTTGGTCATATTTTCTTTGAGGTTTCATTGAAACAATGAAACAATATTTTACTGTCTTCAAGGGGTCATCATCATATTTCCTCTAATAAAATTTAAGCCTCTTGAGAACAGGGGCTTTTTCATTTCTTTTTTTTTTTTTAATCTCCAGTGCCTGGCATATAGCAGGCACTTAAAATGCTTATGAAAGGAATGAACATGATCTAACTGAAAAGCTTTTTGAAGTCCTTATTCTACTTTTTATGACATGAATACATCCCAGGAACTTTGAAAAGCACATGATAAATATTATCTCATTTGAGTCTGTACCCAACAATAGTAAAAATACTGTTTTTCCAGTTTTAAAGTTGAGGAAATGAGGTAAATAGAGGTTAAGTGACTTACCCAGGTATGACAGTAATGGGATTTAAAGATCCTCCTGTATTGGCTTGATTTTTGGGTTGAGTATTGAAACCCAGAGCCTGTGAATCCCACTTGTGGGATGGACTTGTTGACATGAAAAGAGAGGGCTGAACTGGGAGGAGCTGGTACCCAGGATTTATAGAGGCTCAAGCAGAGACAGGCAGAAGAACTTTTGAAAGCAGCATCATGGAGGTAGAGAGAGAGAGAGAGACAGAGAGAGAGAGAGAGAGAGAGAGAGAGAGAGAGAGAGAGAGAGAGAGAGAGAGAGAGAGAGAGGATTGCTGAGGGCCAGTTGGAGGTGCCCAGGACTTTTGAGAGCTGCCAAGAACTAGGAGACATGACTGTGATGCCAGCATTTTGTCTGTCTGTTTTGATGTTGTTTTGCCAGATTTGTCCGCTGGTGAAGGATAGTGCTGCTGTTGCAGAGG
Source organism: Petaurus breviceps papuanus (assembly GCF_028583685.1). Taxonomy (NCBI): domain Eukaryota; kingdom Metazoa; phylum Chordata; class Mammalia; order Diprotodontia; family Petauridae; genus Petaurus; species Petaurus breviceps. The sequence goes on from NW_027187460.1 coordinate 44,703,186, forward strand.
TCCTGAAACCTGGCTGTTTGTTTAGAAGCCCTGAAGAAGGATTTTCTTGTTGTATGTTTACAGAAATCCTGGAAGAGGGTCTTGCTGATGTTTTCAGGGGTCCTGAGAATGTTCTGCAGGCAGAGAATGAATTGATGAGGACACTGGCAATGTATCTTGTGGCCTTGTTAAGCTTTGTCTCCCCAGGAACAGACTGCTGAGAACTTGTCTTGGGTCAAGATGAAGAAAAGACTTCTCTTTGGGTATTAAATGCTGTGATGATGTCTTAATCTTGTTGTAGCTCAGGGGTAGATGGCCTTTGTGCTCTCTACTGCCCCTTTTGAGAAGGTGCTTGGCATTAACTGTGGATAATTGTAATTCAGTTGTGATCCAGGGGTGGGAAACTTTTGACTTTTTTGTGCTCTGTGACTGACCAAATGAAGGTATTTTGTTTATGATTGGAAACTAATCTCCATTTGAGAAGAGGGACTTTGTGATTGACTAAATGAATGTACTTCTCAGGGGTGGGGTAATATTCAGAAATTATTGAATTATACTTGGTGAATGCTATATTTTGATTTTTTTCTATTCTGTGAATGTGTTGCCTTAATTTGTCACTGAATAAAATGGAGAGTTACTATGCTGGTATTCTGAACCTTGGAAGTTGCCTTTGCTTGGCATTATACCAGGGTCATATAGCTAGTAAGTGCCTGAGGTCAGATTTGAACTCAGGTCTTTCTGACTCCAGGGATACAACTGGAGCCTGGCAGTTTTGGTTTTTTTTAATGTGTAAATAGGTACAACAATGCCTATAGTAATTAACTTACAGGCTTGTCATGAGGATTAAATAAGATCATATAAAGTACTTCACAAACCTTAAAGCTGTAGCTTAATATTAAGTCAGTATATTTAAATCTTCACTGATCTCACCTCTTCCCACTCTTCCCTGTAGTTACTGTTCACTACTTCAGTTTTCCTTGTACTGTAACTCATTTGTGCACATGTTGCTCTTTGAGAGCAGCTATCCTCATGTTTGTACCTTTACATTCCCAGTATTAGCACAATAAAGTTTTGGTGGATTGAATTGGATTAAAAAGTGAGCCATATATGCTTTCACTCAGTTCACTGGCAAAAAAAAAATATTAAATGGACAAGGGTCAAAGAATGAGCCACATGATTTTTTTTTTCACTAGAGATATCCTTAAAGGTTGATATTAATCCATTTCACCATTGCTCTTAGGTTCTAGTTATTCAATGAGTTACAACTTCACTTAACAAAACTACCATTGTCCCATATATATGTTATTGTTGTTGACAATATATTATTATGAGAAATTGTTACATCTTGTTGACATCCAGATATGTACTATGAAACACATACACACACACATATAGTGATATTGGCCTCCTTGCTTTTCCTCACACAAGACAATGTATCCCCCAACAATGGGCATTTTCACTGCCTGTTCCCCATGCCTGGAACTGTCTCACTCCTCTTCTCTACTTTCTAGATTATGAATTTTCCTTCAGGTTTCTGCTAAGAAGTTCAGGTTCTTCCTTCTGCAAGCCTTTCCTTACCTTTGATATCATCTCCAATTCTTGTATATATTTTCATTGTCATAGTTTTTTATCTATTGTCAGCCTCCATTTGATAGTGAGTTTCTTAAGAACACAGATTATTTGTTTTTATTTGATATTTTCGGCTTGGTCTTTCTTTGTATCCTCAGTACATAGCTCAGTTCTTGGCACATAATAAGTACTTAATAAATGTTTGCTGACTTGTCTTAAAAATATTCATAGCAAAAAGGAAATGAAGAAATTCTCATTTAACATGTTCTTGATGAACCTAAATTGGCTATGATCTTCATTTCCATGTATAAGTGTTCACAATCTATCCTTTTGATAATATATTATAGAATTTTGCTAATTATTGAAGAAAAAGTTGCCATTCTATTCCTTGATAACTTTACCATCTTTCCATTTTTTGAAAAGCAGCATAGCATGTTTTTATTTCCAGACCTGTGTAATGGGAAGGTAAATTTTTTAAATCTTCCCTGCCCCTAGGCTAAAGTGCACCTGGAGCCTCTGGTGGGAGGCTTGTTTCTCAGGAGATACTTTTTGATTGGTCAGTGGGTCAAGAAGGTTGTTACATTCTCTGAGCCAGGAGAAGGCTATATAAACCCTGATTTGAGGCTTTGTTTTGGGGCTCACTTTGAGAAGTGTTGTGTGATTGGACCAGAGAGACTCTGGGAAGCCATTGAAAGCCCCCCAGTTTTGAAAAACCCAGATGTTGATGCCTCCCTCTCTGGAAACTGTGATTTGGTATGGATGTTATGGTTGGACAGTTTGGAGGCCTGTCTGTTAAAATGTTCTTGTAACTTATGCTGTAAAATCTGTATACTCTGAAGTTCGGGGTGCTAACATTTTTCCCCTGAACTAGGTAAACGATATATGTTTGACTGATTAAAGTAAGCTTGTTAACCCATTTTGAGTTGCTTTCCTTTAGCAAAGCAGATCTAAGAACCTGTGTTATGTAGCCACCCTGGGGATGCTGGGGTGCCTGTTGCTACAACCTGTGATACATGTCTCATTCTATCAACACTTTTTCAAGGTCCCCAACGTCTCCATAAACATAATGTTTGGTTTTGTTTTAAATGACATAGTTTGTCTGGATCCATTGACTTGGGCTCATTCAGGATAACAAGGTGATTTTAAAGAATTATTTCACTTGCCTTAGGGTTTAATTTGCTATTAATCTTTTTGTTTTGTTTTACCCTGTGCCTCCTTATTTCTTCTCATTAAAAAAAATAAATTCTAGGATATACATATCACTCCTTTCTAAGGTTTTATTTAGGCTTTTTACTTAGTAAGTCAATTTTCCTTTTCCTGCTATTCAGTATATACTCCATATTTATACCCATTGATAATGACCATTCGGAATTATGCAAAGAAGTCAACTTCATAACTAAGCGATTAAAACTGTTATCATTTTTAATGCAGTTAATCTTATAATCAAGTAAAGTTATCTTTGTGTGTCATGATGAAGCTTTTCAATGGAAGGAAGGCTGATGTTTTTCTTCTTCAGAAAACTTTGTTATTTTTTTTAATTTTTAATTAACTACAACATTATTTTTTCTCCTTGGAAGAAATTATATGCTGGCAAAGGAAAACAAGCTGTTAATAAGAGAAAAAAAGCACCTAGTTAAATCACAACAACAAAATGGTTAAGTCCTACTTCCCACTTAAGAAATTTTTTAATAAATAATTTTTCACAAAATTATTTTCTCTTATTTCCCCCTTTTTGTGATATCCCCTTGGAAGTTTCAAGGAGACAGTATTTACATTTTACCATCTGTAATCATTCCATCATCATCATATTTTTTTTCCTATAGAATGTAACCCCCTGAGGACAAGGGAATTTGGCATTCCTTATTTTGATATCTCCAATTCCTGGCACATAATAGATGCCTAAAATGCTTATGGAATGAATGAATATGATCCAACTGAAGGTTTTTGAAGCCCTTATTCTAATCATGATGACATAATAATTTTTTCCTTATATTTGAAGGATATAAAGAACATAAAATTATCATGTTATCTTACAGTCCAATATTCTATCTCTGTTAGTTTTGGCAGATGAAGTTTTGTGGTAGAACTAGATTGCAAAACATCAACTTCAAATAGATAAAAATGTTTCTAAACACTCTCACTGCCAGTGGGCATAAACATGTTCAATGTTTCTAAACGTGCACTTTATGTGCACAGAATCTTCAGCATAGAGCAGTTTAACTAGCACAAAAATATAGGAATCTCTCTAGATGGAGAAGTTAGTAAAATGGCCAGGAGTAGATTTCATGTTCATTACTGTCTCCTCTAAAAATGTCACCAACATTGATTAGGTTCAAGCCAATCAATTACTCAAATCTACTTTGCTGTGCTAGTAATAGAAAATGGATCATATAAGCCACCTTTAGCTCTCATTCTGCTGTCTAAGACGGGTATATATGATATATGGCATATCTAGTTACTCTAACACTTTCATCAGCATTATCTTCAAGGAACATTTAACATTACATGGCAAGTAAGGATTGCCAACAAGTAGATAACAAAATGTAATTCATCTAAAAACAGAGAAGCACATTCGCTAGATAACTTAAATCTCTTCTTTATGCATATGTGAAGAGCAAATAAATGATATCTAAGCTCTGCATTATAGCGCAAAGAGGGCTGGACCTGGAATCAAGAAACCTGGACTTAAATCCTGCCTTACTATTGTGTGGTCCTAGGAAGTCATTTTGCCATTTTGAGTCTAAGTTTCATCATCTGTAAAAAGGGGATAATGCTACTACTTGTGCTACCTACTCACATGGTATGTAAGCAAAGTGCTTTATGAAACTAAAAGTACTGTGGGAATGTTGTTTCTTATTATTCACATTATTTCTAGATCTAAAATTATCAATTTTCTCATCATAACAAGCAGATAGCACATGTATACTAAATAAGATTTTTAATTATACTTTCTAAGGGTATGAATTATATCTATCGTTTCTATATGTCAATATTGAGAATTGGTTAAATATCATCTTAATTTCTATAGTTCTTCTATAATAACAACATTGTCCTTAATAAATGGTGATATTATAGAACCCATAAAGTGTATTTGCAATTGTGTATGTGTTTCCCTTTTTATAGTAATAGTGATTGATGCTTCTGTAAACATAAGGCCATCTTTTTAACAGGTTTTTGTATACAGTAAGTTTATACAGATGTGAATATTTGCAGGACATGTAGTGGCATGACCCTTTTTGAAAAATTAAAATTGGTTATCACATAAAGGGCAATGGAAAAGTAAGCAATGCATTATGAAGAAAGGATTATGCAGGGAAAACACTGGCATGAAAGATGGCAAAGAATGTACAACTGCAAAAAATTGAGGCAGGTAGGCAGTAATATCCAAGAATAATTGATGGACAGTTCGTATGCTCAGCTCTCCTCCTAGTCTCAGTGTCAACAAGACACAAGGAAAAGTCCCAGAATGATGTATAAATCTCCTGTGATGAATTTCTAGGAGTGTATGAACAAGAGGTTAACAGGATAGCCAAGGATAGATAGGTTGCACGCTGTATCAAGGGAGAGAATAGAGATTATGAATCCATTGGAGGATTCTTAATAGTTCTATGCTCACCTATTTTTACTCTCATACTTAGTAACCATCCTGATTCTTATGTACTGCATTTTAAAAGGAAGATTGTAATGTATCAATAGGAGGGCAATGATAATGATGGGGGGATTTCAAACCATACTATACAAAATGAAGTTGAAGGAATAAAGGATGCTTAACCTGGAGAAAATGTGGGAGTGATAGCTGTATCCTAAAGTTTCAAATGGTTATCATATAGAGGGAAAGATTAAACTTACTGTGGTTGACCCCAGAGGACAGAAGTAAGAGCTGTGGATAGAAATTGTAAGTGGAAATATTTCAGCCCAACACAGTGAAAAACAGTTATGATTGTTGCCAAATTTAACTTGTCATGATTATTGTAGAAAAGATTCATTCTTTGGGGAGGGATCGGGTCAGATGACCTCAGATGTCCATTCTAACTCTACCGTTCTAGGAGTCTTAGATTCTATGAGGCAGTTGACTGGGTTAAATTGTATAGTTTGTGACCATGACGAAGGGAGGAAACTAAATTTTGACCTACAAAGAAATGAAATCCATGACCCTAAACTCCTTTATTACCACAAACCAGCCAAGTGAGCTAGCCAGCATGAGATTATCTAGTATAAAATTTATTTTTTAATTCCCTGACTGGAACATGCAAAATTGCCTCTTTCCAACTTGCTACTCAGCATAGCATCTGCAAGACGTTCCTGAGATTACTGTGCTTAAAAACTGGATGGAAAGAGCTGCTTTAAGGTTATGCTTTCCCTAGTTGTAGACACTATTCTGTTTCCAAATTGAAATAAGTTAATTACGTTCTCTGGGGATCCATTTCCAGAACAGGTGCAGCTGTTGCATTTTCTTTTTTAGAAAGACAATTATAATTACAGGCAACTTGCTTAAGAAGTTGGAATTAATAATGCATTACAGTTTTGAAGCAATGGTAATAATAAAGCAATAAGAAAGGGGAAAAAATGAGAAGGAGCCAGAAAGACAGAGCCAGAGAGACAGAGTCAAAGACAGATGAAACAAAGAGCAATTAGGGAATTTATGTTATTTTTAGAATTTTTTAAATTTACAATTACAAATTTCAAACTTACGATTACATCTTTATCTTAAATAGATCATATATAATATAATGTGCCCAAAATCAGAATAAGCTTTCTTAACAGATGAGTTCCTTGTGGTTGACTGCCTGAGCAAAATCTTGATGCTTATCTTAATAGGAATGCTATAAAGAGAGTGCTGATTTAGAACTGGATGAACCTAGATGACTTCTTAAAATACTGAGATTCAGGCTATTATTGAATATAAATGTTAAAGATATTTTTAAACCATTTATGAAAAGTATGCACTTCCCTAACTATATACACACATGCACAAACACACATACATAATGTGTGTAAATAACTGATATATATATATACATATATGAATATATATATATAGATATATATGATTGAATCATATATATGCAGAAAAGGACTAAGCAGAAAAGGAAGTGTCAGGGTGGAGTATATGAATAGTTGTAGGACAGATTGCAAGATGGTTGGGATGGATGAATATGAAGCTTGGTCTTGGTCCTGTCTAGATATAATGGGTGAGGTACATATTCACTCACTCACCAATAAGGAAAATGTAGCCCCAGGTGAAGGTTCTAAAGTTGGAAGGATTTGTTCCCACAGGGATGAAGACAGCATGATCTCTGGAAATCTGGTCTGGAGAGTGCTGATTCAGGTGGGTGACAGGCAGCAGGGCAGATGGAAAGATGGCTAGGATATAAGGATATTAATCATGGTCTTGGGTCAGCTGGATACAATAGTTTGAATTTGTGTTCATTCATTCACTTTTTGGTGCCACGAGCCTGGCCTTCTTATGATAAAAAGTTAACATAGAAAAAGAATTATATTCTTCCTCATAGTAATAAATCAGGGTGATGGTATTTCATTGGAATAAGCTGGACAAACATTCATGATGGAGGCTACTATGAGCTGTGAATGGGTGGTAATTCTGGAAATTCTTCTAAGTGACCTGTTTCACAATGCAAAATTGAATTTTGTTTGAACCACATTAGAGAAATTGTTGATATGCATGTGTGTGGTTTATTTTTATTTTTTTTAAAGATAGACTGATCTTTGTGCTATCACAATTCCCCACATTTGCTTCCTCATTGTCATTGTTATCCTTTTTTTCTCCCTCTTCAATCAATTCAATAAGGATCTATTAAGTACTAATGTGTTTAATATCTGTGCTGAGGAAAATGAGAAGACAAATGAGAAGGAAACAGTCTCTGCCTTTACGAAACCCACATTCTATCAGAGAAGGCGATATATAGACAATATGGGACAGGAGAGGAAACAGATAAACAATGTTCAAATTCTACCTTGTATGTTTTCTAGCAATGCAACCCTAGTCAAGTTAATTAACCTCTTTGTGCCTCGGTATCCCCATATTTAAAACAATGGACTTAATCTAAATGGCCTTTATGGTCCTTTCCAAATTGCTCATATATAAGTATGTTTCAAATAATATGTTTTTCTAGGAAAGCACTAAAAACCCAGAGATAAGAAAAAGGCTTTCATGTTCCTTTCAGTTTATTTTGCAATTTGTTACTTTTCCACTAATGGATACTTCTGTTTTTTCAATATGTCCATCTTAAGAGATACTCCTTTAGAGTAACAAAATAACTTTTGCAGCAATTAGTTGAAGGAAATTCACCTCAAAATCCTGAACTGCTTTAATGTGACATATTAATTTTATACCATAAATGAATATAATAATTTTTCTGTCAAATGGAACACATATGAACTCTATAACATAAAGTTGATTTTAAAACATTGAAAAAGAATATTGAACAATAATACAAGTTAAATGAAATTGTCCAAAATACCTCACAAAGTTACTCCTTAATAGTCAATTACATGCTCAAAGCCATATATTGATTCTTTAGGCCATCAGGGAACTACCTCATCTACTCTAGCAGTAAACAGTATCCTAGTGACTTTAGTACAGTAAAATGGAGAATTCCTTAGGCCACTTCCTCCTTCTTAGTAAGTTAGTTAAGGAAGCATCTTAATTTTTAAAAGCCATCAAGGTGCTAGTATATTCAATGACACTTTAGTGGCACAATAATGTCATTGTACCTTTTTCATTAGTCTCATTTATCAACAGAGACTGCTTTCTGGACTAGAGAAACTAATTTTTCTTTTAAATTTTGACTTTTATAATAGGATTTGGATCTTCTCTCTTCTTCCTTCTCACCAAGAAGGGATACCTACTTTCCTTAAACTTTGATATCTCTGTTTAGCCTCTTATAAACTTCATCAACCAAGCAAGCATTTATTAAGTAGTTACTGTATGTCAGGCACTAAGGAGACAAAGAAAAAGCAAAAAAAAAGCTCTTAAGGAGACTCACATTATAATGGAGGTGACATAAAAAGTACATATAGTATGCATATGGAGTAGATAGAAGGCAACCTAAGGGGAAAAGGCAATCTAACAGTTAAATAGGTAGGGGGAGGTGGGATGGGGATCCCATAAAAACCTCCTACAGAAGGTGCCATTTGAACTGAGTTTTGAATGGAGCCAAAGATTCTAAAAGGTGGATATAAGCAGAAAGGTATACTGGACATGGAAGAAATTAATAATTTCCTATCTTCTTATGGTTACTTGACATAGACTGTCCCTATAGGATCTGAGTTCTTTGAGGTTTTCTATATCCAGTGCCTATCACATTGTTTGAAATATCACTGGACCTCAGCTTCCTCTTCTATTAAAGAGAGTGGTTAGATTAGTTGACCTGTTCTAAATTTACAATATTGTAAATCTAAATTTACAATATTGTAAATTTAGCACATATTTGTTGAGTTATAAATTTTTTTAGTTTAGTTTAAAGGTGCTTTTGTCACGGGATCAAGGAGGGAGGAATGAAAAGTGTGTGTATATATATATTATATATGATAAACATAATAATATATATGTATATGAAAGAGAGAGAGAGAAAGAGAGAGAATTAGACAGAAAGTTTAAATGTTTTCCATCCTGAAGAAGAAAGGGATAAGAGCATATTTTGTTATGGTCTTCAAATAGTCAAAGGGTTTTAAAGAAAAAATGACAACGTTATTCCCAATCTCTACTGAGAAGAGAACAAGAAGAAATGAGCTGAAATGACAAAATGGGAATTTAGACTAGATAAAAGGTAGAATTTCCTGGCAGTGAAAGTTACTATTAGAATGAGTTACTGAAGAGTTGCAGAACTTCCTTCTCTAAGGGACTTTTAAAAATAGTATAATTTCTTTTTGTGGGATAGGCTGTTCATTCTGCTGGAAGTAAATAGAATGAACCAGATGACCTTGGAAGATTCTTTCCTGCTCTGAAATTCCTAGATTGTTATTCAGAAATATTTGGGTGCCCCTCCTGAATGAAAATAAACCAAGGCCCCTAAAGAAAGTTCAAATACTCAAATGAATCTTCAATCCAATTGATATGGATATTACCAGAATTAAATAAGAAGGGGAAAGCTGGCAGGATCACCTATGGGAAAGTGTAAAGTTCTTCTACTGACCTGAAACTTCTTCCTGAAATGAAGGTCTATTATTTTAAATATCATTATTCCTATGCTGTTATTGTGTAACTTCAGGTAATGGAACACTGCTGTTATTGAGAAATTGAAAATAAGAGTCATCCAAAAAGCACAGTGAATGCTATGACACACTACAAATAAGGAATTGGAAAGAAGTAGAATAAGAACTTCCATCCAATAAATATTTGTATGAGATTAAAAAAGATGGGCTGTTCAACAGACAGTATAATCAGTATAGCAAAAGCAGTATATATGCTCTATTGGCATTCTCTTGCTGTTAAAATAAAGGGAGGAAAGCACACATACCATGGGTAGAACCAAGGTGACAAATTTATAGAAGAGCATAGATTAAAATTACATAATATGGATACACATGAAGGGTGGTGACCTGTGTTGTTGAAAATAAAAGAAAGTGAGGGTTTTTGTTGTGGTGGTGGTTTTGGTGTTTGTTTTGTCCCTGGTAGTTAATCGTTCAGCAAACCTTTATTAAACAAACACTTTGTGCCAGCTAGGCACTCTGCTAGGTTCTAAGGATACAAAGACCAAAATGAAACAGTCTTTACCCTAGAACAGCTTACATTCTTTAGCAGAGGAAACATTGATTCAAATAAAACATTTCTTGCATACCCAAAAATTAGAAAGGGACCATGATTTGTATGACACATAAAGAATATGTAAATTCAATGCACAAAAAAGCTAGGCAGAGCAGTTAGTGTTAATGCAGCTGTAGCCTAGATTGATCGGAACTGTTAATACCTGAAAGTTGAAACAGAATGCAACTTAACCCAGAGAGATGAAAAGAACTCTTGAAAAACAGGATGGATTTGATGGGGGTAGGCATACTTAAATGTAAAGCAAAAAGCCAATTCCTTAGATACTGGATAGGAGAAAGTATATAAGAAAACTATGCAGGGACCACAAGTTGAATATGATTTATCACCAGGATTCATCTATCTTAAGATTTAACTGGTTGCACACAACCTGTCTAGGGTATTTTTTTTTTCTTGATAAAGAAGTCTCTTTATTTGAAGGGTAAAGGGGAGGGAAGACTGTACAAAGATACCAACTATTTTTCCTTGCTTTGAATGTCATGGACTTTAACTTTTAAAAGCCTTAATTTTTTTCTTTATTTCTTTTTTTTGTTGTTTTTTTTATTTTTTTTCAGTCTAGGGTATTTGTTAAAGTTTTCAGTCTAATCTGATTTATACATGTTGAATTTTTGTTTTTTTTAATTTGTTTTTTTTTCAGTCTAGGGTATTTGTTAAAGTTTTCAGTCCAATCTGATTTATACATGTTGAATTTTATGGACAATTGGATAGGGGAAGTTCTGAAAAATGACAAAGAAATTTAGAAATTTGGAAAGATTCTTGAGGAAATTATCATTTAATAAGTATTTATTAAGGAACTACAATTGGTCAGGCACTGACTCCCAGGCTTTAGCAATATAACTAGAAAGAATAAAAGTCTGTGCTTGCAATGACTTTACATTTCACTGGAAGAAGCAACAAGTATGAATAAGAATAGATACACATAAATATATGATACACATGATATACATGCAATAAATATAAACTTTTTATGTGTGCATACATACATATACACATTATATATGTGTTCATATATATATACATACATACATACATACATATATACACATACACACAAAGTAGTTATATGGGTAGTTTGAAGAAATGATAGTTGCAGTTTGGTGGAGGAGGATCAAGAAAGGCCTCAAGTAGAAGTGGTACCTGACTAACATCTAAAGAAACTCTATGAGAAAGAGGTAGGGAGAAAGGCATAGAGGACTGCTAATGTAAGTTATGGGAGGTGGGAGATGGAATGGCATGTGTGAGGAAAAGAGAGATTAGTGCGTCTGGATCACAGAGTGAAGGAATGAGAAAAATGCCTCATGCGGCTAGAAAGTCAGGTTGGGATCAGGTTGGGAAGAACTTTAAGAACTAAGTGGAGGACTTTATATTTTATTATAGAAGTAATAGAAAATCAATAGACTTGCTTAAATATAGGCTAAAGATGCTTAGTGTCTCTAGCTAGAAGATTAGACTAATGAAAAACAAATAATTTTATTAAAAAATATGAGGGGCTACATACAAGAACCCAAACCGATATCACTTACAATAATGAGCAAGAGATAGCACAAAGTCTCTTTGGTTAGAAATATGGAAAAGTTAGTTGTAGAGGTGAATGAGCATGCAGAAAAACCCTGAAATAAGGCTGAGTATCTCCATCCTATAGAGATAATTAAAAAGAAGCTAAACAAGCTTCTTTCTTTAATACCTTAGGTTTTCATGTCTAAATATCAGATTTAGACCATATGACCTGATAGAGAGTCCAAAGTATAAAGGACTCTGATGATTCAAAAAACCAACAGACCTTTAAATGATAGCTAGAGGATAGAGTGTTGGAATTGGAATCAGGAAGGACTAAGTTCAAATTCTGCCTCAGACACTTGGCTGTATGACCCTGGGCAAGTCACTTAATAATTCTCATTCTTAATTTAATCATCTGTACAATGGAGGTAATAATTTCAATTGCCCCACAGGGATAACAAATATGAAGCATTTTGTAACTCTTAAAATGTTATAATACAGTGATATAAATTTTAGTTATTATGAAAGCACTTACTTCCCTACTAGATTGTTCTGTGAATATATTAAGTAGATTAAGTGCTGAACAGAGTAAGAGGGAGAGGATGATTTAAATTCCTTTCCTTGGTGAAATGGACAAAAACAAAGCTTTAATGGTGCTTAATAATTTTATTTATAAGGTTATATTTAATTGGATCCATCAATTAAAAAAACTATCAGATTAAATTATTACCTGTGATACTTCAGGAATCTTTGGAGGCAAAGATGAGACAAATGCTACAATAGGAAATTGCATAAAATTATTTTTTTTAATATACTGATTACTCATAGCTCTGAATCGTTGTAACTAGGCTTAATAATATGTCCAAACAATGAATTTTCAACACACCTCTTAAGACATTGTGAAACTTAACCACACTGAAGAGCCTCTTACTAAATCTTCAACCTATAATTTTCACATGATTAAGTTTATATATATATATATATATATATATATATTCTGCTTAAAAAAACTTTTAGTATGATATATTGCATTGAGACAGGGTGTGTTTTGCTGGGTAGATTCAACTGAAAATGTCTAGTTTGCAGACATTTGGTTCTCAAGAATTGAAAGGTTAAAATGGTGTGACATGGATCAGTAGTTTGCTGTCTGATTTATTGGGGACAGCAGGTGGCTAACAACTAAACTCCTAAGATGGTGTCCCTGAACAGTTTGCTTTTTTTTTTTCTAGGTCAGGCTTTTAATTTTCAAAGGAAACCAAGTGTATAAAGTGTGAACCTAATATAAGTTGTTTTATCAGCAGATTATATAGAAACCTAGCAAAAAAATTTAGTTCTCTTAATATAATAGGTCAGGCTTCCCCACACCAGGAAAGCCCCATTTTATAATAAAATATGGAGCAGGAGTTAGTTTTAGGCATAAGCCTATAATGTATGTTCCAACTACATATAACCATCAAATGAATAAAATACCATGAGAAATCTTCCTTCCTTCCTTCCTTCCTTCCTTCCTTCCTTCCTTCCTTCCTTCCTTCCTTCCTTCCTTCCTTCCTTCCTTCTTTCCTTCCTCCTTCCCTCCCTCCCTCCCTCCCTCCTTCTCTCTCTCTGTCTGTGTCTCTCTCTGTCTTTCTCTCTCCTTTCTTCCTAAAGGCCTTTTGTCAGAAAGTGATCCAATTCAGTCCAACTAATTTTTTTGCCAATTCAATTTGACAAGAAATTATTAAATGCCTATTGTGCTTCAGATGCTATAGTAGTATACAAAGACAAAATATAATCATCCTGATCCTTACTGATACTTACATTTTGCTGGGGAAAACAACATGTACATAGATAATTAAATACAAAATAAATTAAAAATAATTTCAAAGGTGGTGATGGAAGCACTAACAACTGCAGGAATGTGGAGGAGGTGATTTGTTAATAATAATAATAATGATGATAGCATTTATAAACCATCTGCTGCCTTTGCTCCTAATCCCATGCACTACACTATGCTATTTCTCTTTCTGCCTGTTTTATTCAGTCTTCTTTTCTGCATCTTTTTTCAGGTCACACTTGCTCCTATAGGTATCCCTGAAAGTTCGGTACTGGGTACCCTTTACTTATCATTATACTCTTCTGTTTCACTTGGTGATTTCACTAGCTCCCAGGAATTCAACTATCATCTCTATGCAGATGATTCTCAGATGTATTTGTTTGGTTCTAGCCTCTTTCCCGATCTCCATTCTTATATCTCCAGCTGTCCATTGTACATCTAGAATTAAATGTTCTGTAGTCATCTTAAATTCAACATATCTAAATCTGAACTCATTTTTCCAACCCACTCTCCTTTCTTCTGATTTTCCCTCTTCTTTTCAAGGATATAATCTTCCTCCCAGTCATCCAGGCTCACAACCTAGGTATTATCCTTAACCCTTCTCTCTGTCTTGGTCACTATATCTCTGTCTCTATTCTCTCTCTCTCACACACACACACACACACACACACACACACACTCCCTCTTTGTGTTTCTCTGTGTATCTCTGTCTTTCTGTCTCTTTCTCAGTCAGTCTCTGTCTCTACTAGTCTCTCTTT
>NW_027187460.1:44717686-44741416 GCF_028583685.1 Petaurus breviceps papuanus
CTCTCTCTCTCTGTCTGTCTGTCTCTCTCTCTCTCTCTCTCTCTCAGCTTCTTCCTTATCCACTGAGTTGTCAAGTCCTGTCATTTTTGCTTCCATGATATCTTCTCACTTCTCTCCTTTGATTCTGCTACCATTCTGGTACTTGCCCTCATCACTTAACACTTGGTCTATTGCAATACCTTGATAATTTGTTCCCCTGGCTCAAGCCTCTCCCCATTCTAGTCCATCCTTCATTCAACTGTCAAATTGGTCTTCCTAAAACAAAAGTCTGACTTATGACACCCCCCCCAATTAAGTCATCTCTAGTGGTTCTCTGTTGCCTCCAGAATCAAATAAAACAATTCACTGTTTTGCTTTTAAAGCCTCCAAAGACCTATCCTACATTTACCTTAATCTCACTTCCCTCCTTCCTCCCCAGGAACTATAAGATACAAGGACACTGGCCTGTCTACTGTTCCTCACACAAGACACTCCATCTCCTGACTATGTCCATTTTTACTGGCTATCTCCCATGACAAACTGTTGCAGCAAGCACCCCAGTGTCCCCAGGGTGCCTGCTCACACAGGTTCTTTGATCTGCTTTGTTGAAGGAAAGCAACTCAAAATGGGTTAACAAGCTTACTTTAATCAGTGAGACATATATCGTTTACCTTGTTCAGGAGAAAAGGTCAGCACCCTGAACCTCAAAGTATACAGGCATAATTATCAAGACAGAAACATCAAGTAGACAGATTTCCAAACTGTCCAACCATTACATCCATACCCAGTCAACATCTGGGTTTCCACATTCTGGGTTTTTCAAAGCCGGGGGACTCTCCACAACGGCTTCCCAGAATTCAGATCAAATCACAGAACACTTCTCAAAGTGAGTCCCAAAAACAAAGCTACACATCAGGGCTTATATAGCCTTCTCCTGGCTCAGAGAATGTAACAACCTTATTGACTCACTGGCCAATCAAGAAGTATCTACTGAAAAACAAGCCTCCCACCCCAGGCTTCAGGTGCACATTAGCCTAGGGGCAGGGAAGATCTTCAAAATTTACATTCTTATTACACAAACCTCTTTCCTTCCTCATCTCTGCCCCTGACTTTCCTGGTTCCCTTCAAGCTTCAGTTAAACTTGTATGCTCTACAGGAAGCTTTCCCCAGTTCTTTCTAATCTTGGTTCACTCCTTCTGAAATTATCTCCAGTTTCCCCTGGATCTATTGTGTTTGTACATAACTGTTCAGGTGTTATCTCACCCATTATATTGTGAGTTCCTTGAGAATAGGGATGGTCTTTTACCTTTCTTCAGCATTGTACTAAGCCCCGGAATGCAGCACAGGCTGTATAGAATAGAGTAGTGCTTAATAAATGCTTGTTGACTTAGCATGTAGTTCCTTAAGATTTATGAAACGTATTATGTATGTTACCTAATATAATTCTTGCAATGCTGTGAAGTAGGTGATATTATTATCTGTTTTACAAATGAAGAAACTGAGGTGAAAGTTTGCCTCAAACAATTACTAGCTATATAAGTATGGCTAAGCTTTCAACTCAGGCTTATCTGATTCCAAATCATACTTCTCTTCTATAAAGTACTTTAAAGTACTGTATTAAGGGGTGAGTGAAGAAATAAGATTTCTATAAATATATACTAAAGTCATAACCCTAAACATACATATTTATTTAAGTATGGTAAAGGATTAAACATAAAACATAGGAATTTTTAATAAAAAAGATTAAAAAAACAAAATTACGTGAGATCTGAGAGTTAAGATATTGCCCAGAGACAGTGTGAGAAAGGACTCTAGATCTTCTTGGGATCTAAATGAGGGAATTATTGCAGAAGAAGGAATCAGTGTTATATATTGTCCTTTGAATATATCCTTGTGTTTCTTACCTTATTGCTATTGTAGTTGGAGTAAACAAACTGGATTCCAAATTTTAAGTCTTCTACTTATTAGCTATGTGATTTTGAGTAAATATAAACTTTCTGGGTCTTAGTTTTCTGCAACGATTAGGCTAGATACTCTTTAAGGTTCTTTCTAGGTCTAAACCTTAAAACCCCATTGATCTATTTAGCACTTATCCCTATGCCAATGATGTCCTCCCGCTATCTCTGACTATTGAATTTCTCTCCAAAAGCCAATTCTATGTTTATTTCTGCATTTCAATACATTAAAGACATTTTGCTTCATTGGTGCACATAATCTTTCCACAAATGAAGATCAGCACTCCTCTCTTCCTTAGTGGATAGTATCTGAGAGTTGCTAGGGTAAAAAAAAAAATCATCTTTATTGCCTAGTTATGGGTTTCACCAAACTTAGGTAGGCTGGTCTTTATAAGATAAATGTATAATCTATCCTTGGACTGTTTTCAGATTTTAAGGCTTTTTTTTTTTTACTCTTCTGAACTAACTTTTCAGAATCCAGTGTATCCTCAGAGATTTAGGGAGACATCAGTGGAAGAATTTAGTAGAGACCATTAATGTGCAATTGTTTTTTTTTTAACATTTATGTGCTTAAATCACATCTACATGTACTGAGAATAACTGTGGTGTGTCTCTGTGTTTGCTCAATTAACTTGGTTACATATTTTTGCGAAATACATTTCCATACTTTGCATGGAAATGCATTATTAAAATAATGAGCCACTGAAAAAGGTAGTTTTGGCCTAAAGAGAATGCATTTTATTGTGAAGATAATTTTTTTCACATTGCAATTGTACTATAAGCGAATTCCTTACAACTAAACACATCATTTCCCCAAGTTAATGCATTTAAAACATATAGCCTAGGAAATTTTGTTCTAAATTGGATTTATAAACTTCAAAATCACACTAAGTGCTTTTCACTCCACTCATTAAAACTGGTCTTATTTTTTTTGTTGTTGTTTGTTAATATTTTCTATAATATGTCAACCCAGTAAAATGGAAAGTGTCCTGTTCTTGGAGTCAGGGAACACCTGGACTCAAATCTCTTTCTAATACTTATAAACTCTGTCACCTAGTTAACCTCTCTAAACACATCTGTATAATAATAACGATAATGATAATAATGTAATATGCCCCCATGGAGTTGTAAGGAAAGCACTGAGCAGAGTAAATGTGAGCGATTATAGCTGTATTGAAGTCTGTATTATCTACTTTTCTTTAATATAATTTTGTTTTATTTCCCATTTCTATAAAATTGGTATTTTCTTTTCTTGGCAGGTTACTAGCAACTTCAAGGATGAATTTTATTTTTAGTTGCTTGCTGTTTACCAGAAATTATTCTGAAATATTTTTTTCCCAAAAGATAGAAGTTTAACTTGAAATAGACTGCTAAAATCTTAATATCCTGATCTAAGATACATCATGGTGCCCCAGAAGAAATGCATTAGGAATAAAGAGTTCAGAATTCTGAATGTAATCTATTCAACTTGGGCATCTATTTTTTTCAAACCAGTCAGAATATAAATTGCAATGAAAAGAAGTGTCCTTATTTATCAAGGTTTATGTCCTTTACCTATGAAGATATCGATACTGGGCTTGTTTTCACTTCATGTCAGCAATTCAAGTGATTCTGCAGCCCATTAGAGAAAATTGTTCTAGGATTTACATTGCTGCTGCAGAGTCTGAATGTGCTTTTGCCATGGTCCGGCTATCCAACAGGAAACATTTTGCCTTCGGCATGTTTTGTCTGAGGTTACAGATGGTCAAAATGGAGTAATGCTGAGAGCACAAGCTAGAGTGGATTTCATACGGTTTTGAGCTGGAAGAGACTAGAGAAATCAATAAGTTTATCCTCTTAATTTTGCAGATGAGCAAACTGAGAGCTAGAGAGAAGGTCACACAGGTAGTAAGTAGACAAGGCAAGAGACAACATAAGTCTAGTACCTTCATATTCTATGCTTTTTCCAGGTGACAGATGGGTTTCTTGAGTTCTCATTCAACCACCAATTTTCCACTCATGGTAAGGAGTTTGGAGGTTGTTTGGCAAAGATGGAAAGTCATACTGTTTTTAAACAGAAAAATTAATTTGATAACAGTTTGCAGGATGAAACAGATGAGCAGAGTACTGGAGGAAGGGAGATCAATTAAGAAATAAATTTAATATTCCTTGAAGATCATAACAATGGCTTAAAATATGGAGGTGGCTGTATAAATAGAGAGGAGAGAGTAGACACAAAACACAGTAGGGGATAAACTGACAGGAATAGATAAATGCTTGGACATTGACAATCAGGGAAAAATCAGAAAATTTGCTGGAGATGTGTAGGCCTTGTTGATTAGGAATGTGGTGGTAATTTATCAAAAACAGGGAAATTAGGAAAAAGAGCTTGTTAGTTGTTTAAACTGATAAGCTCATTTGTGTACATCCTGAATTCAAGGTATTGCCATATGTTTTCAAGACAAGAGACAGAACTGTCTGATGCATTGAAAATGGAAAAGTACATGGTAGGTAAAAGTAGGCTACAGCATTTTAAAAATGAGGAACTTTAGAGAAGAATAAGTTAGAGGATGTCATTGATGTATGATTAAATAATATATATTTATCATATAACAAGTGATGACAGTCTGAGTTTTCTTATGGATAAAGGATAAGGATATCTATAAGATATCCTTATGATATCTGAGGAATTCAAAGAAGACCTTTAGAACAATTAATATGTTCCCTCCAGTGAATTAATGTCAGGAGAAAGACCATTGCCCAGGGAGAACAGAAGATGGATGGGTTGGTATCTGCATCATTGGAAGATATATCCAAATTGTCATGAATAAAACCTAAGATATAAGGTTTCTAAGTGTAATTAGTCAATTTATTAATGAGCCTAGCCAATAATCAATAAATTGATTGTCATTGGTTTCTCTTGGTAATCAAAAGATGCCAAAGGAGACTCTGAAATACTTTAAATCAGGCACATAACTTGTGACACAGAACTTCCTTGACAAGTGAAACTCAACCCTAATTAGTGATTAGTAGCCATTTAATGAGGAGTTTTTTAATCTTCAGCTCCTCCTGCTGTAGCAGCAAGCACCCTGACATACCCAGGGTGGCTGCCAACACAGGTTCTTAGATCTGTTTTTCTAAAGGAAAAGCAAATCAAAATGAGTTAACAAGCTTACTTTAATCAAACATGTCATTTACCAAGTTCAGGGGAAAAAGGTCAGCACCCCGAACTTCAGAAGGTATAGAGATTACAAGAAGACAAAAAAAATACAGACAGAAACAAATCAGTAGACAGGCTTCCAGCTGCCTGACCATTACATCCATACCTACTTGGTTGCCAGAAAGAGAAGCATCAGCATCTGGGTTTTCAAAGCCGGGGGGCTCTCAATGGCTGCCCAGAGTCTCATCTGATCAAATCACACAACACTTCTCAAAGTGAGCCCCCCAAAAAAGCCTCACATCAGGGTTTACATAGCCTTCTCCTGGCTCAGAGAATGTCACAACCCTCTTGACCCACTGCCCAATCACAGAGCACCAAGGTGTGGGCATTCCTGAAAACCAAGCCTCCCACCACAGGCTTCCAGGTGCACTTAAGCCTATAAAAGGGCCTAGGGGAAGGGAAGATCTTAATTTCCCATTCCCATAACACCTGCTGAGAACATGACTTGGTCGTGAGACTCGGCAACCTCAAGGCATCTGGGCACTCCAACCAGGTTCTCTCCAGTTTGGTTTCTCTTGCCCTAAACTCTAAAGGACGGTATCATACTAGATTCTGTTTATATTCTAAACAAAAATCAGGTTTCCCATTTAGGGGCTATAAGTAATCATATCACTCAGTCATGAGTGACACTGATTGTCAACATTTTCAGGAGTAGGATCTTAACAAAAATAGGAGGAAAAGGATGGATTACAAATTAATAGTTAGTTATTAATATAACAGTATGATATAAATTTCTCTTAAATTTGATTAGATCATAGATTCATTTGAGTTTGAGCTACTAGTTGAACCTATTGATATTGTTATCAAGCAGTCCATTGCAAATTCATTTGTAACTCTCAGGTAAAGGGATACACTTTAGCATATACAATTGAGACCTGTCCCCTCAATAGATATAGTTGAAGTCATAGGATTAGATAGAATTATCAAGGAAGAAAAATGTAATGATTAAGGAGAAAAGGGTCAAATACCAAAACGTGTGTTACAGGAGGAAAACAAGAGAAATCAATGAAAGAAATATAAAAGGACTATCAAGAAATGTAGGAGGAAACTCATGCGAAAACAATATCATGGAAACCAAAGATGTTTCAACAAAGAAGGAATGACCAACTCTATCAAGTGAGAATTTTAATAGTTTGTGTTTATATAGCATTTTAAGGTTTTAACATATTTTGAACATATCATTTGATCCTCAGAACAGCCTCATTTGGTAGGTACTAAATATAATCTTATATCCATTTTACTGATGAGTATACTATAGTTGAGAGAGTGTAAGGAGTTTATACAAGATTAATTAGTGTTAGATCTCAGATTTGAAATCAGATCTCTGCTTATTGCAAGCCTAGGTTGATTTCTTCCAGATCACACCATCATTATCAAATAATACAGAAGCCAAGGAACATGAGTGAGAACTTAGGAAAAAAAAACCATTGAATTTGGTGATTAGGAAACAATTAGTGGAAGCTTTGAGAACTTCTGGGTCACATGAGCAACATAATGCCAAACTAAATATTTTCTCCAATTTCTACCAGCCCTCAAAATTCTCCAAAACAGAAATTTTGTGCCAAAAATGAAGCAGTGCTTTTGTTTTCATGGTCTAGAACACTCAGAATCCAAAAAAGGTAAGAAAATGACCCCTCAAATCTAGGAACTGATACTCATTTACCCTGAGCTATTCAGCACCCTTCCCCCATCTCCTATGCTACTGGTAGTGAAACTGTACTATCAGACCTGAGGATATGATGCAGGAATACATCAAAATCTGTTTAATACCCTAGAGTACTACCTTCTTCTTTTCAGTGCCATACAGTCCCATGTCCAAGTTGTGGAAGTTTCCTCCAGTCCCCAAAACTAACTTTGCCACAGGGGCAAAAGCCTAACAAGGGCTATAACCCAGAAACACCAACACTACTTCCAGAGACAACCACCTCTGCCAGTGCCAGGAAAACTAGGTTCTGAACTACTGGTGTCAGGCCAGAGAACTGAGGAACAGATCACCAGAACAGGACACTGGACATCTGGGATCTGTGCAATAACTTACCTGACCAGGCAAAAGAGCCCAGTTTGCAGCTGGGGTCAGTTCTGACCATCCCAAAAGTCAGTTGGGGCAGAGACCTAAACTGGTGAAATAAGAATTGCCCAGTGAGAGAGAAGGCTGAGACACCATGAGATCCAATCCCTAAAGAAACCACAAGAGAAGGTACATAGTCAGAAGTAAACAATAAGGAAAATAAGAGGAAGGCCAATAGAGGAAGAAAAGAATGAAAGCACCAAAAATCTCAGGAGAAAGAAATCCCAAAGATCTTGAACATAAAAATATAGAAAAACAGTATCAACAAAAGGAAATATGGCCTCCAGGTCTAGTAAACAAATTCAGTCATCTATGAATAAATACTGCAAAATGAAGGAAAATGATCAAGCACATAGAGAAGACTTTGGAATTTGAGGTCAACAAGAAACTGCATAATGTTCCTGAGTAGTTACAAAGAGAAATGAGACTTATGAGAGCAGAATTTATGCATTGCACAACAAAAATAATGAACAGGATAGAAAAATTGAATCCTTGAATGTGAACCTCACCAAAGAAATAATAGGGAGAATAATAGATTGGGGATGCAAATACACAGAAGTGAAAGACAACTTAGACAAAAAGAGAAGAAAAAGAAGGGAAGAAAGAAAGAAAAAAAGAAGGGAAGGGAGAAAGAAATTATGTTCACTATGCAAAAAATATATATAAAATATATAGGTCTCAAAGATAGGATCATAGTTCTCTCAGAAGAACATAACAGGACAAAAACCCTTAACAGCATAACAAAGAAAATAATAGGAAGCAAGTGCCTACAATTTCTGATCATAGAAAATGAAATTCTAATTGAAAAGAATTCATAGATCACCTCCAGAGATCTCTCTGTCTCTCTCTCTGTCTGTCTGTCTGTCTGTCTCTGTCTCTGTCTCTCTCTCTCTGTCTCTCTCTCTCTGTCTCTCTCTCTCTCTCTGTCTCTCTCTCTCTCTCTCTCTGTCTCTTTCTCTCTTTCACACACACACACACAGATCACGGCTGCCAACTCCAAGACACTTAGAGGTCACATCTAGCAATTTAACGATTTAATTCAGAAACAACAAGTTCTGTAAACCATCCAACCAATATTCTGTAAAATTCTGTAAATCATCAACCAATGAGAAAGACCTTCAAGATAAAGGAAAGAACATTCAAATAAAGTCTGACTTTTCCTCACCCACTAGAACAAAGAGGAGGACATAGAATACTGTGATCTGAAGAACACTGGAATTCAAGATACAGCCTAGTGCTACCTACCTTGAAAATCTGAAATTAACCACACAGGACAAAAACTGGACATTCATTAATAAAGAAGAGCTTGAAATATTTTAGAAAAGAAGTTATCAGTGACAAAAGGAAAATTTCAGTAACAACATGGCATACAATCTAGGTTAAAAGAAAATGATACTAATGTAAGCATGTTGTTTACTGTGGTGATATTCGTTATAGGATTAGAGGAAAAACCTTAAATTTATCTAATTTTTCAAACAAGCTCATTTAAATATACTATTGCATAAGCTAGTCTTCAGGAGTAAGAAACAAAAAAAAGTTCAAATATTATAGTGCTTTAAAGTTTGTGAAGAACTTGGAATAGTTCATTTCATTCTCAAAAGCACTCTGTGAGGTAGGACCTATCACTACCTTTATATTGTAAAAGATTAAATTGAGACCTCAGAAAACACAAGTGAGTTGCTGAGAGTCACATAGCCAATAAGTACCTACATCATTATGTGAAATCAGATCTTTGTAATCATAAGACCAGCATTCTATCCAGTACACCATGCTGTCTCTCTAAAATACCTTAACTCTCTCAGGGTAGTGTTGTATAGTTGAAAGGCCATCAGATTAGGAGTTCAGAGACTTGAGTTCTAGTTCCACTTTTGCCACTAATTCACCGGGTCACCTATCTGCACCTAGGCTTTTTTATTTGTAAAATGAGAATTTAGGGCTTGAAAATCTCTAAATTACCTAACAGCCTAGGTTAAATGATATGTAGAACATTGATGAAACATTTACTGTGTGCTGGATACTCTGCTAAGATATGAATATAAGCAAAAAGATACAATACCTATTCTCCAGAAGCTTACATTCAAATGGTAGAAGACACACAAGACTGATGAAGAGGGAAGATATAGAAGAGTCTGGAGGGTAAGTTGTGGAGCTGTGATTAAAGTGAACATAAGCTGGTGACCTCATAATGATAACTGCAACTAGCATTTAGTTAGCATTTTAAAGTTTGCAAATTGCAGGATGGTTAGGTGGTGCAGTGCATAGAGCACTGGCCTGGAGTCAGGAGGACCTGAGTTCAAATCTGGCCTCAGACACTTGACACACTTACTTTGGGCAAGTCATTTAATGCCAACTGCCCTCCAACAAGCAAAAAAAATTACAAATTGCTTTATAATATTATCTGATTTCATTCACACAACACACTTGGGATATAGAGGCTAGTATTTTTCCCATTTTACAGATGAGGAAATTGAAGCAAACAGAGTTTAAGTGACTTGTCCAAAATACAACAGCTAGTAAGTGTCCGAGGCAAAACCTAAACTAAGATCTTCCTCACTTCAGGTTCAGAACTCTACCCACTGTGCCACCAGCTACCTAAATGGTACCACAAAATTGTGGTCCAGAGCAGAGACTCCCCATTCAGAAGAGAGGGCCATAGGATATAGGCGTCTCCCAGGTGGGAAGACTGCTGGCAAGAAGTCTACAAATGTTTTTCTATGAATGGGTGGCAAAGAGGAAGAGGGAGTAAGTAGAGACAATTTACTCCCTTGAAAGATTTGTCAGTGAAGGGATAGGGAGAGAGAGCTATTAATTGCTAGAGGAGGAAGTGTTTTCTCACTTGGATAGGGAAATTTACACATGTGTGTAGTAGTGTGTAAAGAGAAATTGAAAGTGAAAGAGAAAAAAATCATACAGTAAGTTTTCAGAGAATATAGGCAAGAATAAATGTGAAAAGATTAAACTTCAAATTAAGAAGGTACGTCTTCTGAAGCAAACTGGATATAGAGAGAAATTTTGAGTTACAGAGAAGGGCAGACGAGAGAGTTAATGTCAGATGACCTGTATGATTTGGAAAGGTTAGTAAAATGTGTGATCTGATGTGAGCAGAGTGAGAGAGTAGAAAGAAGAAAGGTGAGGGAAAAGTTGCTGAATCAAGAAGATAACAACTTCCATGAAGTCTTAAGGATCCAGTTGAGGTTAGGATATATGAATTTGTAGTGGACTCAATCAGAATAGTTTTATGACTTTCTCTAGAAAGGATTAGCAGAAGAGGACCAAGAATGGAGAAAGCAAACAGTGGGAGTTAACTAGGACTAGGGATTAGTAAAGCAAAAATAATAAAAGTTCGAAGGAATGAAGGATTCTACATGTTGCTTTCCATAGATTCAGTCCCCGTTTTCCAGCACTCTTTGATTATGTGTAAAGCTCATGTTAGTGCAGAAAGCAAATCCACTATGTGGGTAAATGCTAACAAGTGAATGGCTCAGTAAACTCTGCCTTATCCTACAATCTTTAATTTCACTCTGTGCTGGAGCTGTAGGTAGTCATCCAAGCTGGAGTGGACCAGGGTTAGTATAGAGAGAAAAGCATCCTGCTTTCAGTATTAAAGGCAAGAGGAAGAGAATGTTGTCATTTTTTAAAGTTATTTGATGCTAAATCTAGTATGTAAATGACATTGAAACACCCTAACCAAATTAATTGATGAGGAGTGAGCAAAAAACAATACAAAACAAAAGTGCTCTCTGATTTTTCTTTGTTGTTCAATAATGTATTCCCATTCCTACAGAAATATATTGTAATCCTATAATATTCCTATAGAAATATAACATATTACTATAGTCCTTCATAAAGGAGGGGGTAGAAAGAGACAGAGAGAAAGAGATTTAGGCTCAGTTTTAGGTACATTTGTCTTGTCGATATCCATTGTATTGTTCATTTGTATCATTCATGTTGTACAAGTCCAGATTTAGCAATATTTTACTAACAGAAACCCTTCCCTAGAATATATCTCTATGCCTCAGAAAACATTGTTGAACCTTTTAACAGTGTGTGATAACACGGTGTGTCAGTACAATGCATCTTCTTTCTTCATAAAGACATTACCCTACAACACAAAAATGAGCATACATTTATAGATTTTTTGACAGAAATTAACTTCAAAGTAACCTTTTTGGATGGTCTTTTTTTGCCTTTTAAACATACAGTCTTCAAAATTTGAAAAGGAAGAAAGGAAAAAAATCAAATTTGCTTACTTCCAACAGAAAATCTTATGTCTAATATAATTGTCAACTAAAATATTTTTAAAAATTAATATCTCCTTTTGTATAACATTTTAAAGGAGTTTGTGCTTTTGAAAATTCTAATTTTCATTTATAGAAAAAAGCAAAAACCATGAAAGATCTATAGATATTATCTTTTACATTTTTATTGTTTTTATTAGATATATCGTAATTATTTACCAAAGGTTTGCCATTTATCACTGTTGAAATAACAAATGCTATTAAAAACTACAAAAATATCCCCTGTAAAAACCCACATATCTCTAAAACATTAGTTTGTTATTGTTTTTCTTGAGTCATTTCAGTCTTGTCTGATTTTTTGTGACTTCATTTGGCGTTTTCTTGGCAAAGATATTAGCATAGTTTGCCATTTCCTTCTCCAGATCATTTTACAGATGAGAAAACCAAGGCAAACAAGACTAAGTGACTTGCCCAGAGTCACAGAGCTAATAAGTGTCTGAATCCAGATTTGAACTCAGCAAGATGAATCTTTCTGACTTGCACCATATCCTCTGTACCACCTAGCTACCCAAAATGATAGAAGTTTTTTCTAATTAAACATGATGGAAAATTCCGTGTATTGTGTAGAAGTTTGTTTTGTGTAATACTTTTTTTTTACAATTAGATTTTCACTGGAATTATTTTCATTAAAATTATACTTATCAATCAACATTTATTAAGTTCCTACTATGTCCCAGGCATGTTGATAAGCATTGGGGATTCAAAAAGATGCAAAAGACAGATCCTGACCTCAAGGCACTTACATCAATTATTAATATATCACTCCAAGGATACTTTTTTGGGGGGTAATATTTATATTATAACCTATTCATGAGAGTCAGTCTCAAATAATTAAGATTTCTATGTTTGGAATTAGAGGGTCCCCAGTTAAAATTCCTTCTGGTACTTATTGGTTTTGTAAACATGAGTAAGTTGATTAATCATCCTCCTTGGGTTACTCCCTTGTGAAATCAGGGGAAAGAGGATTGGACCAGATGTCTTCTGAAGTCTCTCCCAAGTCTAGATCTATGATTCTCATCTATAAAATGAACATAATAATACATGTACTGGCAATCAGGCAGACAAGCCACAAGCATGGATTAAAAAATGATGTGCCACTCACTATGCTAAGCCTGGAAATACAAATAGAACAAAAAAAGAAGACATGCCCTATCCTCAAGGAACTTACATCCTAATGGATGAATTTAATGCATAAAGGGAAGATAAAAAGAGAATAAGACTTGGAGAGTCAGAAGCAAAGACAAGATGATAAAGAAAGATAATTATTTTTGTCCTATGGAAAGAATGGAAGCCTGGGGAGGAATTCTTTCAGAAAAGGGGGTAAACATTGTGGAGAGATTTTGAGAGACTTAAATAAATTAATGTGTTTAAAATGTTTTGCACACTTTAAAATGTTAAATAAGTGCCACTTATTGTGTACATAATAAAAAACAAACCTATGATTACAGAATCAGAATCATAGAATCTGAGAAGTGAAAGGAAATATTTCAATCAGTAAGATAAGCTATATAAAATGCTTTGCAAATCTGAAAGCACTATGGAAAAGCAAGTTATTTTTGTTGTTCCTTCAGCATGATTGATATATAATTGGATTGAATTTTATGATAACTCAGGAAACAGGCCTACAGATTCGCTTTGTCAAGAACTCATAAGAAATATAATATACTTTTTAAACACAGCAGTGAAACACAGTGCCTGAAACCAATTAATTAATGTTTATTTACCATCAATTTACTGATGATTAATAAGAATTTATTAAGAAAGATTCAATGGGTTAGGCATGCTATCATAAAGAACCTCCTTAATTCTGTTGTGAGATTATCAAAGGACATAGAGATTTTTTCATTCCTTTGTAAATTAGGAATAGAATAGATGACTTTCTGGGATGATTCATAAGAATCTTTTCTTTGCTCATCCAAATTCATGGGACCCTTGTAATCTATTAATAGACATTTTGAGGGTCTGTGGACCTCAGGGTGCACAGGAGTATAAGGTAAAAGTATACAATATTCCCATGGAAATTTTGAGACATCTAAACAAAAAGTAAGCTTGACTTCTTGGCATCTTCAATGATCAGTATTGCTTCAATACAGTGAAAATGAACTTTTTCTAACTTTGGATTATGTTACTTTTAAGTTTCTGGAAGAGAAAGCAAATTCTTGAATGTTATTTCCTTATTTCAAAGGTGGCAGATTTTGTTTCTGAAACATTACTCCTGAACACACTGGCATGCTTATAAATCAGATCACCAACCATACATAATTTATTTCAGTAGGTCCTGGGTTGTGCAGCATAGAATACAAATCTGTGTTAAACAATTATTTCTATTCCTCATACCTGAGCAATTTTTAAACTCATATGATACACAGAGATTTTCTTTCTTATACCTATCTTCCAAATTTGTTATGTGATAGATGTATTCATAGAAGCCATGCACATACATGCTATACCAAATATAATTGTTTCTATTTTGTTAAGAAAAGATAGTGTGGATTGTGATTTAATTCAAATAAAGAATATCCAGGCGGGAAAATTCTCTACGAATGCAGATTGGTACCTTTTTAAAAATAATTTATAGCCTTAAAGAGTTGCATTCAGAATTTACTTGACTTTCTCCAGGGTTGCACAGCCAATTTATGTCATGGGCAAAACTTGAATCCTGATATTTCTTGCTATAAGATTAATTCTTTATCTACTAATATTTCAAAGGAGCATTTACCTTGCATTAAAACTGGGGATATTTACATGATGAACCATTATCACTTTAACAGACTTCTC
The DNA here is from genome assembly GCF_028583685.1 of Petaurus breviceps papuanus. Taxonomy (NCBI): domain Eukaryota; kingdom Metazoa; phylum Chordata; class Mammalia; order Diprotodontia; family Petauridae; genus Petaurus; species Petaurus breviceps. The sequence goes on from NW_027187460.1 coordinate 44,731,964, forward strand.
AGAGTATGTGTGCTTGGCAAAATAGATTCAGCTTTTTGTCATGTATTTATTTATTAAATCCTTAGTTCAGACAATAATGGATTTTTTTAATCTGATGATGAGACAGAGTTGTGATGTCTAACATTAAAAGGCACAGTGACCTTGAAAAAATGATGTAACACAAGTTTGAATGCCTTAGGCACCCAAATCCTTCTGAGACATGATTGAGAACCTTTCAGATACCTGTGTTTTGTCAGCACATTGAATATCCTGACTTTCTTATTCTTGAAGGCTCTTCATTTTTGCATTTACTGCAGATTAGATCCTGATGTTTTTAAAAGAATTCTACAAGTAAAAATGTCAACATGAAGACCTACAATGCAATTGAAACATGCAATCTGCCCTTTGTCTTTTAAAAATATTTATTGATTTGATTATGTTTGTGGTTTTTATCTTCAAAAAACTCAGCCACTATTTGTTTTTGATTGTTGACAGCTTTAATGAAGTAGCTATTCCCAGCAGAAATGGTGGGTGATGGTGGGACTATCCCCTCAGAGGTCATATAAGTCAACTGTCTATACAGATATTATTCATTGCACTGAACAGAGCAGTATACATTATGATTATTCACTATTTTGCTTTTGTTTTCACTGCCAAGGGGAATGATTTGGAGTCCAGATAGAATAGGATAAAAATCACTTATCAGAAATCAAAACCAAGAGAGACAGAGTAAGAAGCTACCTCCCTTCTTGCCTTGATGAATTCAATTCTTCGGGATCTGAAGAGAGTTAGGAATTTAAAGAACTTGTAGTCATGTTAGCCAAACCTCTTCTAGTATTCTCTAAAATAATTGTAAGCAATACAGGAGAGTCTGTGGGACTAGAGAGAAGGGTAAATGCCTTTATTTTCAAAAAATGAAATAGAACATGTTTAAATTTACAGGGCAGCAAATCTGATTGTGCTTCCTTATAAAATTAAAGACTGTATCGATAAAGGGATGGTAGAGATTATCTGCAGAAGGAAGGAGTAGTCTTTCAGAACCAGTAAGGCTTTATAAAAAACAATTCTTATAATTTTTCTACATATTTTTTTTAAAAGCAGCTTTTGAAAAATAAAAAGAAAGGAAAAGGAGAAAAGGGCGGGGGGAGGGAAGAAGCCATACAGCTAAGATAAGAAAAATTCTGCTAATTGGGAAAATATTGGCTTCAAAAATCTTGGATAAAAGTGAGAAATAAAAGATATATAGAGAACTACTACAAATACATAAGATAAAATGCCCAATATATAAGTAGACAAAGAATATAGTTATCAAATATTGTAAGCTGTCAAGAATGTTCCAAACATTTTATTCACTTTAATATTTTAGTTTAATAGTTTCTTAGTATTGAAAGGAATATAAATTACAATTTTATATTTAGAAAATTGGCAAATATGACAAGAAATTGAAATAGTCAAAGTTGTGTGGGCTGTGGAAAGACAAGCAAGCTAAATATTGTGTTAGGATAGCTATGAACTGGTTCATACTTTTAACAAAATAATTTAGAATTATATGAGAAATCTTCCTTAAATATTTATACCCTTTCACCCAGAGATCCCTCTACTGATCATCTAACCCCCAAAGGAAGTCAACAATCCCCCCCAAAAAAGTCCCATATATACTAGGGTATTCATAACAACATTTTTGTTGTTGTTATAGTAAATAACTGAAAACCAAGTGGATGTCCATGAATTTGGGAATGACTGAGAAAACTATAGTATATTGGTAAAATAGAACATTTTTATGATATAAGCAAAGAGAGAAGTACATATATATACATATATATGTAAAGACTTGAAGCTTTTGATTTAAAGTAAGTAAAAACAGAAAAAAAGTCCATATGATCAATCAATGATAAAAAAGAACACTTAAAGAAGCTGAATACTGTGTAATTATAATGACTGCTTTGAGGCCTGAAGAAGAAATACAGAAAAGGACTTTTTTTCCTTGCAGAGATAGGGTTTGTGGAGTCTGGAAGGGGAGGGGAGGACTAGATGGACTATGGCTACAGAATGTTACTTATGCTGCCATATATGATTACTTTATCAATGTTTCTTTAATGTTTTCTATTTTTACTAGGAAAATATGTGTCTATGGGGGGCAGAATAACTGGAAGTTAATTTGATATCAAAACAAAAAGAATCAATAAAACTATAATTCAAAAAAATAAGCCAGATTGTAGCAGCCTAAGCTAATTTCTCTGACTCGCTCTGTCTCTATCTCTGTCTCTGTCTGTCTCTGTGTCTCTGTGTCTGTCTCTCTCTGTCTCTTTCCATTCTTACCAGACTAACAGAACTAGGAAATACTGTACATTGAATTTATCAAGATTTAGGTGTCATGTCTGACAAAACAACTCTTGTTCTTCTTATAAATAAGAAGAAGAGATATAACAGTTTTGGAACTAGAGAGTGCTTGTTAATTGTTCAATATCTATTTGGAAGATGTATAATAGTAGCTTACAGATCTGAGCTTGGCTCTTGGCTCTGTTTTTATTAATTCAGTGTCTCTGATAAAGTTATAGATGACATGCTTGTTAAATTACAGATATCGCAAGGCTAGGATGTAGAGCTAAAATATTGGATGCCATATTTTGGATTCAAAGAACTCTCCATAAGCTAGGACACTGAGCCAAATCTGAGAACATTAGCTTTAATAAGGACAAATATTAAGATGATAGATTGGAAGTCAAAAGATTGGAACTTGGGTTGCAGGATCTGTTTCACAAGTATAAAACTATAGGACTTGCCTTTTCTGTATGTGCCACCCTTAGAAGCCATTCCATTATGCTCCAGGAATTTCAGGAATCCTTTTCAATCACCCACAGCTCCACAGGCCTTGCTTCTTGCCTCCCCACTTTACACTCAAACATAGCTGTCTGATGCCTGGGACAACTCTGGATGAGGCAGAAACCCGAAGGATGTTATCCTACCTAAATTCATTCTTCAATGTCTAACATCCTTCTGCCACATCATAGCCACCCCATTCCAGTTATTCTTATCCCTCAGTTTCTATTGTTCAAACCCTGTTCTCCATTCCCACTGACTGTTCACTTATTTCCATCATACCTAACAGAACCCTCTTCAATGTCTCACTTTAAATCTACCCATCCCTTCTACTGTGCTTTCTGAAATTCCATAAATAACAAACTGTATTTAATCTTAAACTTTTTTTTTCTTTCTTTATTCCTTTAATCTTCTTGCACTCACTGAGACCTGGCTCCCTCCAGATGACAGAAGTTCCCTGGCTAGCCTTTTCAGTACTGTTTGAACTTTCACCCAGAACCCTCATTTACTAGTCATGGTATGGAGTTGGAATATTTCTTGTTCCCCCTTTTCACTTCTAGGGTCTCCCTCTAGGGATCTATCATCCTTCAGTAGTCTCTCCTCCTTTGAGGTTTATTCAATCCATATTTACAATTCATATTCTAGTGATTATTATTTACAGACCTCCAGGTTACTCTCCTTTATTCCTCCATGAGTTCAGTGCCTGGCTCCTAATTTTTCTTTCCTTCCCCCTTCCTGTGCTTATATTAGGGGACTTCAAGATAGTTAGGTACATAGATAGGTTGGGAGAGAGAGAGAGAGAGAGAGAGAGAGAGAGGGAGAGAGGGAGAGAGGGAGAGAGAGGGGGAAGGAGAGAGAAAAAAGGAGAGAAAAGAAAAAGGGAGAGAGAGAGAGAGAGAGAGAGAGAGAGAGAGAGAGAGAGAGATGCTCTCCCAAATGCCCAAATCTCCCAATTACTCAATTTACTCATTTCTTATGACCTACAACTCCATTCTACCTAAGTTACACCCAGAGATGGTCATACTACTGATCTTTTCATCAAGCACAAATGTTTCATCAACACTGAAATTCCTTTATAGTATAATCTATTGCCATTCTACCTCTCCTGCTGCCTTGCAACTCCAAGCTTTGTTCTTCATTCTCACCATGATCTCTAATCCCTCCATCTTCAGTTCTTTTCTGTACCAGAACCTCTGTACTGATTATATTCTTCCCTTCCATATCTTGTCCCTGTGGTAAACTAATTCAACTCTTCTCTTACATCTCTTTCACCTTTTTCCTGCCAATGTTCTTGCCTTGACAAGCCCAGCCTTGGAATACTTTCATCACCTGCTACTTTTACTCCTACTCATGCTACTGAACAAAGCTAAGAAAATCATGAAAATACACTGACTGGGTCTATAGAAATTTATGATATATCTCAGCTGAGCCCTCACTATGGCAAGGCAATCTTTTTATATTTCCCTAATTAATTCACTACTCACTCACCATATTGACTTTTCCATACCTTTTAACTTTCCTCAAAATTCCCATAGGCCCTTGTGTCACCAGTTTCTCAGCTGAGTAACTTGTTTCATGTTTCCTTAAAATAACTGAGCTCCTTCACAGAGAGCCCCCTCTTCTCCCCGATTTTTCATCTCACAGCAAACATATGCCTTCTACAGCTATCCTCTCCCTCATCCCAGTTCTCAAGAAGAGGTGGCCCTTTTGCTTTCTAAGATAAATTTCTCTAATGTGCACAAGTGATTCCACTCTATCCCTTATTCTCCAGGAGAATGCCCCTTCTATCATCCTCCTTGAACTTATTATAAATCTCTCTCTGCTTACTGGCTGCTTCCCTACTGCCTACAAACATCCTTCTGTCCCCTCCTCCTCAAAAACCCCTCACTTGATCTCTCAATCCACACTTGGTTTCCTCATATATCTCTCCATTTCATTACTAAATACTCTGATAAGATCATGTACAATCAATGCCTCTACTACCATTCCTATCATTCTATTTTTAACTCTCTATAATCTGCATTCCAATTTACTGATTGAATTGAAACTTCTCTCTCTAAAGTTACCAACCATTTTTTAATTGTCAGATCAAATGACCTTTTCACAGTTTTTCCTTCTTGATCTCTTGGAAGCTTTTGAAACTCAATTGCCAACTTTTCCTTGATACTCTCTTAAGTCTAGCTTTCTTTCCTCTCCAAGTTCTCCTCCTATTCATCTCATTGTTTCTTCCCTGTGTCCTCTGATAGATTTTCACCTAGGCCATGCCTGCTTGGCCCTCTTCTTTTCTACATCTATCCTATTTCAGGTGGTCTCATAAGTTTCCATAGTTTCAGTTCTTTTCTCTATGCTGATTACTTTCAGATTGACCTGTACAGGCCTAATCCCTTTTCTGACCTCCAGTTTCACATCTTCAGTGCCTAATGGATATGCTCAACTGAATATCTCATAGGTCTCTTAAACTTGTTATTTCCAAAAGTGAATTCCTCATCCCCACCCAAAATGTCCCCTCTTCCTAATTTCCCTGTTACTATCAAGAGTACTACTATCTTCACTATTGCCCAGGTTCACAGCTTAAGAGTCTCCCTAGATTTGCTTTTGTCCCTCTTTTCCCACATGCCCAATCTGTTGGAAGTCTTGTAATTTCTACCTTCATGACATCTCTTGTATATACTCACTTGTCTCCCTAGAAAATAGTGTGAGCACTCATCACTTTCCATTTGGACCATTAAAATAGCCTGATGATCGGTTTCCTTGCCTCAAGTCTCTCCCCCCACTAACCCATCCTACATTCAGATGTCAGACTGATCTTAAAGCCCAGTTCTGACTTTGTCACCTCCCTATTCACCTCCCTTGTCACAACTACAGAGGCTTCCTATTTCTTCCAGGATCAAATATAAAAATCTTCTGTTTGGCTCTTGAGGTCCTTTATAACCTGACTCCTTCCTACTTTTCCAGTCTTCTTACAAATGAGGCAAAATTTGTAAAGTCCTTAGCACAGTGCCTGGCACAAAGTAAGTACATAAGAAATGATTGTTGGCTTTTCTTCCCCTTCACACATTATATGCCTCTATGTCCTCTATAGTCTGGTGACATTTGTATCCTTTGATATTTCTTACAAACATGGCTCTTCCAACTTCCATGTCTGTATATTTTAACCAGTCTTCTGCCATTCTTGCTACTCTCTGCCTGCCCATTTCTGTTTCTTAGTTTCCCTGGTTTCCTTAATGTCTCAAAACAGAAGCCTTCCCCAGTCACGTTTTAATCTTCATGTTTTCCTTCTTTGACTACTCATAATTTATCATATATATATATTTGTAGGTATATGTTGTTTTTACATAGCTGTTTGCTTTCTATCTCCCCAGTTAGATGATGGATTCCTTGAAAGCAGGAATTAGGTTTTTTTTTTGGGGGGGGGAGGGGTTGCCTCTTTTAATTTGTTTAGTTTTCTTTGTATCCCCAGAGCCTCCCCTGTATCGGGCACATTTGTTGTTATTGTTGTTCATTTGTTTCAGTTGTGTGAAGAAATTAAGGCTCAGAGAGTTTTAGTGAATTGCCCAAAGCTCAGGCACTAAAACGTTTCCTTCGATTCCCAACCTAGGATTCTTTCCACTGAGCCAAGCTGAAGTTTATATGCATAGAGAACATTTAAAAGGCATAGGGAACAGACTTGTGATTTCACTGCTATAGGGAACACAAACTACAACTTGTGTGCAGCTTAGAGTTTTGGAGAGTTTCCCAGAACTGGTGATTTGCCCAGGGTCACATAACCATAATATGCCAAAGTCAAGACTTGAATATTAGCCTTCATGGCTCCAAAATCATTTCTCTATTCACTATGCCATGCAAGTATACTAAACTAGAGTTGGTCTCTATGGGAAAAGTTAAAAGACAGTGAGAAATACCAGTTAGAGTCAGAACAAAGATGATAACTCATGCTAACTTTATGTGAAAGAAGCAGTATTATATAGCAGAAAAAAAAGAGATTTGAATTTGAAGTTCAAGTCTAGGGTCCAGCCCTACTTATGTGAGATTGGGCAAATCAATTAATCTCTTTGCCTTTCTGTTCATCTATAAAAAGGCAGTGGACTTTATGAACCCTAATACCCTCTCTAACGCTAGGACTATGATATTATGATCCTTCAGGCTCTAAATTATATTACCTTATCTTTTGATGTGCTATTGATAGAATCCTAATAAAGCTTCCCTCAGTCCTAATATTCTAACTTCCTTATAGACCCCACTGAACAAGAGGCCCACTTCCCCTACCTAGTCACTCACCCCTCTCCCCCCCACCCCACACTCAATATCCTAACTTCTTCATATAAGCCTAACTGCTCACTAGAAAAACAGGTGTGTCCATGAACTCATATTTCTCACAGAAACAGCAGGCTTGTCCATGTGATCAGATCCCAGTCACTGCCTCTAACTATCACTGCCCCCAGATCCATCCCTCATATTTCCCACTGAAACAGCAGGTATGTCCATGCACTCAATCAGAAACACATCCATCTAGTCTCAGACTGGACCAAAATAGCCAGTCAATCAGAAAGCAGAACCACGAGGATACCCAAACTGGATATGGACCAAAACAATAGAAGGGTCTCTCCCTATGTAGTAAAGAACTGACCTACACTGAACTTACGACACAGAAAGGCTTACTATAATGTCAGTATCATACATATATACCCCCTACAAATGGCTTTTTCTGTGCGCATTATGGGTAATTGCATGAGCAGTTCCACTGGGGCTGGGACCCCTCCCCTATTATCTAATACCTTAACAAACTCCTCCTGCCTTTTTAATATTCATAATTTCTGTTATGTAAAAATATAAAAATCTATCTTACTTTCTCTGAAGTTTCTGGAACTTAACCTACTTCATGAGAGGCAATAAATGCCTACATTTGTATTAGAAGTGGTATGGCTGAATTGTTTGATATGGTTCCACCACAACACATCATGAAACTGCAATAGTTCTTGGTGTCCTTGGGTGGTCAGAGCTGAAACCACAATTCCATTAAAGTGCAACTAACTAGCTACTTCATTGGAGATTTTTTTTCTCTAACAATAGATAATTGAGCCCCTTAAGAAATTTCTCTTTCATACCCAAAATATCTATTTATAAAACTGGTTTTATAGTTGTATTTATGCAGATCTTTGGCATGAAAACATGACTTACTGTGGTTAGAGTATATAATGAGGTGACTGATTATCTAGTTGTATAAACCTTCTGACTATGGTTATTCTAATATATAAATTTTAACTAAGCCATCCCATATAAATATAGGTGTTAAAAAAGTGTTATTTTTTTTTTTGGAGGGGGGAAGGCAAGGCAATTGGGGTTGAGTTGCCCAAGATCACACAACTAGTAAGTGTGTCAAGTGTCTAAGGCCGGATTTAAACTTAGTTTTTCCTGACTCCAGGGCTGGTGCTCTATTCACTGTGCCACCTAGTTGCCCCAAGGTGTTATTTCTTTCAGGGTGGTAGTACTGATTTTGAAATGAGCTTTCCTTCCTGTTCCTCTAGCTAAATCTTAATAGAAAATCAGAAACTCTCAAAAAGATACAAACCTGATGACAGGACAATCATATTGGGATTATGAAACAAGATTATATGTTGATGTTGGTGCCTTGTACAATCATCTATGGACCCTCTTCCATGTAGTTGTCTCCATTACAAATATATTATCTGTGTCATACATTTCTGACTTGATTGTTTCTGATGCTGAGATTTTTAATTAAAGCAACCTAATGATATATGAATTCCCCTATTTTAACTTAGTCTATAATCATGTATGTCTGCATTTCTTACTTTGTGAAATTTTTAAAAATGTATATTAGAAAAACTGCATTGCTGTGTAGTACAATATTTATACAATTATATTAAGGACAACATCACTAAAAATGTGGCATAGCAGAACTTGATATTAGTGTAGGTTTGGGGCAAGAACAATATATGCATATATATGTGATATATTTATTAATAAAAATGTAATTACATGTATAACTAGCATCAGTTAGCATTCATGTAAGATTTTAAGGTGGTAAATCACTTTAAAATTATCTCATTTTATTCTCACAACAATTTTACATTTTACAGTCAGTCAACAAACTTACTATGTATTAAGTACTAATGCTAAGTATTGGGAAGGCGAATACAAATAAAAAGAAAAGCAGTTCCTGCCATCAAACAGCTTACATCTAATGGGGAAAGATAACATAAATAGATGCTGAAAATGAAGGGTAAATGTTTCCTGTGCAGGGGCATGGTAGAGTCTGCTGAGAAATGAATACTTGGCTGGTACTGGTATGTTCCTTAAATTGGAGTTGTAGGGAGAGCCATCTACTCAGAGGATGGGGACAATGTAGCAGAGGGTACTTTAAAGTGTGAGATCTAGAGAGTGGAGTGATCTTCTAGGTTGAAGATTTTTATGGGGCATGGCAGAGAAGTTCAGAGTACAGCCTGGAATGAGGAAAGTGAAGAAAGAGATGAGGTTTTACAGTTGAGGAAACTGAGACTTTAGTCATGTGACTTGCCCAAGTTGACAAAGTTATTAAGTGACTGAGGAAATTTTTAATTCAGGTTTTCCTGACACCAGGTTCTTAACTACACACACACACACACACACACACACACACACACACACACACACACA
>NW_027187460.1:44741426-44764744 GCF_028583685.1 Petaurus breviceps papuanus
CACACACACACACACACACACACACACACACACACACACACACACACTAAAACTACAAGAAGATTGGAAGATTGGCTTTTCTTTCAGTGAAATTAATGTGCAGTATAGAACTATTTTTGTCCCTGACCCATTCTTTGTGACAATTATTCACAAACAAGAGGGAGGCACCGCAAATGGACTCTGAATAAGAGCTGAAAAAGGTGGACTGAATCTTTGTTCAAAGAACATAAACTGTTCCCTGATACAAAAACTCATTTTTTTCTACTCCGTTATTTTCTGGTGATTCAGCAAATTGTGGAATACTACATCAAAGCCAGTCAAGAAGCATTTATCAAGCATCTAGCTCCTGCTCTCAAAGAAATCTCAATCTAATAGGATAAATAAAATTCAAACAACTATGTACAAACTAGAAATATACAAGATAAATTGGAGAGAATATCAGACAGAAGGCATCAGTATTAAAGGAACCAAGAGAAGGTTGACTGCAGAAAGGAGTCACTTAAATAATTGGTGTCCTGAGTTTTGAAAGTAAATTGCCTGAAAGGAAAGGAAGAAAGAAAAAAAAAACCTTTTAAGAAAAGGGCCTCTAAACAATTCCATTTCTATTAACCATGCTTAAATGGAAGTTTCTTTTAGTAAACCAATTCTACCTATACTGTTTTTTAGACCGATACATGCTGAAGAACCAAAAATCTCTACTGCAGAACTAGAAACAATTTTAAATGTTTCTAATGTCTAAAACAATCATCAAGTTATTCTTAAGAAACTTTCAAGATTGAAACCTAATCTGTAGCTCTAAGTCATGGGTTATAAATCTCCACATTGAAAACTGAAGTGAAGATAAGAATTGAACAGAACTTGAGAGTTCACTTAATTCAATTTCTTTATTTTAGAGATGATGAAAACTCAGATCCAGAAAGGCGAAAATGACCTCAACAATGTCAAACAGCTAGTAAGAACTGGAACGGATCTCAGGAAGGTTGACTTCTAGTCCATTGTGTCCTACTGTTACCTCCTATAGAAATATCAACACTATTACCATTTCTAGCAATTAGTAGACAGGTTTTATTTTTGTTTTTTAACTTGGAACACAAGTTAAACAATGGGACATAGGATGTGGTATCTGACAAACCAAGTTGACATACATGATGGGGTGGATATATATAATGTAGAAAAAACTACAAAAGAATCAAAAAATTTTGTGATGGAAGGGGCTATGGAAAGAAGTATAATGGGTATTAGAAAGATACAACATATTGCCACAAGGATCTCTGTCTCTGTGCACCCAGCCTTCAACTCATTGGTTATTGATTTCCATATATGGTCTTGCAATGCATTTCTATTTACTTATATCTTCCATGTGAGTTGCGTATTTTGGACACTTTCTTCCTTTGCAAGTTTCTTCTTCAGCACCATCTCTACACAGTGATCTTTTCAGTACCTGAAAAGATTTTTGTTTTCCGAAATCTTAGTCTTCTTTTAGAAGAAATACTACTTACTACCATTTTTCAGACTTTTCTTCCTGCAGTCAGTAAAAAGTTCCCTTAAATTGTATATTGAATTCTTCTTGTCTTTTGCTTGTTTCTACCAGTGCTTGCAGTATTTCATCCTCTGTTCAAATAGATATATCTCAATTGTATAGTTGCAGTCGTTGTTTCTTCAAATCCTCTCCAGCAACCGGGCATGTCAGATTGTGTTTATTCCTGGATTATTTCTTTTACCCTGTTTAGGAAGGAACTCTTCACCCTTTCTAATAAGGAAGAGTATAAAGAAGCATTTTTAAAGAATTTTCACCTTTTATAAGAGAGAGAGGAGTTTGCCTTTATAGCGTATAAAAATTGGCCACTATCTCAAGCACAAAAATAGCTCATGCCCTGTAGGTCATGGAGCATTTATCATTTTAGATTTAAAATTTAACTAAAACTATTTGTGGCTCCTCTTTAAACTACTCTTATAAATTACTATGGGAAATTGTCTATTTCTGGGTGCTTATTTGTTGACCTTTCTTGCTTTCACTGATGTTTCTGGAAACACTGATCTTAAACCTATGGAAGAACTCCACTGTTCTTTATTATTAAATGTCTTTAATTGGTTAGGTTTTAATAATTAGCATTCATTCTCAGTGCCTCAATATTAGGCCCAGGCTCTTCCAGTAACACCTCTGTACATAGTGACTTCACATATTTGAGTAGAGTTCACATATATGACAAGATTATTTAAAATATTATGCTTATTGTGCTTTATATTACTTTTGTTGTAACTGTTCACTAGGATTCTGGTTCCTCAGTAACAAAGAAAACTCGTTTTCAGCCTGACTGTCCACTCTTCTTCCTTTTCCTTCTGAAATCTACTTCTTTGCTGGGTATTAAGCAGATCAAACATTTGATTAAATTATATAACCATTTACTAAGCACCAAAAATATACCAAAGTACTATGCTAGTCACAGGAGATAGCTACCAAAATGAAACAGTCCCTGATCTCACACAACTTACATTCTACTGGGATCCAACATTATCTCAACAACATATTTAAAATATTAGGGCTTTGTAAAAGTATTTACAAAGAGAACCACTTTAGGCTAAGTTGGATTGTTTTTGTAGTTGCTGTAACATAGAGAATATATGTAGCATTGAAGATTCATGTTTTGGGGGATTATGTAAAATAGTTGGGTAATCACATATGGGGAATGCTGCCACATCTATTACTTATACTTCACAGGTCTGATATAGTTCTAAATAGGATTTCTGTCTTGTAGAATAGTGTGTAGTAAAAAAATAAACATATGACTTAAATATTTATTAAATGCATGAGCTAGTTTTTTTATATTTAAAATTCAGAAGAGGGGAGGGAAGGTGAAAGATTTGAATATACCATTTGACTTCAAAGACAAAATTAAAAATGCTCAAATATATGTCTCATTGAGGTTTTGTCAGTGAAGGTATTAGTAGCACTATACAGCATATAAATGTTCAGTATATGAAATTTAAATTATCTATAAAGAGAAATGATAAGTATATTTCATTGTAACATTATGAGACCTGAGTCTGGAAATAATTTAGCATTTTAATCATATATAACAATATTTTTTATTAGGGTTTGCTATAAAACTCTTGGAAATCAATTTTGTTGTCATTTAAAATGAAACACTAATTGTGTGCTTAGTACTTACAACACTATTCTAGGTTCTCTAGGACTTATATTTAATATGAGACATAATCCACAAAGCATTTACAATCTATTTGGTCATAAAAGGCAGAAATACTTCAAAAGTTCATTCCTCTTATTCAAAGTTTATCATTCAGTTTATTAATAAAATATTGGACATCTTTGGGGAAAATATTTATGGTTGTTTGCTTTTCATCAAGAAAATGATTTCTTTGGGGAAGCAAACTTCATGAGCAAACTTTTTTATCTCTTTTTTTTTTTTTTTTTTGCTTTTTGGAGGGGGGAAGGTAGGGCACAATTGGGGTTAAGTGACTTGCCCAAGGTCATGGATAGTTTTTGTGTTAAGTGTCTGAGGTCGGATTTGAACTCAGGTCCTCCTGACTCCAGGACAGGTGCTCTATTCACTGTGCCACCTAGCCGCCCCCATGAGCAAACTTTTTGACCAAATGTTCTAATACAGGCAACTAGGTAGTACAGAGGCTACTGAACCTGGTGTCAGGGATACCTGAATTCAAATCTACCCTAAGATATTTACTCACCTTGTGATCCCAACTAGTCATAACTTTCATGTCTCATCTTCCTTACCTGTAAAACTGGAATAATAATAGCATGTACCTCTTAGGATTGTTTTGAGGATAGAATGAGATCATTTATAAAGCTCTTGGTAAATTTTAAAGTGTTACATAAATGTTACTAATTACAGATTGAGTCAAGTAGTTTTAATATTCTTTCAATAAATACTTATGAAATATCAACTGAACATTGATAAGGAAGAAATGAAATTTGGAGGAGACATAGTCCCTGTGATTCTGTAGCATGTAGTCTACAGTAATGGCAACACATGCAAACAAACACACAATATTACTCAAGTTAACAGATAATTGTAGAAGAAATGGCTGTGTAAAGTCTGAGGGGGGAAGACTCTGGGATCAGGGAAAACTTCATGCCTCAGCTTTTTTTTCATCTAGAAAATTATAGGGTTAGACTAGAGGACTTTCAAAGACCCCTACAGATTTAAATTTACCATCTTCTCACCCTTTATGTCGTTCAAGAATGTGACATCTGAGTAAAGCTTTAAAAGATAGTAGTTCAGCATGTAAATGGGAAAGTACATTAAGAAGATAAAGTTTAGAAAGACTAGTCCAAAATCATGTAAAGCTTTGAATGCGAGGAGAAATCAGTTAACAAAGAAGTGATGAAAATTTTTGAGCAAAGGAGAATTATAGATTTAAATATAAGAAAGAATATTCTTCTAGTTGTAAGGATGCCTTTGAGGTAGAGGTTGAAGCAGAGACAGGAAAACTTACAAGAGGTTAAATCAATAGTTCAAAAACAGAGAAATATGTTTCTTCACTAGGGTAACAGCAGGGGAATGGAGAGGGGAAGATATATAAAATAAACATTATGAAGGTAGAAACAACATAATCTGGCAATTGGTTGAAAAATACTTGATCTTTATACACAGCATCTTAATGTTTCTAGATATATATTATCTCATTTGAGCCTCACACCAAAACTACGAGGAAGGAACATTTGTTATTTCCATATTACAGATGGGGATACTGAATTTGATAGAAGTTAAATGGTTTTCCCCAGGTCACACAATTATGCAATAAGTATCTGAGGAAGGATTTTAACTCAGGCCTTCCTGAGTCCAAATATAGTGCTCTATCAGTTGTGCCACCTAACTGCCTTAATTGAATATGAGAAAAGGGAAGAGAAGAATAAAAAAGAAAAAAACACACACAAAAATTTTTAACTCTATCCCTGAAAGTCTTTGGAGTAAGACTAAATGAACCCTTATTAGATATTGTCAAGGGATTCCCTGTTCTGGTAAAAGTTCACTAGATCACCTCTGAGTTTCCTTTCAACTCTGAAATTGTGTAATTCTGAAAGATGAAGACAGAGTCTATTGAGGTTTATATTATAGGCAGAAATAATGAAGTTAAGATGGCATTCAGGAGGAAATAAATCAACCAAAAAAGCATGTATTAATTGTCCAACTATGTGTCAGGCACAATGCTAGTCACTGAGAATGTGACAAAAAATAAAAGTGAAACAAAATATACAAATAAAGACAAAAACAAGTTTTTGTAGGGATGATATTAGAATTAGTTTGGCATATGTTAAGATTGAAGTACCTGCAGAGCAATTATATGGCTAGATGAGTTAAAGACTTGGGTCTAGCACTCAGAAGCCAGATCAGTATTCAAGATAAAGATTTGACAATCCTTACCATAAAGGAGTTGATCAAAGGCATCAAAGTGGGAGCAACGGTTCAACAAGAAGAAAAGGTAGGAAGAGAGAAGGGGGCCAATAAAAGACCCTCAGGGAACATCCATATTAATATTCTCCAAAGAGGATGGGGTGGTAAACTAACAATTAGAGAAACAGAAAGATAATCATTATATCAGGTCTCTGGAACAAAGAGAAACAATAAGATAAGTTTAGGAGAAGGTGATCAACAGTGCCAAAAGCTAAACAGAGATAAAGGAAGGTAGGGAATAATTAAAAGCCATTAGATGTTATTGTTGGGCAGCTAGGTGGCACAGTGGATATAGCGCCAGGCCTAGAGTCAAGAAGATTCACCTTCCTCAGTTAAAATTTGGCCTCAGACACTTACTAGCTGTGTGACCCAGGCCAAGTCATTTAACCCTGTTTGCCTCAATTTTCTCATCTGTATTATGAGCTGGAGGAGGAAATGGCAAACCGTTCCAATTATGTTTGTCCCAAAAGCACCAAATGGAGTTAGGAAGAGTAAGACAGGACAGAAAAATAACTAAACAACAACAACAACAACAAAGATGTTACAGTTGGGAGACTCTTGGCAACTTTAGCGAGAAAAGTTTCTGTGGAGGTAGGAGGTAGTAAATGAACACTTAATTGGCTCCTATATTGTGCTAGTAACTGTGGTGAGCACTGGGAAAAACAAAGTAAAAGGCAGTTACTGTTTTCAAGCTCACAGATTGCAGGGGTTTGAAAAAACCTTGGAGGTGGGATGAAGTTGAATCAATGAGTTTATGATTATATTTTCCAATGAGCAGTGAAGTATAGAAGAGAGGTAGAGTAGTGGCTGAAATGAAGTCCAGGTAAATATTTAATGGAGGTATGTTATGCTACAAGCATATGCTTCCATAGGTTTAGAACATACCACAAATACACATTCATATAAACATACATGTGTTTGTGTGTATTTAAATATGTATCTGTGCATAAATGTATATGTATATATGTGTGTGTATCTATCTATATACTATATGTGTATGTATATACATGCCTGCATATGTGTATATTTCTATCCCAAACCTATGGAAGGTTTAGAACTGGAATAGTCATTAGAGACTGGATTTTAAGGACATTAGATATTGCTGTGAGTAAAATATGAAAAAAAAATCATTAGTTGAAGACGAGAAGATGACTGATTCTTATTGACATTAAAACAATGCTTGCAGTAAATCTAATTTCAGAAAGAAACTCAAAGAATACTTCACTATAATCTCATTATTTTCTTAAGATTAGCACATTTCTGGTTTTTGATCCCCAAATATTTTCAGATTACATGGATTTGTCAATTTCCTACATTTTGTTGATTCATCTTAAATATTATAATGTTCCACATGAGCTTTCAAATTACTGACTCTTTCAATTTAGTCATTTGCAAACAAAACCAAAATAGCACATTGTAAAAAATGTTGGCTCCATTGTATACATAGCAAGATCTCCACATGAGATTAAACCACTTCTGTTTTTGTAACTGACAAAGAAATAAATATGTACTTGTGCTTGGGTCTCTGAGCCAAAACACAAAACATAATATTCAGTAGTCTTAAAATATAAAAGAAAGTGGGAAAAGTATATTTGTGTTTATAGATCTCCACCTATAACTCTATCTGTCTCTATATCATACCTTTATCAACTATCTACATATAAATATATATTATGCTACATAAATTAAACTAAGTTAAGAATCCCAAATCTATAGCTGTGTACCTTCCATTGGTGCTATGTTTCCAAGTTGCTAAGATCTTATCATAATGAGGCAACTTGGACCACAGCACTGAGTCATAAACCTTTAAATAAACAAACAAATAAATAAATGTCCAGTTCTTGTTTTCTCATTACCATCAGACCCACATTTCATTTGGCTAAAATGTGTTAGTTTTATTATTTAGCTTTTTGGTCATTTTTCATTGTTATGTGACATACATTGCTTATATAGCACAGTTTAATGGTGATGTTAAATTTACTCTGTTAATGAAGACCTTAAGGTATACAGATGTCCAGGTTTTATCTCAAATGTGGCTTTAAGTATATGTGTTACGTTTCCTAATTGGAAAATACCTAATGAGAAACAGTGTGTTTCATGTTGGTCTTGGTCAGAAAGATCTGGATTCAAATTCCACATAAGATGCTTAATCTTTGTATGGCTTTGGGTTGTTACCTTAACTCAACCTCTGAGTAACTCAACCTCTGAGTATCTCAGGCAGCTCCCTATGAGTTATCAAATAAGTAAGTCATGGACAAGTTTAACCTGTGTTTAGTGGAAGGCATTCCCATAGGAGTACCCCAAACTGATTAAATCACAGATCTTCTCAGAGTAAGAAAGAATGTAGCTAGGTTACTTTAGAGGTGATCTTATGTCTGGGTTCTTAAAACATACTGATAGAATGATGCTTTTGTTTTTCACAGAAGTATCAAGTAAAAAATACAGATAAAGCGATTTCTGAAAAGTCTTCTCATCAGAGACTCAAACTTCAAGAGAATACTAACCCTCTGCTAATCAGGGGCAGTTTCCAAGCATTGCTACAAAATACTAAACAGCAAAGGAATGGTCAAATAGTTATATATACATTAGTCATACTCTGCTTCCCTGCTCATTAACATACCAGTACGAGACAGATTTACATTAGGAAAATTTCTGCCCAAGATACATAAACAATACTCTGAGGCTTTCTTGGAGTTAAAAAGACCAAGGTCAAATCTTGAATCTTCTACTTCAGAATCACATGCTCTAAGTATCAAAAGGCACCTCAGAGATCATCTACTCCAATTCATATCTGAACTCTCCACCTCAGAACCTCCACTTAAGGAAAATGTCCACGGCAACCATCTATCTCTACTCTGCTTCCAGAGCTGCCTTTGTCATGGCCCTAACATGGGTACTTTCTACCTCATCTCTTGTCCCCTTTCTATCTTCCATATATGTCTTGCTTTTCCCTATAGAATGGAGCTCCTTGAGAGAAGAGACTGTCTTTCTGCTTGTGTTTGTATTCCCACACAGTTCCTGGTATATCCTAAGTGCTTAATTTGAGCTTGTTAACTTGATTTATTGACTTGGACAAGAATATCCTCTCCAGCATGCCACATAAGAGGTCATATTGATTTTGTTTGAAGATCTCTACTGATTGTGATACTTTTACTGTAAGAAGCTCTAAGTGGGGGAGGGTGTAGTTTTTCATTACATCAAAGAAAAATCTGCTTCTCTGGAGCTTCTACCCAGTAGTCCTTGTTCTGTCCTCTAGGGTTGTCTTGGTTATGATTCTACATTTGGTGGACTAAACCTCTCCATGCCTGAAGGTTGATATGTAATTCCTTATTAAAAAAAAAAAACAATAAAACATATATTCAGTAATCCAAGAAGGGAAAAAATAGTTAATGTAGAAAAGAAATTAGAAGTGTCCTAAGAAAATAAAATTAGTACACAAGGAAATTTCCTGGGGTTTCCAGATCTCTGAACAGAAATCTAGAACTGTTTTTATATATTCTTTATTTAATTTGGCCATTGTTACATTCTATATCAATGCACCTGTTGACAAAGTAAATTCAGACAACCTTAGATCTACTTCACATCATTGTGGCCCCTAATATCTCCTATTGGTATTTGTGGGAATGTGAGGATAGACTCAAACCACCTCTTGTCTGTTAATGTTCTCAACCACATTGGGGACTAAGCACATTTCTAACCTGTTATTCACAATTACAATGCTTTAAATACTTACTATGTGTCTATATGTCCATCCCTGTGTCTTTTCTTCTTCAGACTAAATACATCCCCTTCCTTCAATTGATTCTCATATAGCATAATCAGAAGGGCCTTCACTATCTTATGTGCCATTTCCTTGGTGTTTCCCATTTATCAATCTGAAAAATTGATTGGAACTATATTATCAAAGACTTTAAATATGAAACTGAAAAATGTGCATATTATCCTAAAGTCAATAAAAAAAGCTCCTGAGAATTCGTCAATAGGAGAATAACAATGCCTCATCTGTATTTTAGCAATATCATTTTGGGAGATGTTGGGAATAATGGAATGGAAAGAAGACAGCTTAGACTCAAGAAAACCAATTAGAAGATTATTGGAATAATCCTTTGACTATGAATCCATCTCTCAGTACCTCACAACTGTCAAATTATACATTATTGTAACTATAATGAAAAGTCAGTCTGAAAACTTTTATCACTTGTGAAATAAATTTATCTTTTACCTAATTTACATATGTACACACACACGTATATATCTGCTATAAGCAATATAAAAACAAATGGTAGAGAAAAAAAATTCTAGTTTAAAGTGTCCTTCACCCATTTTATCTTAATACTAATGATATATATATATATGTATATATATATATATATATGAATAATTTGTCATCAATTTTTTTAAACCATTCTATATTCTCCTGAGGTAAAAGATTTGTCTTGAGTTAATTCAATTTTTGGAATTCCTATTTGATTTATCTTACTGAAGTCTTCTTAGACAAGGGATCCAGAAATATATAAATGTAAAAGATAAGTAGGTATCAGAAGAGAATGGGCTCTGGGCATGCTTTTATTTTTAGTGGGGAATAGCATGAAATTTTTCAGAAATGATAAATTGATATGAGGGGGGAAAGGAGAGGAATATATGAAACAAGCGGGCAATAATATTCTACTCCTAAATGCTACAAATCCTTGTTAGTCTGGAAACTTGTTCAGGTGGAACAATCCCAAAATTTCATGAACTGCAGAAATCAGACTTGGAAAAGGGTAAAGTCTTCCTAAAGTCTATTAATATAAACATGAATTTAATCTGAGTGATCTTAATAATAGGTCCCAGCTATCAAATAATTTTTGAAAGATAAGTGTCTTAATAGAAAAGCTTAGCTAGACACTGGTGCTTTTAAACCTAACTTGCATTTTTTGCATTATTTGTAGAGAGATGCTGACATTTTATAAATTTGGAGAAAAATAATTGAAAACTCCTATGCTCTTTTCCATGCTTTAGTTTTTATATCATTATCTGTAGACTCAAAAAGTTGTGTGTTCTTTCTAGTGTACCGTGTTGCAATTGGTACCATTAGGGGCTCAAATAAGATTTTGTATGTAAAATTTTATTAAACCTTGAAGCACTAAATAAGTATCAACTATTACTATTGTTATTATTTCATTTCTATAAGATTACAGATTTAGTATAGTTCAAGTATTCTTTCATATATCATTATTACATGTAATATAAATCTGGCTACATTTTCCTGATGGTAAATAATACCTGATTCCAACCTTCAAAATTCTATTCATAATTCCATGCATTTATCCTGAGTAGATGGATAGAAAAATGAGAGTGAGAGTGAGAACGAGAATAAAAGAAAGAGGGAGGAGGGAGGGGGAGAGAGAGAGACATTATAGAGTGTTTATTGTACACTTAATATGTGTCATTCATTGTGCTAAGCTCTTGAGAAACAGATAGAAACAAGCAGATAGTCCCTGCCAGAAAGGGACTTACATTCTAATGGAAACAAGATCACACAAAAATGAACAAAAATAGAGTGATAGGAATGGAGTGAAGATGAAGACAATCTGAAGCAACATAATACCAACTATGTTAACAACATAGCAAGATAGCCTGAAAATGCCATGGAGGAGTGGGCCCCAGAAACATAAGGTAAAAAGTCACCTAATTAGAATCAGGGATTGAGGAATGAATGGAATGCAAATTTCTGTTGAGGGTGGAGATGAGTAGAGTGCAAGGCTATTGTGAGGATATGACCAGAATGTAGTACGGAGCCCTGGGGTCTACCAGAATATGATGAGTGTTCACCAACAGGATCTTGGGACCTAGGAGTTTAAGTCCAAATCTTCAGTGGGGCTGAGATGGTTGGAAAGTAGGTCCATCCTAAGTAAACAACTAGACAGTGAAGCATGAAGCCGTCCCTCACCAACCCCTGGCTCATTGGATGAAAGTAATCTCTACCCCATGTTTTAATTTATTACAATTTACCTTGATTTTTTTTGCCTTGATCAATATTTATTATCTGGCCCTTGATGTTTTCAGGTCTTTGAGAGCAGTGACCATGTCTCATTTATCTTTGTATTCTTTATGATGTCTAACAGAGCCTCTCCCTAGCACTGATTAACAGAGCTATAATTAGGGCATGGCCACCAGGGCTTTACCCCCATGGCAATGAAAATTAGTGCTGACTAATGTTCATTGACAGCAGGTTTTGTCAAGCATCTACACTTCTTCAACAATGTGGAAACAAGTTACCTTCACACCTAGTTAGCAAGAATAATTTGGGAAAATAGGAAGTCACCATCTGGTGTGCTTAACTACTCCTTTTCCCTACTACCCAGGTTCTTACCCCAAGTAAGACCAGTACTGCTTTCCCTTGCCATACCAACCAAGGCAGCCTCCCTAGCATCAATTGCATTGTGTTCTAAAGTCTCCATCATAATGTAGAGATGTCATCCAATTTCTTTCACTGCTACCATGCAACTGAATTTGTCTTTGAATTGATTTTCTGACTGCTTGCCCTAGGTACCCTTATTTCCAGTAAATGTTTTAACTAATATAGAGTAAGTTAAACCTAAATAAAGTTAATCAATGTATCTTTTGGAATACTAGAAACAAATGAATTCCAAAATTCTTCATTTTATTATATCTTTCCCCATACCTCATGACCCTTACCCATATTTTTCACTCTCACAATGACTTCCATGCCTGATACCCCTCAATGCTTGCCCAAAGCATCTCCCATGCACTGGACATACTCACCTATTTCTCCTTCTTGGTGACCCAGTTTAACTCTACACGCTCCTTTGCTGTTTAATTCCTTGTCTCCTTTTAATATCACCAGAGAGACTTTCCAAAACCCCAATTCTATGTTACTCCTACCATCTAAGACCGATTTATCTGTTGCTGAAAAAAGTTGGAGGAAAAACAAAACAATGCCAATTGAGCCCATTATGGATTTGTGTAATCTCAACTAGGCCTTCATATCATCTAGACATTCTACTCCCTCCTAATCTATTGATTATACTACTTTTCACAGCAGCTGTTCTGAATCTTTTTATCTCTCCTCAAGCCTCCTGCAGTACCCCCTATCTTCACTCTTTTTGCTAAGGACACCTGGACAAATTCAAAATGTACAAAAACAGAATTTTTTCTCTTTCTCCTCCAAACACTTCTCTTTTCTCAACTTCCTTATTATTGTACAAAATACTAAGGTCCTCCCTATCACTCAGGCTCACAATCTCACTTTTACTCATCCTGCACATCAGTTGTCACAACATACATACATGACATCCCTTTCTCTCTTCTCACAAAGTAACAGCTCTAATTCAAGTTATCACCTCAAATGTGGACTATTACAATAACTTTCTATTTGATTTATCTGCCTTTAGTCTCTTCCAATTTATCCTTCACTTAGTTACCAAAGTAATTTTTTTCCCTCTAAAGAATGGGTTTGATCATGTTATTTTCATATACTTTCCTCATAAGAATAAAAGTTCCTTCAGGGTAGGGACTATTTCACTTTTGCCTCTGTAATTTCAGTGCATAGCATAGTTCTGGCACTTTGTGCCTAGGAAATGCTTTTGTATTGATTGGAATACTGATTCTTATCTTATGACTGAAACATAGGAAACTATAAACCATAAATCAAGCAGATAAAATATGGTTTACTGTGTTCTGATACTCTGATGTCCTTGGGTACTGTTAAGGTAGGCAGAAA
Source organism: Petaurus breviceps papuanus (assembly GCF_028583685.1). Classification (NCBI taxonomy): domain Eukaryota; kingdom Metazoa; phylum Chordata; class Mammalia; order Diprotodontia; family Petauridae; genus Petaurus; species Petaurus breviceps. The sequence goes on from NW_027187460.1 coordinate 44,754,585, forward strand.
ACCTTTATTTTACAGTAAATAATCCCATGTTATGATTTTTTGAGTATCTGAGTTTTGATTTTATAGTGTTTCCCCCCACACTTCTCTCTCACTTATTTTCTTTGTTATTATTGGACTCTATCTTCAGTTCTTTTTGCTATCAGAATTCCTGCTTCAAGGAATATGTTTTCTCTCCTACTTCCAAGTTTCTTCTTCCAATATGTTGTGGAATAGGAAAGTAAATAACAAAAATCATTTTAGTCATGTTTACTGCTATCTAGTCCAGATGTTCCCAAATTTCTTTGGCCTATTACCCCCTTAAAAAAAAATACTCAGAGTCCTTCTGGAATTCTACTTTCTTTAACCCTTTTGTGTTTCTTTTTATCTACATCATTTCAAATATAGATATGTGTGTGTATATAGAGAGAGATATATACACATTATATATATATATATATATATATATATATTTAAATGACACATCTTAAATTTAATAAATTATTGTAAATTTGTGATTTTTCCTGCATTGAAATTTTAATGATGCAATATTGTGTCATGTAATTTTATAGAATTGTATTGTAAACAAGTCATCACACATACATATTCCTGCTGATACATGCTGGACTTACTGACAATGCATAATATACTTGCCTGACAACACTTGCCTGTTAAGACCTGTGGGTGGACTTGACCACTAACATGATCAAACCCATTCTTTAGAGGGAAAAAAATTACTTTGGTAACTAAGTGCATTTTGTGTGTTTATTTAGAAAATAATGTAATCACTAGGACTTTAACTCTGTTACACAATAGATGAAACATGTATGAATGGTTCTTCAAAATTTTCTTCTCTTCTTTCCTTATGCTTCCACAGCCCCTTTATTTTTATTCAGCACCGCCCCAATTGTGCCTGAGGCTACTACTGCCCCCCTCCCCCATCGTTGCAGTGCCCTCTAGGGAGCAGTATCACCCACCTTGTGAACCTGTGTTTCTAGTCCTGTGCGTGCACATATGCATGCACACACACACACACACACATATTCTAAATCTTTTCTGCAATCCTTAAGCTTCTGGTGCTATACAGTCCTGTCAAAGATAACAATTGTTTAAATCTCCTATTTAAATGAGGTTAAAAGTTCTCATCTGTGCTTTCTTAACTCCTTTCTTCTATCCAAAAATTTTTATCTGCATCACCACTCTTCTCCTACCCTCTGTGAAGTTTCCCTGCTCCTTTTAAGTCTAATATCTGTATGTACACTCTTAAATATATTCCTTGTTCACTTTTCAGGATCTTAGACATCCTCACACACTTTCATGTATCTTCAATATCTCCCTTTGCTTAAACCCCTCCCTAGAGGCCTACAAGTATATTTTTGTTTTCCTTTCTTCAAAGCCATTCAACTTCCTCCCTATCTCTCCCCAATCCTTTTAAGGGTTTTAAAAAAAAAACAGTCACTTCTACACCCATCATTTCTATATCCTTATTAGTCATTCTCATTTTACATTCTTTCCTTTCAGTCTAGTTTACAACCCAACAATTGAGTGGAACTGTCAGTAGAGCAGGAGCACTCTCCTAATCACTAAATGAAATATCCTTTTTCATACATTATTCTTGATCATGTCTAGCTCAGCATAATCCTGGTCACCCCTTTTCTTCTTCTCCCATTGAGAACCACAAAGCTATACTACTAGTTTTCTTTAAGGCCCCAATGTTAGTGTCTTCCCCCTGAGTTTATCTCTCAATAGCACTGTATATATTGCATATATATGTATATATATATATATATATATATGTATATATATGTGTGTGTGTGTGTGTGTGTGTGTGTAGCTATTTTCACATTGTGTATTTCTTTCTACAATCCCCATTAGAATGTGAGCTTTCTGAAGGCAGACATTACTTTTATCTTTTTTCCCCTCAGGGCTTAGCACAGTGCCTCACAGATAATAAACATTTCATAAATGCTTGCTGAATGATTAATTGCTTCCTCTCTCATTGGCTCCTCATCCATATCTTGGACTGTGCCCAGTGAGCGTTCTCCTAGTCTGTTGCTAACCATCTAATCAGTGATCTTCCTCTATAACCAATATATTAGGACTCCCAAATCTATATATCTAGTGAGTGAAAGAATGAGTGAGTAAAAATAGTATTTATTATTGTTTGAACAGAAAGTCAAACTCAACAAGCTCACATTCTAATAGAGGGAATAGGCACAAGGCATATAAGAGGTTTTACCAATAGATCAGATGTAAAGTCCCTTGTGGTGCTTAGGGAATAGAAGTATATTATATGAAAATACATCTGTAATACTATTTCCATTAATTAAAGCAAAGACATTAATTCTATGCTGCAGAAGCACTTATTGAATTACCAAGATAGCTCTACCTAAGATTACGCAATTATCTCAAACTCAACTTGTCCCAACGTAAGTTTATAACATTCCTCCCCCCAAAAAATCTTCTCTTCCTTCTAATGTCACTGCTTCAATTGCACCAGCAAATAGCTCATGATTCAAACTTTCATGTAATCTTTCACACTTCTCTCTTCCTCAGTTTCTTTAGCTGATCCATTTCCATGATTTGTTGGTTTGACTTTGATAACACATCTCACATATCTTTCCTTTTTTCTGTTCCCACTGCTGCAACCCTTCATTATCATATCATAGGGAGGAAGGCACAAGCAAAAGTGGAAACCTTGATGGATCTTATTCGGGCAATAATACTTGAACTAAACTTTGCATGAAGCTAGGGGTGAGCAGAATTCATCCTAGGTGTGGGAAGGTAGGGAGAGAGAGAATGGAATATCATATATGGGGAACAAATAGGTAAATAGCTGATAACTTCAAGAGGGACTGAGGTACAAAATCTTACAGGATCTTGAAAAGGTCATTGGGGGGTGGCTAGGTGGCACAGTGAATAGAGCACCAGCCCTGCAGCCAAGAGGACCTGAGTTCAAATCTGGTCTCAGACACTTAACACTTACTAGTTGTGTGACCTTGGGCAAGTCACTTAACCCCAATTGCCCTTCAAAAAAGCAAAAAAACAAAACCAAAAATAACCAAAAAAAAAATCATTGGATCAGTGATTTAGACAACAGTGGGCCTTTGGAGTTTATCCAGCCCTCTCATTTTATAGATTAGAAAATTGAGGTACAAAAGTATTAAGTTTTTTGCCCAATGCCACAAAGCTGTTGAGTGGCAAGGCTGGGATTTGAACACAGATAGATGTTCTGACTTGAAATCCAGTACTTTTTTTTTAGTGGAGCCAGGTTGGCATCCTATAAAAGGATACAAAATCTAAACTCATTTCAAATTCATTTCACCTTGCCTTTTTCTATTTCTCCTTTCAGATTTGTCCTTTAAAAAAAATCACTCTTATCATTTTAAATATATACAGTTAAAATAGAGTTTAGCAACAATTGGGATTCAGGGATTCATTTAAGATGTATTTGTAAAGCCAAGCACAAGAGGACTTCTGCTGTGAACAGCTTTAAAGTTCTGATCACACAGTATAGTGAGCTCTAGATTTACTAGGCAGTAAACTAAAGCAAAACATTTACAGAAACCAAAGTACAGCACTCACAATGTTAACAACTTATCATTAAAGTGGCCACATAGTTTTCACCAAAGTGGCCACATAGTTTTAAACAAAAGATATAATTCAGTAAGTCCTTAACTCAATCATCCTTAAGGGATACAAAGTACAAAGGTCAAAGTTCTCCACCCCTAGGTCACATTGTCAGTCTCTCAGGCAAAAAAAATCTCCTTTCTTCTTGATTGGAGATGAGTTTCAAATCATCCTTAACTCAATTATCCTTAAAAGGTACAAGGTACAGAGTACAAAGTTCTCCCACCCCTAGGCGACAGTAAATCATGATCTTCTCAGTCAGTATTAAGTAACCAAGGAGAGGTCTTTTCATCTTGACTAGAGGCTGGTTCTGAGATTCCATGGTTCCTCTTCCATGGTCCCAGCTTTTGCCTGAATTTACCCAACTGTCACCTGGATTCAAAGGTAGGCAGCTGTCAGCTCCTTGTCCAGCTTCTTGTCCAACTCCTCATCCAGTTCCATATTGAAGCTCACATTGTCCAGTCCACCTCAAGTCCTTCACAGTTTCTGTTTCTGGGAAGACAAAAGTTTAACAGAGCTACGATAATATTCATACACATTGCTGGCACCATCGTCAATTCAGTATCTGCCTGTGAAATCAACACAGACCCACCACCAAGGTCTGAGAACTCAACACACATCATCAGTATGGTCCCAGGACCTCTGAAACTCTCCTCCAGGACTTCTGTAAACAGACAAAAAGAAAATTTCCTTTCAGGGCTTCCAGTAAGGTCCCAGGGCTTCTGTACAAACTATCACAAACAAAAATCAACACAGACAGAAAGACAGAGGGCCAGCCTACATCACCATTCCCCTTCTCAGTTCTGCTGTCTCCCAGCTTGGGCTTCTCCTTACATGTGGTCATTAGCAACTCCCTGTTCCACCCCTTCCTCTTTCATCAGCAAATTCCTCCTACTGTGGGTTTCACAAGTTCTGTTTCTTAACAAAGACGATATAATCATGGGCAAGGCTCAGAAGAAACTTGAACTGAAAAAAGATGGTAAATAATTAAGTAACTGAAACAAGTCACTAAGTACTTCTTTGCTCGCCATTACAGTATTTTAAATATAATTTCATTGACTTCTGTTTTATGTCAGGGAATCCATTAAAGAAAGAATGGTAAGGTATTTTCCAGAGATATTTTTTAAATCAACATTAATATTTTCACTGGGTGGTTTGAGAGCCAAAGCTCTCAAATGTCCACAGTATTTGAAATTTTTATGGGGAGATTTTATCTGAGCACCCAGTGAGGAACTCCCTCAGCTAATGTGTATCTTCATGAGCTTTGCAATTTGTTGTTTAAAAGAATTTCATGAGCTAGGAGCTAGTATTCAATGAATCATCCCAGGGCATATTTAGCCAGTATGTTTTGGAGGCCAGACTTCAACTCTGGGTTTATCTGTGTCAGACACTAGTTTTCTCTCCATTGTCATGTTGTATCTCTACTTGAAATTGTTTCTTCTTTTACAAAAGACTAGACTTTTGATATCATGAATTTAAGGAGCTTCTGGGTAGCAAAACTCCCTCCATCAAGGCAGATTGGCATCTTCTATGAACCTTATAGTCTTATAGAGTTGCCCAGAGCAATGAGTGTTTAAATGACTTTCCCAGGATCACAACCAGTTTACATAGGAGTTGAACTCAGGTCTTCTTGGTCATAAGGACAGCTCTATTCATTATGTCAGAATTCCTCTCATTTATAATGAAAATAATTTGATTTTTAACCTCTTGTCCAAATTATTTTTCATTTTCTTAAAAATTATGGAGAGAAATAGATAACCTTGTGATTTGGGAGTTCTCAAAAGTCAGTCTAGTAAACAGTTTACCACTATATAAGTGGTAATGCCAAAGTATCTTCAAGTTTTATATTCTTTGTTGTTGGGTATTTTTTTGGTTGTTTTTAGTTGAGAGCTAAATTAACACACCTCAGGGGTAGATGTTATCTGATATGCCTGTCCTTATAATCAGGAAGCTCAAATCTGTTTATCAAAACCATGATAAATGGATTCATTAATACAAACTTTTCAAGAAATAAAAATCAATTAGTCTTTTACTTATGTGATTCTACTAAAAAAAAAAAAACAGTGCAATCAGGCAGAAAAGAATTTATTTGTGTTTTAGAACAGCATGAAGATCACAGTTTCTAGAATGAAAGGACCTGGGGTCAAAGGCCTCAGACAGTATTTATGGGACCTTGGATAAGTCACTTAATTCCTCCATCCCCACTCCCATGCCTACTTCTGTTTCTTCATTTACAAAATGAGTGGGTTTGGGGTACTATTTTACTATAAGGTAACTTACATTTTGTAAAGTTCTAAGTTTGGTGTCCTATCTCTTGCCTTTGTAGCTTGATGAGAGATGAAATCAACTATTGCTTTGGTTGGTTCACATTATAAAGTAGAATAAAAAACTGCTCATTGTTCCATTTCTCCCATATAAATACAGCTTTTCTATGAGGGTTTAAACTCTTTATTCACATTTTTGGTGTTCACTATGAAAGGAGGATATGGCCAAGCATGTGTTAGATACAGAGTTTTCTTCTATAGTTTCCTCACCAGAGCTGTTCCCAAACTCACACTTGCAGATTGACTCAAAGGGGTGAGTATGGTATTGTCCCACTCCTAAATCTGCAGCTCTTAGGTCAGACAGAGGCCATAATGGAACTCAAAGAAAAGATAGTTACTGAGATGTAACATCTCCATAAACTATGTCACAGTTTCTCCCCACTATATATGACACAGAATCATAAAGTCATACAGCGTAGATCACAGAATGATAGAAGCAGAGAAGGAAAGGATCTTATAGGACATTGAATCCAATACTCTCATTTTATAAGTGTGGAAACTGATTAAGAGAAGTGAAGAGGCTTGTCTAGGGTTACACAGCAAATATATGCCAGAGGTCAGAATGAACCCAAGTTTTCCTGGTGATGATAGACTAGGATTCTAGTAGATCTGGGGGATTTTAATTTATCATTGCCCAAGATCCCAGGGCTTTTCCTGTTTAATAATATCCACGTGTAGCAACTAGGTGTAACATTTCTACTAGGCTTGTTCCTAGTGATGCTTAGGATTTCTGCTGGTCAGGTCGTTCTTCTGGACTCTTTGGGATTACTCCTCTCAAATCCTTAAGACTGGGGCTAATATTTATTTTTTTTCAATTCAGAAAGCTCCTCCAGTATTGTGCCCTAGGGACATGCCTCCCATTCGGTGTGCTGTCTCCTATTGAGTATCTCCAATGCAAGATTCCATGACTGGGGGGGGAAAGAAGAGAGAGAAATATTCTTCCCCCATCCCAAAGAGTCAAGGAACCCTCTCCAGATCTGGTAATTATGCTCATCCATAACAAGCTCTCTGTTTTTTAGCTGAAAGACACACTCCTCAGAGCTGCCTTCTTCATCAATTGTTTCTTAGAGAGCATCTTTCCTTTTAAATAGCCACCAACCCCCTAGGCTATCTTTTGCTTGTTTAGTGTCCAAATACCCTTTAATTTCATCAAGCTTTACTTCTTCACACCTTGTTAAGGGGTAAAGGATTATAGAAAGGTCTTTGCACTTCATTTAGACCTTGTTGTCTCTGTTTTCAGTCTCCTTAGAGTCTGTAATTTAATCGGGTCTGGGGGAGATCAATTGATCAGAGGTTCCCTGATTAATCTCTTTCACTACACTTTCTTAATTAATGGCTTGATCCAAACTGACAGTGCCAATTACACAGCATTATGAGTGCCAAACCTGGAGTTCCTCCACATACAGCAAATGATATCTTTGTACTTCTGGTACTTTTTTTTTTACTTCTGTTTCTTTTATGGAAGAATGAGTAACTTTAACCCAAAATCTTTTGCAATTCATCAATTTAAGATGAACAATTCTCTTATTGATTACCAAACAAAAGAAATAATCTAGAAATTGGTACAGGAAAAGTATTTCCGTTTCTCATTTATATTGACCACAATGCAATGGGCAAAACATTTCATTATATTATATTGTGAAGACTTTAAATTTGGAATATCCTGTTCTCCTAGAAGAAAGAATAGGTTTTGTTTTTTAATAAATTATAAAGAATATTGATTTAGCTTCTTTTGGAGTTATTTGGTGCTATGCTTTACTCAACCAGAATCTAATATGTTATACATTATGGTATTCAATGTTAATTCAATAATTTAATTATGCATGTACACAGATAATAATGAGGAATATTTGGTTGCTTATATATATTAAACTGAACATCAGTTAAAAGCAAAATAGTTGGTAAAATTTTTTGAATTGTGCAAAAGAGATAACGTTGGAAAGTTAATAAAGGTTTTAAAAAACCTTTGTACTAGCATCTCTCAGGAAAATACTAAGGCTAACACAGAGTGTAAGAATTTAGAAGAAAATAACAACAATACATGTTTATGTGTATATTTTTGTGTATTTACATATTTATAGTGTATGTATATATACATATATCCAATTTTATAAATACTTATTGAGCTATAATTCTGTGCAAGCCATGATTATGTGTCTGGCATAAAAATGAAGATTAATACTGTTTCTGACCAAAGGAATTTATGATCTACCAAAGAAGATATGTGTGATGCAAAATAAAATGTGATAAGAAAAAAAAAGAGTTGACCAAAGCAAAGAGTTGTTCAAACAATGGAGTGTTATTAAGACTTAATCAGGCTGAGCCTTTAGGCAAAAGAAAGTGTTTGCTAGGCAGCAAAGTTGAAGAAGTATCACTCAAGTGTGGGAGACAGACCCAAAAAATGTGCAAAGGAAGAAGACAAGGTCAAGCATTTAATAGCCCAGTATTGGCTAGAACCTAGAGAATGTAAATTACAATAACAAATTAAATAAGGCTGAAAAGAAAGGTTGTAGTCATTTTATAATATGAGGAAGGAGCTTAAATTCTATACTATGGAGTTTATATTCTACTCTATTAGACTATAAAAATAAATGGAAGCAAGAAATAGAAAGATATAATTGGGGAAAGTTACAACCTCTGTTTGACTACTATGTAAAATGCAAGAAAGGTAGAGGTAAGGAATTAGAGTTCAAGACTTATTTGGAATCAGATTGTGGATGGCCTTAAATATTAGGTTAATACTTTTGCAATTTATTATAAGGTCAAAGGCAAGGATGGATTCCTCTGGCCCCTAAGATAAAATACAAAATGTTCAACCTGGAATCTGAAGTCCTAAAAAGTGTAACTGCAATTGAATTTTCCAGATATTTTATATTATAATTAACCAATCAAAAACATTTATTGAACTCTACTATTGTGTCAGGTATTGAGCCATTCAAACTGACCCATTACTTATTTGCCCTAACTGACATTCCAGTTCCCCAGGCTTTGCCTTTTGCTTGTGGTCACACACGTTTGAAATATATTCCCTTCCTCATATCTGCCTCTCAAATTCTTGATTTCCTTCCAAGTATGTAGCAAAGGGCCATATACTACACATAGTGCACCATGATTTCCTGAGTAGCAAGATATAGTGCAAAGGGAACCCAGGTTTTGAGTCAGGGAGAGCTGGGTTCCAATTATGTCTGTCATTTCCTAACTATTTGACACTAGGAAAGTTATTCTAATATTCTGTGCCTCAGTTTCTCCATCCATAAAATAAGACAGACTTGATGGTCTCTAAGGTCTTTTCTTGTTTTGTTTTGTTTTTTAGAGGGCAATTGGAGTTAAATGACTTGCCCAAGGTCACATGGTTAGTTTTTGTGTTAAATGTCTGAGGCCATTTTTGCACTCAGATCCTCCTGACTCCAGGTGTGGTGCTCTATTCACTGTGCCACCTAGCCGCCCCTCTAAGGTCTTTTTTACTTCTAAATCTAGATCCTATTACTCAGGTTATAAGTCCTTTATACCTTTTAAAGCAATTGTGCATTCTTTATTTCTCCATGTAAATGTTGTAATCACCTAACACAAGGTCTTTGGGAAGGTAGGTAGGTAGTGTTTTTTTTGTTCTCTGTGTGTGTGTGTGTGTGTGCATGTGTGTGTCTGTGTCTGTGTCTATGTGTCTATGTTTGTCCTTCATTTTTAAAGAGGACCATGGCATCAGGGAAATGATGATATGACTTGCAGTTGATTTTTATTTGCGTGAGGGAGGGCTGTGCAAAGGTCACCAGCCTCACTTTCTACTCCAGTCATCTGGGTCCAGTGGCCAGATGTTCATCAGGATGACTGGAGATGGCCCAGTATACAATGGGAGAACCTGGCCCTTTTTAGGGTAAGCCTTTTTCAGGTACTCACTTAGAGCAAGGCAATTCCCATTCAGTGAATAGGCCTCTTTAAGAAGTGAGTCTATGGTGGCCACTTTAATTAGAAAAAAAAATCAAGCTAGGAGGGGAAGACCGTTTGGGTTGCTGTTCCACAGAGGAACAGTTACCACTGACATTCACTCTAAGCCAGGAGGGCCAGAAATACAACCATTAAGTGGAACTTGGGCAGGGACCTACTATGGTCCAGTCTATGAGCATCAGAGTCAACTGGGTTTAAGGTTTTGTGAAAAAAGAAAGAAAAAGAGAGGGGAGGAAGGAAAGAAGGAAGGAAGGAAGGAAGGAAGGAAGGAAGGAAGGAAGGAAGGAA
>NW_027187460.1:44764754-44784712 GCF_028583685.1 Petaurus breviceps papuanus
AAGGAAGGAAGGAAGGAAGGAAGGAAGGAAGGAAGGAAGGAAGGTTATGTATGTTCTCAGCAACCATGCACAATGTCTTATACACTTTTGTCATTTAATAAATGTTTTCTGAATTGAGTTGAGCCAATGTAGATTTTTATCATAGAGGTGAATTAGTCAAATCTGTGTGTTAGAAACATTTTCAGCTGGATTGAAGAATTAATGCACTAGAATCAGGGAAACAAGTCATAAAGTTATTTAAATAATCTTTATTGGACCAATTTTTATTTATATATTAGACCAATTATAGGTTTTGAGAGGATGGATGTGAGGTATTCTGAATATAGAATTGACAGGAACTGCCCACTGATTAAATGTAGGGAAAAGGAAGGAGAAAGGGTTTTTCAAAAAGTACTATTGGAAATATTCTAAATGTGAAAGACTGTGATTTGTGAGTATCTTTAAAAGAAATAGAAAAATGTGGAGGAGGGTAATTTTTTTTCAAAGGAGCAGGGGATGATGAGTTTTAGATAATCGGCCCTTTTTCCAGAATGGTTCCAAACAGCCATCACTAGTGACTCTAGGGGTCCTCCATCGACAATACCATCATTAACCACCAACCATTAACTAAATATAACTAATGGGAAGTTAAGCTCAACAACCTTGGGGATAACAATTTCATCCAGACCTCTAGATCTCCTTTTAGCCCTATCCCTGGAACCAGCATTCAGGGGAGCCTACCTTATGAATTTGAAAAATATCAACTGCCTCTGCATGTGCCCTTTTAACAGCTATAGCTATTGAAGATCTGAAAACAAAAGTTCTCACCAGAAATGACCTTGGAACTAGCTTTATCAATGGAAATGACATTCAAAGATGCTTTACAATCTGTTTCAATATTGTACTCTAAGATTTATGAGGCTTTTCCATATAATTGCATCTGAAATTCCCTCCATGTATTTTCTACTACATGTGAGTTGCTTGTGATCAGAAAATATCTTAGCTTTTAATTTATTTCCCAAGTGCTTGACACAGTACTTTGTACATTGCAAATACTTCATGAAGGCTTTTTTTTCATTCATACATTTATGCTGTTGGCATCTCAACAATTCATTAGTGGAACACTGGTTCTGTGATATCAGTGGACTATCCAAGGGGATGACTCTACACAGCTAGATATATGGCAGTGAGACCAAAGGAGATTTTAGAGTTGGGTATATAGACATGGGAGTCATGAGCATAAGGATGGCTGTTGAAACCATTAAGATAATTCAGTCTTACAAGGAGAGTCTGTAGAAAAAAGAGGATGAAGCTTTGGGAAAAATATATATTTTGCAAGGCGGACCAAAAATTTGGACTAAGAAGAAATGTTCCTAAATGGTCTGAGGCAAGAAATAGCAGTCTCCAAGAAATGAATGCAGGAAAGAATATAAAGAAAGTTCAATGTGATTAAATATCATAGATCCTAGGATCATAGCTTTTATAGCTAAAAGAGACCTCAGCCATGAGTAAAGTGAGGCCCAGAGAAGTTAAGTAACTTGTTAAAGGGTAGTAAGTGGCATACTCCAGAAAAAAAAAAAAAAAACTCAGTTCCTCTGACTGTAAATTCAGTCCTCTTTCCACAGTATGATACCACCTCCCAAGATAATAGTTAACAGTGTAATAATTAACACACACACATACACACATTTAAAGTTTACAACATGCTTTGGTCAAATAAGTGAGATAGTATGAGTATTATGATTCTATTTTTTTCAAATAATAAAATTAAAAATTAGAGAATATAAGTGAGTTGCACAAGATGGTACCAATAGTCCATACCAAAGCTGGTATTTGAAATTTCTTGATTTAAAGTCAGGACACTTTCCATGTTACCTGTACAAGGAAAATAAGGACTAAGAAATAGTCATTGGATTTACCGTTGAAGTCATCAATTGCGTAGGAGAGAAGAATCAAATTGTAGAGGAGTTTTCCTTTAGGAACAACGTGTGCAGAAGCCGAACTGCAGGACCTTGAGGAATGTATCAATTTTGAAGTGGAAAAAAAAGATATATTTGTGGAAGTTCAAAAGTGAAGAGAAAGGCGTATATAACTATAGTGGACATAAGGGTCAAAGGAAGACTTTTTTTTTAAGGATGGAGAGGCCTGAACATGTTTGTAGATTAAAAAAAAAATTTGGGTATGATAGGGAGTTGCTGATGGAACAAAGTCATAGAAGAGAAACTATGGAATAAGATAAAAAAACATAAATAGAGGGACTAGCTTGGGCAAGGAGGAAAACAATTTCATTCTCTAAGAATAAATGGAAGAAGAAAGCAGTGAGTGGAAACATAGGCAAAGTTTGAGGAAGGAGATTAAAGGATCTCAATCTTCCCAGTAAAATAGGAGATGAAGTTATTTGTTTATAGTGATTTCCCACTAAATTAGAAGAACAGGTCATTTGCTTAGAGTGAGAAGAATAGTATCTGCATAGAATTGTGAATCTAAGGAAAGAGAATATTTGAACCATATCTGTAGAATGGGGTCACTTTTTGGTGTCATTGAAATATTTGTCAGTTTGGTGAAGACTGTGGATCGTTTCTCAAAATAATCTATTTTTAATAAAATTCATAATTGCAGGAAATGTTAAATTTCATTTAGGTGTGAATGATAATTAAGAAAATGTACACATATATATGTATATGCATACATATCTATATATAATATGTATATTTCTATCTATCTGTCTATCTATCTATCATCTATCTATCTATCATCTATCTATCTATCTATCTATCTATCTATCTATCTATCTATCTATCTATCCATCTATCTATCTATCTATCTATCCATCCATCCATCCATCCATCCATCCATCTATCTATCTATCTATCTATCTATCTATCTATCTATCTATCTATCTATCTATCTATCTATCTATCTATCTGTCTATCTCCCACCCTCTTACAGACACTCTGAAATCTATGCATGGACCCCAGGTTAAGATTCCCGCTATAGAGAGTGTAATAGTGAGTCAATTAGAAATTAATTAAATAAATGGTATGCATTGCTGAGGGCCTTTAGTATAATATACTACAAGGGATATGGTAGCATGAATGTATAATCCACAGTTTGTATTGTTTGACTTCTAGAAGTTAATAGCTGAAGAGTAGGAGCAAGCAAAGTAGATTGTGGGACTGGCCAAGGATTTAATAGCATACAATCTATAATAAGGAAATGCTCATTTTGAATGGAAAAAAAATACATCTGCAATCGTGAAAATCTTAGTTTTTAAGTACATATGTTTCTGGGAGTACCTCAGAAAAAGTTCCCTGAATGCCTTTTGAATTGGATATAAGATAGAATTATCAGATAGTAAAAATTACTAAATATTAGGAAGGTTTATTGAAGGGGATTATGAATTAGTTTATCTTAGAATCTTTAAAATATTATGAAGCTTCATGTGATTAGTAATATAGTAGAATGGTGGTTTTTATATATGCCTTTCTAATGTTAAAAAAGAAGTAAATAAATGAAAAAATAAAAATTCATCGAATCCATATATTAGGAAGCCAGACACACCTTATAAGATTATCTTTATTTTTAAAATCTGACCACTTAAATACTTAAAACTCTCATTTACTATTCTTAGCCCTCTGAAATCTTAAAAGACTCTCTGAACACTTGGTTGAAGGGGGCCTATTTAGTTCTCCCATGTCAGAGATAAAATCAGTCCCTTCCCACTAATATGACAAGGTACAGAAATCATTGATTCTTTGCAGCTACTTCAAGGAAAGGGAGTACAAGTGAATGACTAGGGGCAATGGGAGACTTGACAGTGCAGAGGTGGCTAAAGGTGAAAGAATTTGTGTGTTCCAGGTAAAGAAAAGAAACTTACAGTTATACTATTCCCACGGAGTTTGCTTTTAGCTAGGACCCAGCTGGTTTTCTATATCCCCTAATGTAAGTGACCTGAAGAACCCCAACTTCAGGCCTCTACAAAGGAGAAAAGTTACCTACCACTGCAGTATAAATGGGAGGAACAAAGAGTGAAGTGGGAAGAGCAGAGTATTTGTTGATTAAGAAAAAAGTATTAGAAAACAAAAATTCAAGAGAGACAGTTGGATTTATCCCTAGCTCCCAAACAGATAGAGTGACTAGGTGGCATAGGGAACAGAATGCCTAGCTTGGAATCAGGAAGACTTATCTTCCTGAGTTCAAGTGTGACCACAGATACTTAATAGCTGTGTAACCCTGATCAAGTCAGTTTCTTCATCTGCAAAAAGAGCAGGAGAAGGAAATGGCAAACAACTCCATTATCTTTGCCAAGAAAACCACAATGGGGTTATGAAGTGTTGGACACGACTGAACAACTAAACCCAAGCAGATAAATCGGCATTAAAATAAATAAAGACAAAATTTTAAAAGAATGATTTTTTGGAGGGTAATTGGGATTAAGTGACTTGCCCAAGGTCACATGGCTAGTTTGTGTGTGTGTGTGTGTGTGTGTGTGTGTGTGTGTATGTGTGTGTGTTGTGTCTGAGGCCAGATTTGAACTCAGGTCCTCCTGACTCCAGGGCTAGTTCTGTATTCACTGTGCCACCTCACCACCCCTAATTTTCTTTTTTTTTTTAGTTGATCTAATTTTTTGTTTGTTTTTTTGAAGAGGGAAGGTAGGGCAATTGGGTTAAGTGACTTGCCCAAGGTCACGCAGCTAGTAAGTGTTAAGTGTTTCAGGCCAGATTTGAACTCAGGTCCTCCTGACTCCAGGGCCAGTGCTGTATTCACTGCACTACCTAGATGCGCCTAAGAATGAAATTTTTAAGAGGTCATAGCATATTAATCAAACATTATACTATTAAATAAAATGGACCAAAAAATCTCCAATGAAAAGATTTCTGCAGATTACATATAAATAATGAAATGATAGCAAGAAACCACAGAATGTTTCAAAGATAGAGAAAATATTTATAGAAATTGTTAGGACTTAAATTAGTTTGGAAATCAGAGCTCTCCAAGAAGAATTAACAAAGACCAACAACAAAGTTAACAACTTAAACATATGATGGAAATTTTTCTAACGTAGTATAGGCACAGATGAAACTATTTATCAGTAAGAAGTATGGACCTTCAATAAGACAAACACTTATTTGAAACATTCTATAATCAAAGAAAAACAAAATAGGAACAGATGAGATGAACATTCAACATTCCAAACACAAAAAATGCAAGAAAGTCAAATGAGTCCAATTGTCAAGACAGAACTAAGAAATTAAATAAACATTCCCATATTTTTGAGCTATTGTTCAAAAGTGAACTGAATTTATTGGTTAACAAAACAAGAAAAATAGATCCATCAAGGTTAAAAAAGAATTTAAACAAATTTTAAAGAATAAGGGTAGAAGAAAAAAGAGCTAAATTGATGTTCCATAGATTAAACCTCTTTTATAAGGTATAGATATCTTTAAAAGGGTAATATATGGCTATCATTTTATCTTGTAAGAAGTCTGTTGTGGGGGGCGGGTAGGTGATACAGTGAAGAGAGCACTAGCCCTGGAGTCAGGAGGATCTGAGTTCAAATCTGACCTCAGACACTTAATACTTACTAGTCGTGTGACCTTGGGCAAGTCACTGAACTCCATTTGCATTGTCTTCTACCTCCAAAAAAAAACAAAAAACAAAGTCTGTTTTAGGTATTAGGGGTTGTAATGCCACGCACAAGCAGCTTTCCAGAAGAATGCTACTGTGAACAGCTTTTAAGGTTCTGATTACACAGTATAATGAACACTATTTATTCAAATCAAAGCAAAACATTCACAGAAAATCAAGGTACAGCATTCACAATATTACAACTTAACACAGAAAAATCACAATATAGTATTCACAACAGCTTATCATTAAAATGGTCACAGTTTCCACCATAGTGGCCACCAATATTTGAACAAAGAACAATCTCAAAGTACAATAGTCAAAGTCTTCCACTCATGGGGCACACTAAGTTAACTCAATCAGTCACTTTTTCAGCAATCACTTACAAAGTATCATTAATCATGAAGTACAATCATTAGAAAATGCACAGACTTTCCACCCCTAGGTCACTAGTAAATTACAATTTCATTACTACTCAGTACTCAGGAAGAGGTCTTTTCATCTTGACTCGAGGCAGGCCAACTCCTACCTGAATCCACCAAACAGTCACCTGGATTCAAAGGCAGCTCCCAGTTCTTTATCCAGCTCTCTGTGTAGGTCCTGCTCCACACTGAAGTTTGCAGGGTCCAGTTCATCTCAAATCCTTCACAATTTCTGTTCCCAGGAATTCAAGGTTCAACCAAGCCACAAACAGACAAAGTCTAAGCATTCTGGTCATTCTTCCTCAGTCTTCTTCAGCTCATTCAAAAAATCATCATCACCTTATTCAGCTTCAGCTTGGGGGGGGGGGGAAGGATGTTTCCTGGGCTCCTGGGCTCCTCTTCAGCCTCCTGGGCTTCTCTTCAGAAGAACTTCCACCACCACAAGTTCTAAGGAAATTCTAACTCGTTCTAGTTTCTCATTTCTCTTCTGTAGCTGCTCTGCCTCCAGATGCTGGTCCCAAGAAATTGTGACTGTCCCTTCCTTTCTGGGTCTTTTCTTTGCATAGGCACAGCATTAGCTACTTCCTGTTTCAGCCAATCCACAGGAGACAGGAGTTCATACCTTCTGTTTCCCCAACAGAGGCTTGATCAATTACTAAGTGTAATTTCTAAGGTACCTGCTACCTTTGCTTAACTTGAAACAAGGTGCTAAGTACCTGGTGACTTGCCAATACAAAAAGAGGTCTTCAGATTCAAATTACATTACCATTACATTTCAAATTACATTACCATTACAGGGGTTTATAATTTTAAGTGCATTTCTTTACAGAAGAATGAAATGAACCATTAGTGACTCAAAAATGTAGGAATGAACAAGATGTTTTTATTATGAGAATATATGTACAAAAATGAATGTAAGAGTATCACAATGTTGAAGATAAATGTGAAATCTTCCATTGAAGTGAAATATTCATTAATATTTGAAATTATGTATCAAGAAATCTAGGAAATGGAAGCTTATTAGGAAGTTGATATGGGAGATCACATTATCACTAGCTTTCTAAGATTTCCTTGTTATAAGAAAGCATGCACTCTTTCTATGTTGAAAAAGTGATTGGGTGGAATAGGGGGCATCATCAGAATTCAGGACTAAGTGCAAGTGCAACTCTGCCCATGACACATACTGGCTATGAGACCTTGGAGAAGTTCATTAACTTCTCCATTCCCCCAGGCAACTCCACAAGTATTAGGTTGTAGAGCAGTGGTCACTCTGAACTAATAGAAAGAATTTCCAGAGTGGAGCTTCCCTATACCAATTGAAACCATAGGCCTGGTAAAAACAAACAAACAAAAAACTCCTGCTCAATAGAGAGATATTTTCACGTTGCCTTTTCTTCTACCTTGAAAAAGTATACCCATCTCCTTACTCATGTCTATTCATCATTAAGTGAGAACACATTGACATGGAACATAATTTTCCAATCAGAATGAGTTCCTATTTTGTCACTTTTACAGTAATTTGCCACTTTTACTGTGCACATAAATTTATAATATTACTTTCCTAATCTGTTGTAAAGCATTAATTTTGTGTATTTGAACTTCAGCATCATGGATCATATAGCAAGATAGTAGACTTAATTCAATAGTACTATAAAGCAAACAATGCTATGGAATGACTTTATACTTTTGTCATCTTTCATAATTTAGGTTATCTGGAATGAATATACCACCACCAATTATCAGCAACAAAAACTGGCTCCGGCTGCACTTTGTCACAGACAGCAACCACCGCTACCGTGGATTTAGCGCCCCGTATCAAGGTATATTTAATGAAAGGTCTTCTTTTCTCTAGTGTGTAAAGAGGATTTTTGGTAAATACAATTGCTTGTCCTGATAGAGAAGTATCATTTTCCCTTTTTTTAGGGGGGTATATTTTGAACATGCTGAAATGATTATTTTCCTGCTGAGTGAACCACACAATAATTACCAAATTACAGAATATGTTCTAACAGATTTTTGTAACTCAATATGGAGGGTAGAGAGACCATTTGAATTCTAAAAGATAACATGTAGTTGATGGAATAGCTATGCTTCTTTATAGCATTTTAGAGATGAGACAAGAAGTCTGTTTCATAAAGTAACACAGAATACCCACAATACAAAATTGATTTCATTTTAATCAATTGCAATGGATTTTCATATGTGCTCTTTATTATTGTTAGTTTAATTAACCTCATTAGGATTCTTATTCACCATTTTTATTAACAGGCATAATTTTTACTAAATAGAATAAAAACATCCAAGACACTAGCTTGGAAATTTCACGGTTTGGAATAAGATCATTATAAAGATTAAGTGCTAATGAAAATAGCTTCTGTGGTGTTTAGTATTATTATGTTTGCTTAGTCTATTTTATCTACCAACTATTAATGGAAATAATGCATTTCATTCTCAGTAGTCCACCAAGTATTCTTTAGAAAAGTACAAACTTTTGTCAGTTACATTTTTTTCCATTTATCTGGTTAAAAAAGGAACTTAAAGTCTCTAGTAACTTTTTATTGCAATGTCTTTGCAATTTTAACATAGTGGACTCAGATAGCTCTTTTTTTAGTCAATAAAATGGGATTAGACTAAGTGTTTTCCTGGAATTCTGGTTATATAAAATGAATTTTCAATCTTATCGCCTCCCCTCAGCTTTCTCAGTCATGTACCCTTACTTACTGTGCCCTTACTTAAAAACAGAAATCATTAAATGTAATTTATAAGTCAGCAACCCCCCCTATGAAATACACTGCACAGCACTACAGTACAAGTACCAGACTATGAACCTAGAGGAGAAAAAATTATATAGAGAGTGAAAGGTAACTCCATCAGAACACAAAACTAAACAAAAAAAAAAACAAGAATTCAGGGTTATTTTTTTTTCAAATATATTTGTGGAGAAAATAACATATGGGAATAAGAAAATGCTTTGAAGATATTTTCTGTGTAGTACTTTTAATTTTCTCCAAAAAGAATTTTCAAAATATTAGAAAATGTTTATTTTAAAGTAAATTTCTATGGAACAATTTAAAGAACCCAATCTAGTTTTATAATCCTAGATTTCTACATTAAAACTCATTGGTTTAAATTGAATCTGGTAAGCTAAATTCATAATGCCCTTAAGTTGCTTTAAACTTAGTCTCTTCTCAGTTTCCAATGAATGCTTTCATCACTTTTAGGCACTGCAGAAACTGTGTCACTGTACTACCCTGGGAGTGAAGGATGGGAATAAATAGCATGTCAAATTTTCAACTTAAGGAGGGTCAGCACCCAGAGAGGAGGGATTTATCTAAATGAAAGATGGCATGATCCTGATAGCTTCCTGCATGCTTTAAGTGGAAAAATGGGTGGCAAAAAAAGTCCACAAGTTGCTGGTCCTGCATTTCTCAGGACAGTCTTTCTTTCCATGGGAATTGATCACTTGGAATTTTTCATCTGGAATCACTCCATTCTACTTCTGGAAAATGATCTACTTCCTATCTCTAAAAGCACAACAAATGGGAACATTAACAAAAGGGAAAACAACCACACACACTTGTCAGATTGACAAGTTAGGTATACATACATGCACAGAGTTATTTTTTTTGTAGCCATATTCTAGTGACAAAATTAGTAAAAAGATAACAGATCATACTTTAGACTATATCTCAATAATATATTATATTATAATACAATGATAATAGAATATATATTTATATATACCCATTATTTAAATTAAATTTTTAAATGATCTTGTCCCTATCCTTAACATACATGTTAATTTTCTGGTGTTCATTGAATTTTAATACTTATTAAAACCTAATAATCAGAATATCAATTAATTTAGGAAAGTATTAAGAGTAAGTATTTTTTGGGCAACTCAGAGTTATGAAAATAGCTCATGAAATTGAGTAGTCCCATTACCAGTGTGATGTAAAAGCAATAGTATATTTCTGTCCTATAAAAATTATCATTGAAATAGAAGAGACAAAAAAAATCAGAAGCTAATAGTTAATGATACAGTCAAGAAAAAATAGTCTAAAACAATGCTTTTTTTAGTTATTCTCTCTTTTTAAAATCATGTTTACGAATGGTTTCTAAACCTTCTCAAAAGCTATACTTAGTATGATTTTCCAGAAAAGTCCTTTGAGGAGCTTATTTCCCAGATTTGCCAAGTCCAAACAAGACTACACTTAGGAAACAGCATCCCACTTGACAACAATTCTTGAAAATAAAAGCAATTCATCATTTGTAACAAATTTCCAGTAAGTCAACTTGATTGGCAGGAAGTAAATAGACTAAGCCTATACTAATGTCATCAGACACTTTAAAAGGGGAAATGAGAGAAATATTCTCTGTGCCTTCCAAAATGACTCTACTCCATTTTAAGGATGGGAGAAACTAAAAATAATGAAAGATAGCAAATATTGGGAAATACCATTATAATAGACACTACATAGAAACACATGCCAATTTTGAAGCAATTGAAAGGATAGGTGGAATACATACATACATACATACATATGAATTTCCTAATGTAATAAATATTTATTATTAATTTATTAATAATAAAATTAAATTTTGGGTAGGTAATCATTTTGTCTAACAAGTTTCACAGTAGAAAAATCTAACTATCTTAGGTTGATAATGGCCTCCATTTCTCCTTTTTATTCCTAACTTAAAATATACTGAAAATAAGGCTCATGAAAAAGATAGATTGAGAACAAGGTATTAGTTATAGTTTGGTCAGAGACAGCAGATATATGGGTTTCCCAGGAGAAAATATTTCCAAATGAGACTATGAGGTAAATTTAGCAGATGTTGCAGTCCAGCTCCCTAGTATAATGTGCTGGTATGTTAATTTTAATTTGCATTAAATGGTGCCTCAGAATAGCAAACTAATATTCCCTCACATGATCAAGAATACTTATCACAGGTATAGCCTTCCTTCTATAAGTCATTTTCTGGTCCACAACCATGCACATTTCTCCTGTGTATATGTATATGGAGATGAATGCTATCTGTACCCCATACCTCATACATAACAAAAACAATTTCTGTTGCTAAAACCAACTTGTATAATTTTAATTTTGATATGATATTCTGATTCTGATAGTTGTCTTTGAACAAGTTGCACGCTTTATTTTTCTTGTTAGATTGTATTTTTCAGTCTTTTCCTTACATCTTATTGCAATGAAATTTTATTATGCCTTATTTTGTTCTTATTCTTATATCCACATTTTATTTCCATAAAACCATTTCTCATGTAGCATCAACCTTCTGCTATCAACAAATGTATGATGACATCTTTTTACTCTCCTTGGTAGCACTTGTGTTGAACATGACACTGTGGCTATTTCTCATACCCTTATTTGCATCATTAAAACCTTTCTCCAGTTTTTATTACAACTTGATTACATTCTCTTCATTTGTAAGCAAGCAGGGGATATTTCACATACAATTCAGTAATCCAGTACTTTGTCTGTATAAAATACATTAAAATATTCTCTTCTGTTGAACCATAAGTTCTGATCATGTAATTCTGAAGGAATATGCCAAAATTTTACAGTAGAAGTTACTCAGCATTTCAGAGTAATTTGTAAGTGTCTGAATCAATGATGCAGTTACACATCTATCTGCCTTTGGTATGCATATCCAGAAAATAGACCATCTAAATCAGCAGCAAGTATATATATACATACAGATAGTTAAAAAATACCAAAAAAAATGTATTATTAGTCCTTTCACGTATTTATAATCAGATATTTCCAATTTTTATATACACATGGTTGTGCATCTTGATCTTTGTTTTGCATGTTTGCACATGCATCAAATGCATATTTATGATTTTTGATGGCAAAGTGGCCTGTCAGTTCTTTACCGATCATGATAAGACTTTTTTTTTTAAGTTATGTGTATGGACAAACAAAATTCATATACCTCAGAAAAAAAGCCTCCAAATTGATCTTTACCACTACCTCAAAGCAAATCAACTTTTTTTTAAATAGAAAAAAAGCATTCTATAGAAATAACAAGCTATGTTCAAAGTAGAAAAGCATACAAACATACCAAAAGCCACAAAATAATATCACAACTCCTGTGCACATTAGGATTCATTAATTTAAAGTATAAAAGAAATCATTTTGAAGTGCATTTCATCTACTGCTGTTCTTCCCCTGACCCCTAAAATGTTGGAATTTCCCAGTATTTTGATGTTGGTTCCTTATTTTCTCTTAACTCTCTCTGAGAAACTTAATTTATTGTGATGAGTTCGTCTATGAGAAGGCAGTGCTGTATTGTGGAAAGAACACAATGTGGTATATAAGGGAGGAAAAGCTTCAGAAGTCCTGGTGTACACACACACACACACACACACACACACACACACACACAGTGTATGCATGTATGTATATGTGCATTATGTGTGTGTGATTTTAGTCAAATTTAGACCCATTTTACCTCTCTAGACCTCAATTTGCTCTTCTATAAAATGAATGGGCTGAATAATCTACAAGATCTCCTTCCAGCTCAAAACATTGAAGCACTAATCACCCCTCTTGAGATGACTCCTAAGTCATCTTCTTTTCCAATGTACAGATATTTCTTGGATATAACTCTGGCACCTAAACCAGTACAAAAAATTTCTTAAATTCTTTACCATCTTACCAATTTCCAATTAATGAAGGTAGTAACAACACTCATTTAGCCTCGTACATTTAAAACACTTAAGGCATCTCTACCTCATTCTGTTACCTAAAAAGTTGCTAATTCATGATTTCTTTCCATAGCCTCTCTTTATAAATATCTGCTATCTCTCATAAAGACCTATATTATTCCTTGCCTGGATTATTGTAACAAACTTCTAACTGATCTACCTGCCTTATGTCTCCTTGAATCCACTCTACAAATCTATATTACACACTCTTGCCAAATTAAATTCCTTCTCCAACCATGCCACATAAAAGAATATTAAAACTTCCAATGGCTTTCCACTGTGTCTTGAATTAAGTCCTATATTTTCCTTCCTTTCAAGGATGTCCTTGCATTTTCAAAAAAAAATATCACTATAGTTTGCTTTCTTAACATGTTTCACATTCTATCTTTATTTAAGTTCAGTCCAAAATGACAATATTCATTATTCTTTAAAGGCACTACATACCTTCCCACCTCTATGTCTTAGGTTATCCTATTCCCTATTCCTAGAATAGACTTCTCTCCCAATTCTGCTTGTCCATTTCTTACCCAACAACTCCAGTTCTAATGCCAACTCATTTTATAAAATTTTCCTTTTTCCCCTCTAACTCATCATAATTTGTCTATCCTCTGCATTAGAATAATGTTGTAGATTTTCTCATTATTTTTATGTATCAGGTAGTATAGTTGTTATATTTCAATTTTGATTCAATTAAAAAACCTTTATTAATCACCTTGGTGCAAGACAGTGATCACTTCTTCAAAGACAGAAATAAAAGGATCCTTGCTTTTGAATACCTTGCATTCTACCACAAGGAGAGTAAAATACATTATGTGGAAGGAAAATTGTGGTGGAACATATTATTTACAGCCAGGGATGTGTAGTAAGGAGGAGGTAACACATAAATTGATCTTTGGAGGAAAATAAGAATTCTAAGTGGTAGAGACAAGGAGGAAAAGGGTTCAGGCATGAGTAATAGCTTGTGTAAATGTAATGAGGCAGATCAAGTATTGAGTACAAGAGATGGCACATTGAGTTCATTAAGGGGACCAATGTGAAGTTGTAGAGGCAATGAAGAGTTTTGAGCAAGGAGGTACTACTGTCAGACATACTCCTTTAGAGCATATCTCATCTTCCAACTAGAACATAATTCCATGATTCAAGGATCATTTCTTATTCTTTGTTTTTCTTCAATTGCCTGTCAAGAGACTGGCACTCCTGGACTACTTCTTGAAGTTCTATGATAAATGTATAGTACATATAGTTCTCGCATATACCATAGTTAAGTAGATTGTGAGGTTCCTGAACAGCTGGTTTATTTTCAACTATAAGCTTATCCATTTAAAACTTGTAGTTCTTTTTATGCCAAAAATGACTGGTATAAGTAGGTATTGTTGGGAAACAGTTGTATAATCTCAGCGCATTTTCTTTTCTTTTTTTTTTAAAGCAATTGGGGTTAAGTAACTTGCTCAAAGTTACACAGCCAGTTATTTTGTGTGGGTGCCACGTATCTGAGGCCAGAACCGATCCCAAGCCTCCCAATGCTGAGGCCAGCACTCTTACTCACTGTGCCACCTGGTCACCCCAGCGCATGATTATTCCTATATTAAATTATTCATAACAATTGGCAATTTAGATGAAATATGTGTGTAATGCATGTGAGTGTGAGTGTATATGGATTTTGTATTTATAATTGATTGGAGTTATTTGTATATATACATATATATATATATATATATATATCTGTTGTACTGTATGAGTAGATATAAAGATATAGATAGATATAAAGAGGTCAGAGATATACTTCTTGGATGCTAAACAATACATAGGCTGGTTTGGCTGGACTATAGTGTACATGAAGGTGAATAATGTGGAATAAAGCTGGAAACATAGGTGGAGGGGTAAGGTTGTGAAGCGTTTAAATGCCAAACTAAGGATTTTGTATTTTATTTCAGAAGTAATAGTCACTAGAGTTTGAGTAAAACAGTGGCGTGATCTGACCTGCACTTCAGCAAAATCACTTTCAAAGCTACATGAAGGATGGGTTGGATTTTGGAGAGACTTGCAATTGGAAAAGCAATTAGGAGGCTATTGTAATAATCCCAGTGAGAGATGATGAATACCTAAATTAGTGTGGTGGCTGTGTGAGTGGATAGGAGATGGATATATAAGAAGTTATGGAATAAGAGATGATTTCACAACTGATTATCTATGCTGGATGATTGTGATTGAGCTGGGGATGATAACAAAATTGTAAACCTAGATAATATGAAAGACTCTGGTACTCTCAACAGAAATGAGGCAGTTCAGAAGACAGATGAATTTAAGAAAAGAAATAACAAGTTGAGGTATTAGAAATGTTGAGTTCTATGTGTCTTTGAGATATCCAGTTTGAATTATCTAATAAGTAGTTGAAGATATTGAATTGGAACTCAAGAGGGAGACTGTCTGAAAATAAGCATCTGAGTCATCAACACAAAGATGATACTTAAAATCAAGACATGTACATGCAATCTGAAAACCTCTGGAGGATAAATGCTTCTTTTTCTTAATAAAGGTATGAAGTCTAAAGTGGAGTTCCTTGTTATCATCCCTCAATTAAACACAATTATATACAGCAGATATTTACTAAGTGACTAGATTTGTGTAGTTATGGGTTTTTTGGGGTTTGTTTTTGTTTTTGCTTTTTAGAGGGGGGAAAGCAGGGCAGGTGGGGTTAAGTGACTTGCCCAAGGTCACACGGCTAGTGAGTGTTAAGTGTCTGAGGCCGGATTTGAACTCAGGTCCTCCTGACTCCAGGGCCAGTGCTCTACTCACTGCACCACCTAGCTGCCCCTTCACAAACTGTAAATTTTATGACTTCATTTTCCAATGGCTACATCTAATTTACTTTTTTACAAAGAATACTTTTAAATTCTTTTTCTTAAGAGAGTTATTGTCTATATGTATAGATCTACTATAACATTAAGTTATCTTTAAATTATTCAGGAAATTAACCATCTCAACTTCAGACAACAAAATGATCTGAGTTCCCATAGGTACTGGAGAATAAGAATAGAAAAAGGAATGTTGTTTCATGGTGGCATTTTTTTTTTCTTTCATCACATACTCAGAGATGTCAGCCACCTCTTCTGAATACTGTTGGGTTATTGAGTGAATTAGAATGGTTAATAACATTCACCTGCAGCTTCAGTTTCTGCTTGTGAGTATGTTTGTGTATGTGTATATGTCACAAAAATGATGTTCTGCTTTTCAGAATGTGAAGTTACATGTCGCATATCACTCATTCACTTCATTTATATAGTAGCAACATAAATAACAGAACCTGTCAAATTAACTTTATATATATATACATATGTATATATCTATCTCACCTGTCTGTCTATCTATCTATCTATCTATCTATCTATCTATCTATCTGTCTGTCTGTCTATCTATCTATATATCTGTCTGTCTATCTGTCTATCTGTCTGTCTCCTATCTAATTCGACTGGAATGCTTTCTCATAATGAGAAATCCATAAAACCTCAAAGGTGGTACAGGATAAGACCCATCAAAGCAGAAAGGCCTCAAATACTTACAGAGTGACTTATTTTTACCTGTCCTCCAAGGACCAAGCTGGTTTAGTATGGTAGAGCTCACCATCATAAAGCTGAACACTCGATGATGCATTTTCTTCTAACAAACACCTATAAGGTAGACGGCACAGACACTTTTACAGAAAAGATTATATAAAAAAAAAACTAGATGTTTCCTAGTGCTACGACAAAGGCTTGTGCTTTTGAATTTTATTTTATTTACTCACAGAAGTAACTCTGGTTTGTCTTTTTCCTGTCATGTATTGCCTAATTCTCTATTTCCAATTTTGGAATCTTCCAGATATTATCTTTGATACTTCAGTTAATTTATAGTTTCAGCAGTGTGGTCATTCCCTACACCAATGCAGGTTGCAACTCTTCCATGACTTAGTACATGGTTTTTAAGAGTTGCTTCAATAGAAGTATTTTTATAATTATAACACTGGGAATATGTGAAAAAATAGAAATGTTGTTGTCATGAAAGAGACACTTGAACAATCTGCAATTTATCATCATGTCAAGACTGAAGTGCCATGAATGCCCTTAGAAAAAATGGTTTTGGTACAATTCCAATTCTATCAATTTATTTGCCAAGACTCACATTTTTTCTTGCCCAGAATTTGCTTCCAAAAGCTAAGGTCAGTAGAGTAGAGAGAAAGCTAATTAGCAACCCATTTCTAATTCCCTTGGAATGGTTGCAAAATCTGAATTCTTTGAGGTTTTAAATTCTAGTTAACTGGACACAGAGTAGATATTAGACCAGGGTGTCAATCATTCTCCTGTCACTAAATGGCCTACACAAATTAAATAACCCTGTACAAGTTCATTAATTTCTGGCTTTTAGCATCATCATTTGTACAACATGATTAGGAAAGCAAGAAGGTTATATGACTGAAGCAAAAGTTTAAATGTCACTCGATAATTTTAACATTTATAGTGGATTTCTTTCTATCATTTGTGTTTGTTCCTCCCAGACCATGAGATATGTTAGTAAATAACATTTTGAGAAAGGGTAAACTTGGAAAGATGAAGTTTAGAGAAAGCTGACAAATTAGCACCTTGAAATATGATAATAATGAGCTTCTGAGCAAAATAATTACAAGCAAAAGGTAATAGTGCCCAGTACAATTGAAGGAACATTTACATAAATAAGAATGAATGGGGACTGACTGTATTGTAGATTACATAGAGCATACAAAGCCAGATTGGAGTAGTGAAGACGTTGGTTCATTATTCATTGTATATTAGACTGTCTTCAAGATCCTGCTCATAGTATTTCATAATCTCAGAGATTTCTAACATTTGGAGTCACAGATTTGCAATGGTAGAAGTAATTCCTTGTTGGAATGTGCTACAGCACCAAAATCATACGAACATTAATGCACTCATACACTTAGGCTTAGAATGGTGGAGTTAGTCACTAGAAGGATGACCTGATGGTGATGCATTTTCTCGTGATTACAGCCCTTAATGTGCACACACGCACACGTGTGTATATGTGTAAAAATAAAATATATGTATGTGAATATAGATTATATATGTATACACATAGCATACACATGCATACATGCCATCCATTAACCATATACATATTTGTTGTAGTTTGGTTGTTTCACTTGTATCTGACTCTTTCTGACCCCATTGGGGCTTTCTTGGAAAAAATCCTAGAGTGGTTTGCTGTTTCCTTCTCCATACCATTTCACAGATAAGGAAATTAAAGCAAACAGGTTTAAGTGACTTGCTCAGGGTCACAGTGTCTGAGAATAGATTTGAACTCAGAAAGATGAGTCTTCCTGAATCCAGGCTTGGCATTCTATGCACCATACCTCCTAGTTACCAAATACATATGTGTGTGTGTGTGTGTGTGTGTGTAGTATTTATAAATGTATACATGTTTATATACATAAGTATATGACTTATGATATGATGATATATTATTAACATGTGACCAATGCATAGCTAGGTTCAGGGCCAAGATATCCTATACTCAAGATGTACTTCTAGCACATAGAGGTTGTATGACCCTGGTCAAGCCACTTGGACTTTCAATGCTCTAAATGCTTTCAACTCTCTAAAAATCTAAGTTTCAAGAAAATGTTGACCATCCTTTTTAGTTAATTTCTTCATCAAAGATTTGCTATGAGTATAATCTCCTGGCATATATTTGCATTGAGATGCAGGTCATAATCTTCTCTGCAATTTATACTGTTACAGATGAGCCTAGAGCACTGAAAAACTAAGTTTAAGTGACTACTTGCTGGGGTCACCTATCACTATGTGTCAGTGTTGGGTTTTGACTCAGGACCTTGGGTATCATGCTGTCTGTCAGTCAATAAGCTCTTATTAAACACTTACTATGTGCCACATACTATGCTAAGTATTGGGGATACAAAAAAGGTAAAAGATAGTCCCTACCTTCAAGGAGCTCACAAACTAATGGGGGAGACAATAACCAAACAAATTAAATACAAACAAGCCATGTGTAGGATAAATAGAAGGGAAAGCACTAAATCAAAGATGGCTTTGGAAAGGCTTACTGCAGAAGATGCAAGTTTAGCTGGGACTTGAAGGAAGCCAGGGAAACCAGGAGATGGATAAAAAGAGGAAGAATACTCTAGGTGGGAGGGATATCCAGAGACGCTTTTGAAGCTGAGAGATAGAATGCCATGTTTGTGTATAGAAAGGATGCCAGTGCCTCTGGATTAAATAATATGTGGCAAGAAGTAGGGTATAAGAATACTGGAAAAGTGATGTAGGGTATATTATGTGCTGCTCTTTGTATTATTTTATATTCAATATCATCCTTAAAATATGCATGCATATAGAGAGGGATACACATGTATCCCCAGTGTTCCAATAGTCTTATTTTTTAAAAAATATGCTCAAGTTTATTAAAGCTCAAAATTGCACTAAAACTTTTTAAGATATTCTTCATAGCATACATATAACATGTGTATATGCATATTGCATAAATATGTATGTATATGCATATATATATGTTTTGATATATGTAGGTACACATATATAGATATGTGCACATGCTATATAAACCTATCCACATATATTCCCAACATTTAGATAAACACGTAGATGTGGGCAGGAGTTCATTTATTTATATTCATACTCTCTTGGATTGGTAATCTAATTTACATGAGCATTTCCTCTATTCTAGAGTTCAAACCATGTAAGCCTTCTTATTGTGGGGTAATTCTTGTTACTGTCCTTTCATGAAAAGCAGACCTGCCCAATGTCCTATAAGTCTGCCTCTACATCTTTTAATATTTCATGGATAGCAATGCAGCACTTGTGTGGGCCTGCCATCTGTTATCCATTTTCACTACATGAAAATGCCACCTCTTTACTGATTATACATGCCTTTGATGCTAATTTACTATGATGTTGAATATCTAGTTATGCTTATAAATTTGGTTAATAAATACTGTTTAACTTGGCTACATACATTTGGATAATTGACATGTGTGTATGTTTATGTATATATGTGTGTATGTACACATATATGTATGTATGCACTGTTTGTATGTGGGGAGGAAGAAGGGTGAGGGAGGAGGAGAGAGAGGAAGGGAAAGAAAGAAGGAGAGAGAGATAGAGAGAGAGAGAGAGAGAGAGAGAGAGAGA
>NW_027187460.1:44784812-44786845 GCF_028583685.1 Petaurus breviceps papuanus
CTCTCTAATCCATCATCCTTACAGCTGCCAAATTGTTATTTCTAAAGTATACATTTTGGATAGTATTCTTCTATCCAAAAAGGTTCAGTGTCTTCCCTTTGCCTTTAGTATAAAATATAAAGTCCTTTCATTTACAGCTAAAACTTTTCCAAGTCCCACTCTTGCCTATCTTTCCAGACTGAATACATATTACTTCCCCTCACATATTCTACCCACCAACTAAAATTGCTTACTTGCTGCTCCCTGTGGACCATATTCTATGTCTCTACCTCTGTCCCCTGATACAGATTGTATTGCCTACTTGGAGTGAGCTTCCTGCTTACTTCTGTTCCGCAATGCCCTGGCTCTCTTCAAGCCTCAATTCTATTGCTATATCCTTTAATACACCTTTCCTAATATCACAAATTGTCAGGGCCTCACTTCAAATGATGGTATTTTTTATTATACTTTATATATAATATTTCATTTATACACACATGCATATATATGTACATATGTAATTATATACATGCAGACATGCATGTATATACATACATAGTTATTCATACACACTTTTTTGTCTAGTAAGATATTGCATCTTTTAGTTATTCAATCCTTTGAGTTGTTTCTGACACTATATGACCCCATTTGGAGTTTTCTTGGCAAAGAGATTGGAGTGGTTTTCCATTTACTTCTCCCGCTCATTCAACAGATGAAGAAACTGAGGCAAGCAAGGTTAAGTGATTTGTCCAGGGTCACATAACTAGTAAGTTTCTGAGGCCAAAGTTGAATTCATATCTTCCTGACTTCAGGCCCAGAGATCTTTGCACTATGCCACCTAGTTGCCCATTGTATCCTTTTAGTAGAATATAAACTCCTTGGAGACAATGTTTCTTACTGTTTTATTTACTTCACAAGTGCTAAGCACAATGCTATCACATAGTAGGCTATTAAAAATGCTTGTTGATTGGCTGTCTAGTTATTCAATCATTTATTTTAGACATGTCTGACTCTTTGTGAACCCATTGGGGTTTTCTTGGCAAAGATACTGGATTGGTTTGCCATTTCCTTTTCCAGCGCGTTTTACAGATGAGGAAACTAAGGCAATAGTGTTAAATGACTTGCCCAAGATCACACAGCTAGTATGAATCTGAGACCAGAACTGAAATCAAGGAGATGATTCTCCCTGACTCTGGCCCTGGGTCACTCTATCCACTGTTCCATGTACCTGCCCCAGAGTCACTAAAAATGGACCTTGAAGGAAAGGAAAAATTTCCTTTTGTTTTCCACTTGGAAACAGACGATTTACTCCTTACATGAGAAACTGCCTGCCCATTGCATGTAAATGGGCATTAGATTATAGAACAATTATAGAGAGAAGTTTGTAGTCCAGTTTTGTTTTAAATCTGTTATATGAAAGGGAGTACAGTGTGAAACAAGCCTGCAACAATTTTTGCTAAAGGAGTTCTGCGTAGGTTTATGTTAAAATATCTCAATCCAGCTACTATGTGTCTAAATCAGTCAGTCTACAGGCACTTATTAGCCCAAACACTATAAGCTGGGTACTGTGCTAGGCACTGGGAATGCAAATATAATGCATGAAACAATCCCTACTCAGTAGGAGGTTACCCTCCAGTGTTCTAATGAGGAAGACATTAGGCACAGAAATTTTTATACAGCATATATAGATATGATGATACAGATATATAGTGGTTATCTATAAAGATTCTCTATGTAGACATATACATATATATATATATATAGCTATATCTTTATATTGTCTGTACACACACACACACGCGCGTACACACACACACACGCGCGCGCACACACACACACATTGCCTTCCCATTAGAATATAGAGTATAAAAGATCCTACTGAGTAGGGACTATTTAATTAATTATTTTTTTAGCCCCATCACCTGGAACAGAACCTAGCATATAGTGCTTGGGATTAAAAGTGCCTGTTGACTATATCTAAATATTCATATCTATCTATCTATCTATCTATCTATCTATCTATCTATCTATCTATCTATCTATCTATCTATCTA
>NW_027187460.1:44786855-44794516 GCF_028583685.1 Petaurus breviceps papuanus
CTATCTATCTATCTATCTATCTATCTATCTATCTATCTATCTATCTACCTATCTACCTATCTATCTATCTATAGCTATTACAAACATATATCAAGTATTGCAATACAAAGAAATTTGGGAAGGAATGCATTAGCAGTTGAGTGAAATAAGGGAAGGCCTCCTGCAGAATGTGGAATTTCACCTGATCCTTGAAAGAAACTAGAGATTTTAACTGCTGAAGGAGAGGAGGAGGTGAATTCTAAGAGTGGGAGTCAGTGCAAAGGCAAAGGGACAAGAAATGAAACACTGTATGAGGAAAAGTAGGTAAGTCAATTTAGCTATACTGTAGTGTACATGAAGGGAAGGAATATGTAAAAAGATGGAAAAGGCAGTCTGGATTCTGGTTGTTGAATCATTTTTCTACAAGAGATTGACTAAAAGGTCTATTAGATTGTAAACTTCTTGAAGGCAGATACTATCTTTTACCTCTTTTTGTATCCTCAACACTTAGCACAATGTCTGACTCATAATAAGCATGTAATATTTATTTACTTATTTATGGAATGAATAAGTGAACAGGTAGGCAAATAGCATTTACTAAGCACTTATTATGTTCCAGGCACTATGCTAAGCACTGTGCAAGAGGAAAGGCTATCTCTGCCTTTTAGGAGATTATATTTTATCAGTCAGTAAATATTTATTAAGCACCTACTGTGTGCTAGGCACTTGTGGTAAGTTCTAGGGACACAACAAAATAAATAATAGGGGAAGGAGAATATAGTATTAAAATCCAAAAAGTTAGAGGCAGAGCCTAGAAGAGAATGGATAATGGTTGGCCCAGGTCCTTCCCCAAAATGGAGGCCCTGGAAGGAACTCAGCAGTATAAAAAGGGAGACGGCATGGTAGAGAGACATTCCAAGGTGAGAGGGCCACAGGCACTGAGGGCAGTTCCAGAGTGAGACTATAGCTGAATCACAGCAACAAAGTCCAAAATGGCAAAAGCAAAACCAGAGAGAGTTTGAAGTTTGGGTAGCTTGGTAGTTGGGTATCTTCAACCTAAAATATAAAGGATTCAGGAAGAGTTAACCAATGTGAGAAAGGTGTTGGCACAGTGGAGGACTGTTCTAAGGTGAGAAGGTCACAGGGATGGGTATTTGTTCCAGGCTAAAGAAATCCCAGACACTGAGGAAATTTCCAGGCTTGGACTGTAGTTGAGGCATGTTGGCAAAGGTACTAATGTCAATTCCAAATTTTCAAATTTGGGCAGATCTAGGATCTAGTTAGTGTTGAGCAGAGAAGAATATTTCAGTGATAATTTTATCAATAATCAGCTCCATGAATATTTTTGTGTTATCTGAATTTTTATTTCTCTATGGAAGCTCATAAGGAAATAGCATATTGCAATGAATACAGAATCAGTATTGGTGTCAGGAAGCTCCGGTTTCAAGTCTACCTCAGGCACATACTTGCTGAGTAAACCTAAGCAAGTAATTTAGCTTCTCATCAACACAGGCAACTCTCTAAGTCCATATTTTGCCCATCTGCATCAGGAGCAATACAAATAAAATAGAGGCTTAGACTGAAACAAAAAGCAACCTTCTTGGTATGAGGATTCAATAGTGAACATGCAACAAGGGATGACAGTATTAGATATTATACTTGTGCATCTTCAGTCAGGAAAAAGAGGATACCTTGGGCACAAAGTAGGAAGGAACAATGCACATGAAGAATTGTCAAAGCATCAGTGTGTGTGACTTTGTCATGCTAAGGGACATCCATGACATTGTACTCTCATCCTACATATCTAACATCCTCTTCTCTCACTATTTTTTTCTTGCTCTGTCTCCTCCTGCACTTATACGAGAATTTTGTCTGAGCCAAAAACCCTATATCAAACTACATTATCTGCCGTAGTGACTTTGTTAACTTCATAGCATCCATTATCATCTCTATACAGATGATTCCCAAGTCTGTATCTTTATATTCATTCTTTGTACCATATCCTCCGTGCCGCCCCCCGCCCCCAATCAGCTGGGCTCACAATCTTGTGGATCATCTTTGACTCTTTCCTTTCCTTCATCTCCCCTCTCCATATGTGGCCAAATTCCAGGTATTATCAATTGTATCTATATAATACATCTAGCATTTATCCTTTCTTTACCAGTCCCATTGCAACCATTCCAGATCATACTTTCATTGCTTTCAGGTAAGACTGTTATAATAGCCTCATAATCAGACTTCTTGTCTCCAGTCTATTTCTCCTGTAACTCTTCCTTCAGATTTAATATGTTCCTATACCTATGTAATTCCTTTACTCAGAAATGTTCAGTGGCTTTTTAGTTGCCTACCAATTATTAAACAAAATCTTCCTCCTTTAAGTCATGGCCCTTGACAATCTGAATCTTGCCTTCCATTCTCTTTCTGTCCCTTCCCATATCCATGGCTTTCTTGTATTATTTCCTCTACATGGCATGGACAGCTTCCCATATGCCTTTATTGGCAGCTCATCCTTCAGAACCTAATTCAGGTGCAACCTACTGCATGAGTCAATCAACCAACAATCAACAACCATTTTTTTATTGCTTCCTATGAGCCAGGCATTGTTCTTGGTGCTAATAATAAAACAGCTTTTGCCTTCAAAGAGATTACACATTATCAAAGGAAAGAACATGTCATAAATAAGGCGGCTGAGTGATAAATAGATTAGAGGACTGGACCTTGAATCAGGAAGACCTGAGTTTAAATCCTGCCTTACACACTTACTAGCTATGTGACCCTGTTCAATCTTTGTTTGCTTTAGTTTCCTCACATGTGAAATGGAGCTAAGAATAAACACCTACCTCATAGGGTAATTGTGATTATCAAATGAGATAACATACATAAAATGCTTTAAAAAATTTAAATTGCTACTTAAAAAATAAATGTCTATAGAATGTCTGTACAACAAATTCAAGTTTATTTTAAGAGGGAGGGGGAAAGGGAGCGGGGGATACGAGAAAATGTTATATTCAGAAGGTTGTACTTTGGTTGAGCCTTGAAGGAAAGGAAAAAAATTAGAAGATGCCAGGGCAAAGAGAAAGAAATTCCAGGCATTAGAGGCAGCCAATGCAAAAGGATTAAGACAAAAAAATGGAATGCTGTATACAAGAAAAAATAAATAGGCCATTTTTTTCTGAACCCAAGAGTGTAAGGATAGAAGTAGTAAATAATAAGTTTGGGATAATAGGTTAAAACCAAGTTGTGAAAGGCTTTAAATGCCAAGAAGAATTTATACTTGATCCCTTTATGCAGTACAGAGCCATTGAAATTCATTGAGTAAAGAGAGTGACCAGGTCAAATTTGCACTTTAGGAAAATCAATTTGGCAGATATGTGGAGAATGGATTGGGGAGGTCATAGTCATGAAGTAGGGAAATCAATTAGGAGGCTCTAGCAAATAGATCTGAACTAGGTGATGGTCATATTTGTAGAGAGGAGGCAGAAGGGCATAATGTGAAATGACACGATTTAGAAGCCACTTGGATATATAGGGTGAGAAGAGGAAAGGATAATGCCAAGACTGTGAACCTGAGAAACTGAAAGGATGTTAGTATCCTAGGCAGTAAAAGGGAAATTTTGAAGAGAGGAAGGTTTTATTGGGAAAGATAATAAGTTCAGTTTGGGATAAGATTAATTAGAAATATCAATTATGCATCCAGTCTGAAATACTTAAGGGATAGTTGGTAAAGTGAGAGTAGAACTCAGGAGAGGGAAAATGTTGCATCCAAAAGACTGGAGAATCATGTACATAGAGTTGATGAATAAACATGGAAGCTAGGTGGCAAAGCCGCCAGAATGTTGGACCTGGAGTTAGGAAGCCCAAAGTTCAAATGTGGCCTCAAATATTTAGCAGCTGTGTGGCGCTGGGCAAATCCCTTGACTTCTGTCTGTCTTGGTTTTCTCATATACAAAATAGGTATAACAATAGCACCTGACCCTCAGAATTATTATGAGGATAAAATGAAATAATATTTGTAAAATGCTTTCTAAAACTTAAAGCATTATATAAATGTTAGATAGTAATAGTAGTGGGAGTGGTCGTAGTAGTAGTAGTAGTAGTAGTAGTAGTAGTCGTGGTGGTGGTGGTGTTATTAATTATATCCATGGTAGCTGAAATCAATTTATAAGATTATATAAATAGAAGAAATGAGAATCT
Organism: Petaurus breviceps papuanus; assembly: GCF_028583685.1. NCBI lineage: Eukaryota > Metazoa > Chordata > Mammalia > Diprotodontia > Petauridae > Petaurus > Petaurus breviceps. The sequence goes on from NW_027187460.1 coordinate 44,791,029, forward strand.
AGGACAAAATCTAGTCATATTGTCACAGTTAGGGGGTATGATATGCCTGTTGAAGAAGCAAAAGTTATTAAAGAGGGCTCAGACATAAAGGAGGAGAACTAAAAGGCAGGAAAATCCAGAGGGAATATCAAGGAGGAGATGATGTACAAGAGTATTGAATATTGTGAAGTTCAAGAAGGATAAGGATTTTTTTAAAGACAGTTTTAATTTAATTTTATTTAAAAAAAACTTTTTTTTTTTGCTTTTTGGAAGGCAATTGGGGTTGAGTTGCCCAAGATCACATGGCTAGTTTTTCTGTTAAGTATCTGAGGTCGGATTTGAACTCAGGACCTCCTGACTCCAGGGCCAGTGCTCTATTCACTGTGCCACCTAGCCACCCCAGATATGGATTTTTAAAAAGATCATCAGATTGATTTTGCTGATGTTCTCTCACATAACACTATCCCTCCCCTATGTGATGTCTTCCTCTTTCAATTGGTTAAGGTATTTTTCCCAGACCTCTATGTTGCATTTATATCTTATGCTTTCTCATATCATATTTATTTATTTACATTTCCCCTCCTTTATTAAATTATAAGCTTCTTAACTATTTGACTAATGACTATTATTTTATTGCCAGGACCTAGCACAGAACATTTCCTATAATAGGAAGTCAATACATGCCAATCCACAAGTAATTATTAAGTGCTTACTGAATACAAGGTACATATTTGTTGAATCATTGATATTTTTTAAAAGTCACTACAATTTGCTTGACTCCTACTTTTACTATTTTGCATTATTCCTCAATGCAGTTCTGATAAAAATACATAAAATATGATATGATATGTGAAAAAGATAAATTACATTAGATGATAGCCTGTTAGACTTATATGGATCTTGCCAGAATCCAGATTTCAATTTTAGAGTAACTCTGCTTAGAGGAAAAGTCATCTGTCATATTAAGTAATGAAAATTGCTAGGGTCTGATTTGAGATGCCCATATACAAGACATAGGTGGTAACTTTTGGGAGTGCTTTTTCATGGAAAGTTGTCCACCTGAAGTGAGGCTAATCAATGCTACTTCCCCAATACACCAAAAACTTATTTTGTGCTCTAGTCAAGTTTTGATACAAACAAGACCTTCTTAAGAGCTTGAAAACTATGATTATTGCTTCCATTTAGCAATTTCCTATTTCAATGAATCAACTTCCAAATACCAAGTGTCTCTCCTGGTTACATCTTACAGTCTGTAGCAACATTTTTAGTTGATAAATATACTTTTATAGGGCACTTTAATTCTTGTAAAGTATTTAGTGATACATTCCTTAGCCTCTAGTCTATATTTCACATACATAAATAATCTATTTTGTTGAATGAAAGATCCCGGAATGCTTTTGGAAGCTTGTGATGATTATTTTTCCTTTAAGGATCTCTCCTTCTGGTGAGTAAGCAAGCAAGGAAATAAATAAATGGATAGATAGATAGCTAAATAAATAAAGTGCATTATACTTCCTTCCCTTAGTCAGTACAATCCTAACAGAGCACATCATAAGTAGCACACTACTAAATGTTAATTCATGAAGATGACAGTTGACAAATTCAATGTAAGATGAAGAGTTGTAATAAATTCTCTTTGGATAAATGATTTCTTAGCGAGTGAAATTTTGTTTTTAGGAATATTCCATAATGTTGCCACAGAGATACCTTAATAATGGTATTCAATCAGACAAGGGAAGCCAGTTTCCCAGAATTTTAAATAACTACTTCCTACATAGGACTAATATAAAATGGGCTCTGGTGATCCCTAATCTTGTATACTTCATCTTTATTTTTACTAAAATAGAAGTAGACTTATAGAAACAGTTCAAATGATTATATCTTGCAGTGGAAGCTTCCAAGATTTCTGAAATTATTTGGGAGCACCTACTATATGCCAGGCACTGTGCCTTTAAAGTTCTGTCAATACCACGAATGTCATAAGATAGTCTTTGCTCTCAAAAAGCTTACCATCTAATGGTGGAGACACCACATAAAAATAATCTGAAAAACAGGATTGGGACATAGATTATAGAAGTGGGGGAATGAATAAGTCATACAACTGGGTTGGGAAATGATCTGCGGACATATGAGACACCTCTAGGCTAAAGGAGAAGATATCATGAACATGACAATGTTCAAAATTACATATGTGCGTGTGCATGCGTGCACACACAATAAGAACAAGAAGTAAATTGGAGATAATTTCAGAGGGAAGATGCTGGCATTAAATGTGGGTGGAAGAGCCTTCTTGCAGAAAGCAGAGTTTTAACTGAGACTTGAAGGAAATCAGGAAAGCTAAGAGGCAGAGATAAGGAGGGGAAGCATTCCAGGAAGACAGGGACAGCGAAGGAAAATGTATGGTCGGAAAATATATTATCGGGAGATGGATTGCCTTATTGGAGGTACAGTACTCACAGTGTTCACTCTCACTGGGTTGTAGAGTATGTATAGAGAGTTAAGTTGTAGAAATACTGCAAAGGTGAGAAGGGTTCAGGTTATGAAAGGCTTTAAAAGTCTTTGCTTGACATTACAGCTTCATGAAGGAGGTAATGTTTGAGCAGAGTCTTGAAAGTAAGTATTTTGACTTCATAGCTTATTCCAGGTAGAGGAAACACTCTGACAAAGAAACAAAGGTATGGATGTTGGACTGAGGAGCCTTAACTTTATTAGGCAAGAGAATGGTGAATTATGAAAATTTTGGTGAAATCTTCCATTTTTGGTAAATTTCATCATTTGGTAAAATCAAAATATGATAAATCATGAAAGCGTTTTTGAACAGAAGAATGATATCATTGGAATTATATTTTTAAAAGATTCATCTGACAACAATTTACCAGATGACCATCATTAGGAGAAAGTTAAGTTGAGGACACTTAGTAAATTATTGTATAGCTAGAATGCTAGCAGGAGTAGAGACAGTGGCAAAGGAGAGGATTACACAATGCAAGAAACACTAAGACAACAGAGTTCATAGGAAAATGAAAGAGTTAAAGCTCATTCTGGGGTTTTGAGACTTGAATGAGAAAATGTTGGTTCTGCAAACAGAAAGAGGGAAGGAAGGAGTTGTTTGGGACAATAAAATCATAGAATTGCTGTGGAAGAGCTGCATGTGTCCTTAGATATTGAGCCCTTCATTTTATAGATGGTGAAACTGAGACCTGGAGAGGTTAAGTGATTTCCTCAAGCCCATGTAAGAAGAAATGGACACAATCAGGATTCAAATCCTGGCTGTATGGCTACAAATTCAGTAATCTTGCCCCATACCACAAGTCTCAAATCACAGATACAGAGATATGAGGGGCCATGCAGGCCAGCATCCTCATTTTGCAGATGAAGACATTGAGGCACATGGAGGATATGACTTGTCTAAGATCATACAGACAGCAAATATCAGAGACTATATTCATAGATAGATAGATAGATAGATAGATAGATAGATAGATAGATAGATAGATAGATAGATAGAT
>NW_027187460.1:44794526-44821185 GCF_028583685.1 Petaurus breviceps papuanus
GATAGATAGATAGATAGATAGATAGATAGATAGATAGATAGATAGATGTCATCTAAATTAAGTGTCAGTATTATTTGTGTAGTTCTCTTCTGGTTCACATAATATTTTAACAGGTTGAATATGAGAAGATGATGTAACATTCAGATAGAAATGTTTAATAGAGTGTTTAAATTCCAATTGGATCTAGGGAAAGAGGACTGGGCATTCTTTTTATAAAGATAAGAATTTAAGGCATCAATGTTGACAATTTCAGTGCAGAAATAAGACTAAAAAGAAAAAGAGAGGATGAGATTAAGAGAAACATATGAAGGAACAAAAGAATGGTCAGAAAAGTAGTAGGAAAACTGACTAGTGTTCTTTCATTGGCCAATGCTTCCCAAAGAAGGGAGCTAGTGATCTTTCAATACTTCTTTACATCTCAAGTATTTTGCCAGGGAGTAGGAGACTGGATAAGATAGATTCAGCTACTCTTTCTGATTCTCAAATGCTATAAAGTCACTGGAAAAGAAAATTTCAGAGTGAAATGGGCTCAATGGTGTCAACTACTCAAGAGGTTGAGGAAAATGAAGAATAAATTTTTTGGTTGGAGTTCACTGTTTCCAAATTGTCATTGGCAGCATCCCAGATGGTCATTTGAGTTAAGTCAGTCAGTGTATGCCAGAGCATAAGAAATGGAGGTGTTAATGCTTACAAAGGAAGAGACAAGTATGGAAAACTAGCTACTATAATTTTTAATGGTTTATATACAACTTTTAGTTACCTGCATGTTTGTCTTCCCCTAGTTCCTTTGCCTCCATACCTATCTTTGAATTAAAACATTTTTTTTATGTCTGAAAGCTAAATATTAAAACAAATTTGATATCTGGATGAAGCACAGTTAATACATACCTGGGAGATCCAGGGTAACAGTTATAGAAGAAAATTTTCAATTATTTCATATGAAAAAGAGAGAAAATGGGTAAAACAATGTTATATTAGAAAGAATACAGATGAGAAATACTTGGACTCTGGTCTTAGCTCTTCCACTAATTCACTCTAGGAAAGCCTCTCTAGAAATTTGTTTCTTCATCTGAACAAGGTTGGGGTTAGATGAAATGACCTTGAAAGTCCCTTTCTGCTTTAGTATTCTTTTCTTCTAAATAACAACATTAATAATAGCAATTATAACTATTATTACATAGGGTTTTAAGGTCTGAAAAGATCTTTACAAATATTATCCCATTTTATCCTCACAATAACCCTGGGAGATAGATGTTATTATTGTATCTATTTTAGTTCTAAGAAAACAGAGGCACAGAGAAGTAATTTGACTTTCCCAAGATTACACAGTAGTACGTGTGGTTAGATTTGAACTCAGGACTTCCTGTATCCAAGTCTAATGCTTTACCCACTGTGCCAACTAGGTGGCTAAATTCAAATACAAATATTTTATCTATGAGAGAAATATTTCTTTTTAAGTATTATTTAAATTATGCTCTAAATGAGTATGTAATACATTATGAAAACATTTAATAGACCATACTTTAGTCTCAAGGAGAGAAATAACAGTCTGTATATGTAGTTTTCATATCTATATAGATGTTTTAGTAGATAGATGCTTTAAAAATTGCATGCCACCATGGATGTATTTCCCCCACTGATACAGATTATAATTCTTCCATACTTTGTAAATGGTTTGGGGCGTACTTTTGTCAAAATATTCAGCAACTGTTGACTAACATTTTGGTAATGAGCCCCTCTGAACTTAGCTAGATTGATCTTCATATGCCTGACAATAGGCCTTAGTCTACAGTCAAACCCACACCCAAAATTTTTACAATTTGGTAGTACCTGACTGAACTTGTTCTTTACTAGCATAGCCTTTGATAAACAGATGTCAGTTTCACAACATGATGAGAACTCAAAATACAATTTTATATACACATACGTGTATAGGAAATAAGCATATATATATGTATATATATATATATACACACACACACATATGAATATATGTGTGTGAATGTATTAACATGCATTTATCCTACCTAAATATATCATCTTTTAGGATACTCAAAATACTGTCACTTGGAATGTAGAGCATGTACAGTGGAACGTGCTGAAATTGGAGACAGAAGACCTGGGTTCAAATTTTGACACCATTTCTTATGTGACCTTTAACAAGTCAGTTACGATCTCAGATGAAATCTGAGATGAAATCCAAGTTAATTTCTCATTCTAAATTTCTGATTTGATGACCTTGAAACAAATCTAATACACATAAAATATAACTCATAGATTTCTATGAAGTCTCATTTTAAATGTTTGTTTCTTGCTGCTCATATAGCTAAACATGCTACTACTTTTGCCCTTCACTCTAACCAATAAATTCTCTGTGTATATAACCCTAAAAATCCTAGGATATGATTGATATGGACATGTGGCTTCTTGCTTTTTTTAGGTGTTAGATGAAACCCTATAGGATTAGATTAGCAGATTTGGTTTTCTTGACACCAATGTAGTCACAATAAGTTAACTCCTGGTTAGGTAATTTATAGTGGAGACTTTGCTATTAGGTATGACTTGCATAGGCCTCTATGCACATTGGAATATTTTGTAGAAATTGTTTTAAAATGATAAATTTAAGTGCTCCTCTGAATAATTCAGTCTATTCCCAAAAGATTCTGTATAAAAAATGCTAAAATAAACAAAAATCCAGGTGACATTTAAAAATATATTTAACAATTTTTTTAATATCGAGATGATAACCAGAAAATTACATAATTGATGAAGAGCTATTAGATTAGATTTGTAAAAAGAAAAAATAAACATTCAGTAAGTATCTACTATATTCCACTGTAAGTGCTTGACAAATATTATCTTACTAAATATCCTATAAAATGCACAAATCGATCTGTGATCTCATCAATATGGACATTAATTTTAACAATACAGATCATGTAACACATCTATGAATGCATATCCTTGTGACCATTGTCCAGGGTTTCCCAGAAATTAACAATGGGGAGTTTACTCAAGGTACTGTGTACCTTCTTTTATTCTTTTGTCCTACTCTGAAGGTCTGGGCAATTTTCTTGGGGCACGGGTGCTCTGGTTTTTTGACTTGTTTTCTTCTTGCAGACCTATAATCCCTGAGTTATTTCTACATATATTGTCTCCAAAATCATCATGTTTTGCTTGAATCAAGAGCATACTTTCTTTCATGTTATTGCTTTTTGCTTCTCTTTTTCCAGGTTCTCCATCACTTTTGTATGTTTGCATTACCAAATCAATTATGCTCTCTTTTGTTTCTTTGGTGAGAATTGCTACTATAGATTCAAGTTTTTCTATTCTGCCAGTTATTTCTGCTCTGCATGCCATAATTCTGCTCCCACAATTCCTATTTCTCTTTTAAATCATGCAGGAAGAGTATACTACGGTACCGTGCTCTCCTCAAAATCCATGGGGTGCTCTGCCTTATTAGGTTTTGAATCATTTCCAGTATTTATTCAAAGATAGCTGAACTAGATCTGGAGACCATCTTTCATTCTGCCATTAATTTCTTTCCTGTTAGTTTATACGCTTATAGTCATCGATTTTTTTTCCTTCTAACATCTTTGGTAATCTATCTTTTCCACTATTTTTTCTTATTTCTCACTTTCTTAATCCCTCCTTTCTGATAATAGTTTATATGGGGGACAGACCTCAAAGACTCTCAGCCTCCTCTTATATTGAGCAATTCATAGTTCAGCAGCTCAGGTCTCCAAAGTGATTACTGAGGGAAAAGAATTGGCCTCAGCTAGATGCTAGACTATTTTTTTTTCCTCAGGCTTAAAAAGAGTGCCCAAACCCTCCCTCTTTGCCCCCACCCCCTCCCACGCACATTTCCTGCCCTGTTTCCTCTGTTCTGAAGTTCTTTGGACCAGCAGCACAGAGCAGCAGCACAGTGGTCCTGGAAGAAAGGGGGCATCGATTTATAGAGTTCAGCTCTGTGACAAGATGAAGAAAAGGTCCTGCTCCATTTCTTCAGTTACTCTACTCTCTGGAAGAGCTCTGTTATTTCACAGAATGCTGCCATTTTGTTCTTATACCCTGAACACATTTGTGCCATTTGGAGTTTGGATCTCTGTGGCTCTGGAAAGGTTAGGAGTTAGGGAGGGCAAGGGGTATCTGGAGTTGAATTCTCTTGAAAGCCCTGACAGCTTGTGTAGCCTTGCTGCCCAGAGTGTGATAGGATATAGGGGAGTGGGTGTTGAATGAGTTCTCCTTAGGGCTTAGAGAATACTGACCTCTATTATTAGTTCTTTCCCTTTTTCACCTTTTTTGGTGCTATGGGAATGGGAATTTAAGATCTCCCCTGCCCCTAGGCCCTTTGATAGGCTTAAGTTCACCTGGAGTCTGTGGTAGGAGGCTTGATTTTCAGGAATGCTTTTTGATTGGGCAGTGGGTCAAGATTGTTGTTACATTCTTTGAGCCAGGAGAAGGCTATATAAAACCTGATATGAGATTTTGTTTTGGGGCTCACTTTGAGAAGTGTTGTGTGATTTGACCAGACAAGATTCTGGGTAGCCATCCCCCCCGGCTTTGAAAACCCAGATGTTGGTGCTTCTCTCACTGGTAACTGTGACTAGGTATGGATGTAATGGTCAGACAGTTGGAGGCCTATCTGCTCAAATGTTTCTCTGTCTTCTTGTAACTTCTGCTTGTAACCTGTCTGTATACTCTGAACTTCAGGGTGCTGACTTTTTCCCCTGAACTAGGTAAATGATATGTTGGATTGATTAAAGCAAGATTGTTAACCCATTCTGAGTTGCTTTCCTTTAGAAAAGCAGATCTAAGAACCTGTGTTGGCAGCCACCCTGGGGATGCTGGGATGCTTGCTGCTACATTTGGATTATTGGCACCCAAGACCATGGGGACATGGTACATTACCTCTGGCACATATTTCCATTTTGAGAAATTTGACATAAAAAAATGTGTGGTCCTCCCTCATCTTGGTCCCATGTCTCCTCTTGAGGTTTCAAAGATATCATTGGATCAGAAGGAGGTATCTCTCACTCTTACTACAGCAACAAGCTATAATTGGTTAAGGATAGGGTTTAGACTTGTGATTTTGTTGGTATAGAGCATTCTTAGTTAAGGAAACCATATCAATGTAGATTGTTACTTTATAACTAATAGTTGTTGTGAGTTGCTTGCTAATAACATAAATTGATAATAATAATAACTGGTATAACTATACTACTACATATAGAATAATAGCATGTGTTTAGTATTATAAATATATCTAGTATAGTGCTTTAAATGTTACAAAGTGTTGGCATAAGTTACTTCATTTGATTGTCACAATAATTCTTTGAGGTGAGATTATTGGAAATATAAATGGATCTATCTCCATTTTGCAGATGATGAAAATGAGGCTGAGAGAGATTAAAGACTTGCCCAGAGTGACAGAGAGAAAATTTCTGAAGCAGATTTTGATCTCAGGTTTTCCTGACTCCAAATCCAGCATCCTATCCACTGCACTACTATGCTGGTTCAACAATAATTGATTAAGCCACTTGCCTAGCATCATACAGCCAGAATGTGTTAGAGGTAGGATTTGAACCCAGGCTTTCCTAGTTTCAAGGCCCCTCTCTAGTCATAATGTCATACAGTCTTTCATTGTAAGGAATATGAAAATAAATTTTATTCAAGCTTCTTATACCAGAGAAGAAAGCTCACCATCATTTTCATCCTGAATGCCACAACATAATTAATTAGCTTTTATGTTTTAGTAGGTCTATGAAGTCATTGATTTAGGGACTTCCTAAAAAGCAAATTTTCTCTATCAGTATGGATATGCAGATTCATACTGTGAGGGATAACTTGCAATGAAGTTTCCCCCTTCTGAAACATCAAATTTGGAGTGGCTTCAGCATCCACTAGGTCTAAGTTTAGAAGTCACCTAACCTTACAGGAATCTGGGACTTAGAGCAATGGAGACCCTCCCCAGTGCCACTTCAGCACAAGATATGCCAAATAAGGATAAAACTGCCTTCCTGGCCTTGCGTTGGACACCCACATGTTTCCATTTTCTTTGTCTCTGAGATAGATTTCCGTGCTTAGATTGTGAGCCAGCCTCCCCACCAATGGGAGTGAAGGCCAGTTGGGGGTGGGGGTTTCTGTGTTAGGGGGTATATAACCATGGGCTTGCTTCCACATGTTGCACCCTCCCTGGCAGATGCCATTTGAGTGACTGGGGAAGTGTCCTTTTTCATGAGAAAGAATAAAGACCTTATCTGATCTTAGACTCAGACTCTGAACTCTTTCATCTCACACAACACCTTCTCTGAGACTTAGTCTAAGAGACTTTTATGGGGAAACTAAGATGTTATATGACTCACCTAGGGCCACATTGAATGTATGTGTCAGGGGAAGGATTAGAATCCAAGTCTTCCTTACTCTAAGGCCACCTCTTTATGCGTTAAATAGTACAACCTTTCTTATACATTTTGAAAGAATAAATGGAAGAGATTTGATCTTTAACCACCAAGCGCAATGACTTTTTCAGCTTTTTCCATGAAAGAGTGTGAGGTGAGGGGAAATTATATACCTTTGTAGTCAGGTGATCCTTTGACACTTTCTTTCTTGTAAAGGTTCTTTTTGAGTAATTTCTAATATTTTTTTTATGTCAAGCTTTGTTTCTTTTGCTTTATAACTTCCTTAATAGTTATACATCATGTGTTCTCATTTAATTAAATGATAAGTAGGGCTGTAGGCCAAAATCAATCTGAATCCAAATGCTACCAATTTATTTTTTACCGTACAAGAACATTTTTATTTCCTTAGTATTTTGATTGAGAGGCAAAAGAAGAGAATAACAGATTTTTGTCTAAGATGGTCCTGGCCTTCTATCTTTGAATTTAGTAGGAAATGTTATAATGGGAACTATTCCACAGGGTCCTTTCCCTTCATTAATCAAGATATTGACATAAAGTGAGAAAAAAAATCACAATCCAAATTAATATCCTATTAATAATAATTTGCACTTTACTTTTGACCTGTAACTTCCAGGCAGATATTAGAGCAGGTGTTTTATAAGTTTTTGTCAAGCTGAATTGACTGTAAATGTCATCTTACAAAAATGCCTTATAATCACTATGTTTATTCTCTGCACTTACCAGACTGTCATTCTGACATGATAAAGCTTATGTGGCTGTGTTAGGATTAACCTAAGGAAAGGTAAAATAAAAAGTTGCCTTTGTAGTCTGGCTTGAGGACCAACCAAAGGTTTGTGTTAATAAATACCTTCCCTCTCCTCCCCCTTGCTGTAATTCTTATTATAGTCAATTCTTCACCTAAAGATATTTGACAGTTGTTAAATGTTAACATTATAAAAGAAATGTAACCCATTATAGCATCATCAACCCATTATAACACAATTTAGCATGACTTCATTTACTAGATTTTCTAGAAAAAGGGGGTGAATCTAAGTAAATTTGTTAGAAGGTAGAAAAACACCTGGACCATGGTTTCCACAAAAGGGAAAACCTGGGAAAGAAGGTCTCTAAAGCCCTTAAGCTAACAAAAAACCTTGAAACAAAAGAGCACAAAAAGGAAGGAAATGGGTACTACATTACTACTACATTACACTACAATACTATCCATCTAGCTAGCTCGCTGGATTGTATGCATATATAATATGTATATTTTTGAGAGAAAGTGGAGAGGGAAAGGGAAAGGGAAAAGGAGAGAGAGACAGAGAGAGAGACAGAGAGAGAGAGAGAGAGAGAGAGAGAACTACAAATAGAAAAGATGAATTTGTCCTCTTGACAAGAAGACAAGACAATTTGTCCTCTTTAACAAGAAGAAAAATATTGTTCCTTATCCCATCATCAAAATTTTGCTGTGAATATTGTTTTTTACTACTAATTTGGAAATTGTTCACATAAAAAGTTGATTTTTCTGAGAATAATAGTATAAAGAAGTCAAGGCAAATGTTAAAACAGTATTAAGAAAAAAACATGTGTTCACCTTAATTATAATTTAGTTTTAGTTTTAATTTGTTTTATTAAAGTTGGGTCAGAATACTAGCACAACTATTTCTTACTTGAGTAACCTTGGACCAGTTAGTTGCTTTCTCTAGATCTCAGTCTTCTCTTCTTTAGATGAAGTAATTGAATGTGGTCTCTTCCAGCACTAATTCATGTGATAGTAAGATTCATTACTGGTAGGCAGAATTGGACTAGAAAACTTGTTAAATTTTGTCTATACTTAGTTGACAGGCACTGACGTAAAGAGATTCAAAATTAGAGGAGGAAAAAAGCAGACTCTGGTGTGATGGTTACTGAGGGTCACCATGAGTTGTTCCTTTTATTTTAATTTGGGAATGTTGAGTTAATTCTTAGCTATGCTTTTAAGGCACTAGCTAAGAATATATGCACAGCACTTGGATTTGTCTGCCACTAAGTGCTAACAGCTGTGATTGAGCAGCTTGGCCACTCCAGAATATTGAAGAATTTAGGGCTAGAAGGAATGTTAGAAATAATCTAATCCAATCTGTTCATTCCTTGAGTGGGAACTGAGATCTAAAGAGGGGAAGTGGCTCGCCCAAGGCCACAAAGCTATGAAGAAGTAAAAGAGCTTGACTTTAAACATACGTCTGACTACAAATAAAATGTTTTCTCTATTACTCAATGCCAGTTACTCAGTAACAGTTATAAAAATCTTTTTAGAAAATGTACAAGACAACAAGAATTGTTATTGATACATGGTAAGAATTTTCTATACTTACTGTGTGCATGGAGTCTTTGTTCTAGCCACTGGAGAAAATAAAAGGATGAATAGGTGTGTCCCTATCATCTAGAAGTTTATCATTCAGTCTCTTCTTTATTGTGTCAATTCTCCTTGACCTCATTTAGGTTTGCTTTTTTTGGGGGGGGGGGGCAAAGATGTAGGAGTGGTTTGAGGATTTCCTTCTCCACCTCAATTTACAGATTAGGAATTGAGGCAAACAGGATTAAGTGATTTGCCCAGGGTCACACAATTAGTAAATATCTTAAGCCCAATTTGATTTTAAGAAGATGAGTCTTCCTAACTAACTCCTACACTCTATCCATTGTGCCACTTACCTGCCTAATTGAGTTTACAACCTAATAAATAAGATAGGACAATGTAAATATGTGCATTATAATGCAAAAAGATTCAAAAGCCATAAAAAGACACAAACATGTCATAGATAATGGGAAAAATTACATGGTATTATAGACAGATCCAGAGATGGAAGGGACCCTCAGAGGGCATTTAGTCTGGCCTCCCTATTTACAGACAAAAGGATGAAGTAAAAGTAACTATAGCTATCTCATGTGAATTGAGCATTAACATTAAGATAACATTTTGAAAGTCAGAGATTGGGAAGAATGGAATTCCACATGGAGAAATCATTGTGGAAAAAAATGCCCCAAATGGGGGTGGGGTGGGAAGAGAAAGAAAGTAGCATTTCTGCCATGTGCCAGACACTTTACAAATATTATCTCATTTAATCTACCTAATAACTCTATGGAAATTGAGGTTAAGTGACTTGCCCAGGGTCACCCAGCTAGAAAGTGTTTGAGGCTGGATTTGAACTTAGAACTTTAAAAATCTAAACCCAGACTGCTATCCACCATGCCACCCAGCTGCCTCTGGAAAGCCTAGGATGAGTTCAGGCAACTATGAGTAATAGAACTGACTAGAGCATTAGGTGTATGAGAGAAAATTATCATAAAGATAGAGCAACAAGTTTAAAGCAACAAAACCAAAAAGGTTAATTGGTATTAGATTGTAGAAGGCTGTGAAGTCATATTAAAAACTTTGTTCTGTAGAGGAAGAAGATTGTAAGTAGCGGAATGATTTGTCAAAGCTTTTGTTTGGAAAGGTATTCTTATATCAGTATATAAGATGAATTTCAGCTGAGTTGGGAGATGAGGACATGAAGAAAAGAAGTAGTCATGCAGTCAATAAGTATTTAAATATTAAAGACTTATTTTGTGCCAATCATTTTGCTAAATTCTGGAGATATAAAGAAAGGCAAAAGACGATCCTTACTCTCGAGGAGCTCATAGTAATAGGGGAAAAAGACATGGAAATATACAAAAAATATATCTATATCTATATCAATATCTACGTATCTATCTGTCTATCTCTGTATCTATCTAATTTGACCCTAATAGAAGAAAGACACTAGTATTAAGGAAGATCAGGAAATACTTTTCATAGAAGAAGGGAGGTAAAGTTAATTGAATTGTATAACTGAATCTATTCAGCAAAGAAAATAGATGTTTATAATCAATATGATTATAAAGTTTAAAGCCAGAATGAAGTGGTGTACCATGCACAGAAGGAGATAAATAGAGAAATAATTTGGAGGCAGTTTAAAGAACCCTGGATTTAGAAGAAGTGGGTTCAAATTTTGGTTCTTCTTTTTACTCATTTCTGATATTACCCTACTCATTAGTAGTAAGTCATTTAACTTCTTTATTCCTTCTATCTATAAAATGGGAAGGGGGAATAGATTAAATGGCCTCTACAATCTGTTCAAGCTCTAAATTTATATGATAGTCTGGAGTGGGCAAAAGACTGTGGTTGATGAGTTTGATTTTCAATTTGTTTTTTTGGAGGAGGGAAGGCAGGGCAATTGGGGTTAAGTGACTTGACCAAGGTTACATGGCTAGTAAGTGTTAAGTGTCTGAGGCCCGATTTGAACTCGGGTCCTCCTGATTCCAGGGCCAGTGCTCTATTTACTGTGCCACCTAGCCACCCTGATTTTCAATTTTTGAAAAAAGAAATTAAGGGCATGAAATGTTAACCAGATATATGAAATGTGTTTAAAATGCTGATGTGTCCACATTATGCTTTACTAGTGAAAATTTACTTTTAATTCCCTTGTGACATTACCTCTGAAAGGTTAGCCTGTAGATTAATTGACCAATCTTCTTTTTCAAATGTCATTCAGACCATCCCACTTGATTTTTTTGCTCCTACTTCACTACAAGTACTAGTCATAGGGTCACAATCTAGAACTAGAAAGGATCTTATAGGTTATCTAGTCTACTCATTTGGGGGCAGTTAAGTGACACAGTAGATAGAGTGATGGGCCTGAAGAGAGGGAGACTCATCTTCATGAATGCAAATCTGGCCTCAGACATTCAGTAGCTGTGTAACCCTGGGCAAGTCTCTTAACCCTGTTTGCTTCTAGCCCTCATCTGTAAGATAAATTGGAGAAGGAAATGAGAGGCCACTCCATTATTTTTACCTAGACAACCCCAAATAAATAAAATCATAAAGAATCTGAAATGACTAAACAACAATAACAGTGTGCTCATTTAATAGTTGAGGAAATTGAGGCCCAGAGAGACTAGAGAATAAGCAACCTCCCTAAGATGACCCAAGTAGTAATAGTCTGATGAAGGAAGGATATGAACCAAGTTCTCTGATTCTAGAGCCAATGCTTTTTCCACAGTGCTGCCTTCTTAAATCTGCCCCAAAGAAAATCTGTTGGTGCATCCTGGCTGAGCATGTCTGCCTTGCATGTCAGGCTGTCAGGGTCACAGGATCGCATTATTCATTGGCACGTTCCTACCCGTTGCATTTGCATCTCCCTGCTGCTCTCAGCAGCTGTTCCTTTCTGGCGTCTGTGCTCCTCAGCTTTTAGCATCCTTATCACGTGGCCAGTTATTGACTTGGTACATTGGTTTCAATTAGCCATTTGGCTCTTTTAAAAATCACAGCACTCCTTAGAATTTCCATAACTTCTCAGGCACTAACTCATTCTGTATGGAACTAATTCTTGGTTTCTAGGACACCACAACTCTCAACCTCAAAGGTGGTAATCTTCTCAGCCTCCAAAAAAGATATTTTGATGAAAATGATTTCTAGGGGTAAATCTCAAACATATCTTGTTTGTGAAATGGACACACCCAACCACTCAAATTTCTTTCCATGAACATAGATCACAAAAAAAAAAAACTATATAATTTAGCACATAATCTCTGTGGCTTAGAGTTGGTAAGTGATTTAACCCTGGTCACACAGCTAGCAAGTAGAATTAGAATCCAATTTTTTTTGGATTCTGAATCTAGTCTTTTCATTTTGTTATTATTTGTTATTATTGCTTTGAATAGATCTATGATTCCATTGTTATAGGGTATTCACATTGAGAAACTTTCTCTCCTGGTACATATTGATAACACCCCAATTTATAATATTAGATAATTGCCTGACCAATTTAGAGTTTAAGAGACTTTCCAAGGGTCAAATAGCCAGTATATGTCAGCAGTAGGACATGAACTCAGGTCCCTCCTGTTCCAGGAGTTGTCTCTTCAAGACATTAAGCATCCTCTCATATTCAGGAACGAAAGATGTCTCTTATTCTTTTTCAAGAAGTATGATGTCTGCATGTATTATTTTTTCCCTTTCATTTTCTTTATTAATAGAATAGTCATCATTGCCATAATATTTAAATAATCCTTCCTTAAAAAAAACACCTCTTCCATTAATCAATCCACAATAATTTTTAAAGTATCTACTATGATCCAGGTACTGTTATAAGACTGGAGATAACAAAGACCAAAGATTAGTACTTCAGTTTAAAAAAACAAACAAACAAAACATTTATCATAGACTCTTTTAGCTAATAAAAAGTTAATGTAGTCATTCTCAAAAGAGCTTCTATTATAGGAGAAAGGATAAGATAAGTACACAAACAAGCATTTTTAAAAGGATAATGTAATATGGTAATGAGAAAATAAAAGCAAATAGAGAATGTATGAACAATGGGTAGCTTGGGGAAACAACAGAAACAGGAAAGTTCTCATGTAGAAAGTGGCATGTGCACTGAGTTTTGAAAAAACCAGACTTCCAAGAGGTAGAAATGAAAAGGGAAAAACATTGGCAGGCTCATGAAAAGTGCAAAGCTACGGAGATAGTAGGAGGGTCATGCTGAGAAGCAGCAAGAAGCCCAGCACATCAGGAACATAGAATGCTTAGAGAGAAGATGAGTGCAAAGTCAGGAAGGCCAACTAGTGAAGAACTACCTATGCCAGGCAGAGCAATTTATACTTGATCCTAGCCATAACTAGGATCAGTGGAATTTGTTGGGCTGGAGTGTGACATGGATAGTCCTTTGTGTCAGGAAAATCACTTTGGCAACTGGGGAGTGGAAGGGAATGCTGAAGTGGAAAGGGACCTGAATCAGACAGACCAAACAAAAGGAGAGTCTAGGAGCAGCATGGTTGGTGGCTGTGTGAGGATACATTCAAGAAATGCTTTGGAGTCAAAAGCTCTACCATTAGTTTGAGTACTGTGAATGCAAATTGCTTTTTGTATTATTGGTTCTGTTACCTGTGTGTCCTAGGACACATCCATCATTCTCTTAAGGTATTCATTTCTTCAGCAAAGAAATGGGGGGTTTAATTAGATGACTTGCTAGGTCCTTTCCAACTCTAAATCTATTATGCAAAGTCTAGGAGAAAATGGGAATTCAAGTGAGAATATCCAGAGAGATATATGTCCATTACTTTGACAATGTGTAGAAATTTGCTGAAATCTCAATAAAGTTTTGCTGCTGTGTGGGACAGAGACCACTACCCCCAAAAAATCAATACAAAGACTTAGATACCTGAGAGCAGAAATGAGTTTATTGCTTTGTCTTGAAAAAGGGTACCGCTCCTGGTCACTCTAATGGTGACAGTCAAAGAAATACAAATTGATTCTGGAAAGCAAGGTAATTTTATACCCTAACATGAGAACATCCCCCAACCCCCTTTCCCTTATCCCATTGACTGGGCTTCAGGGGGCACAATCTATTTGTGTGAATCTTTCCCAGTAACAAAGAACAAAGGACAAGAAAAGGTGGGAGTTTTTGCACGAGTACACAGTTTAGGTTGTGTTGAACTACAGATATTATTCTGTAAGGGAATAAACTGTGTTTCAATAATACAAAAACTATTAACCCTTTTGAGGAGGCCTCACTTCTGAGAAATCATCCCTCACAATCCTCCCCTTCTTTTTCTTATAACTTGAAGACCCCTCACACCATTGCTAGAAGACTTCTTCCATGAATTCTTCTTGAGAATCCCCATCAAGGTGGTCTCAGAGGAACCCAACCCTGACTTTTCAGAACCATCAATTTAATATCTCCTTTCCCTTCTATTTTCACCAAACAGGACAAGGAGTCTTGGACTATTCTCATTATTAGTTGAATCATATGGGGGAGACACCCTGGAGTAGGATGATTCCACCAAAAACTATCAGGAGGAACCAGAGGGCTTTTTTCCACCAGGACCCATTAAACCAGGAAATTCCAGAGGTATTGGAGGGAGAATTCCATGTCTGAACTGAGACATGTGACAATTTCCTAAATGATCCAGGACCAGTCAATATTGAATTATTATCTCCCTGGTTTGTTGACTTGATCTGCTAAGAACCCATGCAGGACTTAATGGTACTGGGACCCAGGGCCAACTTTCAAGCCCTCCTTGAGTCTCACCACAAATCCAGCAACTGGTTAAATTAAAACTCTCTGCTACACTCTCCATTAATTGTAAATACCAATTCTCTTGGCTAAGGGAGAGCAGGACAACATGTTAATCCAAGAACTGAGGCCTAGGGCCCAGAGCAAAAGAAAATATCTGCAGCAAAGCAAAGCAAGGGTATAGCCACCAACAGAAATAATAAAACCACAACAGTTCTCTCAGTTATGAATGGGTCAATCCCTTTTTCAAAGTCAATTTTAAGGTTCTAGGATCTGGTGATACCACAGTCCATTGGGTTGGAGCTGGCACCGGTCCCTTCACTCAGGTGTGATGAGTCCAACCTCTTTCTTTGGTTCAAACAGCAGTGTCAGCAGTGAGGAGGATCTGGTATGGATCTTCTGAGGCAAGAGTCAGCTTTTCCTCCTTTCAGGTTCCCATCAATACCCAGTCACCAGGTTGGAACGCATGAACTGGAAAAGCTAGGGGAGGTGTTCTTTCAGGGTAAGTGAGGAGAGGTCAAAGGGTTATGCGGGATAGGGGTGACCATAAAGAAGTTCATAGGGGCCAATGTCCCTCTGGGACTTTGTCCTGATCCTAAGAAGCACTAGTGGTAAACATTTTGTCCAGGGAAACTGAGTCTCCAACATTAATTTAGTTAAATGTTTCTTTATTTCCTGATTCATTCTTTCTACATTGCTGGAACAAGGAGGGTGCCAGGAGTATGGAGTTCCCAGGATATCTCTATAAAGCTCTCATCAAACTTTTGTTGTGAAATGGGTCCCTTGATCTGAGTCTATACGCTCCATCAGCCCATATCTAGGGATTATTTGTTAACCATAGAGGCAGTAGCCTATGCAAGAGGGAAGGCTTCTACCCACAATATGAGATGATCCACAATGACCCATAGGTACCTTAGTCATCCTACTGGGGGCACCTCAGTGAAGTTCACCTGTATACTTTGAAAGGGCCTGATACCCAGAGGCCACCCTCCCACTGGAGTCTGCAATTCCCTTTATCCCTTTATCAACCATTTGTCATGCCAATGTGTATGTTCCAGGACATACATACCAGGTCAAGACTGCATCCCATAGGTTCTAGACATCCCAGTGGCTGCCCTGGTGTAGGTGTTGTACACCTGTCTCATAGTAGGCTTATTCAGTACCTCACACCCATCAGGTAGGAGCCACCTTCCTTGAGGGTCTTTTTCAGAACATAGATCTGCTGCCTGTTGTTCCTCTTCCCCAGTCAGGATCAGGGGAGTCAGACTCGAATCAAGAGAGGGAATGAGAACTAATATAGGTTCTTCTCTCAATTTTAATTCTCCAGTCCTCCTGGCCTCCTCATCCACCAGTAGGTTTCCCCTAGGCTTAAAGGAATTTCCCTTTTGATGGACATTCAGGTGCATCACAGCCACCACCAGAGGGAGCTGTAAATTCTCTAAGACTTGCTTTATCAGAGTCCCACCCAGAGACTCATAAAATTCACTTGGGTTTGTATACACAAATTTTCTTTTAGCAAAACAATTTTAACTGAAACTTCCTTTTCAGAATGCTCCATTAATTATTTTTCTGTAACAATTTTTAAACTATAAGGGTATGTACCTAAATTTAAACTTTGAAATCAAAACCAATTAATTACTAATCTAATGTTGTTTTCCAAATCGCTTTGCACAGAAACAAGTAAATTTAGCTTACACCATTTACACTCAAATAGCATTTGTTTTATCCCAAATATTGTGCCAAGCACCTTTATAATTATGTTATTCCCATAAAATCCCTAGGATGTCTATTCCACCACCACCTCCATCCCTTATTGAACAGTAAACTAAGGTAAATAATACTTTCTTGGGGCCATACAGTGAATCAATTTCTTAATGCCAAATAACAATATGTACCTTTTCGATCATATAACTATACATTTCTAAGTTCTAATACCCTCGGACCTCTAAAAGGAAATATTATCCACAAATTTATATATTTTCTTAATATTTCAGTTCCCCATTCACATTTTTCTGGAAAAGTTTATAAGCAGTTGAAATAATCATCAGTTTAAAATATTCTGGGCCAATAGTCTAACTGCTTCTTTTGGTTTTAGTAATAATTACAAATCACAGTAATCTATATCTTTACCATAGTCAATGCCCATCTTTAAATTCAAATTCAATAACCACCCAATTTCAGCCTTTCCCATTAAAACAAAAATCCCTTCTTAAAGTAAAAATCCTTAACTAATATAAATTCCCAAAATGTTATAATTTTCACATACATAAATAACTTTTTTTTAAACACCCCATTATCTAGTTAGGTGAATGCATTTCCAAATAACCTAGCACAGAAAGCTAGCTATTAACTTTAAACCACTTTATACATTGTCATAATAGCCAAGATTTCAAATGAGTAATCTGCTATCACAGTTAACATCAGTAGCATCATTACATTTATATCCAAAATATAATAGCTTCACATATTTTATCACATTCCTTCAAAAGTCAATTCATATACAACACAATTCAATTTGAAAATTGCTTTAATACTAATTTCTACATTTTACAGTCATATTTATCTATATATCTTTTTTTTAAAGTTCAATACTCCTGGTCCTTTAAAAAAAACCTGTTTTGTATAGCCTCTTTAAAAAGCTAAAATCCTGTCTCCTCTCTGAGACCCCAAACAAAACTGCCCCAGGTATTAATTCCTGACTCCTATTCTTCTGAGACATTTGCAAAAAGTTTTAATCATATTAACTAAAGGGTTTGGCCCAGACCAAAAAGACCTAACAAGGGTGGCTAACTCCTCCTTGAAGCAGAAACCTTGGGAGCTTAATAATCAATTGTCGCTTTTTCAGTATCTCCATAGGATGGATGAGGGAATGGCTAAAGAGCACATTGGCCTGAGAGCACATAGCTTGCTACTCTCCACTTCATCTTTTTCACTCAGACTACCCATGCCCTCCTTTACATTTCAAATAATCATCCCCCAATTTCCTGCTGCTTTCCTGCACCTTAAAAACTAGAATGAGTTAAATGAAACCAAGAGAGCCATACTTCTTCCTTCCCTCTGCCTCTCCTTTTCTGAGAGGCTTACAAAAAGTTCCAATCTACATAGCCACTCAAACTGCCCCAAATACCTTAATTAGAGATTTTTCCCTTACTTCTCTCCTTATCAATGGCTTTTCAGTAAAAGATCCTCAGACACAGACCCTTTCACTCTCTTCTTATGATAGTGTCTATGTGCTGAAAACTTCCAGAAACTGAATTCATGAAAACTCAACTGGTGTAAGTGTCCTTAGGTAAGATAAATAAATTTTAGGTTTCTCATTTATTACATACAGACAAGCTTTCTCACAGCACACACAGACACAATACAGACAAAGACCCAAACACAAAACAAGTCCTATTCCTAGGTGCCTTTCTCTTTATACTTTAGTAATTCATTCCTGTCGAACATCTGGAAAGGGGCTATGTTGCAGACCATCTGCTTTTGACTGAGACTTCCCCATGGCTCTCCAGTTCTTGCCCATTGAGGCTCACCATGTCTTGCCAAAGGGTAGAGGCTCAGAAGCTCTTGTTCTCTTTCAAGAACTCACTGATCTTGCCCCCTTATGGGAGGGGAGGCTAGCTAGATTTTGTCAAGGGCTCACTAGTTCTTGCTTTCTGTAGAAAGTTCATCCATCTTGCCTTCTTTCCTCACTAAGCTCAGTCTTTTTTCCCCTCCCTGGTCACCCAGAGACTCACTAGTTCTTGCCCCTGTTTTAGGGGCTCACCCGTGTTGTCTTACCTAGGCCTGCATACAACATGACTTACATGACCAATTTGAATTCTTCATCAGGTGGTGGTTGTCGTGCCCTTTCCAAAATTTCTGCTTTCAAGTAGCTGTCCTTCAGGTCCATTACTTAAAGGTGAAAGGAAATTCCCAGACCATTCCCCAGACCATTGTCAAATGACTAGTGGGCTCCTGTTCTAGGACTGAATGGGAGACCTTTCCCCAAATAAGGGGGATCCTAGATGAGCCCCCAAAACTGTGTGGGGCAGAGACCACTACCAAAAAGAAATCAATACAAAGATTTAGATACCTGAAAGCAGAAATGAGTTTATTGTTTTCTCATGAGAAAGGATTCCACCCCTGGGGTTCTAATGGCACCTATCAGGGAAGTACAAATTCATTCTGAAAAGAAGGATCCATTTATTCCTTAATGTGAGCACCCCCAACTCCCTTCCCCTTATCCCATTGACTGAGCTTCAGGAGGCACAGTCTATTCACATGAATCTTCCCTAGCAACAAAGAACAAAGGACAAGAAAAGGAGGGAGTTTTTGCAGGAGTGCACAGTTTAGGTTGTGTTGAACTACAGATGTTATTCTGTAAGGAGGGTAAACTGTGTTTCAATAATACAAAAACTATTAACCCTTTTGAAGAAGCTTCACTTCTGAGACATCATCCCTCACACTACTATGTTCATATATTTTTTTAATTTTTTTTGGAGGGGGGAAAGCAAGTCATTTGGGGGTAAGTGACTTGCCCAAGGCCACACAGCTAGTGAGGGTGTCAAGTGCCAAGTGTCTGTATTTGAACTCAAGTCCTCCTGACTACAGGTCCAGTACTCTATTCACTGAACCACCTAGCTGCCCCTACTCTGCTTGTATAAAGCAATCTCCTTTCAGTGTATTAAGAGGTATCTAGGCTGCATGTTGGATAGAGTGCTGCACTAGGAATCAGAAATACATGAGTTCTGATCCCGCCTGAGATGTTTACATAGTTACCTTTAACCTTTTAGTCTGAAGTTCTTTATTTATGAGTTAGAGATCACAGGATTACATGGAATCAAAGTGTGATATATATTTTGTGAAACTTAGAGGACAATGTGTTTTAAATAATTCTCCTCATCTTCACAAAAAACATATTTTCATTACACTAGGCCCTAATGGCATTGACTCTCTTCTCTAAGACTTTATAGTATAGAAGGGGAGGCCATATTTATAAAGATAAAATTTGAATTATCAGTTGTTCTTTAGTACATATGGGTGGGTCAAGTTTACAAATCTGATTTAAAAAAGAGATCAAAATCCCATGCTTTTGTCTTCTGATAGAAATATGCTTGTGGTAACTTAGAGAAATGTTTACCTCATTTAAAAAGCAAAACCAAAAAGCTGTCGTGAAAGATATGTGTAGATATTCCTCACTGCAAAGAGAACCTTGTGTCTCTTAATTAATCTCTGATGAGAATAGCAAGTGCTCCTTGCTTAATAAATATTTGTCCAACAATTCCAAAGGACTCATGATGAAAAATTCTATCCACCTCCAGAGAAAGAATTGATGGAGTCTGAATGCAGATGAAGCATACTAATTTTAACTTTATTTTTTAATGTTTTCTGTCCAAGTTTTCTTTTACAGCATAATTAATATCAAAACATTTTTGCATGATTGCACATGTATAACATATATAAAATATCTTACAACCTCAGGGAAGTGGGAAGTTGGGAGGGGAAGGAAAGAATTTTGAACTCTATTTTTTTTTTAAATAAATCTAAAGGGGCAGCCAGGTGGCACAGTGAGTAAGAACACCAGCCCCGGTGTCGGGAGACCAGGGATTGGTTCCAGCCTCAGATACTTGGCACCCACACAAAATAATTTGCAGTGTAACCTTGAGCAAGTTACTTAACCCCAATTGCTTAAAAAAATAAAAAATAATAAAAATAAATGTTAAAATTGTTTTTACATTCAGTTTGGAAAAAAATAAAATATTTTTTTTTTGCTTTTTGGAGGGGGGAAGGTAGGGCAATTGGGGTTAAATGACTTGCCCAAGGTCACACAGCTAGTTTTTGTGTTGTGTCTGAGGCCAGATTTGAAAAAAAATAAGATATTTAAAACAAATAAAATAAATGTTTGTCCAAGTAACAAAGGAAAGAATCCAATTTTTATTCACTTTAAGAGGAAAACCATTGTTCTCATTTATCAGTCTGGTACTCCAATTCAACAAATAAATATTGCAGATGCTTTGAGTTGATAATGGAGTTGAATACTGTGTAGTCATAATCATCAAGGAAAGTGGACAGGGAAGAAGAAAATAATAGAATAAGAATTTATATAGAGTCCATATGCTAGGCACTGTTCTAAGCACTTTAAAAATATGATCTTTTATTATTCTAGGGGGATACATAGTTATGAATAATTTTTAAAAGTATAATATTACAAGGACATAAGAAAGATCTAAACACAGGACTGTATTAGTTTGGCGAAGGGAGAATGAACTTCTTGCTAGGGTCATGTTGGAGTTCAGACTTTATGTGGTTGGCCAAATAAAGAGAACCACTGTAAATTTGTGGCCAGTAGAGGAATTTAACACATTATGGGAAAAAAGTAAAAACTGAGGTTGGAGAGAATGAAATAAGGAAATATCATGTCATCATTACCTAGTTTATCATGACCACTGTAACAGCTGCTTTTCTTGATGACCCACCTCCAGGCAGATCAAGGAGAGATACTTAAAAAATGATGTTTCCTGAGATGATTGCAGTTAACTTCTTCAAAATCTCTCAGCTACATCACCCATTCTCTCCTATCTGGCCACAAAAGAAAGTTGATGCTTCTCTTTTGCCCTTCATCCCCTTCTCTTCCTCACTCACCAAAACTGTGTTTCTGAAGTCATCTTTTCTTTCTCACGTACCCTCACTTTCCTCCCTTGTTTCTTGTCATTAATCTAAAAACATGTGCAGCTTTTCCCGTTTCTAAAAACAAAAACTACCCTTGACCAATTTTTTTTTCCCTATCTAGCACCCTCACCTCCTTTTCCCTGCTAAAATTCATTAAAAAGTTATATACAACCAAAATTAACACTTCTACTCTATCCTACCCACTCTTTTTTCAATCATTTGTAGTCTATCTTTCACCCTCCCCACTCTACTCAAACTTTCACAAAAATCAAGAATGCCTCCTAATCACTGTATCTAATGACATGTTTTATTCAGTTTCCTTTTTTTTAGACCTCTGCACTTTGTGACACTGTTGAACATCTCTTACTACTAGATATTCAATTGCTTCAGAAGTGCAACTTTCTATTTCTTCTTCTCCTAAGATTCTTATGGTTTGTTTTTTTTTTATTCTCTTTTCATTCCCTTCCTCAGCAATAATGTAGTTGTTTCCCAAAGGTCAGTATATGAGGCTGTTTTTGTTTTTGTTTTTCTATAATTTCTGCCTTAACAACAATTATGCCCTCCTGGAAAGTGATTCTCAGATTTCCATCTATGTAATGGAAATGCAAATTTAAAGATCTTCCCTACCCCTAGGCTAAAGTGCACCTGGAGCCTGGGGTGGGAGACTTGTTTTTCAGTAGATACTTTTTGATTGGCCAGTGGGTCCAGAAGGTTGTTACATTGTCTGAGCCAGGAGAAGGCTATATAAACCCTAATTTGAGGCTTTGTATTGGGGCTCACTTTGAGAAGTGTTCTGTAATTTGATCAGATGAGACTCTGGGTAGCCATCATTGAGAGCCCCTGGCTTTGAAAAACCCAGATGTTGATTTGGTATGGATGTAATGGTTGGACAGTTTGGAAATCTGTCTACTTGATCTGTTTCTCTGTCTTGATAATTCTGTCTATATATTCTGAAGTTCGGAGTGCTGACCTGTTTCCCCTGAACTAGGTAAACGATGCATATTTGACTGATTAAAGTAAGCTTGTTAACCCATTTTGAGTTGTTTTCCTTTATCAAAGCAGATCCAAGAACCTGTGTTGGCAGACACCCTGGGGACACTGGGGTGCTTGCTGCTACAATCTACTATCCAGTTCTCTCTTCTAAGGAAGCTATGTAGAGTCATGGATAAACTGGTGCACTGCACCTAGAATCAGGAAGATCTGAGTGCCAATCTAGCCTTAGATATTCACTAACTTTGTGACCCTAGGCTAATCACTTAATCTCTTTTTACTGCACTTTCCTCAACTATAAAATGAAGGAAAATTATAACATCTATATCTCAGGGTTGTTGTCAGGATCAAACGTGAAAATATTTGTAAAGCACCTAGCACTGTGTCTGGTACTTAATAGGTATTTAATAAACGTTTACTCCCTCCCTCTTTTCTTTCCTTCTTTTCATCCTTTCCAAACTCCTTCCCTCCCTCTCTCCCTTCCTTCCTTCTGAAAGAAAAATAAGCTATCAAACAATAAAAACTAGATTGATCCCCATACTTATAACCAAAGAAACTGAGTTACTTACATAACTAAGGCAAAGACCTATGTAAACAATGCATTATAAAAAGAATTGTTTTCAGTGTCTTTTGACTCCTTTCTGTTCTCTCCGGCCATACACACCTCCAGCATCCTGTTTCCTTTTTTCCTCCCTGGGGCACCCAATGCTTTCATTCTGACCCAGTTCCTCTGTTTAGAGAAGAAAAAGAATCATAGAATGTTAGAGTTGGAAGCAATTACAGGCAGAGTTAGGATTAGAGCCTTCTGATAAGCCTCCTGCCTTATGATTCCTAACCTAATGTTTTTTTCCACTATAGAACTGGCTGATTCACATTTAGTCTTAATTATTTATTCTCTTGAAATGTATCCATAGGAGTGGCTAAGTGGTGCAGTTAATAGTGCACTGGCCCTGGAGTCAGGAGGACCTGAGTTCAAATACAGACTCAAGACACTCAACACAAGAAGGAGCCATGTGACTTTGGGCAAGTCACTTAACCCCAATTGCCCTGCCTTCCCCCCTCCAGAAAGAAAAAAAAATCTAGCTATATCTTTATAGAAGATCCAGTGAAGTTGACATTGCTTAAATCAAGGAGCTAAAATTTTAATTGTGAAATATTAGCCCTATACCACCTGTAGAAGAGGGGTGGATTTATCAACATAAGGTATCTTCCTTACTAACTTGGAAATCATACATGTAAGTCAGCACCTACTCTGTCTAAAGAAAAGGACAGCCCTACATATAGCCACACACAGTTTCTACTCAAAAAGATAAGGGTTCATTTGTAGTTGTGAAAAGATGGCTTTTTGTAATACAAGGCAGATAACACACCTGCAAAGGGAATAGAGGCAAAAGAGGCAACAGAAAGTTTTGTAAGCTATACAAGACCTTAGAAAAACCATGAAAGGGGCAGAGATATAATCTATGTATATAATCCTTGAGGCAGAGGGTGGACAGACTTGAGCTCAAGAAACTTTATTCCAAAAATGAGTTTGTAAAGCAATGACTAAATGAATGAATTCTTCTGCCTACCCTCTGGTAGGATAGAAATAAAAGGCAATATAACAAGTGTTTTTCCCCAGTTTTTTCATTCATTTAATGATATTTATTAAATAACACCTAAGTACAGCATACTTAGGTATGTAGGAGAGATGATAAGACATATGCTTATATATCTATATAGAGATATATGGATATATGTGTGTATATTTGTGAGTACATATATCACCTACGAGTGCATATATGTATATGTATGTGCACATGCATGTATGCATACACACACACACTTCTTATTTCATTGTTACAGAGAATGCCAGGAGAAGAACTCTCTTTACCAATGCAAAATCTTAACTGCTCTATAATTTGTAGTGTTAGTTGCTAAATTGCCTGAGTTACTGTGAGGTTAAGTGATTTACCCAGTATTACACAGCTAGTATGTCTCAGAGGCTGACACCAGTCAAGAGACTTGCTCTTTATTAGTCATACTTAGTTAAATATAGGGAAGATCGGGCATAGATCAGAGGGGACAAAAAAAAAAGCCTCTACACATAAACATCACTCAACTATTAGCATCTAAGATAAACAGGAATATGACCCTATCTTAAACACAAAGCTCCTGATTAAGTATACATATCTTAAAACAAAATAATCCCTCTTCAAAATGGAAGTTGTCCCAAGGATTTGTGTAAGGCAATTCTGTTTTGTTCTTGTTAGCAAAAGACCAAGGGAAGTTAGTGCTAGAGTAGGCCTGCACAATATTCAGCAGTGTCTTGCAGTGCCCCAAAGATTTACAGCAGCCCCATGAAAAATGTGAAGTTGCCGCTGCACATGTTCCTGTTTGTCATGTGACCCACAGCAACCAACCATTCTCATTTGTCTCCAGTCTAACCTATCTGGGCCCAAAGAAGTTTACAAGTTGTGCAGGTCTGTGCTATAGTGATGTGTTTTGGATTTAAAAGATGAAAACTCTTTGTAATTAGTAAATACACGATACAAAGAGGCTCTTTGTCTCAAACTTAGGAATTCCTGTAATTTCACTGTTATCAGCGTATTTTGCTTAAAAGTCATTTGTGTTCAAGAATAATTCTTGAAGAGTTTGGGACTTCAAATTTTAGGCTCCCATATTATGATTTCTGGCTCACAAAAATAGGTAACCAGATCCCTCAAAAGATGCGAAAGATCTCAGAGGTTTTAAACCTGAATTTCTTACTTTGAGCCTTTTACTCTGTTCCTAGTTCTGCTTTCTAGGGCCAAACATAATCAGATTAATTTTTCTCCCATGTGATGACCCATCAAATACTTGAAGACTGTTATCATGTTCTCTCTTTACCTCTTACCCAAATTTTCTGAGGTCCTTCACCGGAGTCCTTTTAAAAAACTAGATCTTCCTGCCTTTTTCCTACCTATCTGTAACCTAATTCCTTTCTGTAATATGTCAGAATGATTCCCACCTCATCAGTTTGCAGTTGATTGTACATTCCCTTGCCTACACAGAAATATCAGCTCTGAGAATAGAAAGCATAGCAAGAAAAAAAAAAACTAGAATATAAGGATTTAGATTATCTTTAAGCTTATTTTTTTTCAATCTGTGAATGATATATGTTGTAAGTCTATGCATTCCATATCTTCATGAGTTGCTGTGGCTAAAGCATTATCATCTTGTAGCCTGACAAAATCTTCTACTGCTGAGCTTCTCTAAATAAGCTGGCCCTTACATATACCATCTATGGCTGACTGTTAGTTGAAGCCTGTCCACTTTGTTAGGGCTGATGCCTTGCACTTCTCTCAAAAGTTTCTAAAGAACCAAGGGGTCACCTCCATGCCAAGATGAAGCATCAGGATAAGATTTTAAGGGAGCATTTTGTTTTCCACCTACATTAATTTTGACTGACAGAAAACAGGACTTGATATTATTTACTCTTGTAAATACATAATTTCCCATAGGCTGGCTTTGCCAGCAAAAGAAAACTGATTTTATTTAATATGCTCCCTATGGAGGTCCAAGAAGGAGAGCAAGCTGTAAAATATTCCTGTGGGATGACAAAGTTTCGGTAATTGCAAAGTCTTGTTTTAACACTAGTGTGCTTCAGCACTCTATTAGGGTTATTAGGAAATGACATCTCTGTCTGTTGAGATTTTACTGTAAATCCCTAAAGTTGCACGGTATTTAATGGAGTAACTATGTACAACTCAGGATCATAAACATAATCATGGCTTTTTTTATGATTACATAGCACAGAAATGTTTATTGTGAATTCTGATACATTTAACTCTTTAAAAATATTTATAAGCAAGATATTAATTTATGTTTGTCTAAATTCCAATTTCAGAACACAAATGTTATACCTTGCATGTAAACAGCATGGCATTTGAAAATGACTTGTTAGATATTAATTTCATAATTGATCATCAAGTTTGGTTATCAATGTGATTTTTTAAATTTGTTTATTTCCATTAAGATACAACTTTATCTCTAAATCTTATTTTAATTTCTACCTGAAGATTATTCTTCAGTTGCAGATATATTTTCTTTAATAGATCACTAGGATCCCTCATATGGGAGAAACAAATTTTTCTACAGTGAATCAATATAAATTTCATTTATATAATAGTTTGAATATGAAACTGCTAGTTTTAGGACAGTGTCTACCATGCTTTGCAATGGTCTTTTAGTTTTCACATACATGAATAAAGATTCAGGTGAGTTATGATTTAAAAACATTAAGCAACTTATTCATTTTAAATTTAATCATGCTGAGTAAATTCAATTTGAATATGGTATTTCAAAATGCTTATATTGAAGCATTTAATGTAACCAGTGTGTAGATGCACTCAGACGATTACTTGCATAATAATCTAATGTTTTACAATTTGTTACTTTAAAATTTCCCTTGTCTTGGCAGTAATTTCCATTCAATCAAAATTAATAAAATATGAAACAGAACATATAAAACTGTACTATGGATCTGAAGAACTGTTTTCTCTGGAGTATTATATCTTTAAACTTCAA
>NW_027187460.1:44821694-44863549 GCF_028583685.1 Petaurus breviceps papuanus
ATCTATCTATCTATCTATCTATCTATCTATCTATCTATCTATCTATCTATCTATCTATCTATCTATCTGTTAATATAAAATTATTTCAAGTGAAAGGGAGTATTGGTATTTTCATTATCAGTAAAGTCCTCATGTAACATATAGCACCTTCACTATTCTTTGCCGGAAACTAGAAATTTTTTGAGGATGAGGTGTAGAGGTAATTAATTCCAGACAAAGAGCAGTACTCTACAAGGAAAACTTTCCTTTTCCAAATTATGAGACTAAGCTTAGTCATTTGCTTCCAACCTCAATTAAAATTGGTGGAGAGAGAAAATGCATGTAGCTTAATTTGGGGTGGGGGTGGATTATTATTCTTCTCCCACTTTAGACAAGTAAATCAGTTTATATGAATTATCTCATTATTGATACAGTTTTCCTACAATTATATATGGAAAGTGCTTTAATTCTCCACATATCCTTGAGAAAACTCAGGAACAAAAGGGTTACATATTATGTATGCTGAAATATATAGGGTAATCAGTGAATTTCTGCTGAGCAAGATTAATATTTTACTAGTGTTAGGATGTAGTTCTTCTGTCAACATTTTGTACATTATTGAAGGAGTGAACTTAGATAACCTGTGAAAATGATTTACAAACATTAAAATTCTGAAAAACTTCTAGCTATTATTATTATGATTTCCTCATGTAGTTCTTCATAGTAAATCTCCTTAGTATCACTGCATATGAGGCTGTGGATTTTTTTTTTACCTGAAATAGTTTTGCCACTTTTAATTTAATGATGATGACTTATATAAAACATACCAAAATTAAAGCAAGTTAGAGATGAAGTAAAGGGGTTGGACCAGATGGCCTCTAAGATCCTTTTCAGCTCGAAATCTATGATCCTTTGATTTGACTATATTTATATTTCTTATATTAATTAAATATTTAAGAAAAAGCATGCATTAGTGCAGAGAAGACTGGTCTTTGAGTCATGAATACTTGGTTTCAAATTCCTTCTCAAGCATATTCTGGCTGTGTCACTACAGTGAAATTTAACCTCATTGAGCACAAGGCACCCTCTAGTAAAATAAGTTTCAGATAGAGTGCCAATCTGTATTTGTAGAGGGGATTTCCTCAATAGTAGGCTTCATACCAATTAAATTAAAATTTCTACAATTATGTGGGAATATAAATTATGTGAAGATATTTTCAGAATTTTTTTTATTTAACTATTTAGCTTATTTGGTGTATATGTGCTCAGTAATATTACAAATTGGAAAATATATTGATTGTAAAGTGTTTTTTCCCCAGATTATTTAAAAGGTAAAATTAAATGCTTCTACTAATCTAATTTTAACACTAAATCTAATCTACTAACTCTAATTTCTAGTGCTATGCATAATAATTAATTAGGAAACATTTGATACTGAATAATTGATATCCATTGAATACCTAAAAAATACAGTGAAATATAATATTTTAGGAATTTCAGATAAGGTGATAAAAGCTTATTACCAACTGCTAAAAATAATGTAATTCATTTTAATGGTGCTTGCTTCTGCCATACAAAGTATAAAACATTACAAAATATTATTATACATTTAACTTATGATAGCTGGCCTTGCTATAATTTTATTGAACTCCATATTTTCCTACACTGATATTTTCTTTGATTTCTTTACATATACAAATTACATTTACATATAATCATACCTAAATACATGTATATGCTGAGATAGCTTAACATCCTATTGAAAAAATGAATTACTTTTGAAATTGTTGGTAAATTAACTTTTGCAGATAATTGAGATAACATTTGTAAATCATTCTGCATAATATCAGGTACCTTACTTGACAAAGAGGATGAATATAGTTCTAAAAAATGTTTTACTTTATACTACAGCAGTTTCTTTTTCTCTCGTCAGGTTTTCCCTTGGACAAAAAAATAGTTCATTGAAAACAAGGTGCCAATATAAAATAAACTACAGAATGGTAGTTGCACACACATGTATCTCTTATATATAACACCATTACCATTTAAGTTGTTGTTATTTTAAAGAAACAGGAGTTTCACCAGTGTGGGTACTTTAATCACTAATTTTCACATACCCTGTTTTAGATGTCCATTTTGACTTGTGATTGAAAAAACAAACAAACAGTACTTTAGGGACAGTCACAGAATCACCAAATTTGAAAGGTGGTAGGGACCTCATTGATCATCTTATCCAATACATACCCCAAAGGAACCACTAACACAATATATTTGACAAGTGGTCATCTGGCCTCTACTTGAAAACCTCTACTAAGAGGATGTTTCCTACCCCTGGAGTTAGACCATTCTATTTAGGAGTGGTTCTCAGTGTTAGGAAGGTTTTGTTGTTATTGTTTGTTTGTTTGTTTTTTAATGAAACCAAACCTACATTAGCCTCCTTTCAACCATGACCCATTGTTCAAGATTTTGCCATTCAAGGTCAAAAATAGAAGACTGATCTATCTTCCATTTTCTTGGTGATGAGAAAGTAATACATATTTTGAAGTATTAAAAATGATGAAGGTATTACTTACTCTTTGGTAGTACTAGATAAGAAGTACCTTATTTTTGCCAAAAGGAAATCTGACATCTCAAATGGGCCTGGACTTAGATCCATTTTTACTGGGGCTCTCAAGATGGCAGCCATTGCTGCTTTACTGCCATAGAAATTAAAGCCACTTTTTACCTATCTGAATAATAATTTTGAATTTAAAATAAATTGACTCAAACTTAGTTTTCATATCAATACTTTTCATTTTTTCATATCAACAGGAAGCATGGTATAATGGATAGAGTTCTTTATTTGGAGTAAGGAAGAACTAGGTTCAAATTCTTTCTCTGGCATTTACTAGCTGTATGCCTATGAGTAAGTCATTTAGCTTTAGTTTCCTCACCTATAAAATAAGTGGGCTGGAATTGATGACTGTAGTCTCTTGTAGTTCATCTTCTTTGATATTCCTTTTCTATGTACAACACATCTGTATTAAAGATTATGATTTGTTTTTGAATAGTTTATTTTATAGAAATCTTCAATTTCCTAATTGTAATATAGTACTTGTCTCAATATTGGACTGATATGGAAAGACAAAGGAAAGAAATATTCCAAAAGTCTTGTGCTGTCCTAAAATAATTGATTAGACTTTTAAAAGAGAAAAGCAATTCTGTTCATGGTATTTTGACTGAAGAATGAATCAGCATGCATGATTTCACTGTTGAAACATGATAGAAGTGGATTTCCATTGTTGTATGTTTTTAATTTTTGATGACATAAAAAATGTATTGCTAAAAATAGACAAACTTTAAAAGAAAAAAACTTCATCATAATCATCATCGACAAAATTATTGTTATCTTGCAAATGTTTAAATTCTAAGCCAATTTTGTATTCATAGTCTTTTTCATATTTCACTTTTTTGAAGCATGATAATTTTTGTATCTTATTTTAAATAAGCATGCTTTGTACATGTCATTTTGATTTCAATTTTATTTTTGCAACAAGTTGTGCTTGTTAATTTTAAGAAAATAAGTTTCATATGTGTTAAAATTGTAAATATCTTACTTTGAAAGATATTTGATTAATTGATTTGATAGCAGAAATATTTTAATTTTTCTTAGACTGTTAATATTTTTGTATTTGATTTCATTTCAAATGAATAATGAATGTATCTGAATGTAAATTTATCTTCCTTACATTTGAATTTGCCTTTTGTAATATAAGAATTTTTTTTATTTTTGGATAATGCTCATATTTTTGAAGTATGACTGCAATTAACATGACAAAGTTTATATGATTTTTAATCAATGTTTAAAAATAAGACTGAATATTTATATACATACTAAAAATTGTATAGCCAGAGTTAATGCACAATAAAGCATAGATATGTTTGTGCAAAGATTACAGTTGTGTCAAGATACTAGGCAAAGTTTTCTTAAGATTTTAAAATTGTGTTCTCCTCACATTGCCATTCATTACAATTTTTATAACTTACCCAGTCAATGATGGAATTGTCATCCACTTTAAGGAAAGTCTGGCCATATATACCTCTCTATAGATGGAGAAAGGAGAATTTTGTTACAGTGGATAGAAAGCCTAAATCAGTCATGAAAATCTGACTTTAAGTCCTACTTCAGTCATGTATTGGCTGGGTAACTAAACAAGTCAGTAATGTATACAATTCTTTAAGTTGTTAATAAATTGTGGTATAGTTGCTGATAGAACTGTGTAGAAATAATTTCTACACTGCAAAATTCCCTATACTGATGAAATCATGAGCATGGACAAAAACATTAAAAGATTATATAGTAATGAAACTGATTCTCATCAGCTACTTAAAAAAAATAAATTAATCTTGCTGCATTTTAGTCACCAGTTGGATTTATATTATCATTGCTCTCATATAGATTTCATACAAAATGTGTAAGAGAAGAAATTCTAAAGCAATCTGTTCATTTATATAAAATTGATTTCTCAGTATGGTTGCTAAATCTCTGCATTTTAGTAACAATTGGAATAATAATGTTTTTCTTATTTGGGGGGAGGGAAGCAAACTTCAAATTCCATACTCTTTCAAAGGGATGTCTTGGAAAACATTCTTTAAAAAATCATACTTAAAATTGTTTACATGTGGAATCTCTATTCTTTCATATCACTTTTTGAACATTGTACATTAACATAACTTATGGTCTTTTGTTTAATAATTTCATTATCTTATCAAGAGTCTGATATAAAGAAAACCATACTTTAGAAAGTGTTACATGATGATTTGGTAAAGGACTTTTAAGAATTATGGTAAGGTTACTGGACTCAAAGTTATTTGGAATCAAAGACAGATAGATGAGCACAGTACCGCACTATCTATTGAACAGGACTACAGGCAAGAGGGATTCATAATTTTGATGGAAATTGGACTTGAACTCTTATATTCCTTCCAAATCTGCAGTTCTGTATTTTTTCCAATACATAGCATTCCTAAGTCCATACCATTTGTACCTAGATTTGGGGGGGCACTGGGTTTTGATTAGTAGCAGACTCCACTGTGCCTTCCTGGTAGTGTCAACTAAAGACCGAAAGTGGCTCCTTTTGCCATCAACTCTCCAATAGTTTAGGCTTAAAGATTCATGGAAAGTTTTGAACCACTATGGGACAGATATGGACTTAATTTGATCAGTCAAAGTGCAATGCTAAGACCTAAATCTGGGCCTAGAATGCAGTGTGTCTACTCAGTCTTAGGCTAGTAGATCTTCTAAGGTTTCTGATATAATCAGAATGACCTCAGGAAAGCCAACAATCAAACAGCTGATCAGTTTACTTATGTTGCTTCACAGAGGATTTGGAGTATTTAAAAGATATCTGATACCATGTCAGGGAAACTGCTTTAACTTGTCATTAGCTATGTTCTAAGCCACATTAGTCTCCCAAACAAGGTGAATTTTTTTTAGTAATTTATTTTAAAGATTCCACTTCTTCCTCTTTCTGGAGACAATTTGAAATTAAGATGTAAACTTCTAGGCCTTAGCAATCTTTAGCATCTCTTTGAAAATGATAAGCTCCCAGAGGAGGGAAATATTGACAAAAATAATTTATTTTACACTTATTTAACCTATCCTGCAACCAGCATTTCAAGATTTACTTGTCTTATTTAAATATAAGATCAGTTCATTGGGCTACCAATATAATATCCTAGCATGATAAGATTCAAATCATTTTGTCAAAGATATATTAGGCAAGTGCTTTAGCCCCACATCTAATATACATCAACTATGTTACCCTAAGCAAGTCATTTAACTTTTAGAAATTCCTCTAGGGTTAATGTTTACAGCAGTCACTTACCTTTATCGATAATGTTAGCTTCTCATACCAGTAAAATCATAGATCTAGTACAAAGAAATAGAACTAAATAAAGCTGTGTGAATATACACATGTTTATACTGAACCTATGATTTCATTATATATATATATATATGTATGTGTGTGTGTGTGTGTATATATATATATATACACACACACACACACACACACACACACATATTCTACAGTTATTTAGAGATAGAAGTGGCCTTAGTGGTCATCCAGTACAATGCTGTGATTTACAGATGATTTACACTGAGGATCAGAAGGGCTTATACACACCCAAGTTTACTCAGATAACAGGTATCAGTCAAAATGATCAGGATAAGGGTGTTAAAGTAGCAAAAGAGAAATGAGCTTCACATTTTCACAAATCTGCTTAATCCTCAAGTGTAAGGAAAATAAATATGAAAGGAGTTGATTTAATATTTACAAAATAATTTGTGTAAATACCAATGTGGACACTTTAACTTTTGGTTGCACAAATTAAAATAAATACACAACATATCAAAGGTCTCTCACACTTTTCAGGAAGACTAGGAAAGAGATAAGTGCTGTTTTATATTCACCTCAACTGTTAAAATAGCATTATTCTTCAAAGCTATATAGAGGCTGTTGTTAAAGTTGGGTTTTTTAAATTATTGTTTTAAGGAATGTTGCATTAAATTACTAGTAAATTACTGGAAGAATAGGAATAAAGAAAATCACCAGGGAAATGTATAATCAAAGAGATGGACTGGTTACATGGAAAGGATGAGGGATAACAAACAGTCTCATTGCTACACTAATATCCTCTCAATATCATGAGAAAATAAGTAAGGCCCTCCTGAACTTTGAGTGGATTCTCAGGGGCAAACTCTTGGGAGCACATAGACAAGAATGGAAGAAGATGAGTAGATATGGATGAATTACAATCTGTATAATTGGAGGGAACATCTATATTGATGAAATCACAGATCTTTTTGAGTATTAGTCAGTTTAAGACATCATATAATATGGTATATTGGGTTTGTAATAATAATGAACATTTAAATACTGCTTTAAAATTTGTAAGTTGCCTTATATTTTTAACACATTTATTCATAGCAATCTGTGATACAGATATAGATATTATTATTCCAATCTTACAGATGAAGAAACACAGAGAGATTAAGTAATTTGCTTGTGGTCATATAACTAGTAAGTAACAGAGACAGGATTTGAACTGAGGATCTTCCTGACTTAAAGACCAAGTCACTATCCATTGAATAATCCTATCATTAGGGTTTTATTACAGCTTCATCTAAAAATTACAATTCTTAGAGTTGAAATTTATTTACATTTTAATTCATGTTTCAAACACTGAGGCCTATGTGCTGCCATGTGCCAAAGATGATACTTGGGCTAAACCATCCCTCTTACTGCTGGGAGATTTGAGACAAATAGGTGCTCTTTCCTTTTTCAGGGTGGCATATATGTCTTCCATTATAGTTTTGCAGCATCCAGCTATACTCCAGGACACAGGATAGAGCAAGTTATACAGAACACTGGCACATTATTTTTTAACATAGAATTCTTTTCTTCTTACTGAATGGTTAGAATACTCTGATGTCTCTTGGTCTAAAACATGTAATTACACAGAAAGAATAGAATTTTAAAAGACAGTTTATTGAGAAGGCAGGTATGTAAAAACATAGAACATTGGCTTAAAAAATACTCAGAAGTCTTCTGTCTCTGAACCAACTATTGTACCTAATTAGTGGCTGCAGGTTGAAAATTCAATAATAGTTTTTCCTTGTGAAGCATTTTAGCTGTCAAGATAATTTTAAACACATTCACATTCTGTTTTAAGATTCTATTAAAAGCTACATTTTCTGCATTACATAAGAATTTGATTATCCACAATCAAGTGCAATTTTTAATAGATTATTAAATGAGGGGGAGGGAAGAGAAGAAAAGAAAACCCTTGTTCTTGTTCAATGAATAAATTCAAAATTATATCAAAATCTTTAAAAGCTAAGGTATGTGGGTCAAATTGTTTCCTACCTGGACACTTTGGAATAAACATGAATCCGATGGAAGTTTCCTGACAATTTATGACTAATCCATTTGTGCCAATGAAACTTCTGGAATGGCCAACTGTGATTTGTTAGTGGTTTCAAAGCATGAATAAATTCACATTTTTTGATGGTAAAGTTGAATAATCTTCTTTGATCAAACATTTCCAAAATGACCAATGAAATGATATACACGAATGAGAAATTCTACTCATGGATCTGGGATCCGAATGATCTCCATATCCCTTCCACAGATTCAGCTTACATCCTATTTATGCATTCCTATCCTATGTAACTTCTGTCCGTGTCCTCTCAAATGTATTTGTTGTGGTTGCATGCTTTTTTTTTCTTAAAACTCATTCAATGAAAATGCCACTAAATTCAAAAACCTTCACTCCCACAATATTCAGTCTTTCTCAGAATTGATTTTGTTCCCCAAATATGCATATACATAGGATCAAGGATATGGGTCTATACTCTATACTAATGACTATCAGTATGGAAACATTGTAACCATTAAACCATTAAGAAACCAGGGTTTCTTAACAGTTTTTATTTCCTGGACCCTTTGGTTGCCTAGAAAAGTCTATGGACATTTTCTGAGAATGGTGTCTTTAAAAGTATAAAGTATAGATGAGTAAAAGGAAATGAATTATACTTAAAATATAATTACATCAAAGTATCAAAAAGGAGAAAAAAATTATGGATCCCAAGTCAAGAAGCCCTGTCTTATAGTTTCCTGCATCAGTGAGAATTAAGTGACACACATTCAGTGTTAGTCCAGTGTCATTAACTGGACTTGAAATAAAATCCTCTGACTCCCAGGCCAGTCCTTCATTCACTATGTGACAGTTCCCTCTCATATACTTATAAAGCAGTTATTTCAAAGTTGTTGCCCTTTATGCATTTTCCCCATCTTATCTTCACATTTTCCTCTTTAACAAAAATACAAGCAACAAAAAAAGATGTTATGGTGTTTTTCCAGTAATTAAGGAGAGGCATAAGGTTTTCAAAACATATTTGAAGAAAAGTGTGGTTTTGTGATGGCTTGTTCTGTCAAAATTCTGCCTTTGACAGGTCTTGGTTACTGAAATAGTTTGTTGGCAAAGAATGAGAAAAAAAAATTAGGGCTATTTGGAAAAATTTTTTTAAATCTTGTTTTTCCTTTTTTTGTTCAGTATATTAAAATGTGGTGTATATCTGTGTAATATCCATGAGTCTACTAACAACTTAACAAATCTGATTATTTGTGCATTTTAATAAAGTGCCATTGTTTTGCCTCTCCATGTTTATTGTCCTTAAGGTAATGGAAGGAGATTTAATCTATTAAACTGATCAGAAATTTTTTAAAAAGAAATTTAAAAGAAAAAGTTAGCATCTAGTGCTACTGTGTCCCACAGGTTCTTCTACATTGACCCACACTTCCTCCACTGGTGAGTTAGAGGAGCATATTGCGACTGCCACTGATGCTATTGCTGTTGCTAGCACATCTGCAGATGTTACTGCATCCAATATGACAGCTACCACCACCCCTAGACTTTCTGAGGAACAGCGAGTTCAAGTTACAAGCCTCAGAAATTCAGGTCTGGACCCCAACACATCCAAGGACGGGCTCTTTCTTCATCAAGCAGATACACAAAGTACAAGGAGAAGACCAAGAAATGCTGAGCAGATAGAAAGAACTAAAGAACATGCAGTTGTTACTCATAGAGGTATTGGATGTTATTTTACTTGTGCCCATTTAGTTATTAGCCAAAACTATGATTTTCTAATGATTCAAATTAGAGAATCAAGATCACAAAAGAGGGCTGAGATGAAAGAAATTAAAGAAAGGGTACACTCAATGTCTTGCAGAAGAGTAGAGTAGGAATCTACGGGAAAACCCAAACATTTAATCAGAGATTGATAATAATTTATCATCTCCTGTCTTATCATATATTTAAAGGTGCATAAGAGAGCAAGAGAAAAAAGAACAAATTTTTTAAAATTTATAGCTTGTGGTCAAGTCCATCAAGACACAATGTTGTGTGATTTTTTGTTTATATCAATTGAGGTATTGAAATAACTAATGATGGAGAAGTATTTCCCTAAGTGTAATGTTAAAGCATGTCAACTTGGAGATTGAGACTGGCTTACAAATATTTTTCAGAGTTGTCATATTTTAAGGCGAATTCATTCTCTAGTGCACATGTTTTGACATTATACTTTGAAAAATATGTGTCAGAAGTGTCTAACCAGGCATCTGATTTTCTTCTGCTACATGAAAGCTAATTATACAATGATTACACTAAAATATCATTTAATTGAGAAATTAATGAATCTAGAACCTAATGGTAGTTAGGCATTTGACTTTTCTATCCAAATATCCTCTTCCTTCTACCATATGATGTCATTGAGGAGGAAATCCTTTATTTTGAAGAGGTATTGGCCATTATTTGACCTTATGGTTCTTTAAAGTAAATATTGATTATGTAATTCCTATTTAGGCCTCATACATACTTGGATATTTTATTATGTATAGGTTATATTCTTACTCTAAGTTAACCTTATAAAGTTGATTATATTAAAATAGTGGTAAAAATTTTAAATTATCATCTTTTTCTTAAATTACCCTAATAATATAGAAAATTATAATAGTGATGCAGAGAAACATATATGTGTGTGTATAAAATTACTAATGGATACATCCATAGATGTTTAATTGAACAAATTTCTAGTCAAGAAATTCTATTTCTTTACCAAATCATAAATATATCTGACATTGAGTAAGATACATCTTCTGTTTGAGTACAGTCTCTATAATGATGATCATATATAAGTTATGCATGTTACACTTTTATGTCATGCATAGATATCATATATGTCTATACATTATTTTAAAGCAGAGTGAGAACTAAGAGGGAAAATATTTCTACAAGCCCACTGCAAATCTTATAGAAATATCTCAGAAACTCATTTCTATCCACATATATATATATTTACAATAACATTTTACTTTCCATCTATTTTATGAGAAACTTTTTGAAATGGTCCATGCCTAGACATTCTAATCTGCTTTTTTTGTTGTTCTTCTTTATTCTGTTACCAACATATTTTCTTCCCATACAAATATATGGATGCTTCAATATTTCAGAGTCGTTGCTCTTATTTTCAAATTATGTAGCTATATTGGTTTGGTGTCAGAAAGTGATTTTAATAATGGTAGAGATCCAGGTTTAAATGATGATTTCTTTTTGAGCGAGAGGTATGGAGCAGAGTTTAGATAGTGTTTTCTTGCTATTTTGTAGCCAACACAAAAGCACAACTGAAACCTGACCAATTTTTACTGTGAATTTTCACCTGAGCTATGAAATTGGAGTTGATGAAGTACAAATGTTTTCTAATGTATAATAACTTCAGGCTACATGAAAATTTCAGAAAAAAAATGCATTTTGTTGTTGCCTCATTAGCTATGGTTGGATAAAATCTACAGTTTGAGAAAATCAGGGAATGCTTGGGGTGGCTAGGTGGCGCAGTGAATAAAGTGCTGGCCCCGGAGTCAGAGGACCTGAGTTCAGTACCGGCCTCAGACACAACACCTACACACACACACACACACACACACACAAACTAGCCGTGTAACCTTGGGCAAGTTACTTAACCCCAATTGCCCAACAAAAGGCAAAAAAAAAAAAAAATCAGGGAATACCATTTAAGTTCATATAGTAAGTGTTGTCATTGGTGGGGGAATAAAAAGAAAATAGAGACTGAGAAAAAAGGAAGCTAGGTTTTCTATGCTAATTGAAAGAGGTGATTTGTTTTTAAGGACGTTAAATCTGAAAAGTTGTGAGTAGATAAAAATAAATAACAACTAAGCATGTACACTTATTCTCAATATAGTTTCCAAGATTACTCAAATTTCCTATTTAATTATATTCATTATCACACCAAACTATGTTAATTCATTCTTTTTATTGCAGTCTTTACCTTCTTTCCAAACTTAAATTTCTTATTTTAACTTCCTTAGAAATAATTATTCTCCAGTTATTTAAAAAAAAAGTCACTCTGTACATACTCCTTGGAAAAATTTGGATATATGTTTAACCTCTTCGAAAAGAAAGTAATTTAAAATTTATTATTATGTTCATTGATAAAACTGCTAAATATTCACTGTTTAAGCCTCTCAAAATATGCAGTTTTACAAATTAGTTTCCATTTCCCTCCTATAACTGCTCAACAGGAATTGCTGAGTGGAATAGCTATCATTTATGATTATACTATAAGAAATTAATTTCAAAGGAAATATTTCTAAGGATAATTGAGTGAAAGAAAAACTCTTCCTATACCTAGTGCTCTCCATGACAAGAGAGCTTTTGTGGCAATGAAAATTTCCCTTTTCACAACAAAAACTTTCTTCATTTCCTCTCAAAAAACATTTATTAAATGTCTATTTTATGTAAAGTATTGTGATGGGAATTTGGTATATAAAGGCAAAAATTAAAAAGAAAAATATTTTTACCCTTAAGGAATTTGTATTCTACCCA
Source organism: Petaurus breviceps papuanus (assembly GCF_028583685.1). Lineage (NCBI taxonomy): Eukaryota > Metazoa > Chordata > Mammalia > Diprotodontia > Petauridae > Petaurus > Petaurus breviceps. Next base: position 44,834,118 of record NW_027187460.1, read on the forward strand.
AAATAGATCTTGAGAATGTTTAATCCTACAAATGTCAGGTATCTGCAAAAGAAATGACAATATTAAATCCAAGTACCTCTTTTTCCCAATTACAGAAGTTACATAGAAAGGAAATTATATCATTGATTTTTTAAAATGTAAGTACATAGTTTAAAATCTATATGATTCAGGGAAGGAAAAAAAATTTAATCTCCATTCACTAGGGAATTAATTCAAATACACTCACAACATGGCTAATCTTTGTCCTTTCACACTAATGATAATAGCTGGGGCAGCTAGGTGGTATAGTAAACATAGCCAGGCCTGAAGTCAGGAAGACCTGAGTTCAAATGTGGCCTTAGACACTGGTTATGTGATTCTGGGCACGTAACCATTTTTAGCCTCCATTCCTTCATTTGTAAAATGAGGATTAAAAAATAATCTACCTCTCAGAGTTGTTGTGAGAATCAATGAGATAATAACTATAAAGCACTTAGCACAATTCCTGGCATATATTAAGTGCTATATAATTGTTAACTTTTAGATTTTTTTCTTATTGAAATATATATTCCATATCTTGGCATAATTATGAAAAAGAAACTATGCTTCATAAGTAAATGTGTGTGTACCTAGAAATAATTCAAAGTGTTTATAAGGCAGCTTTGTAAACATAGAGCATGTTACACTTATATATTTATATATACACATGTGCATGTGTGTGTATGTACACACATATGCATATATGTGTATATACATACATATGCGTATGTGTATATACATACATATATGTATGTGTGTGTATATAAGAAGGAAGTCTAACTCAATGACCAAGTCATATAAGCTAATCAGGAAAGGAGTCCACATTTGAATCTAGGTCTTCCAACAGCAATATTTTCATTACTCCACATAGTCCTCTGTTGGGCTATATTGTGCTCGATCCACTGTGCCACCTAGCAGCCCCATTCCCCAGATTACATGACACCAAATATTTCTACATAACTTGCTTCAAGGAGAAAAAAAGATCCAAATAATAAAATGACATTTTCTCATTTTGTATTTTGCAAGTACTTAAGTATCATTTTAAACAGTTCCTTAATTTTTAATAAACTATTTAACTGACAAATTTGACCATTAACTTCCATACTTTGGAAAAAAATAGCAAGGTATAGTTCAGAGAATCTACTGTATAACCTTGGCATCAAGATTTCCTGAGTTCAATGTCCTAGGTTATTCTTAATCCCTTAGTGTCTCAAGGACAGCTTTAAGAATATAAATTACAGATTAACTATTGACCTTTATTGTGGTAAGGATTTACCATACTAGAAATGTCTTGCAGTGATTTAATCATATGACCACAGGGTTGGAAATCTATACTCTGCTAATGAAACAGTTTTTAGTTCTTCTCCATGACTGGAAAAAAAATAGAAAGCATCTAATGACCAACATTTTGATAATAAGCTTTTCTAAATTGAAATAGATTAGACAAAAGATATAATCTCTGCTATATCCTGAGGAAGTTTTTTACCAGAGCTTTCTTTCTCCTGAGAGAACTTTCAGAACTCATGGTCATTTTTATGAACATGAGAAAATATAGTAGAATTTTTGTTGAAAACTTTCTGTAATTTTTTAGTAAAAAAAGAAACTCATGCTAACAAACTGAAATTTGAATAATTCACTTTTAAAGACTATATTATCAGGTGTTGATGGCTGTTTTTCATTTACAAAATGTGGGTTTTTTTCCACCTAGATTAATTCCTTTATACATTTCCACCTAGATTATTTCCTGTATATCACAAACTATCTTAATTATGGTTCCAATAGGTATTTTATTTAATAATAGTGTTTATTCAGTGATAAGAAATTTTGTTGATTGCCATTTTAAACAAATATTTATATTTATAATATTTGGTTTTCATATAGTTTGGCCTATGTTCTGACAGCATATTTAATAGGTAATCATTAATTTAAGTTTCAGTTTTGGAGTTTTGGGGGTATTTCTGATTAGGTGTTTAAAAAACTTTTTACTCATCTTTTGGAGAGAGTTGTAATATTTTTTAATTTTTGATTTATATGCTACTATAAGCAAAAGAAAACCAAATGTTTCACTTTTACCACAAGATATTTTGCTAAATACTACTGTATAAATTCTCCCTTGAATTTACTTCCATATGGAAGGAGATCAGGAAACAAATTGGCTTCTCTATTATGTTCCTGTTCTCTTAAAAAAAAAACTAAGGTTCTTTGATTTTTCATACAATAATAGAATCTCAACATTGGAAGTCTACCTATGTCTCAAAGGATTTCTGTGAGGAACGGGCTTTATAATCTTTAAAACCTACATGAAGTGGTGCAGTTAGGTGGTGAGAAGTGAATAGGGCACCAGTCTTGGAGTCAGAAGAGCATGAATTCAAATCCAGCCTTAGACCCTTACTAACTGACTCTGGACAAGTTTCTTAATCCTGATTGCCTCAAAAAAGAAAATGTGTAGAGTAAGAGACTATTTTGCTTTTGTTTTTATTTATAAAATACTAATAAAGTTGCCTGGTAGTATATTGAAATGTTAAAATATTTAGGTCTATAAGTCTGTTCAACTATTTTCACTATCAAGAGGCAGCATAGTAAAATGGATAGAAAGCTGCCTTGGAGTTAGGAAGAAATGTTTCAAGTCCTACTTTTGACAGTTGGTATCTGTGTGACTATAAGCAAGTGCTGAATCATCTGTGTTGATATAAAAAAGTTTTGCTATCAAAATAAGCACAATTTTAATAATGATTAACATAATGTTCTCAAAATCTTTTTAAAGATTATTCTTAGTAAGGACTATATCAATATTAAATACAAAATATAATAAACTTCATTCATGTTAATAATGCCTGTTTAAAAAAAAAAACTTTTACTAAGCTTTTAGGTTGATAGTTTTGTTGTTATTGTGTTCAATGGTATACACACATATATATGTATATATACACATATATGTATATATCATATACATGATAACGTTTTTAGGTGTAAATGTCAAAAAATTGTGCAATTATTTATTGAATGCCTACTGTGTATTTATCATTATACCTAATGCCTACAGCTAACAGAAATTAAATATAAGACGAAGATATAGAATCATAAGTAAATAGACTTTGCCTTTCTAAATCTGGTTACCACACATTTTACATAAATCTTTTGATTATACAAGTAATATTATTTTCTTATTTTACAAGTAAGGAAATAGTAAATTTTAGAGATGATGTAGGTTCCTCATAGCTGATACTAGAATTCAAGTCTCAACTCCCAGTTTTGTACTCTCTCCATCATATGTTCTGTCTTTCCATCCTACATAGAAAGAATGGTTTAAAATACAAAATGATCATTCACAAAATGTTCATGTTAACCTATATATTAGTTTAGTGGACTCCACAGTGGACTACAAAGAAGTCCCAGGTAAACTTAATTCTTTAGGAAATATAAAGGTAAACTAAAAATACTAATCCCAAAAGTTTGTTTCCAAAGTTGTTTGGAATCTAAAAGTAAAAACTAAAATGAAGATATCCTGAATATATTGCCAATAAAATATACTTATCAATTGCAAAATTAATATCTATTCATCCCTAAAACACAAATCTGTCAAAAAATAATACATTTTTAAAATTTAGCTACATAATTTGACATTTGGTTAAATAGGTAACATGGATTGTGTGTGTGTGTTTGTACTGTGTGTCTATGTGTGTGTATTTGGGATAAGTAGTATAAATCAATGTGTTAGCCCCAGAGTTAAACAAGAGGGAGGAATATAAGTGGACTGTCTTTATTGTCTGTCACATAGTAGACACTTAATAAATGCCTATTGTATTGACTTGTTGGTTGAATTGCAGCCTTCTTTTAATGATCCTCAACTTCTCCTAGAATGAATAACTGATTTTTAAAATTCCAATATTCTAGTGTTATTAAGAGGAGGAGGAAGGAAAGGAGGAAGAGGGGAGCTATAAGTAATGGAGCACTATAGTCTCTGAACAATAAACATGTATCTCTTGGCAGTGGAAATGGGCACAGTGGGTATAATCAGGTTGTACATATACTAAAGAAATCCATGTTATGTATATATTATATATTTAACTCATTATGTACATACAATTCTATTTAGTCTACTAAATGATTTACAGCTTAAATGCTTCACAAATTTAAGGATAATTGATTCATTGATGTAGATGCCAAACATTCTACATTATGTAGTAATAGATGGCTCTTTTGACTTGGTTCAACCAAAATAATTTCACACTGGAAAAGTTTACCTTATGAATTTTCTCATAATGAGACACTCTAGAATTAACTAGGTTGATCCTCAGATTCCTATCATCTATTAACAGGAATATACTTGTAGTATTCCCTGCTTTGTAGCATCAGCTACATAACGTACTCTACTGGTAGCCTTTTATTACCTATGGCAACCTTCATATCAGGGAAGCTAGGTGACATAGAGGATAGAGTGCTTGAGCTGGAATCAGGAACACCTAAGTTAAAATCCATCCTTAACCATGCACTAGCTATGTGACCCTGGGGAAGTCATTTAACCCTATTCGCTTCAGTGTCTGCATCTGTAAAATGGGCTGGAGAAAGACAAGCCACTCCAGTATCTTTGCCAAAAAAAAAAAAACAAATAGGGTCACAAAGAGTCAGACATGACCATAATGACTGAATAACAAAAAACCTTTATATCAGAATGAAGCCTCCTATCTGGGCAGTTTAAGGGAACAAAAATTAACCACATTCTTTTAATATGTGTAACCTGAGCTAACATGCTCTTCTCCTTGCCTTAGTAGACACAATGCTATAACAGGTTCTACGTATAACTGAGTCAAGAAAACAAAAGTATCCATTCATTCTTACAGCTATATACACATGTACATACACACACATGAACACACATACATATCTCATATTTTTTAATGACAATTAATTACCAAAATCCATTTTTACAATGTAGTATATAGGCATTATCATAGAGTTCTTTCATAAACATGAACTCCCAAATAAAGTAGAAACGAAATTAAGACAGAGAGTTCACTAATTTATTTTAGGGAAGGTATCTAATGTACTATGAACAACAGTCTAGGGGGAGGCAGTGTGGCCTACTAAAGAGTGTTAATGTTGGGGTAAAGAAGAACCTGGCTTCATATACCATCTCTGACATATATTAGTTGTGTAAGTCATATAACTTTTCTGAGCCTTTTTTTTCCTCTGTAAAATGGACATTATAGTGTTTGACACACCATACAGGGTTGTTATGAGGAACAACTGAGATAAAAGTTAAACTACTTTGCAAAGTTTATAGTTCCAATTGTATACCAGCTAATAGAATGCATGCTTATTGTCTTAGCTATTCAACAGCTCAATCATCTGTAATAATTTCTGGAACTGATACTAGGAAATGTTGACTTCCTATCCCCCACCTCCCTGTGTTTGTTCACATAAACCCAAATAGCCTACCTGACATAGATATAAATGTACTGCTCTTCGACTGACTAGGATGTTGGAGCCCAGACAGCCTAGTCTTCCCTGGTTGTACATTACACTTTCTACCTTACCTTCTATCTCCTTTCACATCAAAATCACATGCCCTTTGAACAATATCCTTAAGACTAGCCATAACTAGAGGCACTGATACCATTAGCATATTTTAATAAAGTAGTTTTTGTGTGCCACAGCCTTAGCCAAGCATCTCCACTAACGGCCAAAAAAAGGATACCATAGGTCACATTTAAATCTTTTTTTAAACAAATATAATAGCTTTAACTTTCCCTCCAATCCCCTCAAATTGCAACACCAAACTACTAACATACCCCTAAATAACTAATTTCTGTTGTGTGTGTACATTCTGCTTCTAAAAAAGTATTAGAGGAGTGGCCAGGTGGCGCAGTGAGTAAGAGTGCCGGCCCCAGAGTCGGGAGACCCAGGATCAGTTATGGCCTCAGAGTCTTAACACCCACACAAAATAACTGGCCATGTAACCTTGAGCAAGTTACTTAACCCCAATTGCTTTAAAAAAAAGTATTAGAAAGGCCAACATTTAGGTGAGAAAATCAACAAGGGCTTATTGCCCTGTGGAATTTTCATCGAAATTGTACAACAGAAATTTCTTTCAAAATTCAGTATTCCAAAGCACTTCTCAAACACAAAAAAATAAACTGACATATTACTTTGCCATTTATATAATTAATATTTTGAATCATAAATAACAATAGAATACTGAATAATACTCATGTTTCCTTGTTATATGTTTTTAAATGATAAAATAAGTAGATACATTTAATAAGAAAGATCATCCTAAACACATGATTACAGATTATTTGAAATAATGTGTATTTTATCAATACTGTCACATTATTTGTTTTAAGTTTCAATGGGATTCTTGTATAGAAGTCAATAATGAGTTATTTCAAGAAAGTGTTACCATGTTATAATTGTAGCAATTCAGGTTCAATGATGAGATGTATATAATATATATTTAATCATACTGAAAACTCTTTGACTTACTTGTATCAGTTCATCATGTCTACACAGACTTATCAAAGTAATACTCTTCATAAAAATAAAATTTTACTTAGTATCACTTTTGCTTGCTCTTTAATATATTTTTCAGCCCAAGAAGAAAGTCAAAGTATTAAAGATTAGAATTTTCCTGTCAATCTATGAGTAATAGTGTACTTAAAAGGATTTAAACAGATGCATTTTTAACCATCTGGTACTTTTATGATAATATTAATTCTCTCAAATTTATTTTTCTTTTTTGATAAGAGCATATCTGGAATTTCAATAAGAATTCTAGCCAGGGTCAGACAGGTTAGCATTATATTTAGAGTTCTTTGAATTATCCTACATAAAACTACACACTGGACAAGGCAATTTCCCATAAGGTGAAATGCTTACACCTTTACGCTAAGCTTGCCATGGCAAGGCTTTAAGGCTTAATTATGTCTCAGGTTGGTGATTTTAATATTTTTATTATAAGAAAGTCTTATGAAAAACAGACAATGTCTCAGCTTAATCCATATCATGTCGATATAGAGAAAAGTACAGGTTAGGAAAAATTCTACATTTCAATCTGTCCTTTATCAGTCTAATTGTATAGTCTTAAATGAGACACTTAATGTCTTAAATATTATTTGTAAAATGGTATTAATCATACTTATAGTACCCTTCCCACAGATTTGTTGAGGGAATCAAATGTTAAAAAATATAAACCATAATGCACTACATAATTGTCAGCTCTTATTAATGGGAGAAAATGTTGTTCTTGATAAATTCAGTCAGATTTTGACATTTTACCATTTTCTCTCAGCCTAACATAGTTTCTTCCTTTAAATATTTGATAGCTCCTTTTAAACAATTCAATATATTATTATTATCATTCTAGTTTTTAACTGGTTGCTACGATTGCCTAGCTTTATGAAATCCATATTATCATTACCCAGTATTCTATAATTTATAAATCTGGGCACATGGGAGATGAGGGTGATCATATGTAATATTTCCTATAGTTTTATATTCAAAATGCAGACTGATTATTATAAGACTAAAACTAAACAGTGTCACTACATTCATCATTTTCCACAAATGACTCTCAAAGATCATTGTTTGATTGATAAGAGGAATGGCTCAAATTTATCTTGTACTCCTAATTAGAGCAAAAAGACAGAAAATCATATCCACTTTCTTATTATATCATATATTCTTCAAAAAATACTTATTCATTTTATGATTCTTCTATAACTCTACAACTCCATTTTGGTTGAAGTGGTGTATCATCTTAAAGGTACTCATGACTTTCATAATTTTTGATGGAATTTTAGTACTTGCAAATGAGATGGGTATGGAGGTGCATGGATTTATAAGTAGTGATGGAACTCAGGTTGCTCATTTTCTTTTCTTATTAAAAAAAATAAGCCTAGTGCCAGAGCAAGTCCCTCCTGCCTTTGGGATTTGAAGAAATTCTGCAACACTTTAGATACTTTTGTTTTATTTGTTATTACTTTGGACCTTTTTCATCCAATCTTGTAACAAGGTGCTGCACTTGCTTGTATGCTTATAAAGCACATGGCTCTCTTGCTGTGCACAAAATGGACACATACCATTAACCTGGGTGCTTTTAGGAAGGCCAAAAGATATAAATAGTGGAACAGCTTGTCATTGGCTATATAGAGATAGGACAATTTCTCATAACTATATACATCATATTCTGCCATGGTTTTATATGTCTGTTCATAGTTTTAATGTTTGAAATAATCTTTGGATAATTCTTAGTGGTGATTTAAAATAAAAACAAAATTATAGAACTTACAAGATATCTAACTTTTCCCTTTCCTTATTTGTTTGATTTTTTTTCTTCTAAAGTATGTAAGGAACTAAGTCCTATCAAATTATTCTTAATGAATATAGTCAATGGGTTTTTTGTTGATGTCATTATAAATCTAGTAGTCCTTAATTTCCTATATCTTTCTAATTATATTGATTATGATAATAGTATTTTAAATTGAGTTTTAGGTAGCTAAGCAAAATTACTGAGATCCATATTATATATGTCATTCAACTAATTACACTGAGCACAGGAATGAGGCAAGAGGTATCAAATCTAGTTAATGAGATTAATGAGGTTAAATTAATGAGTCAATTTCAGCTAGTTAATGCAGACTTTCTATGTGTCCTTGATGCTATTTCGACATTAAAGATTAGATATGTTTACAGCCTTCATAGAGCTTACATTCTAGTAACATATCTTTGTTTATATCTTGATTTACTATTTAAGCGCTTCATCAAATGAAATAATGAATGTAAGATATTTTTAATCACTGAAGCACTACTTAAATTACAACAATAATCATGATTAACAATAATTTTGGAGAAACTAAACCTATACATAATACTGTATTTAATGAGATATAGTGAAGGGGTCAAAAGTTGAATTGGTCTAATTCATTGACAGCTTTTCTATTCTGCCATATTAGGGGGAAGAATACAAGCCTCTCCTAAATAAAGAATTTTCCTCAAACCTGTAGAAATCTCATAGGAAGGAAAACAAAAATGAAATAGCCAAGATAACATCTTATCATAAAGGGTTAAGTAAGTTTCTGAGATAGCTCAGTGGTAGAAGCCAGAGCATATATTAAAGCAATATAGACATAAAACCAGTATAATTTCATGCTTTGTATCAATATGATCCTCTAGTTCACATTAGTCCCATATTCCTTTGTTAATTGGAGCAGTGGGAAGAATGCCAGATTTAGAATCAGAGGAACTGGGTACTTTTCTGGTTACTACTGTAGTGACATAACCTAAATCAATTTATTTCCTCTGAACTTCAGACTCCTCACCTATTAAAATGAGAGAACTCTACTAGAAAACCACTGAAGTCCCTTCCATTTTTCTGGTATGACCCTTAAGTTATCACCTTGTTCTCTAATCTACTCTCTAATGCTTTCAAAAAACTCACTCATTACTTAATCTACTACAGTGATATCAAACTCAAATAGAAAGAAGGTGGGGCACTAAACTGTGTGTAAGGATCTCCACATATTGGAGAATTGGAAAATTATTATTTAACATTATCCAAACTATATTGTATTTTTAAATTTATGTTGTTAAATATTTCCCAATTACACTTTAATCTGGTTTGAGTGGTACTAGGAAGTATTACCAACCACAAGGCAGCTTGTGAGCCTAGAGAGTTTGACTCTTCTGATTTTCTCTACCTAATGTGGCTTGTGTTTCAGGAACCATTTATAAATAAGGCACAGCACTAGGCACTGTGGATACATACATAACTACATATACACACATACATACAAATGTGTGCACATACACACATATGTACATATGCACTGTGGTGTAGATAGACACATACATGGTATGCATATATGTCTGTAAATATACAAACATATCCACATGCACACACAAATATACATAAGTGTGTGTACATCTATGTTCTCTAACTTCAGAGATCTTACATTCTATTGGGCATGATTTAGCATTAAGCTGATAAGTATAACATCATAATTTGTGGCAGGAGAGAACAATTATAACTATGGAAATTAAGAAAGGCTATCTTAGTCCTATTGAGATATTTACTTCAAGCAAGCCTATTTCTGGTGTGATGGTCTTCCAAATATTCCCCAGAAGGAAGATAAGCCAAAAAAGAAAATGCTATAAACACTAGCCATTCTATAGCCCTAAATGTGAAGTTACCTCTAGCATGTAAGATAGGCAGATGAATCGTAAGATAGGAAGATAGACAGACAGAAATATAGATGAATAAAAACCCAGAGACAAGGGTGAGGATAGAGTTGGGGAACAGGTCAAGAGAGATCCTATATTGAATTTAATTTTCCACCAGACTGAGTTGGTTTTCTTGGCTTTCTTCACAGTCTAGCAAGTTAGCAGCTTGAATCTAATGTGCCCTGTGGGAATACTTTTCTGCCAGCCTCAAAAATAGTGCATTATGCAAGTATAGCCCAGATGATATAAAATCATAAATTACTATGGTCAAAAACTTGTGAGAACTTCAAACTTATCCAGTCTATACTTTTGCCAAAGCCTATGACAGTATGGTCAAATTGTTTTAAATTACTTTTTAGTAATCTTGGATTAATACAAAAATGCATTAATAATTCCATTTTCCCTTTGATATTGAAATGCTGTGTTATGTTCTATATGAATGATACTCATTAATTATAATCAGTAATTAGTTGCTTCCTTCCCAACCAAATAAGTTGAAATTATTAAGCCCTTTTGGAGGCAAATGTTCCAAGACACTTTATCAAACATGCATATATAGATATATCTACATATGTATGTATTTATGCATGTATGTATGAATCATTATTTATATAGTTAACATATCCCATAGTTAATGTATCATATTGGGTGGCATATTTATTTATGATCAAATTTATGATCAAAAAGGCAAAGGAAAGAATGAGATTGCAAAAAATAAAAATATAGACATTTAGAATGCTGTAAAATATATCAAAGGATTTTTAAAAATTAAATTTTACAAATTTAAGCTATCCTGCTTGGCCAAAGATAACATAAAAATTAGACATTCAATTTGAATCCAAATGTCAAAAGAATTGGAGAGTATTACCTCTATTGGAATTTAAACAACACTGAAAGTATCAATATCTGTGAGCCTTATAAATGGCAACATTAATCATATGTTGGCTTTTATCAAATAAATTATAAGAGCTCCCCAAAAAGATTTTTCTAAAACTCTCATTATTTTCATTTAGTTGTGACATTTTCTGCTGCACCATAACTGCAAGGTCTATGGAGCCAAGCAGACCTGGTACATCTGCTACCATTAACATATGTTTTGAAGCTTCCTGAATTAATTCCATCTCTGTGATGGTACAAAATAAAATCATCCATATTGAGATTTTGGTGTCAGGATCCAATAATTAATTGCTTGATTGTGAGCCAATCGTTTATTCTCATCACATTGTAAAATGTAGATTGAAAAAAACTTGTTGTGATTAACATATACTGCAAAAATATAGTTTCATTAAGTAATTCTGTAAATGTTTAATTTCTTCTTCCTTTTCTAAGTGAATGGTTTTGATTTTTTATATTTAATTTTTCAAAATACTTCATTCAATTGTATGATTTTGCCATTTTTCATATAATCATTAAGGGTTTTTGACTAAAGTGTTCATGTTAATAAATGTTTTAAAAATAAATCTTTATAACAAATAGGTCTGCATAGAGTCACCAAATCAAACATTTTGGACTAAAGATACTTGGCGCTTTGATTAAAAATTTCATGATGAGGAGAAGATGGTATCAGCCTCTATAAATGGATAATGGTTGAATCAGTTTTTCCCTCCTAAGTATGGGTATAAAATGGAGGTAACATTACAGAGGCCTTTAAATCTTAAGGATACTAAGTTTAAGTAACAAGAAGTGTTGTATTTACATAGGCATGAATTTTGTCAACCAAGATATTTGGGGTTCATTCCTATCCGTCAAAAACTTCAGACATAAACTATTCAAATGGTAAATAAGACAATTTAGTGCAAAAGAGAAATGGATTTGGTTGTCTTAAACACAACCTCCATTTTTATAAAAAGTTAAAATTAGCATATTTATTAAGAGTGAAATTGAGTAGTTGCAGCTTTTCAATATCTATCAAGGTACTGATTCTATTTTTTATTCCAGATTGTTTTGATTCTGTTATGTATAAATCTCCAATTATTAATACTTAGAAAAAATCAGTTACACTTTTCAACTTCTCCAGTCACATTACTTTTTACATATGTAGCCCTACATATTTATTCATCATTTACCTTCAAGTTCATTGTGAAATAGTTTTAAAATTTATGTCATAAAGTAATTCTCATTGAATTGCAAAAGGATATAGTTATATGATTTCTTCTACTTAACTGTCTATTTGTGACAGTCCTGTTTCATAACTCACATTATGAGACAAATCATTCCTATAAAATTGGCTTTACAGTAAATTAATTTATAGCATAGATTTTCCATGGACTTCCATTCTAGTTCCAATGTTATATTTCACATATGTTTTGGTTATAAGGGGAAATTTAAAAGCATGATAGTGATATTCTTTTTATTGTGAGAATTTCCAGGGAATTGGTTTAATAATGCCCCGCATTTTCTTCCTCATACAAGTGACAGAGTACATGCTTTAGCTATCCTCACTCAGAAGGGAATTATGATGTTTTCCTAGGAGAAGTCTAAAGTGGATGATGATTACGGACACTGTGAATGGTTCAACATTAACTTACATGTTAACAGCCAGCAAACACATTTTGCCGATATTCTCATAACTATCCCTATCGATCTAATAAGATTTTTTCCTCCTATTTACTTTATTCCTTTCTTACTGGACATCTCACCAGGCTCTCAATCTCAGTGCAGTGTTTTCAATATAGAACACTTCCTCTTTATCTGAAGCCTTGATCTCTACCTGAATTCTCTCTTTCTATTATGAGATATTTCCTTCAGACACACAGTCCCTAAACCTGCAAATCATTTTTAACTCTTCCCTCAACCCTATTCTCAATTTCTAACAATAAGATTAGTTACATAGTGGATAGGGTACTGTCACCTCTAAGACCCAGAACAAGCCAAATAAATCTCTCCGGGCTTCATTTTTGACATCTATAAAATAAGGGTGATTGTACTAAATGGCCTCTGGGACTCCTCCTGCCTTTAAATCTATGATTTTATGAAAAATCTTATTTCCAGCTCTGAGTCTTCCTGGCCTGTCTTTACCCATTTCCAATAACCCAAATCCTACCTTCATTATACCTTCTTAGGGCTAGTGCCATAACTTGGTGCCTTGAACTTCTATCTCCCTATTCTGATCAATACCAATACATTAACTTGGGAATTCAATAATGTAAAACAATGTAACTCTACTACAAAAATGCAGGAATTCCCAATCTACAATTGAATAAAATCCAAACTCCTTACATGGGCATTCAAGGCCTTCTTTATCACTTAATAATAATAATAATAATAATAATAATACCCACAAAAGGCTGTGGAGATGACAATTATTTGCTGACTTATACCAGACCAGATTTTTACAATCACATATTGAATGGGATAAGAAAAACAAGATTTCACTCTTTTTTGTTTATTATAATGAAGTATTTGATTCAGTAAACTAAAACTCAACCCTAAATTACTTTTCTTAAACTATTTCACACTCCCATTTACATACACAAAGCTACAGCTAAGTTGGACCATTACTTGTCCCTCTACCAGCACATTCCTACTTTTCCATTTCTGTACATTCTACTTGGAGTTATAACTTTAATCTTCATCTTGTGGCTTATGGTGGAAGAGAGGGGGCATTGTATGTTCCTTTCTTAAAATAAGCAATATCATTTTAGAATAAGTCTGTGTACAGAGGCAGGTGCATCAAATCATTATATTTTGCTTTTCTTTACTCCAGTCTTTGTGGATCACAAACCCCCCCCCCCAAAAAAAAAAGAATAATAAAGTTCACCCTGTCTCAAATTCCTTCAAAAGCAAGCCATTGAAAAACTAGTAGATTCAAAAGGCTCTGTCTCTCTTCCCTGAAATATAACTGTTTTCCCCAGATGCCAGTGACTGACTGGTTGTAAATCAGCATGGTTCTGTTTTCTTCTAACTACTGAGACCAGTGGGAAATGACTTGGCATGGAGAAGCCTACTTGCTCCATAGAGAAATAAATAAATCTTAGTATCAACTGATGTTACTCCCTGTTATGCAATGTAGCAATGTATGGTATAAAATCTTTTTGCTGACGTTTAGCAAATTGTAATAAAATTAGTCTTCTTGTCATGATAAGCAGATGAAATAGTTCTACGACAAGTCCAAGTGTTATCTTCTCCATCAAGACTGTCATAATCCCCACAGTGAGTTGAAATCTCTCCCAAAGGGATTTGTTTGTACTTTCTCTTATTACAGTAATAACACTGTAAGTGGCAGACTAGAACTGGTTCTCATGCCTCCATCTTCTCAGTCCATTATTCTTGCCTCTATATGATGGTGTTGCCTTTTATTTTCCCTTACTTTTCTTGAGAATAGATTTGCCCATGGTTACCTGGCTAGTAAGTAGCAGAGACAGGAGTACAACCCAAATTTTCCTCAGTGCTTATTTGGTGCTTTCTAATGCTACTCATATTAACAACTGGAAACTATATAGTGCTTTTACATCCGTTTTTTTTCATTTGATCTTCACTACAACCATTTTAAGGAGCATTTACCATTAACCACTACAACCAAATTAAAAAGCATAAATATTGTTACCCCCCCCCATTTTAGATCTCAAAAAGATTTGTCCATCTTCAAACAGCTAGGAAGTATTAGAGCTAGGTAGTATTAGAGCTAGGTGTTAGCATGTGCTACTGATTCAAAATTTAACATTCTTTCTGCTTCATCCTGCCAGATTGTTATTTATATGGAGCTGCTCTTTCAAATACATAATTTTTCCTCAAATATTCCTTTTTTTCTTGAAGTTAAAAAAGGAAATTATTCATGTAACAAAAAAATCAAGGTAAAAATAAAATACTTTACCTTGTTGAACTTTTGTGGCTGAGACAGGAAGAGAAGAGGAAAGAAAGTAACAAGGAACATACATAACCTTTATTTATACAGTAATTATCAAAATCATTAAAGGGAGAAAGTACAGCTTTGCAAAAATGTTTGTAGGCAATATTCAATGGCATATGTATCATCTTAATCAGGCATTTTCATTTTCTTGGGGTCTTTCTGATGTTAATTTGAAATATGATAAAAAAAAATTTGACAAACAGAAAATCCCTTTATTCAATTGACCTAAGAATAAAATGTTTTTTGCCTCAACTTGTAGCAAAACATCAGAAATTATTTTAAAACAACATCCAATTTTATCACAATTATTGTCATTCATATACTATATATTTATAATTCCCTGTGTAGTGAATAAAATAGACACAGACATTTATTGAGTGTCCATATTTTATATGTCAGATCCTTTTCCTGGTGTTAATGGTACAAAGATGAAAGAATGAAAAAGTCTCTACTTGCAAGCAGCTTACAAAAGTCAAGTTTAGTTCTTCTAACCAGTCATATCCTTTTTAACATGAAGTATAGGAGAGTGTAAAGATCAAATAGAATTTTAACATCTGATATCCAGTTTTACAAAAACACTTTATAAAAGCTGTAATTGATGATATTGACTGCTATGTCTCCAGGTTTTAACATATCATATGTATTCACATGCACATATAATAGGTCATCCCTTCTGATAGGTGCATACTATTCTTCCATGTTAGTTTTCACATTTTTAAAAAATGTGTACCGTGTTTCCCTGATAATAAGACCTATCCCGAAAATAAGCCCTCCCCTTACTGTGTAAGATTCCTCTAAAATAAGCCCTCCCTCGAAAATAAGCCCTATTGAGATTGCTACTGTAGTGAAGGTGATCCCCTGCGCTACACGCTACATTACGGTACCCTCTGTATGCACCGTCCCCCCCCCCGGTGAAACACACGCCACACTCCGAGCTGCATCCAATCAGAGCTGCAGCAGTGAGCACGTCATCCTGTTCTTCCCCACTGATTTGCTTATTGAATAAAGGTACATTTTTTTGTTCACATTTACCTGTTTATTAAAATTGCTGTCGATGTTCATTAAAATAAGCCCTCCCCTGAAAATAAGCCCTCTGGTGTTTTTCTGTCCAAAAAAATTAATAAGACAGTGTCTTATTATCAGGGAAACACAGTAGCTCAATTTTAAAAGTTTTTTTTTTTTTTTGCTTCATAAGCTCTTTGATTTTGGTAGCTTTTTAAATTACATTTTTGGTTTATTGAAAAATGTTATTTATTTTTCCTGCATTTGAGCTCCAATTCTGAAATAGTCCTTGAAGTTATGATATCACATTTGCTTTTTACTGCTTAATCACTAGAATTTTAATTTGAATGTATTCAGCCCTCTAAAATTTTAATGTTTCTATCCTAAATAATACTTGCACAATTCATTAGGAAAATATCAAAAGTAGACTAATCTCCGAAGCAGTGATGAACAACAAACAAAATTATTGCATATTGCACAGCTTATACTCCCATGTTCCATGCTAACAATCTGTCCTATTCTACTGATATGATCTACTGATCTACTGATATGATTCTACTGATATGAAAATTTACATTCCCATTACATAGTTCCATCTTTACCCTTTGTACACACATACAACTGTACACACACACTCACAAAGATTCTCTGTTCATTTATATAGACAAAGACATCATTTCTTTGTTTAAAAAAATCTTAATTGCTGTCAGGTCACTATCTTACAGAATTTTCTTTTTGCTGATCTACTTTCTTCCTTATGTTTGCATTCCTTCCAGTTTTTTTTCCTAGTACTTCCTTAAGAATTTCAAATATGTGTTAAAACTGCTATACATTTCTTAGAGCTGTTATTTAAAAGTCATAATCCATTATGAAGAGGAGGTATGAGAAGACTTTCCATATGTCCATTATCTTTTATACGAATTGTAAGACAATTTACAAAACACATTTTTAAAAGTTGAATTGCTATGAAAAAATATAGTGGCACAATTGCTAAGGTAAAATTAACATGGTTAATCACATTTCAAAGAATTCAGTGACAAACTCTCACTTGGATGGAAAAAGCATTTTGGGGATATTCTACCCAGTAACCTATTTTCTAACCACTAAGCTAAATGTAACATAACATTGTCAGGTTTTTAAGATTGGTGGCCTCTGAGGTCACTTAGGGTTCTCAATTAATGACAAAACTATCTCGTTTTATATATGCAGTAGAGAATTGAGGCTCAGCTAGAAGACTTTTCTAAGTTTACATATTTGTAATGGGTAGAAGAGCTCAAACTAGAGCTCAAAACTCACATATTCTAATGGTCAGTCCCATGTTCATTCCACCAAATAGCACCATTCTTCAGATAATCCAAAGTTGCTTGTTTCTGCTAATTATTCTTGACCTTTAGAAATATAATTTAAATGATATAACCTCACAATTATTTATCTGTCACTCCTGTTTTAAATTCATCTAACTCTCCTTAGTTTTAATTAGTTAGGCAAAAGGCCAAAATCAATTTTGTAGTATTAGAAAGAAACAAATTTTCAAATGAAGACCCAAGGTAACTGCTAAGTTACCTGATCTCAGGAAACTATGAATTTGAAATGAATACAATTTGCACTTAAAAAATTATGTGGAAAAGTATTTAAATCTAATTTTTCTTTAGCCATGCAAGTTATTTCTCCAATTATTTCTCTTTAATTGCTTTAAATTTTATTTTTTAATAAAATACTTCAAGCAAAAATAGAAACATGTCAATCACTGGGTGGTTGTGTCTAGGCAGAATAACTTCTGGATGAAAATTTGAATGTGTTTCCCTCAAAATGTTTCCATTTGCTCTTAAAAATCCTATAGCTCATGCCTCTGTGTCAATAAAAAATGAATGACTATAAATCTATAAAGCATCACCAGGAAAATAGTTTAAAAATACAAATATCAGATGATTCTTTCCATTGAGAGTATTGTCATCATATGAAATAAATCTTAAATTGAATAATGAAAGAACTAAACATTGGAAACTATCCCTGGCTCTTTTTTTTTGAGGGGGAGAGGGTTGGCTTTAATATTTTCCCAAAAAATTAGCTTCATAAAAATCAAATCATGTTTTTTTCTTGTTTATTTTGATTCCACTAATTTGGACAGATTACAGTCTTAAATGGAAAACACAATTGTCATTATTTGCCCTTAAATACAATACCCAGCATAGTGCCAAACAAATTATTTCTATATAGGAACTTGTTTTCATCCATATCATATTCATAACCCTGTTAGAATACTTTTATTTTTTTCTTTAAAGGTTATTATTTTGCTACTTTTCCTGTGGTGGGCTATGCCAGATTTTTGAAAGCAGTCTCTTTAACTTGCATACTTCCATGCTAACAAAATTTGTTAACTTGAATTCATCGTTTAGAATGTTTTTCCTGATACATGTTTTTGTTTGTTTTCTTAACTAGTGAAAAAGGCCATAGATTTTAAATCTAGAGGATTTAAATTGTTTCCAGGGAAAGACAACAGCAACAAGTTTTCTATCTGTGAGTGTACTTCTTTTTGTTACTTTCTCTAGTGCAAGAGTGAAGTCTGTGCTGTCTGTGTTGTGTGTGTTTTGAACTGTATGTGTATTTCAATATAACTCTATTAATTGTTCTATAACATGCATGGCAAATACTAAATATGTGAATCATTTAAAATGTAAAGAAAAAGAAATGTGGATTACATTTACTGAATTGGAGAAGGATATCCATTCTGCGATGAGTAATTTCTATTTAAAAAGAAGAAAATGTGACTTGAGCTCTCCTGCTGACTCTGTAGTTTTATCATCAGGTTCTTAACCTAGGAATAGGTGTGTGGTGACCTTACTTGGAAAGATATATTTTTATTCCATTTCTATCTGTACTTTTCAAGTTCTCAACTTAAGAATTATATATTTCCAGAGAAAACCCTTTAAATTAATGAACACTTTCCATGTAGTAAAAAAAAAAAAAGTAATAGTCTTTGTTTTTAGTTAATAGGTCATTTAAATAGTCACCTAATTTTTCTATAAAAATAATCAAATCAATTAAGCAAATATGTATTTGGTATGAACTATGTGTAAGGCATTGGCTAGGAATTGGCAATACAAACGCAAAAAAGAAACAGGAGCTTATATTCTCCTGTGGCGGGAAGGGGGGAGAGGGGGGAGGGGAAAGGGAGAAGAATACATAGGCAGATATAAAAATAAATGGCTTATGCAAAACAGTTTCAAGTTGGGAAGCAGGGTGGAAAAAGAAAACTAAGCTTTGGATGTAGGGAGGGTGGATCAGAAAAGACCTTATATAGGAGATGCCACTTGCACAAGTCACAGAATTACTTTGGGGGGTTATGTATGTCACAAAATTTCAGAAATAGTAGGGAACTTTTTCCGAGGGAATCGGCCATTATCTAAGGGATAATTAGATGGTAGATGTCATAGTACCAATTTTAAAAGAATATTAGCCACACAATATGTGTATATATGTTAACAGGAAAGTTTAAAAGACAATATTCAATTTATAGACAAAATGGATCCCATTTTTAAAATAACATTTATGAAATAGGTAATGGAATTATTACAGATAACAATTATCATTATTGGTTTATAACTCCTTTCCTCTTTCACAAGATATGTCTTTTCCTCATCATGGTCATTTTTATACAATATCAAACTCATTCTGTTAAATCATGTTGATAGTTATGTAATTAAGACATTTCAAAATATTCAGTTGTGAAGTCCTTTGTGCTACATCCTTTTCTTGGATGTGTTGAAAAAATTTTCACTGATTTTTCTAGCAACTTATGCCCTTCATGCTGAAGCGCATTTGGGCTAAACATAGTGTCAAATTCATTAAGCTTTAATCTACTTAAATGTTATTATGACATAAAATTGTCTAATATTTCAATTAGACTTGAAAATCTTTAACACATGAAAACAATTGGAACATTTGATTGATGAGTGGCCATTTTTATGAAAGTTAGGTAATTCAGCTCAATAGAATTTAGTCACAACTAGGTTTTCCTGTTATTGATTGGAATTAAAACAAATATGTGAAAATTGAACTGACATGATTTTCAAAATAAAAATAACACATTACTATTATCATACAATTACTGTGGACTTTAATATTTAATAGCTGTCCTATTTGATAGAGATTTCTCAACCCTAGTGAGCAATAAAATTTATAAACAGAATATATGATTAAATTCTTCTTCCATATAAACTCTAATAATATTACATGACATCTTTCAGGATGTAGCCAGAATCCCAAAGCACAGAGTCAGCTTATTGTGTGTTATAATATAAGGAGCAGCAAGTAGACCCTTCTAGGCAGATCTTAGAATATGTGGAGAAGAGTAATATGGAAAACAAAGAAGACTGGAAAGATAGGAAGGAGTCAACTCATGAAGGGCTTTCATTGTCAAATGTCACATTTTACATTTGATACTGGACAGAATAGTGAGCCTTTGGAATTTACTGAGGTGAGAGATGACATGGTCAGACCTGTGCTTTCAGAAAAGTGCTTTGACAGCTGAGTAGAAGATGTATTAGAGTAGAAAGAAACAGGGAAACCAACCAGAAAGCATTATAATAATCTAGTAATGAGGTGAAGAGGATTAGTCCTGGTATCCATTAAGGTATCAGAAAAGAAAGAGATTCAAAGTATGATGATATAAGCAAAAAGAATTATCCATGTTTTCTAGTGTCACTATCTTATAATTTCAAACAGTCACAGATTAAATTAAGTTATTAATTATAACATATATTGTGGCTAAGGAGTTTAGAAAAATAATACTGTTTTTCACTTATATCTCTGAGTGGGAAGGAACTTGTCAGAAGAATAAGGCTATTCCAAAATCTCCTTAAAATATTGAAGAGGGGTGGCGAGGTGGCACAATGAGTAAAGCGCCGGCCCCAGAGTCAGGAGGACCTGAGTTCGGTTCCAGCCTCAGACACTTAACACAAAAAATCTAGCCATGTAACCTTGGGCAAGTCACTTAACCCCAACTGCTCTCCAAAAGGCAAATATATAGAAGACAAAGGATGGCTTTCTAGGGTCAGTCAGGATAAGTATATCTTAGTAAATGAAGATAATATAAAAAAAAGTTATCAATAAGCATTAAAATTTTATTTAAAAAAATTATACTGTATAATACTTTCAATGTATCATGAAGGATATCCAGGTAACAAAACTATGTTTTCCCCATCTTCTCCTACCCACCTCCCATACCTAGCTCT
Source organism: Petaurus breviceps papuanus (assembly GCF_028583685.1). Lineage (NCBI taxonomy): Eukaryota > Metazoa > Chordata > Mammalia > Diprotodontia > Petauridae > Petaurus > Petaurus breviceps. The sequence continues at coordinate 44,855,442 of NW_027187460.1, forward strand.
TTCAGTCATTCACCACATACATCTTCTATGTTCTAATCATTATCAATGTATTTTGAGAGACAGACAAATACAAACACACATGTATTTATATATATAGATATACACAAATGTATACATATACATATATACACACTTCAAGAGGCTTATTATCTACTTAGTGGGACAATGACAGTGAGACAAAACACAAAACGATTATTCAGCAGTATAAGATTATTTTAATAAATTGCTTGAAATTGCTCCCAACAAAGTGCTAAATACATTTTAAACCATCATGATATAAGAATTAAGAAGTATATTAGAAAAGGCTTCATTATTCTTATAGATATTAATGGAAGAAGAAGCACTTGAACTGGGCTTTGCCTGATATATAGAGTAATAATAGCACATGGGCAGGAAAAATAAAGAACATTCTGTCAAGGAGGTAGGGGAAGTGAATAGAGATTGGATTGAATGAGGCATTTGCATGAAAAAAAAATGAAGATGAATCTACCTGGAGTGAACCAGAACATTCTTGAAATTAGAAAGAATAAGCTTTAAAGACCTGTTACATTCATATCCTACTTTAGACAAATATTATCTGTATGACCCTGAACAAGTCGCTTAGGCTATCAGCCTCAATTTCCTCATCTATATAAAAAGAAAGGGTAGGACTAAGTGGTCTCTAAAATTCTTTCCATTTTAAAATATATGAGCCTATGATCTTATAAGACAAGATTATGGTAGACATTGAAAGACAAAATTAGGAGGTATAACATGATAAGTGGAGAGTAGTCACAGTAAAATTTCAATAGTGTATCGGACTTGAATCCTCATCATGCCACTGCCACTCACTATCTGTCTGATACTGGGCAGACATATCGATTTTCTGGGCTTCATTTTCCTCACCTGCAATAATCAACACTGAATATTTGAGCTCTTAGCTTCTGGGATTCTCAAATTCTAAACTGGGAATTTTTTAAAAGTCTTGAGAGGAAAGAGCAAAATGAAGTCAGGGTTTCAGAAAGTGTTAAAGTAGAGAGGTCCTTATCCTGAGGCCTATTTTCTTTTTTTACATTTTGATAGCTGTATTTCAATATAATTGGGTTCCTTGCTAACCATCTGTATTATATTTCTATTATAATGATTGTTCATATTTTTATGAATTTAATAACATTCTAAGAAGGTATCCATAGTGTTCACCTGGATGCCAAAGGAGCCCATGACTCAGAAAATGTTAAAAACAAACAAACAGATTTGATCTTAGAGTGAGATGATAAATTAGAGTGGGTGACAGAATAACAGAACCACAAAAGGAAGGAAGGAAGGAAGGAAGGAAGGAAGGAAGGAAGGAAGGAAGGAAGGAAGGAAGGAAGGAAGGAAGGAAGGAAGGAAGGAAGGAAGGGAGGGAGGGAGGGAGGGAGGGAGGGGAAGAAACACCAAAGGAAAATAGATATACAGAGTGTCTATTAAATACTAAGTGCCAGATTATTGTAATAATAAATTCAGTTTCAAATATGTTGAAATTTGAGATTATGGAAGGACACCCAGTGGAAATATTCAATAGGCAGTTTGGGGGTATGCAAAGAAGGATGGAGATGGAGATTTTTGGAAGGTACATTAGCATAGAGATGATCATTAAATTTAAGAAAATGAATGAGTTTTCCCTGGGATAAAGAGTAGAAGGTCAAAAATTGAGTTTTGTGGAATAGTCACAGTGTGGGAAGAGGAAATAAAAGAAAGTCAATATCAATAGAAGCAACAATAACAAAAAGAACAAGCATAATGAGTTAGCAAATACAACAGTGCTGAACTCAACACACAGGTCAAGAAGAATGACAGAGAAAAATACATTAGATTTGGCAATAAGGATGCTATTGAGATACCTGAGATAATAGTTTGATAAGAGTAGTAGTGATGGAATCAAGATTGTAGCTAGCCTCAGAGGGAGAATTAGTTCAGTTTATGCTGTTTGATGGGGCATTAATACCCACTAGAAACAGAGTAGAATGGTTGAGATGGGGTGCATTTTCAATTCTAGAAATTCTATCATTCATTTACTATGCATTTAAAAATATCTATCATGTGCCAAAAATCATGCTAGACACTGAGTTCACAAAAACAAAAATGAGGCAGTCCCTGTCCTCAAATAAGAGAACATTCTACTGGAGGAATATACTTTGTTCACATATAAGTAAATACAAGATGTACATAGAATAAATAAGACGCAACTTAGAGGCAGGGGGTCCTAACAAGTAGGAAAGCAGAAAAGTCCTCTTGAAGTAAGTAAGCTTTGAAGGGTTCCAAAAGGGAAAGATGAGAAGAGAGAACACTTAATGTATGAAGTAATCCTATTCCAGGACATAAAAGCAAGAGAAGGAATATCATTTATGTGTAATAACAAATAGGCAAGTTTGGTTGGAATGTAGAGTGTATGAAGGAAGGGCAATGATATAAAAACAACATAAAGAAAGATTGGAGTCAAATAGGGAAAAGAGTTTCTAAATATAGTAGTTTGTATTTACTTGTAATACTAAAACATATTTAGTAAGGAAATGATCTCTTAAGACTTGTGCTTTAAAAATATCAAGTGGACAGCTGTTTAAGTGGTAGACAGAAGAGAAGAGAGACTTGCAGTAGGGAAAACAATTAGGAGTCTTACAATTTTCCATGCAAGAGGTGGATGAGAGCCTGTACTAAGGTAGTTATGGTTAGTGTGGGGAGCAAGATAATTATGAGAGATACTGCGGTGGGAAAATGAACAAGATTTGGGAATGTATTGAATGTTCAATGAATAAGTAACAGCAAAAACAAAAATAATGGCACCTATAGGGGTTATCAATTGGGGTGACTAGAAGAACAGTGGTGTCCTCTACAGAAATAGTGAAGGTAAAAGAAAGTGGGTTTCAGGTGAAAGATAAGTCATATTTTAGACATGTTTTATTTGAGATACCTATGGGACATTGAGGTAGAAATGTGTCCGAGGCCATTGGAAATGTGAGAATAAATCTAAGGCAATAAATGAGGGTAGATTTTAGAATCATATGCATAGAGATGATAAACAGCTCCACAGAAGCTGACTAATCATTAGCAGAGTGAGGAGAGAGAAAGATAAGGAAAGGGTCTAACACATAGTCCTAGGGTAATCAGTATGATGATCCTTGAAAGGATAAAGAGAAGCATGAATTGTTCAGTCAGAAGGGAAAATTAAGGAAATTGTCCTGAAAATTCAGGGGAGAAGTAGTGCTCCAAAAGAGGTGCTGGTCAGCAATGTTAAATGCTAAAGACAAGTCAGAAGAGACTATTTGAGAAAAACTCTCTGCATTTATCAATATGAGGACATTTATGCCTTGGAGAGAGTGGTTCTCATCCAAGTGGTGACAGGCTCCAGATTATGTGGGGTTGAGAAGTATGTGGGAGAGGAGAAAGTGGAAACAGTGGAGAGAGAGAACTATTTTATTCCTAGAAAATAAATTTAACTAGGAAACCTTAGCTCTTTTCAATACTCAACTCACTTGTCAACTAATTAGAGATGCCAAAAGGGACAGTAGAGTCAATTAAGGGTAAGTGAAGGATGGGATATGAGAGCATCTTGGCATGTTTGTAAGGAGCAGGAAGATACTGTAATGTCTAGGAAAGGTTTAATTTACAAAATAAAGGGGATAATTGGAAGGGTAAATTCTTGAAAAAGATGGAGATCTGGGACAGAAATAGGAGTATTGCCATTGGCAAAGATAAGGGACACTTAATTTTCTAAGGCAAGAATAAAGAAATAGAAAAGGAGAGATGACCACAAGATGATTCAAAGTGTGGAACTGTGGAAAAGATAATGTTTTCACATTATTTTTTGGCAGATAAGAATGAGGTGGAGGTAGTCATATGAATAATTGAGAAGAAAAGAAGTGCTATGTACCATATTATAGGAAGTCAATCAAGGAAGAGTAAAAGATTAGCAGCAGTGAATACCCAGTTGAGATTGGGTAAAATAAATCTGCAGTAGACTCAGTTATCATGATTCACTGCAACAGCAAATATTATTCACTGGGGACCTAAGTGGTCATTTCGAGTTAGGTAATACTAATCTTTCCTTCCTTCCTTCCTTCCTTCCTTCCTTCCTTCCTTCCTTCCTTCCTTCCTTCCTTCCTTCCTTCCTTCCTTCCTTCCTTCCTTCCTTCTTTCCTTCCTTCCTGGCCTTCTCTCCCTCCTTCCCTCATTTCCCTCTCTCCAATCATACCTTTACCTATAGGTGCTCTGCCTAAAGGAATATAAATTTTGATCACTGAAATCTTGCAAGATATCTTAGGCTTTATTGTCAAGGTTTATTTTTTTTCTCTTGCCTACTTATTTATACTATCATTAAAAAAAAACCTGGAATAATTAACTTTTTTGCCTTATGAAGTTTAATTTATGATTTCTTGAGATATATCATTGGAAAATGAGTCTTTGATAAAGCCCATTGGGATTCAAATGAAGTTACTTGACCATACCTTAAACCCAAATTACTCTGGCTCTCACTAATTGATCAGCAATAGGTCCTCGTCCAAGCCTCACTTGGTCTTTCTTTGGACTTTTATGGCTCAGAGTGAGTGTAAATAGCAATTCTGTTTGGGCCAGAAACCCTGAGACTGGTTCCCCTCCTGAACCCAACTAGGTAAAAGTGGTCATTTTGGTTTGCTTCATTTCTTACCTAGCCTTAATCACTGAATGGATATTGCCTCAGATATGGCCTCAAACTGAGTCCTGGCAAATACCTTAGCCTAAAAAGACCAAGGTCTCCTACTGCATCAGGAGCTATCTCCAGTTGTTCTGAACTACATCTTGCATTGGACCTAAATGGCTCTGGAAGAGAGAATGAAGCTAGTGACTTTGCATAGATCTGCCTCACTTAAATCCATTTCACTTCTAAGTCAGCATATCACCTTCTTGATATTACTGGTACTCTTCAAGAACAAAGGACAAACAATAACAACAACAGTGTTCAGTAGCACTGGAGGACTTAAGGCATATAGTGGAGAGTTGGGGCATGGAAAAGAATGTGTTTTGAGAGATTGACAGTGTAAGTTAAGAGTAAAAGGAAGCAGCATACTGAACTAGTTAATTATAGAGGTAAGATATTAAAAGATGGGAAGTGGTGATAAGTAGAAGGGTGATGACTTAGAAAAAACAAGGAGGGCCTGGAGGTTGAAGAAAGGATTAAGGATACCTTCAGGAGGGGTAAAATTTGGAGAGAATTGGAAGGAAAAGAAGTTTGGCCAATTAGAGGGATTTCAGAGTTATGGATTGTGAACATAAGCACTTGTGGATGATGAGTCCAAGATATTGCCATCTCTCTATATATACGAGGCAAAGGTATATAGATCAGGGGAATTATGAAATACAAATCGTTGAGATGATATCAACAGGCAAATTTGAGTCCCTAGGTACATGGATAAGGATGGATTGGAGTAAAAAGGAAGACCATGAAGCAGACAATGAAGTCCTTGAGAAAAGCCAAGTATTGACTTGGGGTTTAGCAGATAATGTCTATTGGATTTTGGGGAGAGAGAGAGAGAGACAGAGAGAGAGAGAGAGAGAGAGAGAGAGAGAGAGAGAGAGAGAGAGAGAGAGAGAGAGAGAGTGAGAGAGAGAGAGAGAGAGAGAGAGAGAGAGAATGAATGTTGGGAGGTGGTGATGAGTAAGCATACATCTAATATTGTAAAGGGTATCCAAAGATTCAGTGCTTTTTTTAGGGAGACCTAGATATACATTACTACTAGAAGCTAGAAGGACCATGAGAAGAAAATGTCTAAAATGAAGGGCAATTTAAAAAAAAAGTTATAGAATGAGTTTCCAGAGGGCACAACGCAAAGGTAAGGGAGTGCAAGGTAGGGCTTTAGGAAGGGTATGGCTGAGATGCATGGGTATGAAGGAAAAGTGAGTTACAGTCAGGGAAGGGAGATCCCATATAGGCAGCCTGTGGCTGAATTTCAAAGCTGAAAGGAAAATAGAGATCAAACTCCCTGATTTCTTTGGTTGGTTTTTGTTTGTTTTTCCACAGATAAGGAAATTGAAACCCAGAGGTGTTTGATGCCTTTTCTCAAAATCATTTAGCTACCTAGTGGCAAAGGCCAGAATAGATTACATGTAATATGTCTCCCAACCCAGGGATCTTTCCACTATTCCATGCCATCTCTGTGGTCTCTTGTGCTTTGCATTTCAACCTTTACCTCATAATTCATGTAATTCTCATGTTAATTTGAATCATTGCTTTATTATCACTTATGTTGAAAGATCAGATGATTTGCTTTGGTGCTGTACTGAATAAAATAAATCATAAGAACCTAAATCTTGTACTTTATGTTCATTATTATTTTGTTCAACTTTCCCCACAATGATAGAGATAGTGTAGCTCATTTGAAACTTTTGAACAAGGTGGTAATGATGTTCCTCTTTGCTGCCACTGTTAAATGAGAACTGCATTTGTACTTGGAAAATGGCCATTCAGATGATGTTAGCAATTGGTAAAGATTTTACAAAGTATAATCTGCCCACATGGCCATTTTTGCCATGATTCAATTGGCCTTATCAAAATAGAAGCAATTTAGAAGAATATAAACTAAGATTTTTTTTTGCCTTAAAGGTTATTATTAGCAAAAACTTAATTGTGTAAGCTATAATAATAAAATCTAATGAATAGATTCTATTCATATTGTATTGCCTTGTTGTAATAAAGTATAGAAGTAGTTTCCCCCCCATGAATTTCTAAACTGTTGTATGTCTTGATTTCCTAATCTTGTACCACTTTCTTTTGTTTCTTCTTTCTGTTTTGCAGTAAATGAGGGAGGTATTAAAACAGCATCGAATTTATGCCCAGATCCAGGAGAGCCAGAAAATGGAAAGAGAGTAGGCTCAGATTTCAGGTAATATTGGAAACTACTGACTTAATTCTTTCTTCCTCTTTAGAAATAAGGTTTATATATTTATTTTTCCTACCAAGAAGAACTAATGTCCTGTCAAATCAAGAACTGATGTCCTATCGAGTCTAGGATTTGGAACATGGAAAATTCTCATGTGGTATACTGTTTTTCTCATAACTATTGCCCTCTAATTTTCATTTACTTTCATATTTAACAGGATTTCTCCCATAAAGTTGAAAAGGTTGTATTTATAACTGTTTTTTCCTTGAAATTTCTATTGTGGTGATTGGGTTTTTTCTTGCATTAACCTCAATACTACTGCTAGCTAGGTCCCGATTAGTCTAGTGAGCATTTCCCTTATTTTCATTTTTAGTCTTTAAACAAATGACTCTAGTGGCTGAATGGAGGATAGACTGGAGTGGGGAGCGACTTAACAGGCAGAACTACTGGCAGACTATTAGGATAACCAAGGTGTGAGGTAATAAGGGCCTGCAACAGGTATGACAACTTCAGAGAAGAGAAGGGGGGACCTATTTGAGAGATGCTGAAAAGGTGAAATCAATAGGCCTTAGCAACAGTATGGATATGGAGGATATAAAGAGTTAGTTAGGAATTGATGTTGAATTATTTATTTATTTGCTTTTTGGAGTGGGGAAGGTAGGGCAATTGGGGTTAAGTGACTTGCAGAAGGTCACATGGCTAGTTTTCTGCTAAGTGTCTGAGGCCAGTTTTGAATTCAGATCTTCCTGACTCCAGGGCCACTGCTCTATTCACTGTACCACCTAGCTGCCCCAATTGAGGATGAATTCTAGGCTGCCAACCTGAGGGACTGGAAGAATGGTATTGCCTTCCACAATGATAGGGTGGGAGGGCTTTAGGGGGAAAGATAATGAATTCTATTTTGTACACATTGAGTTTAAGATGTTTTTTGGAAATACATTTTGAGATGTCTGAAAGGCAGTTGAAGATGCAAGATTGGAGATAAGCAAGGGATTTTGAGGTAGGATAGGTATATTTAAGAAACATCAGCATAAAGATGGTAATTAAATCCACTAATGAGATCACTAAGTGAAGTAGTATAGAGAGAAAAGAGCACACAACAGGACCCTGTGGGACACCTGTGGTTAGATGAAGTGATCTGGAGAAGGATTCAGCAAAGGAGACGTAAAAGGAGTGGTCAGATAGGTAAGAAGAGAACTGAGAGAGAGAGAGAGAGAGAGAGAGAGAGAGAGAGAG
>NW_027187460.1:44863649-44924673 GCF_028583685.1 Petaurus breviceps papuanus
ATTGAGCAGTGTAGTGTGCCAAAAGCCTCAAGAGAAGAAAATATCAAGGTGGAGAGAGTGATCAACAGTGTCAGAGCCTACACAGAGGTCAAGGAGAATGAGGACTGAAAAAAGACTATTGGATTTGGTCTAAGAGATCATCTCTAACTTTGGAGAGAACCATTTTAATGTAATGAAAAGGTCGGAAGCTAGATTTTAAAGGTTTAAGAAGAGACTGAGATGAGGGAAACTGGAAGTACCTATTATAGATAGCCTTTCAGAGTTTAAAAGAAATAAAGGATGATAGCAGGGATGGAATGATCAAGTGAGGTTTTGTTTTGTTTTTGTGTGTGTGTGTGTGTTTTTTTCAGAATGGGGAAGCATTAGCAGGTTTGTAGGCAGTAGACAGGGAAAAATTGAAAATAAGTGAAAGAGTAGGATCAACAGGTAACTCAATGTATTGAAGAGGATCTAGAAGGGACTACTTGAACAAGTACAGGGGTTAACTCTGGTAAGAAGTAAGGCTATGGGGCAGCCAGGTAGCACAGCGAGAAAGAGCACCGGCTACAGTGTCAGGATGACCTGGGGATCGAATCCAGGCTTAGATACTTAGCACCCACCCAGCAACACCTGGCCATGTAACATTGAGCAAGTTACTTAACCCCAATTGCTTAAAAAAAAGAAGTAAGGCTACTCCATCATGTGAGGCAGAGGTGAAGAAAGAAAAAGTGGCAGAAGGCATCTGAGTGTGGCAGGAGGTGAGGAAGAGGGAGTTTATAGAGACTGGCCTTAAGTTTTTCTGTAAAATATGAATTAAGGTTCTTGGCTGAGAGAATGGGGGGAAAGGGCAGTCATGGGAGGTTTGAAGAGAGATTAAAAGATTTGGAAGAGATATTAAGGAGAGTGGGTTGATAAGGGATATTAGTAGGATTGCCTAACAGCAGTGAGGGCCAGATGAGATTCTCTAACATAAATCTTAAATAATATTCTTGGAAGCTTCTTAGAGAATGGGAGGCAGGGGCATGTCCTAGAATTAGCATGTAGACACATAAAGGCTCTTATTCTTATGCCAAGTACCTACCTGTGTTAGACTACTCAGTATTCTTTTTTATAATTAGAATGAATTAGAAATATGCAGCACCTTCCTCAGAGTACTAACTGTCATTTGTAGGGCAGATAAACATTTCCAAAGCTCTTACAAGTCTCATAATAGCTCTGCATGATAGGTAGTTAAGGTATTTTCCCCCTTATTTTATAGAAAAGGAAATTGAGGCCCAGGAAACACAAGAGTCTTGTTCAAGGCCACGAATTTTTTGCCAGAGTTATATTTGAACTTAATATTCCCTAACTTTAAATTGGATACTCTATCCAGTATGCCATTCTGCCTCTCTTCAGTAAAGTCTAAACCAGAGGTATCAAACAGGTGGCCTATAACACTCCCATGTGAGTCGCAAATAAGATTAAAATGTAATTAGAAAATACTTAATATAAATAAAAATACAATAAAACATAGATAATATTGTATCCTTTTTTTTAGCAATTGGGGTTAAGTAACTTGCTCAAGGTTACATGGCCAGTTATTTCTGGGTGGGTGTTAAGTATCTGAGGCCAGAACCAATCCTGGGACTCATGACTCCAGGGCTGGTGCTCTTACTCACTGCGCCACCTGGCCGCCCCTGATAATATTGTATCTTAAATTAATATATAGCCCACATAGGATCCACACGAGCAGTTTAGTGACTCCCATTTCTATTTAATTTTGCCACCATTTGTCTAGAGATGTAGCTCTCAAAGAATGATCCATGGACCACTAAGGATTCCTAAAACCTTTTTTAGGAGGTCAAAAGTATGAAAACTTTTCTTAATAATACTAAGATATTTTTATTTCTAATATGGTAAGTAACAATAGATATAATCCACAGAAACAAAAGCTCTTTGGGGATACCCTCAATAATTTTTAAGAGTGTGAGGGTGTAAACCCAATCACAACAGCTCTCCTAAGGACTACTGCTGTGAATAACTTTACAAGTCTATTTCATAGTATAATGAGCTCTCTATTTTTTCAGCAATAAACTAAAGCATAACATTCAAGAAATAAAAGCATAACATTCACAACAACATAACATAACAATTTATTACTAAGGTGGCCACATAGTCTTAAATAAAACAAATCATTCAGTATATCTTATAGTCATCTTTAAGGGATAGAAGAAAATACAAACACCATCTACCCCTAGGTCACAATACTCAATACAGAATATCCAAGTAAAGTCTTCTTTCATGTTGACTAGAGACTGGCTTCCAATCATCTTTAAATCAATCATACTTAAGGAGTAGTGGAAAATACAAATACCATCCACCTCTAGGTCACAGTAAATTACAGGTCTCATCAGTCAATGCAGTGTATCCAAAGTAAGTCCTCTTCCATCTTGACTCAAAACTGGCTTCCAAACCCCATGGCTCCTTCTCCAGGGGCTGACCACTCCCAACTCTTGCCTGGATTCACACATAGGCAACTCTCCATTCCTGTTCCATATCTCAGCTCATGGGGACTGCTCCACTCAAAGCTCTTCACAGTTTCTATTTCTAGGAAAACAAAGCTTAACAAGGCTACAACAATATTTACACACATTACTGGTGCTATCATCTCAATTCACTTTCTGTCTGAGAAATCAACACAGAACAACAGACAGAACTTCTGTCTGAGAAATCAACACAGAACAATAAGCACCAACATCACAAACATTCCCTCTCTCAGTTCTGCCTGCTCTCAGCTCTGCTCAAGCTCCTATCTGCTCCTTCCTGTTCCACATTTTTTTCAAGCTCCTCCCACCATGGCCTCCCATGTGATTACATTCAGTCTATTAAGGGGCAAGGGAGATCTTCAGATTCCCTTAGGCCTATTAAGGGCAATACAATGTATACTGTTTCCAGTCAAAGACTCTTGATACAATCAAAGGTAAGGCTCAAAGGCACTTGATTAGCTAAAACTCAGCACAGAAAAACAGCAAAAAATCCTGTTTTGCTTGCCATTACTGAGGGGTACTGAGAACAAAAATACTTGAGAACCCTTTGTTCTAAAACATCATTCAGATATGATTAAATTAGCAAAAAGACCAGAATTTCAGCCTTGTAGCTGCCACTACCTAGCTATATGGCCATGAGAAGATTATTTATCTGTTGTGGGGTTCAGTTTCTCTTCTGTTAATATTTTGCATGTCATGATCCACAAATTCCTTTCCAATCATACAATTCCATAATTCTTTAAGATCTGATTTCTAGATGGTGGTTGATTTAGAATTAAAAAAAACTTTTCTATTCTTTGGAGTTTATAAATATCAATCTTCCCTGGATGCGTAGGTCTAAAAATAGTAGAGTAAGTATTGTGAAAAGAGACTGGGTTGTTACATTTTGAGATCCTTTACAGCATTAACTATAATATACATTAAACAGACCATGAATTGTTTAGGGCCCCAAATCTGGGAGCCATCTCAAATGTTTTGAAATATTCTATATGAAGACTAAGATTCTGAATTTCAATAACTGAGCCTAACCATATCATTCTACAAAATTTAAAATTTTTATATTCTCCCCAATGTTCTCTAAAGTGGAGATAATTAATTGAATTCTGTCTTCTCACTTGAACAGATGAGAAAAATACTCTTCTGACTTTGCTATCTATATAAGATTTTATGATTTCTTTCTCATCATTATCATCAGCAAATATTTATTGAGCTTCCAATGTGTGTAGAGCACTATTTCAGGGACCATCTGTCTCAATTACTTAGCCAGCATGAACTAGTTTCATAACTAAGAAAAACGTGTAGAGACTTCTGTGTTCCTTTGAAGAAAAGTCAGTATATCTTTTAAAAAAGTGAAATAGACTCTTTACAAGAAAGAAATAGGAACTTTTTAAAAGCCAAGATCTAGAAAGTTGGGTTTGGGTAGAGAGCTGATTCATAGAGGGAAAGACAGAATGAAAAAACCAAATGCTATTTCTTCATGGTATTAGTATTTCTAATAAACTTGGCTTTTGTGATATATTTATTCTATTTTATATTATTTCTTTGACCATTTCTCAGTTTGGTAAGACATCAGAAAATTCAATTAAGTCCTTAATGCTTCTTATTTTATTACTTAAAGGATCAGAGTTCTCATCAGAGACACCAATCCAAATTCCTGTGTGGATGGTCTGCATGGGCTTCCATAATGGACCCAGATAAAATTTTATCTTCTGTAAGAAAGTCTTTCCTAGTTCCCTTTAAGGCTGGTTAGTGCCTTTATTCTCTTGATTTTACCCTGTATATATTTGTTTATACATAGTTATTTTCAAGTTACCTCACCATTAGACTGTGAGCTCCTTGAGAACTGGGACTGTTCACAGCATAATGGGGCATCAAAGTAGAACATTAGAACAAAACAGAACTTTAAACTTTAAAAAAAGTAAAGTTCAAAAATGAATCGCTGTGGGGAAACCTGCAGGAAAATGTTTACACTCAATGAGATGAGATAGATCTTAATCACCACAGATACCATTTAACCCTCTGAAATACATATAGTAACTTAACAGTAGCAGATTCTTTTCAAAGGATAGTTTTCCCTAGTACAGTAGGGGAAACAGCAGCAGTAACAACAACAAACAACAACACATACTCTAAGTGTAGAGGGAATTACTGGACTATGAATAGTGCAAATTTCAACCTTGTCTTTCTAAGCCTTTCAGATTGTCTGTGGTTTCAGCTGAGAGGCTGACATCTAATTCATTATGCTTCTGTAAGGGAGAAAGAGAGGTCAAATTTAGTTTTGGTAATATTTTCCAAAAAACTATAATTTCTACCTATGGGAACAATTTTTTAAAAAAGGAATTTTTGTATAATGTGTTGCAAGTGTTTCAGACCCATTCATCAATCACAATTAGATTGTAGTGGGGTTTTTTTGTTTGTTTTTCTCTGAAGACATGTATTTCTCTTTTCTCAGACAGTTTTGAGGTTGAGAAAAGGTAAAGATTCAATGTCTTTTTCTACTCTTTCTTAGTGAATACCATAGCTTACAATTAGCAAAACCCAATAAATTTCACTTATGCATGACCTGGAGACTATCACAGACTAGGATTTAGGACTGATTCTGGAAACATACAGTCTGGTCTTGTTCTTTGAAACAAATGAAAACACAACTGATGATTCATATCTTCAGAGTAAGCATGGGGTCATTTCCTTTTAGGTTCTTAAACCTCCTTCCATCACACAATCTTTATTAGCAGTCTGTGGTAAGAAACTAATGACTTTTTTTTGCTTTTTTTTGAGGGGGGAAGGCAGGAAAATTGGGGTTAAGTGACTTGCCCAAGGTCACATGGCTAGTAAGTGTTAAGTGTCTGAGGCCGGATTTGACCTCAGGTCCTCCTGACTCCAGGGCCAGTGCCACCTAGCTGCCTCAACTAATAAGTTTCTGAAACACTTTGTACCAAATACCTTCTTTTCAGTTTGGGCAAGTCAATACCAGCCTTAACAAGATGCTTAGCAACCAACAACACAGTGAAAAAGCTTTGAAGGTTTTAAGGGATGGTGCGTTGTACCAATACCATTCTTCATCCTCTATCTTATACCTCCTGTTTTGCAGAGACCTCTCCAAGAGGGAGGCAGATGCAAGAGGGATGATCATCAGTCCTAAATGATTTAGGTATTCTCCCGTGTGAAAGCAAACACTAAACCTGAATAACTCCAAAAGCCTATTATTTCTTAGGGTTTCTATGATTGTTGAGTGCATGATAGGGACCTTTTCTTGCAAAGACATAGGAAGGTAAAGTGAGCGATGTAATCAGAACTGTGTTTTCAAATTAATAATATTGCATAAATATATGAGATGTATTAAAGTGGGCCAAGGTTCATGATGAGGAGTGTAGTGGCAACCACAGTGGCATACTCAGGATGACTGATAGCACAGGTTCTTAGATCTATTCTACTAGGAAAAATAAGCTGTTTAAGGGAGTCAAGAATCTTTTTTAATTACATTCATTAGTTCAGGGGGAAAGTCAGCACCCTGAACTTCAGAGAAAATAAAAAGAGAAAAAATATAAGCAGAGAAATAAAGACTAATAGGCAGGACTCTGAATGCCTGAATCAACTATACACTTTACATACATCCCTGGATTGACAGAGCCTTTAAGTCTGAGCAGTCAGGGATCTCTGAACATATGGCCTCTTAGATTCTCGACCAGGGAATCAAATCACAACATTCTTCTCATAAGTGAGCCCCCAAAGCAAAATTCCAACTCAAGAGTATATATACACACTTCTCAGAGCTAGAAGGCATCACAACCCTCTTGACTCAGTGCCTAATTAGAAATTAGAAAAAGGTGTGAAAGCCTTCCTACAAGCAAGTCTCCCCTAAGCAAGCTTCCCTTAATTGGCTCTATGTGAGGCCTATTAATGGGTGGGAAAGATCTTAAATCCCATTAACATTACAGGCAGCTAAGGAGGCTGTTTCAGTAGTCTATGTGAAATATAATGAGACTCTGAATGTGAGAGTACTAGAAAGCTTGATAAAAAGGAGGGTGTGCATATAAGTGAAGCATAATGAGATTTTTAACCAGGATGCCTGGGTAGAAGATAGTAATGTTGTTAAAAATAATATAGTAATCAGAACAAAAAGTTGGTTTAAGAAATAAGTAATTGAATTCAGTTTAGGATATATGATTATAGCATCATAGCTTTATAGATGGGAGTAAAATCAAAAGTCATTTACTTCAACATTTACAGAAGAGGAAACTGAGGCTCAGAGAAGGTAAGCAACTTGCCCAAGGTCACACAGTTCATAAATAGCAGAGCCAGGATTCATACTCAAGTATTCTGTCTTCAGGTCCAGCATTTTTCCCCTGCACCACCATGAAATTCACAGTATCTTTGGGGGTACACTGATCCATAATTTTGCAAGCTTGATACCACAGTGTTAGTGTGTAAATGCATAGATGTATAAAGGGAAGAAGAAATGTTGCTTCTTTGTTTAATGGAAGTAAAGGAAGTCCCAAATTGCAGTGTTTGCATTTCCCCAACTAATTTCCAAGGTCAAATGAACCTATCTTAAGATGTTTCATATACATCATAAAAATAAATGACTTATTGGTTGCATTGTTGAAGTAGCCCCATACACACAAACCTACAATAAAATTTTCAAGTTACTGTGAAGAATTCTACAAGAAGAAGTCTTATACACATAAGGTATCCAATGGGACTTGCTATATTATACTCACCATTTTTACTCTATTCTTTAAGGTGAGAGTCCCAGCAGCTGTGTTTTGAAGGCTTAAAAGCTTTGTTTCTAATTTGAAATGCCCATGGAGCATAACAGGCTTTTATAGAGTGAAAGGCAGCCAGAAAGATTGTAAAGGCTGCCAATGATTCCTATGCTTATAAAAGGCATTTAAAATTGGAAGCAAGCTTCTGGGAAAGGACAACTTGTAGAATTTCACATGGCCTCCACTTCAGTAACAAAGATGGTGTGTTATAACTTGCCTTCTGGTTGAGGAAGATACCATTCCCTTTAGTGTTTCTCATCACTCTCTGACCATTAAAAAGAACATACACCTAGACACAAGAGTTCTTCTTGAAATAGCTCTTCAGGAAGTACAGACTTTATAGGAAAAAAAATGGATCATCATATGGAATTGCTAGAATGCTGGCGCATCTAAGCAATGAACCTGCAAGGGACTTCCTCCTCAGCTGTGTCAGTACAAAAACAGCAGCTGCATTCATGACACAAACCTATCACCAGGATGTAACTAGGATAGGATAACCAGAGATTTTCCCCAGGGAGCCAAAACTTATTTGACTCTTACAGTACTTGGAAACCAGCAGGTAGAAATTATTGAGTTTAACACCTAGTTAGCAAGACTCATTAGTTAAAATAGGAAAGTAGCAGGTGGCAAGATCCTTAGCAGCAGACTTGCTATCCTGGCACCTATCCCCAGGGCTTATTTTGTGTTTCTTGTCCCAGAGGCTGGGATTACTGGTCCAGTCTGTTACTCTTTAAACCATGAGCCAACTCTCCAAACATGGTGATAAATGAACAATTAAAGCCTACTGCTATTTGCAGATTGTTGTTGTTGTTCAGTTGTATCAATCATGTATGACTCTTCATAACCTTGTTTGGGCTTTTCTTTCTTGGCAAAGATACTGGAATAGTTTGCCATTTCCTTCTCCAGTTTATTTTATAGATGAAGAAACAAGGTTAAGTGACTTGCCCAGGGTCACTTGCCAGGAAAATACCTGAGGCCATATTTGACCTCGGTCCTTCCTGACTCCAGGCCCAAGTGCTCTATCCACTGTGCCACCTAGCTACCCCCTACTTACAGACAAACTACACTACAAACTAGAGATATTAATAGAAACAACAGGTATGAGTCTTTTTGCTCCATAATAAGTGTTCTTCATATATTTCAAAGCACTTTCTCATCTTTTATTTGATGCTCAAACTAGGTTTAAGTGGTAGGCAGAGTAGGTATTATTATGTAGACATCATTGAGTTTTAAGTGCAGTGCAATTAATAGTTAAAACCTAGTTCTCCCTACCAAAGTATATTCTTGTACCTTTGGGGAACACTGTTGGAAGACAATGAAGCAGCAGTCTGAAAGCAAAGAATAATAAGGCATAAATGTTCTGCTGCTGCTCTGGGCATCAACTCTCTTATAGGATTTTATGGTATAGAACACTAAAACTGTCTCCTAGGAAAATACAGACATTTTTAAGAAGACTAAATATATATGTGCACACACACACATATATATATATATATATGGAGAAATCAATAGAAATTAATTCCAAAAATCTACACAGGTTTATGCCGTCAGACCTGACAGGGCATTAAAAAATTATTGGTGGAATTAATCACATTGGTTGGCCAATATAAAAGCATATGCTACATGGAGAATGTGAATGACTACTCAGTTTTTGCTTAATACAGAATGACAATCTCTGTATTTGATGTAGATAGTATTTAATTGAGCATCCCAGTCATATTATGAGGTAGAGTAGGAGCAAGTCATTTTTTATGATGTTATATGGAAATAAATAGCTATCCAGTGAACACAAAGAACTCTATATACTGTGCTAATATTTTAATAATGCATAACTTTAAGTAATTATAGATAAAATTAATTACATGTAACTCTTTATGATGATTCCAATGGACAAAATTTGTTCACCTTATGCACCGTTATTTTCTATTACACATTATTTACTTGATAGATATGGTCTTGCCCATGTATATTTTTTTTGCAGCCAATACTCTTCAGATTTCTGCGTTTAAGCCAAGAAAGATAACACCATATTTAAGTAAAATTAGATAAAGTACTCAAGGCAAAAGTATAGGCGATTTCTGTCACTCATTGACCTCAGGACCAAGTATGCTTGAACTATGAGATATGTAGTTGTAAAACGTACTTTGAACATTTTTCACCAGTGCAATACCCAGCATCATTCAGGACTGACTACCCAGTCTGAGGTGATCCTGTGGGGTGACTTTAGCCTATTTATTCAGTTTCCAAGAACATGAAAATATCATGAATATTACACCAATTTAGTTTACAACAATGAGAAGTGACCCAATGGATTTGTTTCTTTCAACCCACTTCTGGGTATGCTTCAAATAGGTATTACCGCTTCTCTTTCTTTACACCCTTTCTCTTTGTGATCCTAATTGTCATGATTCCGATTATCTCCATTATGTAGATGACTCCCAAATCCCTATATCTATATATTTACCATTCATAATAGAAGTTTCCACCTCATGTGAATTTTTATTTTCATTTTTAAAAAGGAAAATTAGTTCTTTCCTGAGTTCCAGTCACACATTATCAAATCACTACTGAATAACTTCCCTTGTATGTCTTATAGGTATCTCAAACTCAGCATGTATGAAATAGAACTCTGTGTCTTCCCTCTGAAACTGATATTTCTCCTTAACTTCTCAATTTCTGGAAAAGGCACCATCACCCTTCTGTTATCCAGATTTACCACCCCAGCCACCCTTGATGCTTCATTTTTTCACATCCCTTCCTTTTTCTATTAGTTACCATGCCTTCAACAAATTTGTCAGCAAACATTTATTCAGTATCTATTTTGTGCCAAATATTGCCAAGTGCTAGAGATAAAGATAGAAATGAAACATTACCTGCTGTCAAAGAATTTACATTTTATTGGAGGAGATGAGTAATAAATAAAAAGTTGGAATGTAAAGTCAAGGTAGTATTGGAAGAGAAGGAGCTGATAATGTGAAAGATCGAGGAAACTTTCATAAAGCAAGTGGGACCTAAGTTGAGCCTTGAATGAAGAACAACAGCAACAACATCAAAAACATTTGTATTCCTGGCACTATACCATATAAGCAGTCTACAATTATTATCTCATTTGACTGTCACGACAACCCTGCAAAACAGGTCCTAAAATTATCTTTATTTTATCGTTGAGGAAACTGAGGCAGACAGAGGTCAAGTAACTTGGCCAGGGTCACAAAGCTAGTAAGTAACTGAGGCTATATTTGAACTCTTGTCTTCCTGACTTAGACTCAGCATGCTATTGTACCACCTAGGAAGATAAGGAATCTTCCACTGGAGGTTGTTCATTCTCCACACGTGGTGGTCAGTTGTATAGAGGTGAGAGAAGGGGTGGTAATATCCATGAATTCCTAGTAGTCTATATTGTCTAGGTGATAAGAACTTCTTGAGATTTCTTCTTCTAACTTCTCTTTTTACTCTCTTTTCTACAATGGGGAGATCACATAAGGCTTAGAGGATGGAATCCCAAGGGTACAAGTTCTCCTTTTTCTCCAGCATCATAATCATCCACATGTGCCATTGAGCAGGTTCCAATAGCCTCAATTTCTCCTAGGTGAGGTCTTCTTGAATTTACCTCTCCAATGTCCCTTGCATCTGCGGACTTCATTCTACCCATATGGCCACTTCCTTGGTTCATGACCTCATGATATTAATAATTTTTATATTGTTACATATATTATGTAAAAATATAATAATTATTATTAATTACAGTAGGAATAGGTTTCTTTTGCCACTACTCCTTACCAACACATATCCACCATATCTGCCAAAGTGATATTTCTAAAGCACAAGACTGACTATGTCACTTCCCCACTCAAGAATCTCCTATTTCCTATAGGATAAAATGCAACTCCTGTTTAACATTTAAACAGTTCCACATTCTAGTTCACTAACTTTCTAGGCATATTTCACACTATTGTCCCTTCCATAGTCCAAGTGCCAGTCAAATAGCCTTTTTGTTCCCCATACAACATACCATATGGGTGATCATACAAGTACCTTGACCACTTTGAGGCCTCAATTTTCTCATTTTTAAATCAAGAGTGATGAACCAGTTAGCTCTTTAGTTCAATTTCAGATTACAGCCCTATGACTATTCCTTCTCCTATCTCTGTGCCTTTACAAGACTTTAAAATTATCTCCATTCTTACTTTTGCCACTTGGAATCCATAGCTCCCTTTTCAGCTTAGCTTATGTTCCTCCCTATAAGAGATCTTCTTATGATTCACCTCAAGTCAACACTCAGCACAGAGCGTCAATAGACATTTATGAAATGCCTAGCATGTGCTAAGCACTGGGGATCTAAAAAGAGAAAAAAAACGAAGTCCCTACCTCAAGAATTTATAGACAACATGGAAATGAATATGAATAACAAGTAATACATAGCATAAATAGGAAATAAATTAAAAGAGGGACGGATCTAGAATTAAGATTGTTGGAAAAGGCTTCCTATAACAAATGGGGTTTTATTTGGGACTTCAAGGAATCCAAGGACACCAGTAGGCAGATATGAGGTGAGACAGCATCAGAAGCATAGGGGACAGCCAGTGAAAATGCCCGGAGGCAAGATATGGAGTGTCTAGCACTTTGTAAGCACTTAATATGGGGAGGCTGGCTGAATGACACCTCCATACACATTGTTAATGTTCCTCCCCCAAATTACCTAACATTATACAGTTTGCCCTTGCTTATCTGTCTACAAGCTTTATCCTCCAAGTAACAACACAAGGGGTTAGGGTGTTTGAAAGCCAGGAGTTTTGTTTTTATATTTCAATGTCCAGTATATGCACAGAATCTGACACATAGTAGGTACTTGATAAGTGCTTGCAAATTACATTGCCATTTCATTGCATTAAGGTATTATAATGTGTCTAGTCTCACATGTGCTTTAAAGCTTGGTAAATTGTTCCAATTTGGTCAGCTAGGTGGCACACTGCAGTGCTATGCCTAGAGTCAGAAAGACCTGACTTTAAAAATGGCCTCAGACACTTCCTAGCTGTGTGATCCTGGGCAAGTCACTTAACCCTGTTTGCCTCGCCTCAGTTTCCTCACTGTAAAATGAGATGGAGAAGGAAATATCCCATATTTTTGCCAAGAAAACCCTAGGGTCACAAAGTGTCAGACACAACTGAAACAGTTACTCCAGAGAGAATAATCTAATTAGGATTCAAGGATGGAGACTGCTAGATTTTCAAACATTCTTACAAATAATTCCTGGAATAAAATGTGTGGGGAAAGGTGCCAAGGCACCTTAAGGCCCAAGAACAATTCCAAGTCAAAAAATAGAGCAAGTCTTTCTCTGAGCAAGTTCCATAAGCCTTGAAAGCCTAAGCTAGCTAAGTCCTCTGGACCACTGCACCTGGTTATCCAATATTGTTTTATAAGAAGACATAGTAAAAAAAGAACTGTGTTATGAACAATTAGATAACAAAGTCGAATAACCCCAACAGCAATTGGATTTACTTTTAAAGGGAGAGGTTTTTTGTTTTGTTTTTGTATTTTTGTCTTTTTGTGGGGTTTTTTTTTGGAGGGGGGAGGGTAGGGCAATTGGGGTTAAGTGACTTGCCCAAGGTCACGTGACTAGTTTTTTGTTTTAAGTGTCCGGGGCTAGATTTGAACTCAGGTCCTCCTGACTCCAGGGCCAGTGCTGTATTCACTGAGCCATCTAGCTGCCCCTAAAGGGAGAGTTTTAGGAATGTACTTTGTCCTGTTCCAGTTCTGATATTGATGACTCTCTAAGTACATTTAAGAGAAGACCAATCTTTGTTAGTAGTTTCCATGCCATAATAAGAGTCTGATTGATCACTATGAAAGTAGATAATATATGTGTCTATCTGGGGGATACTCTTCTATATGATATAGGACTTTTTGGCCTTTTCCAGCTGAATAAAGTAAAGTGCTGGTGGCAAAATCACTATATGACTCCCACAAAGTGGAGAAAGGGAGATGACATATTAATTATCCACACTTTCTGACCTAACTCTCCTTTTCTGCAGCAGCATTGATAATGAGTAGGTTGGCAGGGATTTGAAGCTAAAGGGAGAGGGAGGGAGAAGGGATGAATCAGAAAATGGAGACAAAGAATAGGAGGTGCCAGGGTAGAAAAAGGATGTGAAGATTAAGAGAAATGGAAAGAAGAGAGAGGGCAGCCAGCAATACACAAAGGAAAGTGAGTGAGAAAAAAAGGAAGGAGATGCTAACAAATTGGAGGACAAGGTAAAGGAAAAGAATAAATTAGCATTGAAATTCAATATGGGCTCTACTTTTTAGTGCCATTGTTCTCTTTGCGGTTCTGAATTTAAGAGATCTAGGATGTGATTTTAAACTGGTATAACTGATTCACTGAAGTGATCTTATTGAATATATCAAAAAATATTAATCTAGACCTGCTGTGCTCACTGCCATCAAAATTATCAGTTCAATAATGTCACTCCTTTAGATGGAATTATATTTTGGTTAATTCTTTTACTACATTTTGTCTATAGATTTTCTTGTTTCTTAAAGCACATAGTTCTATAAAGGCCAACCGAAGGTTCCTTAAAAGGCTATCTATTCTTTATGAGGGTTTTTTGTGAATAGAATTCTGGATTTAATGGTGAATCCTTGTGATATATTAGAAAGAGCCTAAACTACACATCAAATGTGATACTTAGGTTGGCATCTCTTCACTTATGAACTGTGTAACCTTGGGCAAGTACTCTAATCTCTCTGAGCCTCAATTTTTCTTATTTATAAAATATCCTGCCTGCCTCACAGTGTTTTTCAGATAAAACAATGTGTATGAAAAGGTTTTTCAAAATGTAGTACGCTATACAAATGAAAGGTAGCCTTCTGTTATAGTCTAGAAATTTTGTGGCTCAACCAATTTATATATAGATATGAGATGCCAGCTGTTTTCAGCATTATATTAGGTATACACACACACACACACACGCACACACACATAAGGGGAGTACAATAGAGATCTAGGAAAATGTATACCTCTGAGAGAGGTAATAAACTGGTTGGGGAGATAAAAGATAAATCCAGAAGACCTATGATTTCCTCAGTTTGGCACAACAGATAGTGCTGGACCTCTAGTCGGGAAGACCTGAGTTTAAATCTTGTCTCAAACTCTTACTAGGTGTGTGACCCTAGGCAAGTCATTTAACTTCTGTCTGCCTTAGTTTTCTTTTTTGTTTGTTTTGTTTTTGTTAATTTGTTTATTTAATTTTAGTTTACAACATTCAGTTCCACAGCTCCTTTTAATCTTGAAACACTACACAGTTTTAGCTATCATCACCATCAGCGTCATCATGGGAACTCCTTCTACTAAGTCAGTTCATAATGCATACCTGACCCCTCTTCTGACTTCATTCATAAATCCTTGTCTCTCCAATATAACCTATGCATCATTTCCAAAATGATTTCCCTAAACTGTAGATCTAATCATGTCATTCAATAAATTCTACTCAATAAACTCTAATATTTTCCTGTTACCTGTAGGATCAA
Organism: Petaurus breviceps papuanus; assembly: GCF_028583685.1. NCBI lineage: Eukaryota > Metazoa > Chordata > Mammalia > Diprotodontia > Petauridae > Petaurus > Petaurus breviceps. Next base: position 44,878,447 of record NW_027187460.1, read on the forward strand.
ATAAAAACTCCTCTGTGGCCATTTAAAGCCCTTCACATTTTTGGCCCAACCTGTCTTTTCAATCATATTGCAGATTACTTCTCTCATTCTGTATTTCATACTCACTTTATTATTGCTTCCATATAACATTCTATCTTCAGTTTTTGTACTGATCATCTCTCATACTTCAAATGTACCCACCTCTTACTTCCATCTCTTAGAATCCTTTGTTTCCTGCAAAATCCTTTTAACCTCTCTGTTCTACATTAGTGGTACAAAACTCAAATAGAAATGGTGCCACTAAACTCCACACAAGGATCCCTGCTGACTGTATGTGAACTGAGGAAATCACATATTAACATTATCTATAGGTTACATTGTATTTTGGTTTATTCTGCTAAATATTTCAGTCTAGTTCTAAGGAACTCAGGAGTATTGGTGCCTGCAATGAGGCCTAAGAGCCATATTGGACACCTCTGTTCTATATGAATCATTTTCTGATCCCCACCCCCTAACTCCCAACTCCAGCTGCTACTACTCTGCCCTCTTCAAATATTTACCTTGGATTCCTTTTTATAGAATTTGTATATAGTTGTAAGTGAACAGTCCTGCAGGTCTTGCCTTCCCCCTACGGGACTCTGCAGGATGCCCCTCATCCCCCTGACTCAGGACCCAGTAGCCAGAGGGGCTTCAGTTCCTGGAACAGACCTGCCTGGAGTCAGACCCCAAGCTCCAACTGGCACAGGATCCTTGCCTGTGGAGTCAAATGTACCTAATGCAAATTTATGAAAAACAAGAACTGTCTCTAGACTTTTATACACACACACACACACACACACACACATATCTACCTAGGCAGGGACTGTTTCATTTTCTGTTTCTAAGCTCAGAGCAGAGGATAGTCACTGGCATATAATAAAGACATAATCAATATTTGCAAATTCTTTGATTGAAGTACATGTAGGTTAAGTGATTTGTCTAGAATGTTACCAGTAAATGTCAGAGCCTATATTTGAACCCAAGGCTTGCTAATGCCAAATCCACTACTACATTATGCTGCCTTAATACAGATGCCTGTCTAATTAATAAATCATGGTAGTATAATTGTTTAAAATGCATAGATTAGAAGTGCTCTAAGTGTGGAAGGCATCCTTTTTTTTTTTGATGTATTGGACCCTTCAGTGAGAAACTGCATAAAGTTTCGTCACCTAAAACAGTCTTCTTAGCCAATACCTCCCAAAATTTAGAGATCAAGATAATCAGCCAGTCCACTGTGGCTTCCCCACTTATTTCCTCACTCTTACCACATGGAGTAATTTATGTCTCTTGACAAGTTCTGAGCAAATAAAAATCCATTAATAATAATAGTTTTATACAAGGATTCAGCAACAATATAAATTCATTTAAAAATACTTTCAGGGGGTGGCTAGGTGGTGCAGTGAATAGAGCACTGGCCCTGGAGTCAGGAGGACCTGAGTTCAAATCTGAACTCAGACACTTAACACTTACTAGCTAGTCACTAGTGTGACCTTGGGCAAGTTACTTCACCCCAATTGCCCTGCCCTCCCCCCTCCAAAAAGCAAAAAAAAAAAAAAAATACTTTCAGAGCCAGTATGTTGGCTCTCTATTAGGTACTGGGCATAGAGATAGAAAAACAAAATCATACAGTTTAAGTCTCAAAGAGCATACAGTGTAGTTGAGAGATAAGCTATGTATGCAAATAAGTATAATACAAGTGAATATTTGGGAAAATGAAAAGAAGTGAATATTCTAGGAGTTCTCTTTTAGTTAGAGAGATCAGAGAAAACTCTTGAGGAGGCAGCATCCAAGTTGTCATAGATCTCAAGTTGGAAGGGAGCTCAAAGTCCTTAAATTCATCTTAGCACAGTGCCTAGAACATAACACATGTTTAATAAATACTTGTTGAATTGATCCAACACCCTTATTTTAAAGATGAGGAGACTGAGACCCCAGGAGTTTAAATGACTTACCCTAGCTCACAGCGGAAGGTAACATGAGATGAGGGGATTGAATCCTTGGGGAAGGCTTTCCATAATAATAATTCATACAGATAGAGAGCTTTGAGACTTGCAGAGGATTTTATTTTCAAGAAGCCTAAGCTTTTCCATGTTACAGATTAGGAAACTTAGTCTCTTAGAGGTTACATAACTTGTCCACAATCATGCATCACTAGTATTTGAGGCAATGTTAGAATCAAGGTCTCCTGACTGGAAATCCAGCACTCTCTATAACACTGGCTCTCTGATTTCAATAAGCTAAGCTAAAATGTGCAGGAAATCCATTCCAGGTTTTGGAGGTAGGTATGATTAAATGCATAGAAGTGAAAGGGAACAGGGGGGATTTAAAAAAAACATTTTAATGTCTGGTTTGTTTGAACTGTGAAGTATGAAAGGTGTAATAATGATAAATAATGTTAGAAGAGTAGGCAGAAGTCGGTTAGTGGAAGGCCTTTAATACCAAGATAAAATGTGAATTATTCCATTGTCCTAGGTCATACAGGATTTAGTAACTAAGACAGCATTAGTAACTTTGGAAAGAGTAGTTTCAGTGGAACAGTAAGATTAGAAACTAGAATGTAAGGCGTTAAGAAGAAAAGAGAGAAAGTAGAGACACCTGTTATAGAAGGGCTTTGCAAGAGTTTAGCTTTAAAGGGCAGATAAATAAGTGAGCTAGGATGAGAGTTAGCAGGAAGGGTTGCATTTTTTTCCCAGAAAAGGGGAGAGATGGGCATGTTTGTAGGTGGTAGGGAATGATCCAGTACAGGAGAGATTGAACCTTGGTAAAGAATAAGGCCACTTTATCCCATAAAACAGGGATGAAGAGGAGAAAGTGGAAAAAGACACCTGAGTTATAGGAGGTGAGGAAGAGGAAGGAAGAGGGAGTGCATTGTGAATGGCCTCAGTTTTTTTTCTGTAAAATATGAAGCAAGGTACCCAGCTGAGAGAGTAGAAAGGAACCATGGGAGGTTTGAGGAAGTATGAAACCATTTGGAAGAGTCACCACAGACAGTGGGATAGTGAATTAATAAGTTATAGTAGGAGTGTCTAGCAACAGGGAGGGCCAAGTTGAGTTTATGTAACATGAATTTGTAGTGTGTCCAGTCAGAACAGTTGTGTGATTTTCTCCACTTTTGTTCAACAGCACATGTGTAGGTATGAAGGCAATGAATCATGAGAGTGGTAAAAGGCAAGACTTATGTAGGCATAATTGACAATTATAATAAGGAGAGTAGGGATTCAGGACAGGACAGTGCAGAGTTTAATTGGTTCACCATGGAGTCAAGATGGGGAGAAGGGAAAGGAGTGACTAGTGCAGGGGAGATGACCTGGGAGAGAATTGAAGGGTCAAAGGATGGAAGGTCACAGTGAAGAAGAGTAGGGTTGTTTAAAGTAAGGCAGAGGGAGAGGTGAAAAGTCAATAGATTATGGATAGATAAGGGAAATCCAGAATTACTGAACATATTTATGGGTAATAGAGAGACTGAGGATATGACCATTTTTGTATGTGACTGAGGTTGGATGGAGTAGTAGATTGAGGTGAGTAGATTGAGGAACTTAGTGGTTATGGTTTTGAGGGTGAATCAATATGTATTTTAAAGCCCTCTGGCATGAGGACTGAGGGGGAAAAAGTATGTTAGGTATTGAAGGAAAGAAGGGAATTGTAGATAACAGCTACCAGGATTTTGATTGAGTAGTAGTTATGAATGCTATGAACTTCAAAAGAAGTGTGGTTACCAAGTGAAGGAGAAAAAGACAGAACCTAGACGTGATGATGAAGAATAAAAAATATTCCCATCCCCTAAAATGACCAGTGGGTCAAGGAGAATGAGTGAAGATACAGCCAGTATTAGAAATGTGGTCAAGGGAATAACAGAGCTGTTTGTTTCTAGGTCATGAGATAACACTCTTCCCACAGTATTATTCTATTTTGCCTTTCAAATTGTAATTTTTTATGATATAAAACAACAATCTCAATTTTATATAGATATACCTATAGACACACATGCACATGTATACATATGATTTAACTTAAATAAATAGAATTTCTCTATGATTGTATAATGTGTAGGTCAGTTGCCTAAAATATAGCATGGTGCTTATTCAGAATATCCCGCTAAATCCCGCGAGGTTAAGGAATGTCTCTACTTTGTTTTTTGCCCTGACGATATTGTCAGCAATCATTTATTAGAATTCCGCCAGGCACTCTGCTAACTTACTTTGAGGTACTTGTCAATCAACTCTTCAGCTATCCTAATAAGAGTAGTAAGGAACAGTTTCATAGGAGAGATAGGGCTCCATCTTGGCACTGAATGATAGATTGTATTTGTATTTGGTAGGGCATTCCGGTTTAAGGGAATGTGTTTATTCACAATAAGAGAAGAAATTGAAGTAGAAAAGAATATGATGCACATATGGAGAATAGCCTGAACAAAGAATCATGGTGGAGAATAGAGTGAATAGTGGCTGATAAATATGGAGGAGCCAAGTGATGGGAGCTCTGCAACATGAAGGAGAGAAATTTAGGTTTTATGGGATATAATGACTGACTGTAGTAGAAAATTAGAAGTTACTGACAGTTTAAAGAGGGGAGTGAAATGTAAGTGGTGTTTCAGTGAGTCTGTTATAAATATTCAGCATGAACTAAGCAGATCCCAGTAATCTAATCATGAGCTAATGAGGTTCAATCTTAGTCTTAGATTTGTTACAAATTTTAGAAGTCAGCTAAGTGCCAAAAGAGAAAGATTTTATTTTATTTTTGCTTTTTTGGAGGGGAGGGGAATTGGGGTTAAAGTGACTTGTCCAAGGTCACAAGGCTAGTTTTTTTTGTGTGTTAAGTGTGTGAGGCCGGATTTGAACTTGGGTCCTCCTGATTCCAGGGCCGGTGCTCTATTCACTGTGCCACCTAGCCTCCCCCAAAAGAGAAAGATTTTGCCAGAAAAATCAACAGGACTTAAAAACTGACTGTATATCAAAATGCTGAAGAGGACCTGATTAAAGATTAGGATTTAGTCACAGGTTTAACTGTGAAAAAATGACACAAAGTAGAGATGGTAATATTTTAGTAAGCAAGGGAAGTGGGGCAGTTATATCTCTGAAGTTCCAATAAAGGCAGATGTTAAACTTTTGATCAGTTCTACTTTGCTCTGGGTCATAGAAACCTAAGTAAGTTTCCGTTAAGAGAATGTAAAATTATTTTAGTGCATCTACAATTGTATTTTCTCATATTACTTGAATCTTCCTAATTACATTGACTTGGGAATTAGGGAGTCAGGTTGTTCAGATAACTTGTGCCATCATGTCACTATAGGACAGATATGGCAGGATTTAGTTCTCTGACTATAGGAGTGGATGGTGGAGATTTTTCTCTCCTACCTGTATTTCATAGCTAGAATATAATGCAATCATTAAGCATTAGGCAAAGACAGTTAAGTAGTATTTTTGTTTTGTATTTTAGCACTTAGCACAGCATTTTGCACCTTGTTGGTGTATTTAAAGAAATGTTGATTAATTGTTTTAATTTATAATTAGGCATACACAGATTAGGAAGATCTGAACAAAAATTGCACTGGCTAGGAAGGCATGAATAGATTTGAGATTTGCAAGCTTGGAGGCAATGGTCAAATCTCTGAGGTCACAAGTAGTAAAAGGTGTCACAAATCTTGGTACTGTTTTAAACTTTAATAACTTAAAAATTTAAGTTTTAATAGCTTAAAACTGCACTAAAACTTTTGGTACACTGTGTATCATAATCCATGTTACAGGTTCTATTTTTTTAAAAGACTACATCAAGGTTAAATGCAAAACCAGTGACATCCCTAGTCAGTACATAAAATTAACACATTATACCTAACACACATGTGTGTGTATGTATATGTGTATATATAACATATACATATGTAAAAACTATTCTATTATATAACTATCACCTTTAGGGTAATAGAATGATGAATGATGTCTAGAAGAAGTGTGTAATATTAATAGCAATATTTTATGTAAAATATAGTAAATATTTGGCTAAAATTAAAATAAGAATATGTATCATTGTGGAAAATTGGGCAAGTTGTATAGGAAAAATTGGGTCAGTGGATGAACATTATTCATATGTGTGTGTGTTGTTTTATGATTAAGGTTTGTGGTTTTATTAGGGGAAAGTTCCAGTGTGATAAATATGTCTACAAAATGGAGAACATCAAGTAGTCTGTCATTTATAATCTTAGAACTTTACCTGGGACATAGAGAGTTTAAGTGCTTTGCCCAGCTTCACACAAGTTGGTATAGCTGAGTTATGCCTGTATCCACTATGCCATGGTGGGGTTCTCTATAGTCGTTTCCTTGAGACATTAAAGAAACAAGAGGAAAGGCTTCAGGCCAGTGACTTAATCCTACATGGACAATTTATGGAAATGTATAGGCAAAGATCTCACAAGAGAAAAGGAATGAAAGATTTGCCATTTGTCCCATTAAAGAGAACACTGACACCTATGGGATAAAAAGGCTCACAGATTTTTAGAGCTAAAGATGACTTTGGAAATCATCTCTTCTATTTATTTAAAGATGGGGGAATTAAGGTCCAGAGAAATCAAGTGTTTTTTTTCTAATGTTTTCCTGAAACAAAATGAAGACAAAACTCATTTCAGTTTTAATTGTTAGAATGACTATTTTAAAAAATATTAAAAATATTGAAAAAACAAAATTATCTCAATTTGAAGATTTTGATAGTCTTATAGACTCTCTTTGGAGAACCACTGATTCACTCAATGAGTCAATAAATATTGTGCTGGGTACTGGAGATATAAAAACAAAAATAAAACAGTACCAGCCCTCAAGGAATTTATATTCTATCAGAGGAGACAGCATATTCATAAATAAGTATATATAAATAGTTTTTTGTGTGGGGGGAAGGTTTCACAAACCCTTCTCCTCTGACTACAGAGTCAATTATTTTTTAACACTGTGTCACATTAAGCACGTATTACTTGATTGATTTCTCCCTGTCACTTACATATTTTACCACATTGCCACCAGAATCCCAATCACATAATCTCAGAGTTGAAAGGGAAGTAAGAGGCCATCTCAACCAATCTGTACTATAAAAAGACCCTCGTGTCCCTTATTACAAGCACAAAGTCTGGTCATCTAGGCTTTGCTTAGGAATATTCAACAAGGGGGACTTGAGTACCTTTGAAAGCAGATCATTATATGTTTGTATAGCTCTGATGTTTCAAAGTTTAGCACTACATAACTCCTAAACTTGCCTTTATACATCTTCCATCCATTGCTCCTTTTTCTGTCCTCTGAGGTCAAACAGAACAAGGCTAATCCCTCTTCCACCTGACAGCTCTTCATATACTTAAAGACAGCTATCATGCCTCTGGCTGTCATCTCTTCAATTTCCAAAAGAAAATTTGTGTTTAGGATTTTCAAGGATTGAAAAAATTTTACTCATTGACACTCTGACTTTAAAAAATAAATTGACTGTTTTATCCATTTAAAATTGAACTTCAGAAAAACTATTGACTAGGTTATCCTTTATTTTTCTTCAACAGTGTTTCATTTTCCTATTATATATCTTAGTCTTGCTTTATGTAATATTTATATATTTGCAAGTGGATTTTTATGTCCTGTTTCTTGTATTCTTTCCAAGGATTTTAAAATACATATAAAAGCCCTCTTAAGGCAAGGCAAAAATCTGGTCTATTCACATGTTGCACAGCACATAGGAAACAATCTAATAAGAACAAATGGTTAGATACGTATTTAGAATGAATGATAAAGTATAGCATTTTTAAAGTACTTACTATTTGCAAAGCATTGAGCATATTAAAAATAATAAGACAGTCTAATTGGAAAACATTGTAATGTATGGAAGATTTTATCTGCAAGTCAGATGGAAAGGTCCCATTGTCCTTAAATTCAGTGGAAAGCAGATGGTAATACTTTAATGCCATTTTCATTTATTAAAATCATTTCATTTTCTGATGTTGAGCCATTTGACAGTGCCAAAAAGTTTGGTGACAGAACTTTCTTTTCTAGCTCTTTAGCAACTGTGACTATAGCACCCTCAGTTAACTGTCAAGTGTTCATCTCCATAGGGGTTGTTTCCCAGTATGGAGGTTGTAGGCATTGTACTGGAAGATGTGTTATTCCTAAAGCTCTTTGGTTCAGAGTCTTGGGATGAAGATTCATCAGGAGGATGACAGGGGGAGATGTTGGTCATGATGTTGGTGGTTTGATTTGCATAAAACATAATCCCTCCTATTATTCTATTAAGGGGTCTTGAGGCAGAATACTTCAGCTAGAGTGGTTTGCCTGCCCTATGAATGGTTGGCAATTGATGGGAATAATTTGATCTTTTGCATTAGTAACTGTGTCCCTGGGTGATAAACATGAGACCTAGGCTGGATGCAGGGCCATTGTGTGTGGGGGGGGGAAGGGGCAGAAGGTAGTGAGAGGGGTATGCTTCTACCCCCAGAGTTCTTCCTATTGCTGGCAATTGACCAATATCTGTGATGATGGAGTGATTTGGAATATGAACCCCCTCTCCACATTGAAGGAGACTCATTTCACAGGCTTTCCCCCAAAAGTTGTTTTAATTAGTACAATACTTTGTAACAAAACATTCTATTCTGGGTTTACTTACCTTCCCACCGAAAATATATTTTCTAATCAGACAACTTATAGTTAACACTAAATATTTCTAATACTTTCACAGTGTATATCATTCCCTCCAACTATAATGCCATACTTAACCCACCACACATGCTGCCAAAGTCATGTGTCTTTCAAACTCTAGCTTAAAAGTACTTTCTTGAGCCTTTTGTGATCCATGTTGGAAGATATACCGCCCCCCCACCCCCACCCCCCAACACATACACATGCAAACAAATCCATGTTATTTTAAAAGAAATTATCTTGTGGCATAGTCTTTCATAATATTATAGAATTATGGAGTCACAGAATCGAAGACAAATAAGAGATCTCAGAGACCATTTAGATGACCTGGCATTTGGCCAAACATTCTTTCTACTCCTTGTCCAAAAAGTAGTTGTCTGGCACTTGCTTGAAGACCTCCAATGAAGAAAATCTAATTATAGGTTCTTTTTAATATTTTAGTCCACTAATGTCCCTAGATATTTTTCACAAGAACTGTTGTTTTGCTACATCAATCTTATTCTGGATTTCTGAAGAGGATTTTTGAGACCCTAGTGTACAACTTTCTATTTATACCTATTACATTCCATGAATCTTCCAGAGTGTAGTTGAAGAAGGGAATGTCTTCTAGACCTGGGGGCTGGGGCAGGCAGTGCAAAGAAATTTTTCTTTGCATATTTCTCCATCTTGACCAGGAAAACTACATGTGAAACTTTGTCAAATGATCTTTGGAAATCCATTTATACTATATGGAATTGTTCTGCCATAGTAATTCTGTCAAAAAGGGAACCACTGTAATTTGGCATGGCTTGTGCTTGATGAAGTTGTGTTCATTCTTAGTTCTCAGCTGTCCTTTCTAAATGCTTATAGATCATCCACTTAATTGTTTTCTTGAACTTTTTTTTTCTGGCAATAGATACTGAAATTCTTGGTCAATATCTTTTCATATTCTATCCACTTATCTCACACTACACCCACTACCTACCATCTTAAATAGGACCTTTCCTTTCTCCAGTACCAAGATCTTTCAGACGTCACTGGCAGTGAGTACATCAGCAAATTACAGCTGTCTTTTTTTTTTTTCCTATGCTTTTGTATATAGTCATCTGGTGATCTGAACTCATGGAACATAGATGTTACATGATCATCTGATCTCTTACCTTGAGTTTTCATTCTTGGTGCCTAATTTCTGCTCTTTTCTTCCTGATCCAAAAATCATTCTGCTTGGAAGAGAAACCAAAAAAAAAAAAAAGAAGGAAACAAATGGTTCAGTTTTAACATCATAATTTTTATCGAATGAAAGAAAATAAATACAGCATTTTGTAAACCCTAAAACCCTACTTTAAGTTCTATCACTATTGTTATAATCATCACATTGTACCCCTGTAATGCCCAGGTAATATTCCTACCCAATATGTCATCCTCTTATTGCCCCAAGAATTAGGGAAAACTATCCCGACTCCTGATTCCCCCAAGAATTAGGGAAAACTATCCCGACTCCTGATTCCCTACTGCCTGAAGGTCAAATATGTTACACTTCACCTTTCCCTTAGAGTTCAGCAGTACTCTTCTTCTTTTTTTTTTTAAAGCAATCGGGGTTAAGTAACTTGTTCAAGGTTACACCGCCAGTTATTTCTGGGTGTGGTGCTGAGTGTCTGAGCCTGGGATTCGATCTCCAGGTCGTCCCAACACTGGAGCCGGTGCTCTTACTCGCTGTGCTACCTGGCCACCCCTCAGCAGTACTCTTAATGGAGTTTAAAGGATATCCAAGCTCTCTACCATTGGGTCTAGCGCCACCTATTGACTTCTTTCAATTTTATGTGTCTCCTGCACTCTAATTCCATTTAACAACTTAACTATCACATTAGCTTTTACAAAGGAATGTTTACCTCAAAAGTAAAAACAAGGACAAACATACAAATATGATATTTCTTCAATATTGCAGGAGGAGGTTGTGGAGGATGGAATAATCTCTCTATTACTCTCTTAGTTGTTTAGGAGAAGAGCAGGATTAGGTTGATAGCATAGCTTGCTTCCTATATAGCATAGTCCCACCAACTTCCAAGCCTAAAGTTTCTCTTAAACCCAGGTCCCAAGAACTCTGTCTTCTTAGAGATTTAAGGCTAGCTGGCAGCAACATCCAGCCTGGAATTCTGTCTCCAAGGACTTCATGGCTCCAAGTTCTGGATCCAGTTTCTCCATTGCTTATACCCAGAACTGAAAAAGGCACATGAAAACACAACAAAACCCCAAGCCTATTTCATTGTGTTTAACAGTGCCAAGAGGCTCAGTTCAGGGTAAGCATGCTATGGGTGAACTGGACCTTCACCCTCTGGGACATATCTAGAGAGAGAGAGAGAGAGACTGTTCAGGTCTGATAGCTTTAAAAAAGCAAACTGTCCCAGCTATACAGCATGGAAAGAGGCTTGTCCCCGCCCATGAGGAAGGGTATATAGACTATCTTAGCCCAGAGGCAGGTCCTTCCATCTTTGGAGATTTGGGCATTTGCAAAGCCCTGTTACACACAAACACACACACACATATGCATATTGGCACATAGTAGTTAACAGGAATTTCTAGTCTTACCTCATTTTGTTTTTCAGTGTTTCTGTCACAATTCTTACAGAATTATTACCATAATTTCTATTAATTGTCAGTTACTTGCTCTCTGTTTCCCACGTTTTCATAAAGGCTGATTTTGTCTTTGGGGTCTATTTTATCTATGTAGGCCTATTTAGAAGATTCTCTTTCTCCCTCACTAGCAGAATATTTCTTTGCAAATTATAGATGTTTCATAGAAATTTCCAGAATTAATTATTTTTTAAAAGAACTTTTACAATGCTCTAAATATTGTCAAAGGAATTTTAGATGGTAAAAGAAAATCTCCCTTCATGCATGGTCAACCACTGATACCAAATGGATGAAAGGAAAAAGTGAGAACAATCAAACCTACCTATTTTTAACCTTCCTGATTTCCCTGACTTTTACTTTGCTGCTGTTGGCTTCCAACAATAATGAAATGGACTTCAGGCATACAGCATAAATGGGGCTATCATTACTGATAGCCATCACTTATTTCCTCAATCAAAATGTACTGGACACACCAAAAGGTTTAATTATAATGCTATTTCATGCTAAGATTTGTGAGATACATAAAATATATGCATTTTAAAAGTCCATTGTAAATGGGAGAAAAAGCTGAAAATCTTCCATACTTTAGCATCATGGAATTATTTTTGAATCTACAAAATCTCCATTGCTTTCTAGGCACATTGAATTAATTTCAGAAAAGGGAAATAAAGGGAAATTAATTTAATTTTGTTCTGATGCTTTTTTCATCACTCAAAGATTATACTTTACTAGGTTGTAAATTGTATTATGGTAATTTTCCTACCCTCTCATTCTACAGTGGTAGAAACACAACCTCAGAATTGCTAATGTGCAATTACTCACTTTTGCAATTGTTAGTTTGCACGCATTTGAAATGATCCAATTTTAAAGGATTCTACAATGGCATTCCTAAGGTCATTTTGGTGATACTTATTTTCTGTGTATTGAGTATTTCCATTTTTCACTGCAGGCAGGGAATTTAGACTCTGTAATTTTATATAGTATCCTTCATGCTCAGTAATTCCTTCTCACACAATGCTAATTTAGAAAAATACACATCCACTTCATTGTAAGATTAGTTCATCCACTAGGAAGTTGTGTAGAACTTTATATCAAATGCTAGAGTCAACTAAAAATATCGAACCATGCAGATTCATTTATTGGGTAATGGTGTTAATTCTTAATTCCCTAGTCATAATCTGAGGTATCCAGTTTATACTCCTTTTTTCTAGAGGGTTCTATGTGCATTTCATTTTCATTTTATTTGATTCTACTATACATTTTTAAATAAAAATTTTAGGTTAATACTTGAGACAGAACAGAAATAAAAATACTAATTTGAATAATTATATTTTAAAGAAAACTTCTTACTTTGATTAACTTGAAATCATCATATGTCTCTTTACCAATAGAAATCATTGTTAAGAAGATTTAACAGTTAGAAGTTGTATGGCATGGGCATAGTGAAGGGTAATAGAGGATTCATGACAGGGCCATTGTATGTTTTATGCTTACTGACTTGGCCATTTTTAGTTAATTAACTAACTTTCATGACCATCTTAAATATGGAGTATCTGGCAAGTATATTAGCTGCCATCTAAATCTTGTGAAAGTATCTTATTTAGATAGAGGGCTAATCTTATTTCAAGCTCACAATGAGCCTATAAATAGGAAACTAGTTATCCTTATAAACATTTTAACTGTAAGGAAATGGATTGAAAGGGGTGAGTAATGACTTAAACATACATGCATAATAAATCCTCATTGAATTGGAATAGGCTTCCCACTTTTACAAAGATAGTAAGTATCTTAGGTAGGATTTAATCTCAGGTCTTCCTGTACTGAAATTCAACACCATAGCTAATCAGGCAGCTAAATGCCTCTGTGGATGGAGCACTAGGGCTGGAATCAGGAAGACCTGAGTTCAAATGTACCCTCAGCTATTTTCTAGCTCTTGGGTAAGTCGCTTATCCTCTGCCTTGCATGGGAGAAGGAATTGGCAAACCACTCAAGTATCTTTGCCAAGAAAACCCCATGAACAGTGATGTACACACAATCATGAAGAGCTGGACAGGACTACACCAAAACACCACAAGCACTCCACCGTGCTCCACATAAAGGTTTTTGTTTTGATTTTCTTTTTTCCTTTCATGTGTCCATCGTTGCTTAAACCACGTCTGTATTGGACAGGCATTTCTGTCACATTTTGATATGAGACATTTGGACAGATTTTGACTAGAGGATGATGTGTAAACTTGAATAATCAATATGTATTTTGTCAACAAATGTTTATTAAGCACCTACTCTGTACTAGGCACTATGCTAAGAGATAGGGATATAAAGAAAAGAAAAAGATAGCATTTGCCCTCAAAAAACTCACAACGTAATGGAGGAGACAAGATAAAAGCCTATATACAAAAAGGCTATCTAGAAAATAACTTGGAGATCATTAACAGAGGGAAGGATTAGGAGAGATTAGTAAAGGCTCACTCTGGAAGGTGGCGTTTTGCCTGTGATTTGAAGAAAGCAAGAGAAGCCAGGAGAGAGAGGAGGAAGAAGATAATTCCATGCATGGGGGGCAGACAACAAAAATGCTTGGAGTGAAGAGGTAAAGCGTATTATTTGAGGTAGAGCAAGGAGGTCGGTGTAACCAGATCAAAGAGCACATAGGGAGATGTAAAAGGATTGCAAAGCTTGAGGTGAAGGGTTATGATAGACTTTGGATGCCAAACAGAAGATTTGATATTTGATTCTGTAGGTGATTGAAAGCCACTGGAGATTATGCAGTAGGGAAGTGACATGGTCACACCTGAGGTTAAAGAAGATCTCTTTGACAACTGAGTGAAGAATAAACTGAAGGGAGAAGAGGCTTGTATCAAATAAAACAATCAGTGGGCTATTGTTAACAGTCTAGGCATGAGGTGATGAAGGACTGTACCAGGATGATATCAGTATATGAGGAGAGAAGAGAGTGCGTGAAAGGATGCTATAAAGGCAAAACCAACAGATCGTGTCATCAGATTGGATAAATAGGTTGAAAGAGGCTGAGGAGTCAAGGACGACACCCTGGTTGTGAGCATGGGCCCATGAAAATGGTGGTGCCCTCTACTGTAATAGGGAAGCTTGGAGGAGAGGAAGATTTGGGGGAAAAGATAAGTTCAGTTTTGGATGTGTTGAATTTAAGGTGGTTACTGGAAATCCACTTCAAGAAGCCTAATAAAGAAATGGAGATATAAAGGAGGTTGGGAATGGATAGGTAGATATGAGAATCATTAGCTTAGAGATGATAAATGAATGCTTGGAAGCTGATATTATCAACAAATGAAATATTATAAAGGAGGAAGAAAGGAGAACACAGGACAGAACCCTATGTGACACCTACTGCTAGTGGGCATGACCTGAAGTTCCAACAAAGGAGACTAAGGAATGGTCATATAGTTAGGAGAACCAGGAAAGAATACCCAGAACTTAAAGAGAATAGAATATCAAGTAGGAAAGAGTGATCAGGCTTTCGGCTTTTCTCCCAAGCTCAGCGCCAGGTTCTGCTGCTTAAGTCGCATCCCTGAAACAAGATGGTGAAGGTCGGAGTCAATGGATTTGGCCGTATTGGGCTCCTGGTGACAAGGGCTGCATTCACCTCAGGTGGAGTGGACATTGTGGCCATCAATGACCCCTTCATTGACCTCAACTACATGGTTTATATGTTTCAATATGATTCCACTCATGGCAAATTCAAGGGCACTGTCAAGGCTGAGAATGGGAAGCTGGTGATCAATGGAAAAGCCATTACCATCTTCCAGGAACAGGATCCCACCAATATTAAATGGGGAGATGCTGGAGCCAAGTATGTTGTAGAGTCCACTGGAGTCTTTACCACCATGGAAAAGGCTGGGGCTCACTTGAAGGGTGGAGCCAAGAGGGTCATCATCTCTGCCCCTTCTGCTGATGCCCCAATGTTCGTGATGGGAGTGAACCATGAGAAATATGATAATTCCCTTAAGATTGTCAGTAATGCTTCTTGCGCTACCAACTGCTTGGCCCCCTTGGCCAAGGTCATTCATGACAACTTTGGCATTGTGAAAGGACTCATGACTACAGTCCATGCCATTACTGCTACCCAGAAGACAGTAGATGGCCCCTCTGGTAAGCTGTGGCATGATGGGGGTGGTGCTGCCCAAAACATCATCCCTGCTTCCACTGGTGCTGCTAAGGCTGTAGGCAAGGTTATACCTGAGCTGAATGGGAAGCTCACAGGCATGGCCTTCTGTGTTCCTACTCCCAATGTATCGGTTGTGGATCTGACCTGCCTCCTAGAGAAACCTGCCAAATATGATGATATCAAGAAGGTGGTGAAGCAAGCATCAGAGGGACCCTTGAAGGGCATCTTGGGCTACACAGAGGACCAGGTTGTATCCTGTGATTTCAACAGCAACACTCTTCTACCTTTGATTCTGGCACTGGTATTGCCCTCAATGACCATTTTGTCAAGCTCATTTCCTGGTATGACAATGAGTATGGTTATAGCAACCATGTAGTAGACCTCATGGTCTACATGGCCTCCAAGGAGTAAAGTGGAAAGCCATGGATCTTCATCCCCAGCCAAAAAGAGGAGATCCACCACTGGGGGGGCCCACATTCCTAACCTGTGTTCCTATACTAGGGATCCAATGTCCCATTCACATCCTTGTTCCAAAGCACCCCTGTAGTAGGGGGAAGAAGCCTAGAGTCCTGTATTGTGTACCATCAATAAAGTCACCATATTCAGTGCAAAAAAAAAAAGAGTGATCAGCAGTCTGTGTCTGCAGACAGGTCAAGAAGGATGAAGATTGTGGCAAATAAGAGACAGTTAATAATGTTGGAAAGAGCAATTTTGGTTACATGATGATTTCAGAAGCCAGACAATAGAAAGTTAAGAAAATAATGAGAGAAAGGGAATCAGAGGCCTTGATTTTTTATAACCTTCTAAAGGAGTTTAGCTACAAAAGGTAGAAGAGATATGGGATGCTATTTCATAGAGATTGATGGATCAAGAGAGTTTGTTGTTTTTCAGGATGAGGAAGGCATGAGCTAGTCCATTAGCAGCCAGTAGGAGACAGGGAGAAATTGAAGATAAGTGGGGGATTAGGGATGGTAGATGAAACTTTATTCTGGAGAAGACAGAATAGAATGTGATCATGTAAGTAGATAGGTTGTCTGGCTAAAAGGGCCACTTCTTCAAGTGAGAAAGGATTGGAGGGGATAGTAGCAGGATGCATTTGAGGGATATAACATGAAAAAGAAGGGATAGGAAAGCTCTTGTTAAATGGCTTCAATTTTTTTTTTTTCAGTAAATTCTTACCTGAGAGAATAGAGGGGTAAAGGGAACCATGGCAGATTTGAGGAGACATGATAAGGTTTGGGCAGTCTGCTGTGGTAAGTAGGATAATAGTTAAATTGCAGGGAATGGGGAGGAGGGAAGTACAAAAAGGATTGCCTCACATCAGTGAGGGCCCAGTAGAGATTATGTGACAAATTAGTATTAAACCTAGTTAGCATAGTTTTGTAATTTTTTTTTTCCGTCTTCATTTAGCAGAATGTGTGTAGGAGTGAAAGCAGAAGATGGTGCACAGTGACCCAAGTATGAAATGCATCAGGGGAAAATCCATGATATGATAAGGGGATAAGGGACTTAAGAGAGAAGGACAGTGAACTGGTTCACCAAGAGATCAAGGTGCAAAGAGGAGGAGAGTATAGGTATCGTAGGGTTGATGTTCCCGGGTGAGAACCTCCATGAATGAAGGTCATGGCATGAATAAAGAGTACAATTTGGTATGAGAAAGCAAATGGAGAGGTGATCAAATATGGGAATTCAGATTTCATGAACATGTAAGAGATGTGTTTGTGGACTATGGCATGATCAAGAGCACGACCACCTTTGTATATAGCTAAATTGGGGTAGAGAAGTAAGTCACGGAAAATGGGAGGTTAGTATTTTAGAGGGAATCTCTCTCTCTCTCTCTCTCTCTCTCTCTCTCTCTCTCTCTCTCTCTCTCTCTCTCTTTCATACCCACATATATATATATACAAATATGTGTATATATATATATATATATAATTTCTAAGTTTAGAAAATGGGAGGTTGGTATGTTAGAGGGAATCTCTCTCTCTCTGTCTCTCTGTCTGTCTCTTTCATACCTACATATATATATATATATACCTATATATGATATCTATAATATTTAATGCCCAAAGGCATCTTAGAGGTCTTCTCATCTGACTACTTGATTTATAGAAGAGGAAATTGAATTCCAGAGAAAAGATGTGATTTGTCCAACATCTAAAAGGTGCTGAGTAGAAGAGTAGGGAATTGTAGCCATGTCCTCTAACTTCAGATATAAGTTCTTCCCATTTCTTTATGCCTTTATCCATAGACATGAATAGATCATTGTCTGAGTGTGTCCCTTTATGAACAACTTGGTAACTGCCCTTCAATATCATAGTTTGATTTCATGAAAGGTACTAGATTATCTTACTATCAATCACTAAAGTCATTAAAACATTCTTTTGCCATAATGTAGGCATTGATCTAGTCCCAGAATCATAGGCCTGTAAGTCCTTCTAAGTCAGGAGCTAGCTGCCTATGGTGAGACAGAAGTGGAATGATATTTTATTGTAAAAAAATTTGTCCTAAATAAAATGTGAAGTATATAAAACTGACTTTAAAGGCTTTTTAGTACTCCCCTTGACTATCTTAGTTAGCCTTCCTTCTCTGAACCCTGCTTTCCCACAGCCTTCCCAGGGAATTATGCTATAGTCAATTATTATCCGTAACTATCAATACTATTGTAGTGTTTATGAATAATAGTTTAAGGATTACTACCTTTCCCAAGTAGATTTATACTTTCATAAAGGGTCTCAGGGGCGGTTCCAATCACAATTTCACAAAACTTATGTGAAAACTAGGTTTATTATAAGAGAAATGAACATATATGTGGGAGCCAAAGAGTTCACAATCTCCACAGAAGTTTTCATATTTATGGCAGTAGGACAAAGAAAGGAGGAAAAAACACAAATCTCCATTGAAAGGTGCTTGACATGAGAGGGGAAAAGGTACGGTAAAGGTAGGAAAAGGATAATATCCTTCCTAAAGAGGAGAAGCAAGGCTATAGCAAAAGCTGTGTTCTTTTCCCTTGGGAACTGCTAAACTATGAAGATAAGGTGGTCTGCTTGTCTACACAGGTCCCAGCTACACAAGCATTTTTCCCAGTCTGGCACAGACTGACTGGCACCTCACTTGACTTCCAAGGACACACAGGGAATCCAGTTTGTGGTAAACAACAAATTATATCAGCTGGGCAGGGGAGGAGAGAAGGGGTTAGTGATTCATCCTTGATTTATTAAAGGCCTCCTGCAATGGAAAATATGGCAACTCAAAAAGACAAGTTTAAGGGACCCTTTAACATTTCTTAACAAGGGAAAATCCTCCAGTACCTTTTCTCACACTCTGCAACCCAGTCAAATTAGGCTTCTTGCTGCCCATTAATAACATATGTTATTATATATGATTAATTAATCATATATAATTATATAATTAATTAATAACATATGATTAATAACACTATATCTTATGACTCTGTAGTTTGTACTGGATGTCCCCCATGCCTGGATCACTCTTGCCTCACCTCTAACTTCCAGAATATCTTTATCAAATTTTCAGATGACATGAAGATCAGAGAGTTAGCTAACACATTAGAAAAGACCATGGCAGGATACAGTGTTCAGCTCAGCAACCACCTTCTAAATGAAGCTTTTTTTCTGAATCCCTGTTCCCCAGTTGTTAATGCCACCCATTCAGAACTTTGTAGTTTTATCTATGTTTTCAATATACTCATATATGATCTCGTATTGTTTCCCTCAATGGAATTGTAAACTCCTTTAAGGAAAGGATGTTTCATTTTGTGTTTTGTATCACCAGCTCGACAAAAATGTTTATTTTTTTCATAAATGCTTGTTGATTGACTGTACATTTGATTTTTTATAGGTTTTATATTTTATTTCAATCATAAAGTCCACAAGGGGTAATGATATTTAAAAAAAACAACTAGAAAGATAGATAGGTGACAGGTTGTGAAGGGCTTTATGAGCTAAAAAGAAGACTATTATATTCTAGAGGCAATAGGAAACTGCTGGAATTGGTTGAACAGGGGAGGCACATCATCAGAGCAGCATTTAAGGAGCATTGCTTTGGTAGCAATGTGTAGGATGTGCTGCAATTCTGAAGGTCTTGAAGCAATGAGAACTAGGAGGCTGTTAATATAATCTAGTTTACGTTCGCTGTTGTGTGAATGGCAGGGCTACCTATGAAATATTCTAATTCTGAATTGAAGACTACCAATTATCTATTTTAGATGAAATTCATTTTTTTAAAATTTATTCTTGTTAATTTTTAGCCTTGGAGCCACTGTGCAGTTCTCTTGTGATGAAGACTATGTTCTACAAGGTTCAAAAAGTATCACCTGTCAAAGGATAGCAGAAGTCTTTGCTGCTTGGAGTGATCACAGACCCGTATGTAAAGGTAAACTGATGACTTTTCAATATAGTACCTCTTTCTAGCACTGTGATTTATCTCTGCCTCTTTCTGTTGAATGCATATTGCAATTTAGGACTTCTAATTATGCTTCATTGTAACCTTTGCTAGAGAATAATTTGGTGTGTGGTTTTGATTTTCATATTTATAAAAAAAAAGATTAAAACATTTCAGACTTTTTTTTATTATGCTACTTTGCCAAAATTCTGGACTCATCTTGTTCTAGGACTGATAACATTTATTTACCAGTGTCCAATAGTTGTGGCAAGTAGGAAAGAAGTGAAGGATAGGTCATACATAAGTTTAGTTAAACAAATAGAAATCAGTGATTACAGTAGTCTTGTACTCCCCTGATTATTATATATAGATTTAATTGATTCATTAATGGAATATAATCCAGGATTATTCTATATATGGCAATAAAAATCATTTTTCAAGTATGGAAATATACATCAGAATTAACTATATAAAATAACTTTGCATTTGCACAATTCTGTGTACATATATAGTATTATATAAATTATACATCTGTATGTATCTCAATTAATCAATCAATAAACATTTATCATCTATTCTGTACAAGACACTGTGCAAATATAAATACATATACATATGTTTCACTTGTATCAATGATCTATATTTCTATCAGTACAGGAGTTCCCTCCATCAAGGCAAATCTCAGGCTGTCTATAATTCAATACATAAATCTATAAAGAGTGGTCTGAGATATCATGTGTACATGTGTATTTATTTTATCCAAATATGTGATTTCATTCACGTGTATAAATTCCTGGGTGGAAACTAGACTGATTGATGCAATAAAGTAATTCATCTCTTAGTTACAGCTTAAGAAATTTGCCTGGGTTATGGACAGTTTTAAGGTACTTACCTGTGGTAAAATAAAGATATGTCAGGGGCAAGACAAGGGCCCAGCCCCTGTCCACTATGCTGCATTGCCTTTCTCTTTCTTTTTCTCATTCAAGTCTGACACTAGCACATATAACAGCTCTGACCATGGGCAAGTTACTTAACCTCCGCATGGCCCTGGCAAATCTCTAAGGCTATAAGAACAAATTGAAGGTTTCAAAAAGATTATTCTTTACAATTTCTAGAACAGGATAATAGAGGTAACATGGCTGAAATAGTCATTTTAACTTTACAATAAAGATTCACTCAGGAGTTTGAGGAGGGAATCAATTGTATGTCTATCTCATAAGTTTTTCAGTGGAAAAAATCTTTCCTTTCAAGACAGAAGCACAAAGATCAAAAGTCAATTGTTCTACACCTTAGAGAGATTATTAATATAACTGCCATTTGTTCAATGAATGGTTGAGTAAGCAAGAAATAATAATTTAAAGAGTATTCATAAAAATGTGTAAATAACTATGAATTTAAAGAGAAATTAATGATCCTTCAGAAATTTATAATACCTAGACTTACACAAAAAGTGATTTCTTCTGCAGAAGTTTGTGCTTTTAGGACATTATTCCTCCCTAATTGATTCTGTATCATATTTCCCACAATCTACTACAAATCTTCTCTTCTCTTCTCAAACTATTCACACCACCCTTCCTCACTCTCCCAGCAAAAAAAAAAAAAATTCTTTGTCTCATTTTTTTTTTTTTAACAATGACCATCCAGGTGGTTGTTGTTTGTTTTTCATTCTCGAAAAGGACCATACTAACGGGGAGGTGATACCATGACATGCAAGGAAATTGGATTTAACTGAGGAAAGACTGTGAAAAATCACCAACCTCACTTTCTCTTCTAGAGGCAACTGAGTCTAATGGCAAGATATAGATCAGAATGACTGGAGATTGGGCAGCTAGGTGGTGCAGCAGGAAGACTGGTCTTCCTGAGTTCAAATGAATTTGACTAGAAAGAAGGCTAAATATAATGCATTTCACTCCTTTGCCTGAGTTGTCCAGTATCTTAAGGGTGTTTGGAAGGGTTTAATCTCTTCCATTGGCTCAAGTTCACTGATTACATTCCCCCAATTTTAGGGAATGATATAATTGAATTGTACCTCACTTCCATTTAGTTGCTTAACAGTCAGATTAGATTGTCTGGGGGAATATTTACTTCAAAGGTATATTAAGATTAAACATATAAATACCCCTCCAGCACTTGGAGGTCATAATCCCCCTTATACCAAGAGTATAAATCAGTCTCTATATAGAGAGCATGGACCCACGAAGTTCCAAGTCCAAAGAGTTGCTGTGATGATATGCTGGCACCCTGGCTTCTCAGGACTTCCTATCTGGACTGGCAACAACATCCAATCTGGAATACTATTGCTGAGGTTGCCATGGGTTAGAGCTCCTGGATCTGGGCACTCCATTGTCTGTGTTTATAACTGAAGAGAACAAAAGAAACATCAATTTTTTCAGGACTGTGGGACCTAAAAGCCACATGCAGGGAATGGAGAAAGTAGCTCTTCCCTCAAACTCACTTATTTCATGGTTCCTGTGCTGTGGGTGAACATGACTTTCACCACCATGTAACCTGCTGGAAAGAAAGAGACTGTCCCAATTTGGCATAGTGCAAATTATACAATTTGTAAATTTTATAAAATTGTATCAATGAAATTCACAATACAGTCTTTCAATTTTAAAGATGCAGTTCATTCCAGTTATATATCCAATAAGAAAAAGACTATTCCTACCCAAGTAGTAAGGGAAATCAAGGTGTCTTCTCCTAGAAGCATATCTCTGCCATCTCCAACATGGATGCCTACATCCATGGACGAGGCCCCTTACACTTTACCAATATAATGGAAGAGATTCACCAGAAGCTCCCTTTTATCTTCTTTTATATCTCACTATCCCTTAATATTATCCCTCATTCTCTCCTCTTTTCATCCAGTCTCTGATTAGGAAATAGCCTTTCTCTTGGCCAAGTCCAACCCCTTCTCTGCATAAGCTTGATTCCATTCTCTTTTATTTCTTGGAAGTACTTGCCTATACAATAATCCCCTCTTTTATATTTATTATCTTTATGTTCATAGACTCCTTCCTTGCTGCCTTATTAGCATACCCAACTTTCACCCATCCTTAAGAAGAAATTTTCTTTTGATCCTACCATCTCAACAGTCTATTATGCTTTATCTCTCCACTCCACATACTCCAAGGGAAAAAGTCTACACTTGCTTCTTTCACTTTCTCTACTGTCATTCATTCATCAACTTTGTGTGACCTATCTTTCAAACTCTACATTCAATTTGGCACTGTTATTTCCAAAGCTAACAGTGATGTCCTAATGGATGACCTTTCCTTAACTATTATTTTTCTTAACCTCCACAGCACTTGATGCCCTTGAATATCTCTCCTCCTAGGTATTTGCTTCCCTTTCTGTTTGGGAGACATATTCCTTTCCCTGGATTTCCATATTCTGTCCCCAAACTGTTAGATAGCCCAAAATCTCTGTCATAGGCCCTCTATTCTCTCTCTCTATTCTTTCTTGGTGATCACACTAACTTCCATTATCCACCTCTTTTACCTTCATCCAATCCTTGTCTTTCTTCTGTGCTCTATTCATTTTGCCAGCTGCTCTTTGGACATTCTACATTTTCTGAATTGTACATATTACAATTGCTTCTTCTTTCATTCCTTTTTAAACTTCTTTCATAAAGTCCTATACCTAATTCCTTTGAAATGACTTTCTGATTAACCTTTGCTTTCCATTCTAAATGCCACAGTCTGAAACAAAGCCCTCAACAACTTATATCTAGATTATGGAAATCTTTTCATAACTAGTCTGGCTCTTTGAGTTTTCTACTTCAATCAATGCATACTTCTGGCTTCATTTTTTTTCTAAAATGAAAATTTAATTATGTCACTTTCATGTTTGCTCAACCAACTGCAATGCTTTCCCTCCTATACAATCTATATTCTATCTCTAGTACCCAGCTTATATGTCCCACACCTTCATATAAGCATCCCTCCCTATGCTTCTTTCTTCCTTCTCCTTAAATAAACTTATTTAATAATAATCAATTGACTGAGTCAGTTTCCATAATCATCTATTTTTTATTTTGCGTATGCCTCCATGGTCAAATACCCAGTGTATCCCACCGTTAGTATCTGAATCCACATCTTCCTGATACCAAAATGAACCTTTCATATAAGACACAATGATACCTTTAACCACTACAGACAAAATATAATATTGCTTAACTACTTAATTATGGAATTATAAATTTTAAGGATGCTTTGTCACTAATGAATCAGGCAATTAATAAACTCACTTTGAATCATACAATTTTGTTTCTAATGCTTAGGGATACACAGAAGCAGTAGCAAAATGGATATCAGACAGAAATACAGTGGAAAAAACAAAGATAGGTCTATCATGTAGCAAGAGCCAAAAGTGACCAATAGCCCATGTGGCAGTGTTCCTTTGGCTCACACACAATGTTGAGATTCAGAGGGAGATCCCTCAGCATGATGGGTAGACTCTCACAGGTGGCTTTATATGAGAACATGACCTAGAGTTACATGGGATGGAAACACAGATGGATTGCTTTCTGCATCATTAGAGGAAATATTCCCATCAGTGAGATCACAGCTCCATTGAAATACAGAAACATAGTTGTATCTGGTTTTGTCATCAAAGCTGTAAGTTCCTGAAGGCCAAAAACCATGTCTTCTACTTCTGTATCTTTTATGTCATTTAGTAAATTTTCCAGGAAGGGTGCTCAATAAACACCAATTGACTGAGTCATTTCCATAATCATCTATTTTTTATTTTGCATATCAAGTGTCATGACACAACAAATTATACATCTTTCTATGATTCATCATACATAGAAATGTTTATGGTGATTGTCCAGTGCCTCCATGGACAGGGTTCTATTTATTGGTAAAGACTTTTTTGTTGCATATAACAATGCCTCTGTGATTATATACATACATACACACATATACATAGGATTTATGCTCAACATTTATTAGTCAGTCAACAAGTATTTAATAAATTCCTACTATGTGACAACAACTACATTAGTCACTGATAATTTGCTGTAATATGTTCTAGGTGCTAACTACATGATAGAATTTGTCTCACATATTGATTTTCTTAGTATTGTAGTCATTAATTTAATCAAGGAAGGTCCAAATTTGTATCTTTTCCTGACATACTAAGCACTTCTTTTATGGATAATGAAGTAAATCTCTCCAGTTCAGTCATGCATGTTTGAGTATATACTGGATGGACATGAAGAAAATGGCTGTCAGAGTCATGGATAATTTGCTTAAATTAATGTGAATAATATAAAAAGAAGCAAATAGAAGTTTCAAAGAGCAGAACTAATAGCTGTGTTTTCTTTCAGTCCTTCTAAAGTGTATAATAATCATACTTTTAAAAATGTTACTACATGCTATTGTTATTTTTAAAATTCAACTTTATAAGTTTGTAACCTCCTGCCCCAATGCCTTACATAATACCTTGTCCATCTAGGTACTCAATAAGTCTCTATTGAATAAAGAGATTTTAGGAAAACAGAATTGAAGGGGGGAAAATAGCTTTCATTGTATATCTGTGCCTAGAGATATATGGCTATAGGAAGTCATGCAAAACCTGAACAAAATGAGAATGTTTACCCAGAAGCAAAAGTGCACCTGCTGAAATTTACCAGGCATGATAGCAATGTAGCTGGAGACAGAATATCAAGTGGCTTTCTTGCATGTGCTTGCCATTTTAGCACAATGGAATACCGTTAGAGAGGAGATGGTGCATATTAAGAAAGTTATTAGCAATTAATAGAGTGACATATGGTAAAAAGACAAATAGACAGATGGTCTAGATATGGCATTTTGTCACAGTAAATGAGTAAATGTTTCTTGGTGGTCATTATTTTTGTTCAAAGTACTACTTTGACATTTTATTAGGTTGTATTCATTAATGAATGATTTTACTAAGCTCTAAAATTAATGAAGATTTTAATATAAAAATCCCTGATATTTTAAGATGTCATCTAAATATTAATTTGATGGAAGATAAAGAGTAATGGATTTATTTATTTTTATTAGGAAAGGCGGGAGAGGTAATGTAGTCTAAGAGATGGAGACTGAACCTTTATTCAGGTAAACCTGGATTCAGTTCCTGCCTCTGATAATTACTAGATATGTGACCATGGGCAGAAAACTTACTTTTTTGATACTCATAGAACTCTTTAAAATTATAAATTGTAGAGCTCTAACACTAATGAAATCACAGGTGGGTCTTTTTTTAACATTTCAAATACAAGGAAGTGTTTTATTTGTTTGGTCCCGACCAGGAATCTCATCAGGCTGGGAAACTCACTATATGATAACTCCTTTAGCTACTGTTAAGATCAGGATGTCTTTGTAATTCATAGTCTTAGAGCTTTGAATGTGGTAATGAGCAGTTAAGTTACTTGCCTCCATGGTCAAATACCCAGTGTATCCCGTTGTTAGTATCTGAACCCAGATATTCCTGATACCAAAAAGAACTTTCCATATAAGACACAATGATACCTTTTACTAGTAAAGACAGAATATAATATTGCTTAACTACTTAATTTTAAAGATGCTTGTCACCAATGAATCAATCAATTAATAAGCATTTATTATGTGCCTATTGTGAGTCCAAAACACTTTACAAAAATGGAATCATTAAGGAGCATGAAGATATCAGGGATCTTAGAAACTTCTAGTGTATATGAAGGTTATAAAAGAAATATAAGACATAGCTTCGGCTATGGAAGGGAAGCAATATGCTGTATTTGATTTGAGTAAGGATACATGCTCAAATTAGGCGTCAATCATTTATTAGCTGTTAAACCCCAGGTAAATCATTTAACTTCTCTGGGTCTGGAATGGTAATGTAATTTTGAATTTGAAGATCCCTTTGTGTTGGCAAAAGTAGCAAGTACTTAACACTTAGTAACTGATCAAGCTTCTGATTGGGGGAACAGAAGGTATGAACTCCTGTCTCCTGTTAACTGACATAACAGGAAGAGGTTGGCTGAAGGAAGTGAAGTAGGTAATACTGTGTATATAAGAAAAGCCCCAGAGAGGCACAGTCAGAATTTCCTTGAGACCGAGATCTGGTGGCGGAATAGCTACAGAAGAATGGAGAACTGATTCCTGAAAACTTGTGGTGGTGGAGCTTCTTCTGAACAGGATCCCAGGAGCCAGGAGCCCAGGTGACTGAAGCATGACCAGGGTGCTGAGACTTTCTTTGTTTGTGGCTTGGTTGAGCCTTGAATTCCTTGGAGCAGAAATGGTGAAGGAGCTGACATGGACCAGACCCTGTGAATGCCAGTGTGGAGCAGGACCTCCCCAGAGAGCTGGTCAAAGAACTAGGAGCTGTCTGCCATTGAATCCAGATAGAATCTGGGACCATGGAAGGGGATCCAGGGAATCTGAGAACAGGCCCCAAGTCATGATGAAGAAAAGACCTCTCCTTGGGTATTGAGTAATTATGGAATTATAGTTTACTAGTGACCTAAAGGGTGGAGGGTTTTGTGTATGATACTTAGTAAGACTTTGCTGAATAAGTGACTGATTATACTTTGAGTACTTTGACTATTGTTACTGATTAGTGACTGATTGAGTTAATCAAGACTTTGTCCCAAGAGTGGAAGACTTTGACTGTGTACTTTGATACTACTGATAAGTGACTGGTTGAATTAACTTAAGAGTGACTATTTTATTTTGAGACTATGTTGTGAATATTATATTGTGATTTTCTGTGATAAGTTGAAATATGTTGAATGCTGTATTTTGAATTATGCTGTACCTTGATTTTTTTTTTGTTTTTAAAGCAATTGGGGTTAAGTAACTTGCTCAAGGTTACACGGTCAGTTATTTTGTGTAGGTGTTAACTATCTGAGGCCTTAACTATCTGAGGCCGAACTGATCCCTGGTCTCCTGACTCCGGGGCCAGGGCTCTTACTCACTGCACCACCTGGCCACCCCTGTACCTTGATTTTCCATTGATGTTTTGCTTTTGTTATGGAATAGAGTGGTCACTATACTGAGTAATCAGAACCTTAAAAAAAGCTGTTCACAGTAGCAGTTCTTCTAGAAAGCTTCTGTGCATGGCATTATAGGATCTCAGTTTCTTTGTATGTAAAATGAAAGAGTTGGACTCAGTGGCCTCTGAGGGACCTTAAAACTCTGGAGCTATGATCTATGAGTACTTCACACCCTAAGTTGGTAGAGGTTCTACAGTCCTAAGTAAATTCAGAGTAAATGAATGGAATAAGCATATGGAAGTATGTTCCTGATAACTTGAGAAAACAATTTTACTTCATTTCTACTGCCCATGAAAATAAATTAAAAATTCATCTTACAGTATTTCTCAGATAGTTGATTGCCAGAAGGACATTTCCTCCTGGCTCTAACTTGAACATTAAGCTCATTCTCATTCTTTGTTCCTATCCTTCTGAAAGTAAAAATGGTAGATCTGAAAATGTGAATGGATCAGAAATTGGCAGCTGGTGAGAAGTAACCAAGGATCACGACTTTCAGGAGCATCCTTCAGGGCACTAGAGAATCATTTAGCAGTTCATTATGGTACAAAATAAAAAGTCAGGAGTATGTTACTAAAGGAGGTGGAATGACACAAAATTTAGGATGATTCTGGCAGTTGGTAAATTTTTCCCTGGGAGTAAGCGAGGCATCTTGTTTCTTTCTAAGTCACCTGGGAACAATTGACAAAAGACTAAACAACACTCTAGTGTTCCTGAATGATGCCCATCTACTGTACTCCCAGGGAGTAATGTACTCATCATATGCAAGTTATACATATCATGCACATGTTTGACAGAATGTTAAAGTGCCCATTAGGTACATTCATTTCACCAAAGGAAAACACCACCTCACCAGGCACTCTCACTGGGCACATACAAAAAGACAAGAATACATTTTCACGCTAGAAATGAGAGATGAACTTATTTTAGAAGTTGTCATGTACTGTCAGCTGGAAGTGTGTCAGAGTCACTCTAGAGATAAGTATTTCTCCAGGAGAAATGAAATAGGGTCACAAATGAGGGTACTGACACTTCATTTACACTCTAGCTGTCCTCTGCAGCCCCTCTGAGCTTATTTACCCAAAGGAAAACTAGATGAGACAAAAGTCATTTTGTAGAATGGAAAATTATTTTGATATAAAATCAAATAGCAAATCAGGGCTTCAGAGTACATAAATTTTGTTTAAAACTTGTCAAACCTTCCAGATTGCCACTTGTAAACCACCCCCAAACTTTCTTTTCTCCAAGAAAAACTGTTGTGTGGACAAGAGAAATCACCTGTTATGTGACCTGCAGTCCACTGGCTGACAATTTTAATTACTCTTTCAATGAAGAGCAGAATTTTCTTTGAAGCCTATACCACAATGAAAGTCAGTTCTTCAGGTTTTGAATTCTAATTGAGTGCTGATTCACATGTGTAGTAATGGCAATAATCAAAATTAACTAGACACTTTATGAATTTCTGGATGATTTGATAGAGCTTTTTTCAAGTGCAACTGACATTTTTTAAAGGAAAATATCAAGGATTTAAAAAAAATTATTCATTTTTACATTGCCATAATTTCTTAATATATCCCATCCTTTCTACTACCCAGTCATACCTTTCTTAAAACAACAACAATAATTAAAAATTAAAAGAAAGAAAACAAAATAAATCCAGTAAAATTAACCAACACATCAACCAAATCTATGCTATCTGCAATGTTCCACATCTCTGCAGAGAAAATACCCTTCCAAACTTCTATAAAGAAAGGAGGGAAGATAAATTCTAGTAATTCTTCTTTGGGGCTAAACTCAGTTGTGATAATTTCAAAGAGTTCATTTTGATTTTTCTATCAATGTTCTTTTCATTTATATAAATGTTGTAATTCATGAATATTTTTTTCTGGTTTTACTTCACTTTCCATCAATTCATCTGTCTTCTCATGCTTCCCTATATTCTTCATATTCATTGTTTCTTACAGTAAGGCAACATTTGATTACCTTCATGTATTAAAATTTATCAATCACTAAGTATCTTTATTGTTTCCAGTTCTTTATTGGTATGAAAAGTGATGCTTTGAATATTTGATTGTACCTGAATTCTTTTCTGTCTTTGGCTTCCTTTAATCATGTGGCTATCAAAGGGATCTGAGTCAAAAAATATGGACATTTTATTCATTTTTTAGCAAAATAACAAATCATTGAGGGATATACGGGGAGTAGATCACCAACAGCTGTGGTGGTTTCCAGAATTATCAACCCATAAATTCCAAAGACAAAAGTGAGAGGTTAGTGTAGACTTTGGGAACAGGGAGTCTGGGAGTGTGGTCTGGCTTCTGCTCCCAGAGGGAAAAGCTGCTGAGGCTTGGCCCAGCTGCAGCTACATGGCTGCTTCAGAGCTCCTGGCCTACAGATTGTAGGGGGACCAAGCACCCATTCTGAGGGGTAATCACTCTTGCTTTAACCTGCTTGGATCTGGACTGCTGTCTAGGGTGGAGGTCCTATGGTGTGTGACCAGTGAGCCAGAATGCATGGAGGCTTCAGAGAGGGCAGCCAACTAATAGCTCAGAAGCTGAGATAACCCCAGCAATTTGGGACAAAGCTCTCCTCTCTCGAAACAGAGTTCTACTGTGGCAAAAAGCTTAAAAGTCAAGTAATTGAGTGGAAACATAAACAAGCAAAGGAAGCAAGGCAAGCACAGCAATCCGACTTTGGGTTCCTTTTTGGGGGACAAAAAGGATCAAAGAATGGAGCAGCAGGAAGACAACCAAGCCAGAACTCCTGCACCAAAAGCTTCCAAGAAAAATATGAACTGGTTACAGGCCATATAGGAGCTTAAGAAGTATTTTGAAAACCAAATAAGAGAAGTGGAGGAAAAATTGGGAAGAGAAATGAGAATGATGCAAGAAAATCATGAAAAGTGAGTCAACAACCTGACTGAATAAAACAACACCTTAATAAATAGACTAACTCAAATGGCAAAAGAGGCTCAAAAAGCCAATGAGGAGAAGAATGCCTTAAAAAGCTGAATTTGCCTGATGGAAAAAGAATCTCAAAATCTCACTGAAGAGAATCATTTCTTCAGAACAAGATTGGAGCAAATGGAAGCTAGAGACTTTATGAGAAATCAAGATACTATTAAACAGATCTAAACAAATGAAAAAATAGCAGGCAATGTGAAATATCTCATGGGAAAAACCATTGACCTGGAAAATAGATCCAGGAGAGATAATTTAAAAATTTTGAACTATCTGAAAGCCATGATCAAAAAAAGAACCTAAAAATCATCCTTCAAGAAATTCTCAAGGAAAATTGCCCTGATGTTTTAGGACAATAGGGCAAAATAGAGGTTGAAAGAATCCACCAATCAATTCTTGAAAAAGATCCCAAAAATAAAACTCCTAGTTATATTATAGCCAGGTTCCAGAGTTCCCGGATCAAGGAGAAAATATTACAAGCAGCCAAGAAGAAACAATTTGAATAATGTGGAAACAATAAGGATAACAAAGGACCTGGCAGCTTTTACATTGAGGGATTGAAGGGCTTGGAATATGATATTCTGGAGGTCAAAGGAGATGGGATTAAAACCAAGAATCACCTACCCAGAAAAACTGAGTATCATGTTTCAGGGGAAAATATGGTCATTCAATGAAATAGAGGATTTTCAAGCATTCTTGATGAGAAAAAAAAACAGAGTTGAATAGAAGATTTAACATTTGGATACAGAAGCAAGCAAAGCATGAGAAGGCAAACAGGGAAAAGAAATCATAAGGAACTTATTAAAGTTGAACTATTTACATTCCTACATGGAAAAATGATCATTGTAACTTATGAAACTTTTCTCAGTATAAGAATAGTTGAAGGAAATATAAATGTATGTATATACATATATATGTGTGTGTATGTATATATATATATATACATATATATATACTGTAGCATAGTATATGGGCATATGAATACATATGTGTGTATATATGTGTATAAGTATACATAGACAGAGGGCACAGGACCAATTTAATAGGAAGGATGATACTTAAAAGGTGAAATTGAGAGGTTAGAGAGGAATATAATGAGAAGAGATGGGGAGAGACAGAATGGGTTAAATTATCTCATATAGAAGAGGTAAGGGAAAACTGTTACAATGGAGGGGAAGAACAGGAAGGCAAAAGGGAATGGGTCAACCTTACTCTCATTGAATTTGGCTTAGGGAGGGAATGATATACACACTAAATAGGGTATCTCACGCTACAGGAGAGTAGGGGGAAAGGGATGAGAGGGGGATGATGGAGGGGAGGGCAGGTTGGGGGGGAGGGAAGTTAGAAGCACACACTTTTGAAAAGGGACAGGGTCAAAGTAGAGAATAGAACAAGTGGGGGGGAGGGATAGGATGGAGGGAAATATAGTCAGTCTTTCACAATATATCCACTATGTAAATGTTTTGCATAGGTACATGTGTACAACCCATATTGAATTGCCTATATTCCCAGTAAGGGTGGGCAACAAGGGAGGAAGGGAAAGAATCTGGAATTCAAAGTTTTAAAATAAAATGTTAAAATATATATATATATATATATGTAATTTTTTTTACATGCAACAGGAAAATAAGATATATAGGCACTGGGGTATAGAGATCCATTTTGCCCTACTGGAAAGTTGGAGGGGGTGTGGTATATAGGAGAGAGCAGATTGGGGGAGGGGCTATTCAGTGGGACTGCTGTTTTGGGGTGGTGGGTAGGGGAAAGATGGGGAGAAAATTTGTAACTTAAAATGTTGTGGAAATGAATGATGTAAACTAAAAATAAACATAAAATTTAATTTAAAAAGCAAATCATTCTCTAGAATGTTTAAACCAATCCATAGCTCCATCAATAGGTTTTCATATATTTGTCTTTCTCTAACCCCATATAGCATTGATTCCCATCTTTTATTATCTTTTCCAATTTCATAGAAAATGGAAATGATGGACACCTCCCCCCAAAAATTATGAAACCTTCCCACTATGAAGTAGCTAAGGAAGTAAAGGAGATTGATCATATGGGTTTTTAGCCTCCAGGGGCAGGGAGTAGTAGACATTAGAGACTTACAGAAGAATAAGGATGTTCGTTTTGTCCAATCTATGACTACTGAAGTTTAATTAGCACCCATTTAGCAAAAATATTACTATTGTTTTTGCTTTATAGGAGATTATCTTTCTGTATTTGTTCCTTTTCCAACCAAAACTTCTAGAAAATAGCACTTCACACTTTGTGAAACACTTTATATATGTCATTTCATTGCATCTTTACAACAACCCTCTGAGGCAGATGCTATTACTATTTTTCTCATTTTACAGAAAAGGAAACTGAGATTAAGAAGGGCAAAGGGACTTAGAGAAACATAGCTAGTGCCTGAGACAAAATTCAAACTAAAATTTTCCTAGCTCATTGGTCAATTACTAACCTAGAAGCCTGGACCCTTTTCTCTTTTCTCCTTAGTGATCTCATCAACTACCTTCGATTAAATTAACATCCCTGTGGATGACTCTCAGATTTATAAGCCTAACCCTAATTTTCTTCCTTATCTATAGTTTCAAGTCAGAAACTATTGGACAAGGATTTTTTACAAGTACCTCAAACTCTGTAAGACCAAAGAGCAGATCATGACCCCCAAACGCAACCCTTTTCCAAACTTCCCTATTTACATTGACTGAAATATCATTCTTCCAGTCACAAGTTACTAACATTCCTAGTGAAAACTCTGTGGGCAACACTAATGAGGTGGTCCTCCTGTGACAAGCATCTAGGGACAGAAGTGATAAGAGAAGCATCAGAATCTGTATTACCTTCCCCTCATTTTGTAGAGAGAGCTTTGTTATTTTTTTTAATGAGGGAATTGAATTGGGCAGCCTAAAAAGTACCACTGAACTCTAAATATATAAGCCTAAATCAATTTCTTCCTTCTTCATTCCATAACAAAATAACTATTGTTTTAGACTGTCTATCTTTATTGTAACTGGCTCTGGATAGCAACAGGATAGCAGCAGTATACTGCAATGAACTAGAGGTGAGAATGCTAAAGAATTATTCTCATGCCATTTATTTATGACCTTCCCACTATCTTCCTTTCATCAAGTCACTTTCCTTTCACCAATTCTGGTCATTCTCCAATTCATTGTCCAGGAAATGCATGCTGACTTCCCTGGTGAAGAGAATGTGAAGGGGTTTAGGAAATATTACCTATGTGCTTTGGTTTTCTAGAGAGGATGAAGGAGTTCTAGGAAGGCTGGGGTAAATACTCTAAAAAGAAGTCAGAAAGAAAATGATATTGTTGAGGTAGAGATAGAAATGCCAGCATATGTTAGAGGGAAGAAAGCCTACTACTGATGTTGTACAATGGGTACATAGTCAACCTGGAGCTCCTAAAGATGACAAATGATTCACATTTTTATATCATTTTAAGATTTGTAAAACACTTTCCTAGGAAAATATTGTTAATCTTTTATAGATGAGAGAACCAAGACCATTTGCCCACAGTCACACAGTTAGTTAGGAGCAGAGGAAAAATTTAAAACCAGCCTTCCTGATTACAAGTCTGGCATTCAGTCCTCCCACATACTAATATTTATTTATTTATTGCTTTTTTTGGAGGGTGGAAGGCAGGGCAATTGGGGTTAAGTGAATTGCCGAAGGTCACATGGCTAGTGTGTCAAGTGTCTGAGGTCGGATTTGAACTCAGGTCTTTCTGACTTCAGGGCCAGTACTCTATTCACTATGCCACCTAGCCGCCCCTAACTATATATTTATACTATATTATTTATATATTGTATACTATAATTTATATACATGGTCAAAGCCTTTTGTAAGTTGAAATCTAGATGTTAACATTTATTTTCCTCTTGTTCCTCCAAATTTCTTTCTCCAAAGATGGAATCATGAATTCTTAGGACTACAGTCTCTCAAAGCTTGAAAAGAAATTAGATATCATGCATTTTGTAAACGAGGAAACTGAGTTCCACTGAGTAGTAATTTGTTTGGTCACTGTTAGTTGCAGTCAGTAAGTACCAAGGTTTCCCCTACTTCCTGAAGAAATGTATTATATTTTTTGGGTAGCTGTAATAATTAGTAAATTTTTCCTTACCTCAAACTTAAATTCGACTCAGTAACTACCACCTATTTTTATTTCTGCAATTTTCAGCCAAATATAGTGCAGTCTAATTTTTCTCCCAGGTCATACTGATCCTTCACATACTTAAGCATAATCACCCTATCTTACCCCACTCCTAGTGTCCTTTCTTCAGGTTAAGCATTTCTTATCATAGTTTCTTCAGTTAGTCATCACATGGCATGAGCTAATGACCCTTTGCCATTTTCTTGATCAATGCTATCTCTGTCCTCCATTACCATAGTTAATTGAGAGCTAAGTGGAGGAAAAAAAAACATGCAACAACCCAGAAAAGACCCTTTTTGTTTAGTCTACTCACATTTTATGAATCATTTTAAAATGAAACTGAAAATTAGATGGGAAATTGATGAGCTTCAGGTACCCAAGTCAGAAACTGTATAAAACTGTTAGCCAGAAAGATTTGCCTCATTAATAGTCATCTAAGACATGCAATTTGCTAAGGAACAATGCTTTCCAGAACAAAGGCAGAAATGAAAGTAGACCATCATTGTGTAAATGTGAAAAAAAAATTATATAACTGTGGATATATAATAATTGAACAAAAATAAATGGAACTCAATTTGACTAATCTTAACTTTGGTACTTTGCCATTCATTTGTTTTTCTTTATAATCCAACTCAATGTGACATTTATAATGCTCTCTGAGTTTTTACTTATGCAAAATAGCTCAATTATATTTTGACGAATGCCTGAGTTCAGAACCTCTTTCATAAGGGCTTTTGTTTGGCTATCACTAGACTTTTATATTTCAAGTTTCTATCATTTTATTTATCTTAGCCCATCAACATATTTCAGTAATTCATTTCTTATTATAAATATTACCTTAATATAGAAATGTATTTGTATATATTTAAATATGCATGTTATATATATATATATATATATGTCTTTGCAAGTATACACAGATAAATAAATTGAACAATCATTTACTAAGCTATTAAACACTTCCTAACTACTATACTAAGTGGGTAGGAAGGTGGTATAAGATAGGTGAAAATGCTCTGTTTTTGACAAGGCTGTATTCTAATGGAAGAGACAACATGTAAATAAATAGCTATATATAAATCACATGAAGTTTAGAAAGAGTTAACCACAAAGCAGAAAGGTCTAGTACCTCAGTGGGGGCATGGGGAAACAAAAAAGTCCTCCTGCAGAAAATAGCATTTGAGATTAATTTTGAAGGAAGTCAGTGATTCTAAGAGGTAGAGATGAGGACAGAGAACATTCTAACCAGGGGTGGAGTGCAAGTCCTGGGGTGCAGCCTTCTGACTGAGTCCAAGTTTTACAGAACAAATTCTTTTATTGAGGGGATTTGTTCTGTGAAGTGTGGATTCAGTCAAAGGGTTGCACTTGAGGACCTAAAGGGCCACATGTGGCCTCAAAGCCACAGGTTTCCCACCCATCTAAGCAAGCAGAACAACTAGTATAGACACAGACACGGGAGGAAGACAGTAAAACAGGAAGTAGGCCAGCACAGAGAATTATAGAGAATATGAAAGAAACCTAGAACAACATGAAGAAGAAAATTTGTGAAGTAGTGCTCAAGATGAAGAAGAAAAATAAGGAAAGAAAAAAAGAAAGGAGGGCAAAGGATGTTATATTCTATTCTGGACACAATAGGGAATCATTGAAGTTAATTGAATATCATGGTTGACATGGTAAAACCTGTGCATTAGGAAAATTACTTTGACAGCTAAGTGAAAGATGATTTGGAGTAAGGAGAGACTTTAAAGCAGGCAGATTAATCAGGAGGCTTTCATAATAGTATAGCCAAGACGTGATGAATGTCTAGAGTATGGTTGTGACTATGAGAGTGGAGAGAACAGGACATATATAAGAGATACTATGAAAGTAAAAACGACAAGATTTGACAACTGATTGACTATGTGTGGGTAAATGAGACTGAAGAGTCAAGGTTACCTTAAGGGTTGTGAACCTGACTGATTGGCAATATGGTACCTTTGACTATGAACAGAAAATGTGGAAGTAAGAGGAGGAATGGTAATGATTTCTGTTTGGTCATATTGACTTTAAGATTCCTATGTGATATCATGACGATGATGATGATAATTAGGTGATATTAATATTTGATATACTACTTTATTTTATTAAGGCCTAATCAAGTTACTATTCTGCCTCATTATGTGAGTGTGAAACTCTTTAAGCCTGAAATTTTAGTTTTTTATGTCACTCTTGTAAGTTATTCACCAGCTACTTTTTTTTTGCTTTTTTTTTTGGAGGGCAATTGGGGGTTAAGTGACTTGCCCAAGGTCACACAGCTAGGTTTGTGTGTGTGTGTGTGTGTGTGTGTGTGTGTGTGTGTTAAATGTCTGAGTCTGGATCCAAACCTAGGTCCTCATCCTCCTGACTCCAGGGCCGGTGCTCTATTCACTGCACCACCAAGCTGCCCTTCCAGCTACTTTTAGGGGAAGCTTAGTTAAGAGAAAGATCAAATGTTGATCAAATTTGAAAGATTAAATCAAATCTCATGAAGTGTTGATGTCAGATACTCCAAGAATTCAAAGTTGTTGCTGTGCTGTGCAAAATCCTCATTCTCTGGTTCTTAGCAATCATAGCTTGATAACAATCACATTGCTAAAAATGGATTATGTGACTTTACTGACTGTCAGGGGTATCTTTGATTACTGAGGAGCCTTGGGTCTCATTTGTTGGTAATTGCTAGCTTCCTAATAAACAGGATTGTGCTTGGAACAGTGTTGCCTTGTTTTCTCTTATTCACAGATTTCTATCACAATAATCACCATCACTAAAACTTATATAGCACATTAAAGTTTGCAAAGTGCTTTACCTTTAAAGGTATCTCATTTGCTCCTGACAACAATCCTAGGAAGTATATGATATTATCATACCCCTTTTTTTACAGTTGAGGAAGCTGAGGCAAATGGAGGTCAAGTGACTTGCTTAGGATCATACATCTGATAAGTTTTTGAGCAGAATTTAAACTCAAGCCTATTTATATATTATGAGGTCCCTGCAGGTTAATGGGTAGTGTTATACATACATATACTTACAATGCTTTTATTTAATGTAACATATCTGGAAAGTTGTATTCCACATTTTAAGGAGCATTTATATAAGGATCAATTAAAGGGAATGGAGAGGTTTAAACTGAAGAAGAAAAGACTTAAGGGAGTCACGATGACTTTAAAGTTAATACTCTAATTTCCAGCAGAGGAACTCTTCATTTTTAAAAGTAATAGTATTTTTGAATGATTAACATCAATTGATGAACCTGGAGGCTAGAATATGCATTTTAAGATATTTATAAAATTATTTTATATAAATATTATAAATCCATCAATATGGTATATAAAATATTTAAATTGCATATAATTTTCTATAATATACATAAAATTATGTATACATGTATAATCATAAAACTATTCATAAAAATTCCCTACTCTGTGCAAACATTTCACAAAGTCATGATTATTCCATTGTTGTGTGCCAGGACTGCATAGGACTCTTAGGGAAAAAAATGTACTTTGCAATGCCAAACAACTCTTCTGTTCTAAAAGTGCTGCTTTAAAGAAATGCCACAATATTTGCAAGCATAAAACACTAATAAATGGATTTATTGTGAATGGAATAAAAACAACTTTCCTGGGAAGCTGCTCCTTCGCACAATATTCCAATAAAAGGGAGTCATTTAACAGGTCATGGAGCTTCCAAAAGAAGTGGCAGGCTACATCTCCACTTGCAGTGCTTATTCTATTGAGACTGACTGTGCTCCAATGTTGATAATCAAGCTCAGCTACACAAATTTCTGAAGTCAAGGAAAGATAATCAATTGCATTTTCCTACATATACGATTTTTATTTTCACTGTAGTAAGTCTTATTTTCCTTTCCTTTCCATTGCCAAACTTCTCAAACACTTGATCAATCCACTCTCTCCATTGCCTCACAACCCACTCATTCCATTAGGCCCACCATTCTACCAAAACAAAAGTCAGAGATCTCTAATGACCTGATAGCAAAATACAATAATGGCCTTTTTTTTATACTCTTCCCTGGGTTTTTTTTTTCCTCTAGGGGTTTAACACAGTTAACCACTTCTTTCTTCCTGAAGTTCTTTTCTCCTTTGATCTCTAAGAGACACTACATTATGCTGGGATTACAATAACCTCTCTGACAGCAACTTTATTTTCCTTCATTCCTATTATTCTTTTTATTTCTGATTTGTGTTGTTTCCTAAAGTAAAGCCTCAGCCCTTTTGCTCTTCTTTCTGCATAATTTCTCACTATATCCTATCAAAATAGCCTTCTTCACATTCCTAACACAAACACACCATCTTACATCTAAATACCTTTGCACATGTTGTTCCCCATTCCTAGAATATATTCTCTCCTCACCTCCATTTCTTGGGGTTTCTAGTTTTCCTACAAAGCTGAGTTCAAGCTCTATTTTGCACATGAGTCCTTTTCTAATCCCCCCAGCTGCTAGTATTTCCTTCCTCAATTACCTATATTTTGTATGTATTTTGTGTTTATGTATATATGTTACCGTACCTAAAAATGTATTCATTGAGAGCAGATTGGTTAATTTTTGTTTGTTTCATAAGCTTGTTGCCTAGCATATTAATGAATGGCCCCCAATAAATAATTGTTGTTTTACTGGGTATGACATCTACCAGCATGTTTCAAATGATTATCTGTGTAGGGAAATCTCTGAGTTCTTAGTTCTAAACCATGCTCCAACCAGCAATTTCAGAATCCAGAACAAGAGCTATTATTTCTCCCCTCAGGGTACCAGGAATAACTGTGTTGGGTTGGGCTTTCTGATCCTGTTGCTCAGGAGGCATCATCTGGTATGTCAATAGCAAGTATGAGGTAATATCTCAAAGAATATCATTTAACCAATTAACATCAATTAGTTTTTTCACTGGGATAATTCTCAAAGGTATAGCAAGAAACATAGTACAACAACGTTCTAAACTGTGAGCAAACTCTCCCCATTATATGCTTTTATCCCTGAAAGCATGTACTTTTAAAATTTCTTCCTTACCCAAATTGGCTCTGGGAGTCTTTTTCTCCCATTCCTGAGTCTCCACCAAGTTTACTTCTGTGTGTGGCATAGTCAAGTGGCAAGTCACTCCCTAACTTGCCAGATTATTCCAGTGCTAGGCTGTGTCAAACCAGTAGGAACTCTAGGCTGACCTTTTCAACAATCTTAGCTACTGATGCTACTAACTGTTTGCTGAGGATATCTTTGGTGACTCTTCTGATCTTTCAAATCCCATCAAGGCTATACCTTGATTGATTTAATTTCTGATCCACAATTTAAGATAAGAAAAGATGGAAAAATAACAGAAATAGGAAAAACAAATATGCCATGCGTTTCATGTAAACGTGGTGGCCAAATGGAGAGAGAGAGAGAGAGAGAGAGAGAGAGAGAGAGAGAGAGAGAGAGCCAGAAGCCTCTGCCTCCCTCAAGGCTTTCACATATATATGTTATAGACATATGTATGTAAACATAGATATAGACATATGTATGTATATACATATTACTCTGTGTGTGCACATGTGTGTATTTTTTAAATATCCCTTCAAAATGTGATAACAAACACTTCTTCACCCTGCCTTCAAGGGACATGTAGGATTAATTTAAGCTATTTTCTCAATTGTCTTAAAACTCCTAAAAAGAAACTTGGAATTTTACAGAAATTATTGGCTAAGAAAGGGGAGTTAAAATTATTGGAGCTGGGATGCCTCAAGAGAGATGAACAAGAATCTATATAAAAAGAAAAGTTAGAGGAGGTTAATGCATGGAAATTCTATGGTCAGTCCAGTGAAACTGTGGAATTGGGGGCAGAGAAGGGTTTTGGTCTGGAACCAAGAGCACAGACACAAAGGAACTTGCTTTCTCAATGACAAAGGGATTTGGGGAAAACACTGTTAGCCCTGGACTTAGGTAAATATATAGCCGCAGGGCCGGCCAGGTGGCCCAGTGAGTGAGAGCGCTGGCCGCAGAGTCGGGAGGCCTGGGATCTGTTCCAGCCCCCGATACTTACCCACACAAAATAACTGCCCGTGTAACCTTGAGCAAGTTACTTAACCCAGATCGCTTAAAATATGTGTGTGTGTATGCACTTAGAAGGCAAATCTATATGAGAACCTCAGCCCAGATGAATAGACTTCTTTGAGAATGTATTTATTTGTATCTTGCTTAATTATACATTTGGCTGGTACACATTTGTTTCCTGTAGCAAAGTCATTCATGTTGTTTAAACATCTGACTGCTTCCCATGTGATGCTGGAATTTCTCTTGTCAACCAATTTCTCAGCAAATAACTATCACATTCATATCATTTGGCCCTCATAACAACCATATGATATTAATAGTATAAATTATTACAACTATTTTATAAATGAGGAAACTGAGGCTACAGATGGGATGAATGACTGTACATAGTAAAGCCAGAATTTAGATCCATATATTCTTATACCAAGTCCGGGGCTCTTTCCATTTTTACTTGCTGCATCCTTTCTATTTGGGAGTTGACCTGGGCTGTGGTTCAATACATAAAGATACACGTATATGATATCCAGGGAACACCATTAGGTGACAAAAAGCTCTTAAAAATTTTTACTTAGCCAGCCTACTATATATTCTATCCAACTTGGCCTATTTGTATGCAAGATTAAGTCCCCCACCCCTGTGCCTTTGCAGGGACTACCTCTTATGCCTGAAATGTTTCTCTTCCTTACCTAAATATCTTGGAATTTCTAGTCCCTTCAAAGCTGAGCTCAATTGCCACCTGTTGAATGATATCTCCCCAGTTGTCAAACTTCCACCCTCACTCATAGAAAATACTTTCTCTTCTGTCTATACATATTTTGTATTGATTTATCTCTGTATAAGTTGTTTCTTTCCATAAGAATGTAAGCTCCTTATGGATAGGGACTTTTATTCATTTTTTTAACCTTTTAAAAAAATCTTACCTCCATCAACAGCCATAACACACAATAGTATCTGCTAACGAAATGCTCATTAAAATGTGGGGTTAAATAGAGAATATTTTTAACATATCTTATTTGTAGTTGGTTTTCTTTGCTGTTTTGCCAAAGTGGTGAATTGTATTTATTCAGTAGTAAAATTATTTCTAAAACAGTAAAAAGAACACTGTTAAACCTTGAGGAAAAATATATTTTTTGGGGGAGGGCTAAAACC
This sequence comes from Petaurus breviceps papuanus, assembly GCF_028583685.1. NCBI lineage: Eukaryota > Metazoa > Chordata > Mammalia > Diprotodontia > Petauridae > Petaurus > Petaurus breviceps. The sequence continues at coordinate 44,920,611 of NW_027187460.1, forward strand.
TCTACAGATAATTTGTTAGTCTTAACATAAAGTTGTGATCATTTGCATCTGACTATTCATTCTTGGCATTTTGAATATTACATTTTTTTCTGCTCTCTTTTGGCTTAGTGCTCCCTTAACAAGGATGTTGTTAAATATTGCCTATTGTGACAAACAGGAGAGAAGAAAAATGAGTAGCATTAGACATTTTTTTCTTACAAACTTCATTTGAATCATTGTGAATAGAACCTTTCAACAAATCATAAGAATAATGAATAATAAGCTAAATGACTATCTTCAAGTTTAGGAATTTTCTTTCCAAAGAGTTCATAATCTTTTGGTGAATACTAGTCTAAAAAGGCAAAATTATTTTGAGGGAGCAATTGGAAAAATTTGCTATTTCATGTATTTATATTCCACAAATTGATTATAGAAGTATTTAATGAATATTGTTATCTTGTCAACACAACTGGGAAAATATTGCAGCAAAATAATGGTTATATCTTTGAAAAAATTTCCTGGACAATAGCAGCTAAAATATGTGATGTGATAATTTGTAGTTATGAAGGGTCATGTCACTGAGTTACATTTTTTAGTATGTAGAAAAAAAACAAAATAGCTGTACCTTAATGACAAAAGACAATGTCCCTAAACCTCACTCTGTGTCACACACCAGCTATCTCTTTATTGAATATATTTGATATTCTGTTTTGATGCTATTGGGAAGAAATTAGAAAAGTACTCTTTTTTTCCAAATTGTAGGGATGCTTTTAGGTTCATAGAAGTGGCTAAAGAGACTGAATAACTAAGGTATCTCCAAAAGTAAACAGTTATTTATGTTATTTGTCTCACAAGGATTTCTGTGAGGAACTGAAAAAAAATTAACAAACTAAAAATTTTGTCATAGCAATAAAAAATATAAATGTAAATATAATGATAACAGCAATGATGACTGCTGATTCTACTACTTATATTACACAACCATATCAGCAACCACACTGGCATACCTAAGATGGTGACTAGCACAGGTTCTTAGATCTGCTTTACTAGGAAAGATAGCTGTTTAAGGAGTCAAAAATCTTTTTAAATTACACTAGTTCAGGGGGAAAGTCAGCACCCTGAACTTCAAAGAACATACAAGCAGAGAAATAAAGACCAACAGAGAGAACTCTGATGGCCTGAATCAACTATGCACTTTACATACATCCCTGGATTGACAGAGCCTTTACATCTGAGCAGTCAGGGATCTCTGAACATATGGCCAGTCAGAATCTCAACCAGGGAATCACAAGATCTTTCTCTTAAGTGAGCCCCCAAAGCAAAATACCAACTCAGAGCGTGTGTGTATATATATATATATATATATATATATATATACTTCTCAGAGCTAGAAGGCATCACAACCCTCTTGATTCAATGCCTAATTAGAAATTAGAAAAAAGTGTGAACACCTTCTTACAATCAAGTCTCCCCTAAGCAAGTTTCCTTTAATAGGCTCCACATGAGGCCTATTAATGGGTGGGGAAGATCTTATATCTCATTAACATTACAACTATGACTATGACTACCATATTAAACTAAGATGATATTTAAAGTTCAGCTGTGAAAATTCTATGTCCATAAATGTTTGACGTATTTTAATAAAAATGAGCATGCTTAATTTAATGTATCTATGACCATTAAAATATGTCAATATGTCAATAATAAAAAGGATTTTAAAAGCCATAGACAGAAATAAATGAAAGCAATTGATTATATGGAAAAATTCAACTGTCTTTTGCAGTAATTCTATCATAAGATTACTTGCCATCTTAGAATCAATAGATCAAAATATATTTAATAAGTAACTCTTTAATGCAAAAAGTATATGAGATAGAATTATTCTAATTGTTCCCTGCCCTCAAAGAGCTTCTATCAAAAAAGTAAAATATTTTTATGGGAACATTTACCTGTCAACATGAGTCAATGGGTGGCAAAGCAGACCTTGATAAAAATGAGTGGCAAAACAGAAAACTGACCTTGAAGCCAGAAAGATCTGGATCCAATCAGCTATTTTCAGACATACAGCTTATGAGACTCAGAGTTTGCCACTTGAGAAGTTTGCCACAGAGAGTTGCTAGGCAACTTTCCAAGACTATAAATTATAGAGAATGTAATGATTTTCTTTGGTAAAGTTTCCTTACCTGGGAGTTGCCTATTCCAAAACAATCAAAAGTGCAGTTTCCCTCCATGTTCCTATATAGCATCATAAGAGGAGCACTAAACAAGGGGAACAAACAATAATGGTAGCAATTCAGAAACAGGAAGACAGGAAGAATGACCATCAACTCTAGGGTTAGGGGGAAGTCTCAAAGAAGAGACTTATAGATTCATAACTCACTGAATCTTAGCACTGGTAGGACCTTCCTAGTTCATCCAGTCCAACCATGTATACCACACCTCTACCACATTCTTGGCAAGTGGTCACCTAGCCAAGATTGATCACCTAGCCAAGACTGATCACTTTCAGTAAGGGGATAATTACTATATTGTGAAGTAGGGCATCATACTTTTTGGCATTTGTAATCATTTTTTTCCATACATCAAAAATAAATCTCTCTCTGATCAAAACCCAACCTCAGGGCGGCCAGGTAGCACAGTGAGTAAGAGCACCGGCCCCAGAGTTGGGATGACCTGGGATTAAATCCAGGCTCAGATACTTACCACCATGCCCAGAAATAACTGGCCATGTAACCTTGAGCAAGTTACTTAACCCCAATAGCTCTAAAAAAAAAAAAACAACCTCTCTTCCATATGGCAGCTCTTCAAATATTTGAAGACAGGTACACTGTCTTCCCAAACCTTTGTTTCTCCCGCATAAATACCCCCATTTCCTTCAACCAAATCTCATAGTGCATAGTCTCAACAATTTTCATCCTCCTAATTATCTTCTGTATTCTCTCTGACTTTTCAATGACCTATACAAAGTGTGGTGTGGATGCAAACAATACTGCAGATGGTACCTGGCCAAAGTGGAGAACAAAAGAATCACTTTCTTCATCACCTTTAAAGACACCATGACCCTCAATGCAATTTAGGACTCAACTTTTGGGGGCTACAATTCAATTGAATTAATATGTATCAATCACTTGCTATATTCATATCAATGTTCTAGGTTCTGGATTTACAAAGACAAAAGAACAGTCTTTGACTTAAGGAAATTCTATTCAATGCTATCTCACATTGTTAAGTCATTTTGATTTTAAAATATTTTAATAAATATCTAGAGATTAGTAAAATAAACCAACATATTGACCCTTTGAGAGAAGGAATATTTCTTTCTTTATCACAGGTTTACTATTCCTATCCAAAGGTGAGAGGTATGTTTCATCATCAGTTTATTTTTTTAATCAGTATTGTTTGCTGCTTTGATTAGAGTTCTATAGGCTTTCAAAGTTTTTTTTTTAATTTTACTATCATTGTAATCATGTAAGTTGTAAAGATTTTCTTAATTGGCAGAACACCTGACAATAAATTATCCCCAAAACTTGAGATTCAAAATTCTCAAAATTGCCCTAAAGAGCAAGGAGGTATGGGGACATTGTGAAGAACAATTTTGAAGTACTTCTCAATAACAACTTCTGACATAATTTTTAAAATCATGGAGGAGACAGTACTTAATCTTATTTAAGAAAAGAGTAATTTGTTATAAGAAAACTTATTTGATATTCCCATTTGCAATTTCACTAGAAGTGTATTACAATGTCGTTGAAGAATTAGGTAATATATACAACTTTTACAATGAATGCTACTAGATCATTGAATCATTGATTTAGAGATGAAAGAAGCCTTAAAAGACCTAGTCCAGTGCTCTCATTTTACTGGTAAAGAAAACAAGGTCCAGTAGTCAAGGGGACAGAATAAAACAAAGAAGCAGAGATGAGATATGAACCTCAAATCTCCAGACTGCAAATTCAATTTTCTGTCTGTTATACCAAGTTATGAATTCTACCCTTTTATCTTAATTGCTAAACTTTGTTAGATAGATGGATAGATAGATAGATAGATAGATAGATAGATAGATAGATAGATAGATAGATAGATA
>NW_027187460.1:44924683-44934240 GCF_028583685.1 Petaurus breviceps papuanus
ATAGATAGATAGATAGATAGATAGATAGATAGATAGATAGATAGATAAAATTTGGGATAGAAGTAGTTTGGATTTCCAACTATTAAAGGGCATCATTTCATAAAATAGCCTTTTGGATATGTTAGCAGATTTTTGTTTGTTTTAGCAGTCCATTTATTGCGTATTGCTGAAGAGGAGGTACTTTTGTGAATTGAAACAACAGTAATCCTTCTTTACCCTGAATCAGAACTGCACTGGTTTTCAAAGGCACTGAAATGACCCATTCATTCCTGGGGATACTAAATGGTTCTTTAGCACCCCTGCCAGCTCCTCCTTGGAAGATGACAGTCCCAACAGTTCTGAAGAGAATTGATTGCTTTTTCACCCACAGGCACTCATAAGAGTGTTACTAACACAGTCACAGTGAATAAAACAATGTGGATCTCCTGGCAGAAAGTGAGATGTTCTTGAGTAAGAGCTTACGGATCAGAAAAGAAGTGTGTCTAGTGAGTAAAATCTTTAGTATGAAGTATTTAGGTTTAAAAAGCCAAAAGGGAAACTCAACAAAATGAGGAATAAACATTTTACAGTCTGTAGATGATGTCGCTCTCTTAAGAGATATTTGAGATAACAAACTTTAAAGGTAATTTGGATAATTCTCAGCAGTAAGACCATTTTACATTTAAAATATTGTGAAAGCAAAAGCATTTATGTATAGCTTACTGTATCATCTTGGTTAATTGGGAGATGTCAGGCAGACATGGACCAATATTGTATAATTTCTGATTGATTAAATTGGTATAGAGCTAACTAACCATACTACTTCTTTGCTCCTCTAACCAATAAATAGCAGATAATTTAGTGTTCAGTGTTTGAAAGCATTGAGTGGAACACAGTGGAAACTAAGCTAGAAACATATTAGTCAATGATTTGCAAACACCATTTTGAGTCCCAACAATATTTTAAAGACAAAACTAAGTATTTGCTATAGTAAATGAGATTTTTAAGTAATTTAAATAGCTGTCTCTTTGCATGTGAATGTAAAACCCAGGTAATTTATCTTATATTATTAAAATGGGATCAAAAACATTTTATGAGCAGGGTTTCTTAGTCAATGGAGGTTTGTTTGGGGGTTTTTTGGGGGGAGTTCTGTTTTGTATTTATTTTTCAAATTAATTATTAGCTGCTTGCCATATTCACCAAATTACAAGATAAAAATCCAAAAAAATTTTAGAGGCCATTTAGTCTAAGTCAAAACTAAAGAAGAATCCTCTCTATAATATGACTGACAAATAGTTATCCAAGTGTGAATTGAAGACCTCATCTTAGAGCAAACCCATTACTTCCTTAGACAGTTAATTACACTTTTGTATGGCTCCTTTTGTGAGAAAATTTTTCCTTACCCAATGCTTCCTCCAAAGGGAGGAGGAGTAGTCTGGATGCACATGGACTGATGGTCTGTTGAAGTTTTCATCACCTCCTGTGGAAAGGTTATATTACATGGTTCAAGGAGGCAGGTAGGACTCAAGAAAGCACTCATAAATAAGAGAAAAAACATCAAGAGAAGGAGAAAGTGCTTTCCCTGCTCTCATGGTAACTGCAGAGGAAGAAGAAGATGTAAAAGCACTTTTAAGAACAGTTTTTTAACAGCAATAATGTCCCAGCTGAGATGTAGTTTCCCCTACCAGTTTTTCTACCCACAAAGTGAAAAGAAATTAAAGATAAAGGGTCAAAAAGCAAGATATGGCTTCTTTTTATCACAGCCATCCCATGACTGGACTGTGGGTAAATACAGATGTGTCAGGATATGTGGTAAAATCATGAGTCCCTTACATTCTTCTCCTTCCCCTTCTTTACCTGAATGTGGTCACCAGCTGGATCTGAACTCCTTCATTTAGTGTGCTAAAAGTTGTGTTTTACTGACCTAGTTTTACTTTCTGCAAACATCTGTAGATGACTCAGACATACATATGCTCTTTTGTCCTTTTACTAGTGGTCTGAATTTTTGTCAGGGTCTAGGGCAGCTAGGGTAATATTAGTCAAACAGAAATATCACTGGCTAGAAAGGTTTTGCTTCCTGACTCTAAAATGGGAGCTTCACACCTTGGGCCATTATTAGAGATCTTTTTTTTCTATCTGGGGCACATATTATAAACCATTTACCCCTTACTATACCCACTTGAAGCTCAAGAGTGACAACTTAAAAGAGAGTTTGGGACCATTCACTTCTAAGATATCTATGAACCTGTAAAGCTAAGCATAAGCAGCTTTACAGAGGACTGCTGCTGTGAACAGCTTCAAGGTTCTGATTACACAGTATAGTGGACTCTCTATTCAGTAACAAACTAATAAAACATTCACAGAAATCAAAGAACAGCATTCACAATGTTATGACATAACAACTTATCACTAAAATGGCCACATAGTTTTCCTCAAAGTGGCCATATAGTTTTAAACAAAGTACAATCATTTAGTAACTCAATGTTTAGTAAGTCCTTAATTCAATCATCCTTAAGGAGGCTTGCCTCTTTAAGGGACACAAAGTACAAAGGTCAAAGTTCTCTACCTCTAGGTCACATTGTCTTAATCTCTTCAATCAAAAAGTCTTCTTTCTTCTTAATTGGAGAAGACTAACTCAATCATCTAAACATAAAGGTCAAAGGTCTCTACCCCTAGACCAGGTAAATCATGTTCTTCTCAGTTTTCATTAAATACCCAAGGAGAGGTCTTTTCATCTTGACTAGAGGCAGGCTCTTAGTTTCCATGGTTCTCTTCCATTGTCCCAGCTCCTGTCTGAATACATCCAACTTTCACCTGGGTTGAAAGGCAGACAGCCCTCAGTTTCTTGTTCAGCTCCTTGAGCAGTTCCTGTTCCATATTGAAGTTCACAATGCCCGTCACACCTCAAGTCCTTCACATTTTCTGTTCCTGTGAAGACAAAGCTTAACAAAGCCAAGTAACATTCATGCACATTGCTGGCATCCTCATCAATTCACTTTCTGCCTGTGAAATCAACATAGACCCAACAACAAGGTCTGAGAAATCAATACAAATCATCAGTACAGTCCCAGGACATCTGAAAACATCAGTAAGACCCTCCTCCAGGATTTCTGTAAACATACAACAAGAAAATCCTCTTTCAGGGCTTCTGAACCAGCAGTAAGATCCCAGGGCTTCTGTAACAATAGCAGCATCCTCTATCAGCAGACGAATCTCACAAAGTAACATCAAAACAAACAAAGTACCAGTACCACAGCCATGCTTCCTCCCAGTTCTCCTCTCTTCTCATTTCTCATTTCTTCTCAATTCTCTTTTCAGTTCTTCTCAGTTCTCAGTTCAGTTCTCAATTCTCAGTTCTGCCACAAGTTCTGTTCTCAATTCATAGCAGTTCTCAGAAGTTCTCAGGATCCTAGCAATTCTCTCCCTCTCAGCAATTCTGGCTCTCTAGCTTGGGCTTTTCCTTGTATGTGGTATTAGCTCCTCCTTGTTTTGCTCCTTCCTGTTACATCAGCAACTTCCTCACACTATAGGATTCACAAGTTCTGGATCTTAATACTCCATACAATCATGAACTTGAAACAAGGTGCTAAGTTTGCTTTTCAATACAAGGGGCAGGGAAAATCTTCAAATCAAGATTACCATTACAGAGCCTAAGTTTCACTCCATAGTGATCTGGTTGTCTGCCCCAATAGTAGTGCTTTGATGTGGCCTGGAGAACGAAATAACAGGAAGGAGGTTGAATGAATATCTCCCATTACCTAGCAGGATAAAAAAAGAGTAAAGAAAAGTCTTCCTTACTTTTGTTTCCCCTCCTCCTCTTCTCCCCAGTCCCTCTTCCCTAAGACAACCTTTAAACACTTCAACATAGCTATTATGCCTTTCCCTAGCTTTGGTCTTCTTGAGGTTAAAAATCTCTATTTCATTCAACCAGGTGTCATACAGTATAGTTTGAAAGTCTCTAAATATAGGTGTTAATGTCCACAGAATATTTGCTATATTAGGAGATGTTTTGAAGACATTGCTAGGATTAGAATGCTGATGAGACATCTAAAATTCTCCAAATCTTCTCCTTCCTCACTAGCAAAGGCTCTCCTGGCTTAACAATTACTTGAATCCTCACATTCTAAATTGTCTTACTATTTCACATAAAACCTAAAAGATATGTATGATGTCTCTCAAACAATCCTAATAATTTAAAAAGCTACTATGTTAGGGGCGGCCAGGTAGCACAGCAAGTAATAGCACCGGCTCCAGTGTTGAGAAGACCTGGAGATCAAATCCGGGGCTCAGACACTCAGCACCACACCTAGAAATAACTGGCCGTGTAACCTTGAGCAAGTTACTTAACCCTGATTGCTTTAAAAAAAAAAAAAGCTACTATGTTATTCAAAGATTTTTCAAATTCAGTCTAAAGTATGTAATTGATTGATTTAGTCATTCAATGGACCTTTTTCTACACTTAATGCATAATTCTGATTGATTGTTCTCACCTGACAAAGACATGGGGCATAGCATTTTGTCATTAACTTGAAATATTTTGGGGGTAATTGATTGATTCATTCAATTGCTACCCACTCTTATAGGATCATAGTTCTAGACTAGAATGGTCCTTTGAAGCAAATCTCTTTATTTAACAGATAAGGAGATTCAGGTCCAGGGATGTTAAATGACAAGTTTAGACTAGCAACATGCATGAAGGGGAGGATTTGAACCCGGGTCCTCTAAATTCATTGAATCTTCCATTATTTGACACAATTGTGTTCAATTGAACTATTTCAAGGTGTGTTTTTTTTTCTTTGTGATACAGATTTTTTTCAGTGTTTTCCAACAATACTGATGGGAGCAAAGTAAAATGGGATATTTATACTTCTAGTGATACTATATGACATTCTCATGTTTGACCTAAATAAGCAACACAGAATATGTGAATTTTAATAATAAATGTAAGTCACACTTTCCTCTGTCATCCAATATTAATTTCTCAATCCCATTTTTTCCATTTTGAAGTTAAAAAAATTAAGATCTTGGATCTTAGATCCAAGTTAGTCCATCTCTGTCTTAGTCCTGTACCCAGATATTAAAGGTGTGCGGTGTAGTCATTGAGATCAGGGCCCAGTAAACATTTATGGATAGTACTGTTAACCTAACACTCTATAAACATTCAAGCAAAGCAGAATCAGAAGGAGAGCATGCTATATCAGCATATATCAACCCTGTAGAATTTTTCATTGCTAAGAGAAAAAATGAGCCTGCTACCACATATTTAACAAAAAGCTGTTTATTTACAGATTATTTGTAAATTAGGTTTGAGACTGTTGATAACAAATTGAAATTACACTGAGTGCTATGTGGTAAGTCTTATTAATGCAAAGGCAACAGGAAGACAATGCCATCAGCAGGAATAGCATAATGATGCTATTGGCAGTGAAATTGAATTCTTCAAGCATAAGAGGGAAATTTTCTTTGAAACCATCCTAACAAAATCATTCTTTCTGAGCATTTCAACATAAATGTGACTGATATATTGAAACCTTGTTATCATTATGCATCTCACATTCCAAATTTGTGAAGCCACATAAAATAGGGAGGCCACTTTAAAGGTAGTTTGAATTAAAACATTGTATTGGCATTCTAGCATTCATAATAATAGGGGAGGGGATCATTTATTTTTTTCTAATGATCCTCCTTAACCAATAAGTGATTTGACTGGCAACTGTAAGAACGGTGGAAGATTGCTATTTCACATCTCAGCTCCTCCATCTCTCGTTCCTTTTACACAAAACACAATAAAATGTAATTCTCTGCTTTATGTTAGTTGTATTATTGGAAGCAACATGCAATAAGATTTGAAAAATCTCTACAATGAAAATGCTCCATCTGCTATGTAAGTCTATATTACATAGATGTTTGAGAGGTAGTAAGACTTAATGAAGAGGTGTCAAATTCCTGTAGAAGGCCAGAATCAGATTAAAATATAATTGGGAAACATTTAACATTTTTTTTTAAAAATGTGATACAACATAGATACCACAAAACTGTGGTTTCCTAAGTCAATATATGGCCTGCAGACGTCCACGTCTTTTTTATTTTGATACCACTGCCTTAGCGGATAGAGTGCTAATCTTGGTGCCAGAAAGACCAAGTACCTCTGGTATCTACTAGGTATGGCACAATGGGTATTGCAGGGTCTAAGCATTTCTCTAAGAATGTAAGTTACCAACGAATTACTGAATCTCCTTTGGTATAGAAATGCCTTACAGATAAAATAACAGAAAATATAAAAACTCCAGACCTATATGTTTCATTAGTATATAGAATTCCCTCTTCTTCTACAGTTATTCTTAATGAATTCCCTAAGGGCAATGAGTCAAAGTGCTTTTCCCAAGGTCACACAGCCAAAACTCAAAGTTTTCTTTTGCTCCACTGCTACCACTCTGACTCCTAGTGGCATAACTCTCCCTGTTCTATAAACTGGGCTATTCACCATCTACTGCACAAATCTGGAGTTTTCTGCCTTTAGCACATTTATTCACACATATGATATGCTATACATTTCTCAATCTGCTTTTAAGCCAAACTAACCTGTTTTGGGTTTTATTATTTTTACCCTAACATGGCATGTTATGTCTTATCTTTGTACTTTTGTGCAGCCTAACTCCTCTTCCCACTATCTTTCAGTTCCTTGCTCATAACTCCCAAGAATCCCTAGGTCCCTTCAGGGCTCAACTCAACTGCTTCCTCCAAAAAGAGTCATTTACTGTTTCCCACAGTTGTTTCCCAACACCCAATGTATGAGAGAACTTTGTATTTATATATATTCATGCATACAAACATGATAAAAATATATACATACATATGGACATATGTATGTGAACATACATATACTCTCATAAACTTCCTCTCTAAACTTCTCGATTATCTCAATAAACATTTTATACAATGGAGAAACCATTCTCCTGAATCTACACTCTTGCAATGGTAAGGGAATTTGAATATCTTCCCTGCCCCTTAATAGGCTTCATTGGAGACCAACAAGAAAAGCTTGCTTAGGGGAAGCTTGTTTTTCAGGAAGACCCACACTTCTTGTTACTTTGTAATTAGGTAATGGGTCATGAGGGTTTATGCCCTCTGCCCATGAAGAAGGGTATACCTTCCACACATACATACATACATATATATATGCGCGCGCGCGCACACACACACACACAAAACTCTGCCCATAAGTGAGCACCAAAGTGAGGTTTCTTGAGGTGAGGTTTTACTTTGGTGCTCACTTATGGGCAGAGTTGTGTGATTTGGCCAGATGAGACTCTGGGTAACCATTGAGCCCCTCAACTTTGAAAACCCAGATGTTGGTGCTTCTTTCTCTGGTAACTAACTATGAATGTATGTAATGGTCAGACAGGTAGAAGCCCTATCTGCTGGTCTGTTGAATTGTGTTATTTTCTTTGTCTGTATTTTTTGTCTGCTTGCAATTTCTGTTTGTATTTTCTAAATTTCAGGGTGTTGACTTTTTCCCCTGAACTAAGTGAATGATATATATGTTTGATTAAAGTAAGATTATTAACCCTTTTTGAGTTGCTTTCCTTTAGAAAAACAAATCAAAGAACCTGTGCTAGAAGCCAACCTGGGTATGCTAGGGTGCTTGCTATTACAATTTTCCTGAGTGGTGATCCTAACATGGACCAGCATTTTAAGAGGGTTTCTATCCATGCTCACTTTGGGGTCCATGATCAATTGATTCTCCACACTTTTCTAGCTTTAAAATTATTTGATTTCACATCCATAATATAGATCATAGAATCTCAAAGGGCTCTCAGAAGTATTTGGTGTCGTTTGATAACCTGTATTCAGTTCCAGGCTCTATATTTGTGACATTAGTCAAGTGACTATCCTCTCTGAGTCCCAGTTTCCTCATCTGTAAATGCAAAGGTTGGACTAGATCAGGGGTGGGGAACCTTGGACCTTGAGGCCACATTGCCTGAACTAGATGACAACCAGTGTCCCAACTCTAAATCTATTATCCTAATCTAACACATACCTGAAAATAAGAATTCCCATAATAACAGACCCAAGTAGTGATCTCTCCTTAGTCTTTCTTTAGAGATTTTGCCTGAGTTGTGAATTCACAGTGCTCCAAAACAGCTTATTGTAATTTTATATAGCTCTTATTCTGAGAGTGTTAAATTTTTACATCTCCTGTCTGTAACATTTACCTTCTGCTCTAAGTTTTGTCCACTGAGGCCAAGGCTAAGCAAAATGAAATCTTATTCCTCTGCCACATGAGTCCTTTTCAAATACTTGAACATAGATAACATGCCAGTTGCTACCCCATTCTTTTCTTTCCCAGGCTTCTAATCCCTAGTTAATTTCAAATGTTGTTCATTTAGTGCCATCTTGAAGTCATCTCTGGTGTCTCTAGGTTTTATTAACATCCTTCCTAGAATGTGGATCCCAAAATTGCAAATAGTATTCTAGATGTATTCTGATCAGAGCAGTGTGCAGGATGACTATCAGTGCCATTTGCTTTTAGTAATGCACTTTTCTAGCTTTATCTTTTCTAGCTTTACTGTTCACTTGTATTATCCTAGCAGTCCATTATCTACTCATATGAAATGCTTCATAATTGTTACACCACTCCCAATATTTGCTTACACTGATTTTAATACATTTTATTTTTTTCAATCACACATAAAAACACTTTTTAGCATTCATTTTTTATAAATTTTGATTTCCCAATTTTCTCTCCTTTTTCTTCCTCTCCCTCCTCATTGACAATGAAAACAATTTTATATAGGCTATACATGTACAGTCATGAAAAACTCATTTCCATATTAGTCATGTGATGAAATAAAACACAGGCAAAAAATATAAAGGTTTAAAAAGTATGCTTTAATCTGCATTTAGACTCCATCAGTTCTTACTCTGGAGGTGAATAGCATTTTTCATCAAGTCTTTCAGAAATGTCTTATATCATTGAATCCCGAAAATAGCTAAGTCATTTACAATTTATCATTGTACAAAAATAGTGTTGCTGTATATGGTGTTCTCCTGGTTTTGTTCACTTTGCTTTGCATCAGTTTGTGTAAGACTTTCCAGGTTTTTCTGAAAGCAGTCTGATCATCATTTCTTACAGCACAATAGTGTTCCATCACAATCACATACCATAACTTGTTCAACCATTCCTCAACTGATAGGCATTCCCTCAATTTCTAATCCTTTCCCAACACAGAAAGAGCTGCTATAAATATCTTTGTACATATAGGACCTTTTGCTCTTAAAAAAATCTATTCCAGCCTCAGACACTTAACACTTACTAGCCATGTGACCTTGTGCAAGTCACTTAACCCCAAGTTCCCTGGCCTCCCCCCTCCAAAAAGTAATATATATCTTTATGATAAAGGCCTAATAGTGTTATTGCTGGATCAAAGGATAAGCATGGTTTCATAGTCCTTTGGGCATTATTGTTTTAGAATGGTTGGATCAGTTCATAACTCTGTCAACAAGGCATCATTGTCTCAATTTTCCCACATTCCCTCCTGTGTGAATTAACAGGAGCAGGGCTGCTTCCAGAGATC
>NW_027187460.1:44939240-44949033 GCF_028583685.1 Petaurus breviceps papuanus
GGGGGGGGACGGTGCATACAGAGGGTACCGTAATGTAGCGTGTAGCGCAGGGGATCACCTTCACTACAGTAGCAATCTCAATCGGGCTTATTTTCGGGGGAGGGCTTATTTTAGAGGAATCTTACACAGTAAGGGGAGGGCTTATTTTCGGGATAGGTCTTATTATCGGGGAAACACGGTATATATGTAAACACATAAGATTCTGGCTGAGAATAAGGAAAAACCTCTTTACAGTTTAAGTGTCTAAACATAAAGTGGGTTTCCTTAATCAAGCAATCAATCAATATTATTAGTCACCTACTAGTGTCAGATACTGCGCTAAACACTGGGAATAAAAATACAAATAAGAAAAGGAGTTAATGACCTCAAAGAGCTTACAATCTAATATTGTTGTTGTTCAGTCTTTCAGTCATGTCCAACTCTTCATAACCCCATTTGAGGCTTCCATGGCAAAGATACTGGAATAATTTTCCTTTTCCTTCTGCAGCTCATTTTATAGAAGAGGGAATGGAGGTAACCTCAGTGCTCTCCATTGTACCACCTAGCTGAGAAAAGACAAAATATATAGGAAACAGAAAAGGCAAGGGGAGGAAAAAGCACCTGTTGTGGGGTTATGATGGAGAAGTCAGTCAGAGAAGATCCAAGGTAGTATGGACATCTTCTATGAGAAGATATCTGAAATGAAGTCTCTTTAATTGGATGTTGGAGTTCATGGTCCCACCCCACCCACCAATCAGAGGCAGAGGGTAGTGATGTGGCTAATGAGATCTTAAAAGATGGTGAGGTTATATCACAACAATAAGCTTCCTGGGACATGGTGGAGAAGTCAATCAGGCAACAATAAAGGTCTTTACTCAGAGATTATAAAACCATTTGTCAGGGATTTTATAAAGGTTGTTACTTTTCATCTTTGTTTTGACATACTAAATTCCCTTGTGTTTTGAAAGTCCACAGTTCTGTGAATTGTAAAGCAGAATAATTTTAATAGCTACCCTTTCCCCAAAGAGGGATCAATGATAGAAGAGTTATAATGATTCATGTAAAGCCATAAAAAGGAAAAAAAATAATGTCTGACTGTGGGTGGAGGTGGTATCAAAGAAAGCTTCACAAAGTTGCTTCCCAAAGTTGGAGGCATCTGATATGCCTCTTGAAGAAAGTGTAGGATTTCAGGAGGTGGAGACAAAGGTAGAGTGGAGAAGGGAATGACATCTGAGGTATTTGTAAAGATATAAAGATGGGAAAGCATGGGATGTGTCTAAATTAAGCATAGACTGGTTTAGAAATTCTCATTTCTTAATTTATTTTATTCAATATTCATAGAAATTACCAAAAGAAATAATTTACATTTGTGGGTTGCTCTAGTTCACATGAACATTTAATTTCTTTGGGTATCCTGCAACTAAAAGTATCATTTTTACATTTATTTTGGACTAGATTTTTACTACTTGTTATAACATGCTATTTTCTTTATATAACTTGTAGTCTAGAATAGCTCTGAGGTTATACAGAACCAAAATGAATCTTGGAAGATTCTCCAAATTAAATAATACTGTTTGATTCATGCTCTAAGCCAAGGTTTTCCCTAGGAACACTAGAATTTCATTCCTTATAATTGTCTTATGGGTGTTCTCAGTTCTCTTGCAATCACCAAGCTAACAAGCCATGGAACATAGAACAAACTTATCACACACACATGTACACACATATATGTCAGATTCACATGGCCTCGGGGCATCTACCAAATCTGAAGGGCCTGAACTTTGTTTTTTGGCAACAGGAAGGTATATCAATATGGCCATAATCCACCATGAAGTTGCACCAAAAAACATGGGATTTGATCCTTAGTCAGTAAAGTACTAGGGATAGTTTTGTGATCTTTCAAGGGAAAAACAACAACTAATCTCACCCACGTGGTAATAGAGACAGCTAAGACACACAGTGGAAATAGTGCCAGCCTAGAATCAGAAAGAACAGAGTTCAAGTTCTGCTCCAGACACTTTCTAGCTGTATGACCCTGGACAAGTTACTTAACTTCTGTTTGTCTCAGTTTCCTCATATAAAGTAGAGATCATAACAGCACCCACCTCTCAGGATTGTTGGGAGGATCAAATGAGATAATATTTGTAAAGCATTCAGAATAGTGCCTGGCATACATTAGGCACTATATAAATGTTTATTTCTTTCCTTTCCCTAATAGGAGGTGGAATCCTGGATAACTACCAGACAATATTGCCATATCTCACCACTTGGTGACAAGGTTGTAAGGTTCTTCTAAAGGACTTTCCATCACATAAATGAGTTTAGGACTTTAATCTGATAATTCTAATTTCCTTGATATGAAGAACCAGATATATGTAGTACTAAAATTAAGGGGGAAAGTAATTTAAAAAAAAAAAGGAAAAGCAAGACACCATAGAAGAATTAAAAAAAAACCCAGCACAAAGCAGTTTTTAATGTCTACCCCCTCCCCAAGGAATGATCAGAACCAGAAAAATGTAGAGGATAATAAGGGCCAGAAATATGCCTTTAGGGCTATTGGCAGCTTTTTTTGTTAGGCAGACTCTGGGATCAGCTGGGACAGCACACAAAAGGCCCCCTCAGGCAGGCATGTAAACCTCTGGGAAGACAAGAAATAAACATTACCAAATCCCATCCCCTGAGCTGAGTAGTGCAGTTCTTAAAACACTGCTCAAATACCCACAGAGGGCTACTGAATCCTACTGCTGCTTCCAGTGAGAAGACCGTATGCCCTGGGCCACCTGCACAGTTGTGCAGAATTGTGACTAGTGTATTCACACCTGCTGCTTCGTTATTTGCCTGTCACCACAGAACTTTGAGATAGGTAAAAATGGTGAAATGTTTTGGGTGATGTTTTTTGAGTCATGTGTGAATTGAATTTAAGTGAGGCAGAATTACATAAAGTTGTCAGCCTTACTTCCTCCTCCAGTATCATGAGAGTCCAGTGGCAGGGTGACTGGTGATGGCTTGAGATATAGTGGATGACCATGGCATCTTTGATGTCTAACCAAGCTCTAAGGGCTCCATAGCACCTGCTTCAGCTGCCTTCATGGCCATTGGAACAAATTATTCTCATTTGCTCATTCCACTAAGGGAAGTCTTCACATGGGTGTGAGACCCTTCAGTTACCTTGAACCTGGTTCATCCTGTCTGCCTAAACAGGTTACAGGGTATGGCCACTGAGCATGCTCCAGCTTTCTGCAGCCACACATGAGAGTTAGGTGGATCAGGAAGACACCAAAGGTGGAAAGCAGCCCTCACACCAGAGGTATTAGTCTTCCCTGAACACACCCTATAACCCATCTTCCTCTACTAGAAACACTAGAGAAATTAAGAAAAATGCTGAGAACTGATTATGATGATTATGACTGAGCCTAACTAGGTGACGTGTCAAAATTTAGGAGAAAAACTAAATGAGGACCAGTAGCTGCAGCAATTTGAATGAATTTTCTGGGAGTTTTAAAAATAATACTTGATCAGTTTTCCCTAACCATTTAAAATCCTATATTTGGGGTGGCTAGGTGGTGCAGTGAATAGAGCACTGGCCCTGGAGTCAGGAGGACCTGAGTTCAAATCCGGCCTCAGACACTTAACACAAAACTAGCCTGTGACCTTGGGCAAGTCACTTAACCCCTATTGCCCTTGAAAAAGAAGCAAAAACCAAAAAATAAAATAAAATAAAATCCTACATTTGACAGCAATGGTTTTCTGAATGAGTGAGGTTATCATGAATCAGTATCCATTCCAAAAAAAAAAAAAAGAAGGAAACCTATTTACAAATCTTATGTGTCCAAATGAGTTACTAGAGATATTTGCTGCTATGATAGGTCTCAAAAAAGGTTTGAAACAAAGGAGTTCAGCAAATCTTTAACTCCATATGCAGACTGGAGGCTGGAAACAGGGAAAGATAATATTGCAGCTCCTCCAAAGATGGATTCACATCTTTTGTGCTGGAAAGGTCCAGTCTCTGATGTGTATTGAGGATATTCTCTTTTCCTTCCTGCCAGGCTGGCAGAGAATCAACCAAATCAATATTTTTACAGTTTTGGTCATTATAAGTGGTTGAGGCAGAAGATGAAAAGGGAAGTAGATAGAGAATCTGAATCATCTATGGCTCACTTTGGGACCATTTTCATGGAGATAAAAGCCTGCTCTTCTTGGCCTTGGCTGAACTTCTGAGAAACTCTCCTCTGCAAAGATGGCCATGTGCTCATACAAGGCACCAAGATGTCAAAGCTTGTTTGTGTCTTGAATTTACAATATAACTCAACTCCTCTGAGCCCATCTCCAATTTGTTTAGCATGTTATAGGTATAGTGAACAGGTTAACATTCTCTAAGTCTTTCTTTTGGCATTGTATACATTGGGTTGTCTTGTAGCAATGAACTAGGCTAACAGACAATAGCCTAGGGCTAGATTTGACCATAATGGGATGACATTTTAAAGAAATGAGTTCAGAATATAATTTACAAGAGTAATTAGTTAAAATAGAAGCTACCAGTTGTGGGGGGGGGGGGGGGGGGTCTTTCCCTCCCCACCTTAACTACATAGGAGCCCTAAATAGGCTATTCTCTTCTCCCCTACAATTTTTCTGGAAGTGTCCTTTTAGGATCCCACAGGGGATTCAAGGTACATTTGCTATGCCAATCACAGGCATTAAAAAACTGTTTTTTAAGAGCAGTACTGTCTGCCAGTATTGCTACTGTAGTAGCCAAAGTTTATATTTCACCTATACTTTGAAACCAGTTGAAGTAACCCCAAGTACAAAAAGAATTTTCTAGTTAATCTATCAAAAGTGGAAGAGCACATCATGTTATTCATTGATTTCTTCCTTGGCTTCTCCACAAACTCTTTTTTTTCCTTAAAAACAAAGATGACAACATTTGAGATGGGTAATGAAATCAAAGAGCTTATTCAGTAGACATTTTTCCATGTCAATATTTCCAGTATTCTAGCAGCATCTTTAATTCAGGAGCCCTACTGCAGTACCTTGCACTTATCCCCAAAAGCTTCTAACTATTTGCTACGGTGCAAAGTAACTTAAATTGTAAAGACTTGAAGTGACATTGTTTCTGGCTCTATGATAGAACTATACCTCTGATGTGTTGGACGTGTAGGGAAGCGACTGGGGTATGGAGACCCTTTACTATGTTTCTAAAATGGCTGTCCTTATTAAAAGATTTTTCTTCTGGACTCCAAGTACTTATAGCAAATACATTATCATCTTCTCTAAGTGAAGTGCTGGCAATCATCAAAAGAACTGTCATCTATCTTAGATAATGGCAATTTAACCACATGGTGAAGTGCTGTTGTCACTTGATGTATTCTGATGGGGAGATAGTAACTGATGTTTTATTCCTCCCATGAATTTTAATGGGAAAATAAACTATTAGGACCAAAACTGACTACAGTATACTTAGATAACACTGGAAAAAATAGTGCATTAAAAATTGACAAGTGGGAGTGGCTAGGTGGCTCAGTGAGTAAAGTGCCGGCCCCAGAGTCAGGAGGACCCAAGTTGGGTTCCAGCCTCAGACACTTAACACCCACACAAAAAAACTAGCTGTGTAACTTTGGGCAAGTTACTTAACCCCAATTACCTTCTAAAAAAAAAGGCAAAAAAAATTGACAAGTGCTTTCTTTCTTTTTTTATAAAAATGTGGCAGTTTCTCATAGATTACAGAATTCTTTAAAAATTATAGAGGTACCTGATGGGTAATGAAATTGAGATGGGTAATGAAATCAAAGAGTTTATTCAGTAGACATTCAGTAGACGTTACCCATTTCCCAGATGGTAAAGATCTGGCTATTTGTCAGAGTATATCAAAAGACATAGAGTTTACATGAAAAATCCTCAAAGACAATCATTGAGATCCTCTCTTCAAAATCACCTTTGTATGTATTTTTATAGCTGATCTGGGGTTTGTAGAAATGATATAGTAAAAAGAGCACAGTTGATAATCTTCCTAGAAAAGTGCCTGGAATACAATCAGTGCTTAATAAATATTTGTTGGTTGATTACATATAATGCAGAATCTCAACCTATATTCTAAGACTTGGTTTTATGGCATGTGTCTTCTGAATATTATGCTGTGTGCCTCACATAACCAATGGGATCCAGCATGTAAGTCAATGGTATGTTGATGCTGGTTCTAGGCAGACTAGTTAGAGATTAAGAACTCTGTATTTAGATCCAAGAGGATTTGAGTCCCATCCAAAATCCCACCTTGGATGGACTTGGACTTACTAGCCCTGTGAAGCTGGGAAATTCACTTTAAAATTCTGTCTCTTGCTTTGTAAAATGGGGTCCACTGTATTAATCATAGGAAGGGAGCTGAATATCTATCTCTTCCAACTCATAAAAGAATCCCTAATATAACAAACATAATAAATCATCATTGATTCACTTACTGAAGAAAACAACAAGAGTTACTCAACTGGTCCTTAGCTGGTCCTTTTGACAGTTCTCTGATGTAGCACATATTCACAAGATGAAGATCAAATAAGATTATATGTGTACAGAAATTATATAAATGTCACTTGACAATATTATATCCTAAGTGGGATAGAGTACTGTTTTACATTATTTCTGTATAGAATGTATAATTCTTAAAGGTAAAGAATAAGCTTCATTTTTTCATGGTTGTTCTCTGATCAGATCTCTGTTCTAGGGGTAATCCTGAGGGGTTGCATGGTATCTTGAATATTATCAGTTTAAATTCCATTCTACTATATTTTACCCACTCTTAGACATCAGTACTGGGTGCCTCAGTGCCACCTGATCAATAATATCCATTAGTTTATACAAGATATTTATTTTAAGCATATAGCAAGAGCAGAAGTACAAATATAAAGCTCCAAAATCTGGGACCACACTCTCCCCTGTACTACCTTATCTTCAGGAAAGAGTGGGCTCAGACAATGTAATTTGCCCTACCAAGTTTGCCTTTAAATGAAGCATGACTGATGGGTGAATTAGTCTTTATCTCTGCCACTAATGTAGGACTGTGCTGAGCAGACCACGCTGGACTTTGTGTAGCACTTTCTTCCTTTTGGAAAATCCAGGTATAGATTCTAGCTCCTAGACTGATTTCTCACTCTACTGACTTTTGGAAGCTCAAAAGGGCATAATCATCCCCAATCCTTTCACTTACAACAGGAAAAGATAAACATAAAGTGGCAAAAAAACAGAGACCCATATTCCCAGGTCACCTGTTGGTCCCAGGAAGAGGCCAAGGCCTCTAACCTCATGTCATTTCCTCATTAAAACACAACCATTCAGGATAAAGACCAAGGGCAAGGCCCTGGAAAGCCAGGGTTTTGAAAGTACTGATTTGTTGTTCAGTCATTTTTCAGTCACGTCCAACTCTTCATGACCCCATTTGGGGTTTTCTTACAAAGATACTGGAGTGGTTTGCCATTTCCTTCTCCAGGAATGTATTTTAGCCCTGACTTACTAGCTCATCAAAAAGCCTCCTCTTTACTATAGTTAGAAAATGAGAATGAGTTATCAAGTGGCTGCTCCTGCTCCAAACTCTACTTGAGAACTGCATCAACCAAAAATCCTGTGTATTCTCATACATACCGGTCTCATTGGCCTGTCCTCTGTTACATGATTCAGCTGGTAAGAAAACTATGGTAGAGAACTGTTCAGGGAACTGAGAGGTCAAATAATGTGTCCATGGGTTACACAGCCAGATAATGTCTGGGGTGGGACTTGAATTCAGGTTTTCTTTATTTTGAGGTCAATTCTCTGTCCCCTGCATCACACGGCCTTTAATATTAAATTCACACCAGGGAAAAAGAAAGGTACTGTGATTCATAAAATTCATGACTAGCTCTGGGACCTAGAAATGGAGAGTTTGTGGCTAAAATCTACCTTTCTAATGTTAATCCTCTAATAGTCCTTTTGTTGCTTCTCTGGCTGACTAGAAACATCCCTGTCTTGAATGGGTTGAATCTGTGCCAGTTCATTTCTCTTCCTGCCTTGGCTGGCTGCAGGGAGGGCTGAGAATCCGTGCCATCTGAGTCCATGGCCAATGAATCATGCAGCTGAGCACCATCAGAGTAACGATGGTAGCTAGTTGCTCACTAACTCTATCATTTGAGACAGAAATAGGGCAAGGGATTTTCTGGCTTTTCAATTAGAAGAATTAAAAGGGATATTTGAATAGTTAAGTAGAGCTAAGAGGATAGGAAAGAAACCTTTGCAATGCTCTCAAGGTACACGCAACTGCCCATTTTCATGCTAAGATATAATGCTATGGCATAGTACCAATTTATTTTGTTTTAAAACAACTCATTTTCCTTCTAGCTTCCTATATTATTTATCTCAATTCTCCATATCCCCAACATTTTAATGGGGTTAGGTTATAATAATCATTTGACAGGGTTCTGCCTTAAAAAGAGGGGTTTCATTAGCAACACAAGTGTGGGCAGTCTCCTTAAATTGCCTTGTTAGTCCTCTCTTCTAGAATACACATGATAGTTCCTGACTTGATTCTATGATGAAAAGGAGTTTCCTGTGGGATATAAGATCCTTAAAAGCAAAGATTGTTTCATTTTGGTCCTTATATCACCAGAAACTCATACCATGTCTGGTATATAGGCAAAGGAAACTCAAAAATTAGTAAACTCCTTCTATCAATGCAGTTTGACTCCTGTCCTGCAAATTAGAGTAAGTCACTGACAAAGTCATACAGCAAGTATGTCAGAAATAAAACTTGAACCCAGATCATCCTGGATTTGAGACTGTCTCTCTATTCCATGTTGCTTTCTGTGCCTGGCCCATAATAGGTGCTTCTTCTTCTTGTCGTCTCTGTACATTTTTATGAGAGAGATGAGACAATTGCCTATGTCTTTTAGGGGCTTTTGATTGTTCCTTGAAAATCTGCATCACAGGGGGCAGCCAGGTAGCACAGCGAGTAAGAGCACCAGCTCCAGTGTTGAGAACACCTGGAGATTGAATCCCGGGCTCAGACACTTAGCACCCACCCAGAAACACCTGGCCATGTAACCTTGAGCAAGTTACTTAATCCCAATTGCTTAGGGGCGGCCAGGTGGCTCAGCGAGTAAGAGCACCGGCTCCAGTGTCGGGATGACCTGGATCAAATCCGGGCTCAGATACTCAGCACCACACCCAGAAATAACTGGCTGTGTAACCTTGAGCAAGTTACTTAATCACGATTGCTTTAAAAAAAAAAAAAAAGAAAATCTGCATCACAGATCATTAAGAAAGAGTGCAGGATTCCAAGGAAGAGGCCCTAGATTACAATCCCAGCTCAATCTGACCACCTGTGATATTTCTGGCAAATAACATAATCATTCAGGCATCAGTTTCCTCAACTTTGAAAATGGGTAGCTTGATGATCTATAAGGACACTGCCAACACTCCATCTCTGATCCTTTGATTTCTGGAGACAAGGACCTAGTACTATCTCAGAAAAGTGTATTTGGAGTACTGCCCGTCTGGAAATAATTCTGAGATTGAGTGAGCCTGGGGATAAAATTTGAATGTATCAGTTTTATCTAGATTGCCCACTTATCTCAGGAGTTCCTGTGATGTGAGAAGACCTTTCCTTTTTTGATCAAGCAATAGCAGAATAGGGGTGTTGGAATGCAGTTCAAAACACCTCAGAGAAATGTAAAATAGAAAAATTAGGAAGGTTTTTGAGCCACCTAGTTGGATTGTTAGACAGAATTGTATTAGTTGTCACTTGGATCACTTCTGTCTTTCCTGTATATTCTCTCTCTCTCTCTCTCTCTCTCTCTCTCTC
>NW_027187460.1:44949133-45095596 GCF_028583685.1 Petaurus breviceps papuanus
CTCTCTCTCTCTCTCTCTCTCTCTCTCTCTCTGTCTCTCTCACTTTCAGTTTTATTTTTTTTTTACATTTCACACAGTTACAGATTACTACCAGTTCATGAGGACTGCCTTGTAATAAAGTAAGACAGTCAAGTAAAACTAATAATACACTAACTGTATCTGAAGTTCATGCATTTCACATCTTTAGCACTCCTTCCCACCTCCTACCCATTTTAAAAAATGAACAGAAATATATTTTTCTCTTCTAGTTCCAGAAATCTACTCCCAGAAATTCTTCTAAGCTCAGAAAATAAAAAAAGAAAAATTCTTATAACAAATATGCATAACCAAGCAAAACACAATCTCTGAATAGCATTATACAAAAAAAAAGTCTCATTGCACAGTCTAAATCCATCACCTCTCTGTAATGGATAGCATGCACCATAATTCTCTGAAATCATGAATGGCCATATTGAACAAAATTCTCAAAACTTTCAAAGGTATTTGTTTTTACAGCGTTGTTATTGTGTAAAGTGTTCTCCTGGTTCTGCTCATTTCAGTCATCACTTTTTATGAAACTAACATCTTAATTAATATAAAAGTTTGTAAATTATTATGTCATGCAAATAAATCACTTAGGAAAACCATGTTTTTATTGTAGAGTCTTTAGGGAGAGACGAGTTAGGTTTTAAAGTCAGAGGACAGTTAAATGGTGACATCAAGGCCTTCCAGGGACTTCAGAGTCACTATCAGAGTAGGAAAAAATATTAAGCTTTAGCTTTTCCACATGCCTAAATAGTATTTTACCCATAGAATTCAAACAGGAATTCATTCTAGGACCAAATCAGGCAGAATTTTCCTTGTCAGTTCAAAAAAAGCATCTGATTCCCAGGAATCTGAGGTTTGAAAGCCTATAAACTAGGGTGGGGATCCTTCATGAACAATAAATTCTCCAAAAAGGGGGGGGGGGGTCATAGGGACAAGTGATTGGAATCCAAACATCACTGAATCTTTGATGGGACCTTAGAAGTCATCTCATCCACTACCTGCTCAGCCCTTTTCACTGTTGAGAAGAAGTACAGAGGAAACAGAGGGCCAAAGAGGATAAATGACTTACCCAAATCACTCAGTTAGAGGCAGACAGGGTCTGTCTAGTGCTTGTTCTGTTTGATTAGTGATCAACAGTTTTTCCCCAACAGTATGACTCAAGAGAAAACTTTAGGACAGGATTTCAATCATCTCACCTGGATCCATGTGTGGCCCAAGCCCCGCTAGAGATATTTAAATGATTTCTGCAATCCACGGAGGTATTATTTTTGTTAATCCCCAAGAAACAACTGGAGCATTGGTGTGTTTCCAGGAAACAAATCTTGAGGACAGTTTCTTTCACAGGAGTCATAGGTTTTCTTCTCCTGTTCTGCATTTATATATGATTGTGCATTGGGGAGAAGAGTAGTTGCTGAAATAATTTTCCATGACTGACTGCAGAGGTGGAAATGTCTCACAGCTTCCCATCCAGGAATGCAGCATGTGTGCATTAGTCACTGGCTAAAGGGATTTCATTACCAGGTGGAACACTAACTGCTTGAATGAATTTATGAAACAAATAAATAGGATTATGTAACTGGCTGCTTTTTAGCAAAGAGCTAAATATTGGGAGAAGCCCAGCAATACTCTAAGGCCTTTGATCAATATAGATGGTATTTTTATTTGTAGGATTTTTTCAAAGTATGCACTATCAAAGTAGTATATCATAACAGAAATTCCATTGGCCAGTGAATATGTTACTCACAGAAAGGGACTATGTTTATATTGAGAATGAGATGGCCATATTGACTCTCTCTGGCTATAAGGCTACCTAATTTGATTCATGCCAACAAGCATTTATGAAGAATCTACTATGTCCCTGCCCTCATTACATCCAATAAAATGATTAATAGAGAAAACACAAGTACAATATGAAGAATTTAAAATCATGGAACCATATGGGGTGGAAAGGATTTCAGAGATTATCTAGTCTAATTCCCATCTGAAATAATTATCCCCTCTATAGCATTGATAAAATGGTCATCTAGTCTTTACTTGAAATTTGCAGTAAAGGGAAACTCAATAGAGTTATGCAAACATTAGAATGCTAGTTAAACACTGGCTACTGAAGTAACCATTTATAGAAAGAGGCAGAGTGATGCAGTAAAAATAGCACAGACTCTTGAGTCATATGACCTGGGTTCAAATCTCAATTCTGATGCATACTGTCTTTGTGACACTGGAAAAGTCAATGCCTCTAGGTCTCAGTTTCCTTATCTGTAAAATGAGGGATTTGGATGACCTATGAGGTCCTTACTGTGTCTTAGAATCTATGGGCAACAGTGTGGCACAGTGGATAGAATGCTGGGCCTAGAATCAAGAAAACTCATCTTTGTGATGAGTCTTTGTGAAGACTTATCTTTCAAATCTGGCTTCAGACACTTAGTAATTGTGTGACCCTGAGCAAGTCAATTAACTCTGCCTCAGTTTCCTGATCTGTAAAATGAGCTTGGAAAGGAAGTGGCAAACTATTCCAGTATTTTTGCCAAGAAAACACCAAATGAGGTCACAAAGAGTCAGGTACAACTAAAACAACTTAACAACAATTGTTAGGAAGTTTTTCCCCTTATAAGGATGAATTCTACTTCATTTTTACTTCCAACCATTGTTCCTGGTTTTGGCCTTCAAGACCAAGCAAAACAAATTTGATGTCTTCCATTTGACAACACCTCAAATCCTATTACCTCTAATGATTTTTTAAAAATCATAATATGTTATGATTTCCAGTCTTTTTACCAAGTTGGTCCTCTCTTTCAGCTTGCCAATATCCTTCCTAAATCATGGACCTTGAACTGAATGCAATTCTCCAAAATATAATTGAACCAGGGATGTGTATTATGGACTTAAGGCTTTGACTTTGCTGCACACTATACTTCTACTAATGTGGCCCAAAATAAGAAAAAAATTTTGGGCTGCCATATCACATTGTTGATGTGTACTACAGTAAAACTTGTAGGTCACTAAATTTTTTTTTTTTTGCTTAAGGTTACATGGCCAGTTATTATTTCTGGGTGTGGTGCTGAGTATCTGAGCCCGGATTTGATCCAGGTCATCCCGACACTGGAGCCGATGCTCTTATTCGCTGAGCCACCTGGCCACCCCTAAGCAATTGGGGTTAAGTAACTTGCTCAAGGTTACATGGCCAGGTGTTTCTGGGTGGGTGCTAAGTGTCTGAGCCCGGGATTCGATCTCCAGGTGTTCTCAACACTGCTCTTACTCGCTGTGCTACCTGGCCGCCCCGATCACTAAAATTTAACAAAGAGATGGAGAAAAAGAAAAAGTAGATTTAATTTCCATCTACTAATGCCACCTGTCTCCAAGTACTCTGTACATATCTTATATCTACCTAGTTGTTTCTTCCATTGAAATATAAGCCTATTGTAGTGATTAGGCTGACCTCAGAGATGTCCCAAGGAAAGGGAATGATCTCACCCAGTGCTTGTTTTGGGTTCCTCAAAATAGATAAATTTACTTACTGATATACTCTTACTCATTGGAATAATTTGTGATTTCATATCAGTATTTCATTCTTGAAAGTCTCCTTTCCCTCTTGAAAAACATCTTCCCTTTCTGAAACTCAAGTCATGTAAACTATCTTTTTTTTCCCATAACTGAGCTAAATATGCTATTCTCATGCCTGTCAGATACCCAATAATAACATTCTCTTTCTAGTCACAGGGCCATCATTTTAGTTAAGCCCCTTATATCCTCTTTCTGAGACTACTGTAGCAGACTCCAAATTGGAATTAGTGCCTCAGGATTCTCCCTTCTTCATGTTGTCCTCCAAATACACCAAATACACCACAGTGATATTCCAAAAACATGAATTTGACCATACCATTTCCTTTCTTAATAAATTCCTAAGTTTCCATACAATTGCCAGGTTCAAAGACAATATCTTTTATTAGCCATTTAAAGCCCTTTACAACTTTGTTTTAAGTTCCCTTTTCAAGACTTATTATACATTACACCCCTTCATGTACTTTATTGTGCAACCAAACCAGCTTTCTCTTTGTGCCTTACACATCACATTTCATCTCCCACCTTTTTGCCTTTGCAGTGACTATCCTCATTTGCCCCATTGACAGAATTCATTCCCTGCTTATATCTGTTTTTTTACTTATTTATATAAAACATCAAAACATTTAAGGCTGCAAAAATTCTTTAACATTTCAGTGATCTGGTATTTCATTCACATGAGATGGGAAGAGGAGTGTTGTTTGTTTATTTTTTTGTTTTTTAAACTTAATCCTATGGTCAGTCTGGTGATGAACCTCTTTCAACTTTTCATGGTTCATCTTTTAACAAGAGACATCCTCAAGCCCACAGTGCAGAAGAATCTACTAGGACCTGCTGGTTTACTAGCCAAATGTTCAAGAACCCAAGATTCCCTCCCTGCAATGATGAAGCATTTAGTGTAGGATTACAGAAATAAAAACTTCCTTAAAGATGTTCATATGTAACATTCAGATTCCGCATCTATAAGGATCTGGACAAAAATGAAAATTCTATTAGCTATTTTGTGAATTGACAGACCAGTTCTTTTCCAATTCTGTTATTAAAATTTTGAGTGAGTAATCTGCTGTCCATTTTTGGAATGAATATAGTTTAGAAATTAATTCCATTAATCACATAAATCTATAGGCCTACATAAAATGTTGATTTATTTCTTGAATCAAGCAGTGAACTCTACAACTTGAAGGCACAGAGAACTCAGATAATACCTAAAGATAAAACAGCAAGAGCAAATCTCCTATAAATTGCAGGTTAGAAACCAAACTTTTTAGGTTTATAAATATCTTCCACCAAAATGGAGGATAACAGCTGAGCCTCCCTACCTTTGCTCCAACAGCCACTGGATTTAAGAGCAGCAGGTGACATACATTTGGCATAAATATCTCAGCCCCCACTCCAGGTGACAGTGAGCTTGATTTGGGCCTAGGAAGATCTTTGTCATCTGTCAGCTGCTATTTTAAGCCAAGGGCAGGGGTAGAATTAGGATTTCTGGCCTAGGCCAGTGGGCCCTAGGCTGTTAACTCTTTCATTGTCAAGAACAGCTAAATAATGAGGGTCAAGTTCTAAAGTGAACATAGGTTGGAACATGAATTTTTATGAAGAAAAGGTAACTTTGGCCTGGACAAAAATTAAACTCTCATCTCATGTTACAAAGGAAACAGGGATGGAATTATCCAAATTGATTGTCATCCATTCATTTAGTACTTAATAAATATCTATTGTATATAGTTTAAATGTGATTTGAAGGTTTTAGAGAATGGTCTACTTCCCCAAATTACTCCCCACTATGTTGCTATATTTTATATTCATTCTTTTGTATTAAACATTACATCTCTTCATCAAATACCCTATAAAGGATGAGATATTAGCCATAGAAAAACTGAGAGGAACAGAAAAGTAGAGATAATGGGAAAAAAGTGAGGGAGAAACAAATACAATAATTTAATTTAATTTTTTCTTTATTTAATGCTTAAGAGCAAACCACAATTTTGTTAAAACACTGGCTGTTTTCAAATGCCTTTGTATCCCTAGTTTCTGACAATTTCTGAATGGTTTCTGATCCATGGTAAAATACTTAGGGTGCTAGAACAGGGTCTTCACTAGATGGCACTTACCTTGATATCACACTTTAAGGTTTGCAAAGCACTTTACAATCATCATCCCATTTGATCCTTTGGTCAACTCTGCAAAATGAGTATTTCATTACCTCTATTTTACATATGAAAAAACTGAGGCTCAGAGATGTTAAGTGATTTTCCCAAGGTTACTAAGTTAGTAAATGTTTGAAATGTCAAACCCAGATTTTCCTGACTCTATGTCTGGTGAAGTAATGTAAGTGTACCTTCGACATTCTTTTCTCTTTTTTTGCCCTTTTGTTCACTTTCTGGTTCCTAGACTCCTTTGCCTCCTTGATTCCTAGTGCCTTTATTTTGTTCTAATTTCAGCAAAAATAATTATACTTAGTTTAAAATTTTACTGATTTTGAGAATTCTACCTAATAATGAGCTAGTGAGGAACCCAATAGATTCCTTCCCCCAAGTATCTCCTCTGGTACTTCATATCTAAACCCCTTTATCTTTGGTCACCTGCTTCATCTCATTTTATTCAGCATCACAACCAATAAAACTTAATTGAAGATTGTTTATGACAGAGATTCTTAACACAGGACCATGAAGATTAGTGTCTATAAGTCAATATCTATATAGATATAGATATATAAGCTATTATAAATATATTTTACTATTTATATAGACATATATACAATTTATATAGTGCTATTTCTATGTGATATATGGTATATGTAATGTGTTATATATAATATCTATGTATACATAGAACTATAGATATACATGTACATATATGTTATATTTCATTATATCTAACTATATTTCATATATTTATATATGTTTATTTTATTGTTATAAATAGAAATAATAATAAAATAAATATATGTTTATACAATCATATTTTATTATTATTTTTTATATTTTATTACTATAATCCAATATATTTTGTTTTATTCATTTAAAAATATTCTTAGAAGGGGACCATCAGCTTCAAAAAACTGCCAAAGGTGTGCGTTACCTCAAAAAGTTAAGAGATTGTAGGAAACTATTCTCTAGGTTTGATAAAGGAAGGATTCAAGACAGGAAAATGGATTTCAGCTTTACAGATAGTCATTTACCAATTTTGAATCATTCTAACGAAGTAATGATGGTGAGTCTTATTCTCTCCTTTTACTTTCTCTGTGCTCTAATCAAGTTAACAACACTATGTTTTGCCAGATGTTATATGTTCTTATTTGTACTGCTATTTGAATGACCTTGTAGGAGGCCTTTTACACCTTAGCTGCTTTGATTTTGGTTCAATTCCTTCAACTCATTCTATTCTTTACCTTGCCAGAAAAACTTAGTGAATGCCCACTGTATTACAGCATTAAGGCACATTCCCTAGCCTCTCATTTTAGGACTAAATTGGGCATTTCTCTCAGATTAAAGTGAGCTAAAATACTACAAGATTGCTTTTTCATTGGAGAGACAGAGACAAACATTTGGTGACTCAAATTGAATTGAATTGTATTGGTAAAGGGTAGAAAATCAGGTGCCTGTAGATAGCAGGGTTGTCCTACCTAGACAGTTTTCATGTAGTGAATAAATCATCTTTTCACACTTTTAAAAGATTGATCTTTATGTAATTAATGATAGCCTTTTATAAAATTGTTGACTTCATTAAATTTGGTTAATTTTTAAACATTTCATCTCTTACACTTAAATGTTTTAACATTATTTATTTGTACTTTATAGATCCATAAGATTTTATTTTTCTTTTCCCAGACTTTGATCATAGAGCAAAATTTTGATTTGGAGGTGACCTCACAGGCCATCTATTTTAACTACCTTCTTTTACAGAGGAAGAAACTAAGACCCAAGATGGTCAAATGACTCCATAGTAAGTGTCTTTTGATTCGAGCCAATAGACTTTCCAATATATTACTCTGATTAAATTGGCATCTGGACTTCCCAGGTTTAGAATTTCAATCCAAAGATGGTGTTTTTTCATTTTTTTCTTATCTCATAGTCTTAGAGAATTGTCTGGGTCAATGAGAGATTACATGACATGCTCCAAGTCACATATATAGTATGGGTCAGTGGCAGGTTTTTCTGTGGCATGTCACCCATCCTCTCTAATTAATTAATTAATCAGTTAAAATCTTGATTAAAGTACACCAGAATAAATGGATTTGAAATCTCAGATTACTTGGATCCAAATTCTAGCTTTGCCTCTCACTACTACTTCTGTAAACAATGTCCAGTCTCTTAAATTTCTCTTGTCCTCAGTTTCTAGACAGCTAGTTTTCCACAGTAGATAGAATACCAGTTCAAATCTGAATTCAAATCTGTATTGATCACTTACTAGCTATGTGACAATGGGCAACACTTTACCTCCATCTGCCTCAGTCACTCAATTATAAAATGGAAAGATAGCACCTATTTTCCCGGTTCTTGTGAGGATCAACTGTGATAATATTTGAAAGTGCTTAGCATAGTCCCTGGCATATAGTGGGCAAATAATTTTTGTTTTCTCCCTTCATTTTACAAATGAAGGGACTGGATTAAGTGATTTCCAAGATATCTTTTAGCTCCAAAACTTTGATACTATGAAATGTGGTAATTTACCTGTCAAAGATGAAAAGTGATTTTTTAAATATGAATCTATGGCCTACAGTTGGAGATCACAGCAATCAGCAGTTAGCCAAATAAGCAAAGCCTGAGTAAGAGGAAAGAAATTAGGAGATAACCAGGCTACTAGAGGCTGCTCTGTTGAGGTGATAACTCTTCTTCATCCTTTCTCCTTCTAACCCAATGCCATCTTTTAAACAAAGTGAGCTGATTATATATGTGTGTATGTATATGTGTATATATAAACATATAGTTATACACACATGCATACACATATAAGTGGAATACATACACATGTGTGTATGTATGTTTGTATTCCACGTGATTCCTCCTAGCTGTTAACTTTAAGAAACTCAGAAACTTTACACATATAATTGTAGCTATAGCATCTTATAGCTGAAAAGATTGCAGTTTACATAATCTAACAATAGCTCACATTTATATAGTGCTTTAAAGTCTACATAGTGCTTTACATATGTGTTCTCATTTGAACCTCTGTGAGATAAGCAGCATAGATATTCTCACTATTATACAATTGAGGAAACTAAGGCTTAGAAAGGTGAAGTCACTTGCCTAAGCAATGTCATATGTGAAGACATAGCATAGCAGCCTTCTCACACTGGAAGTACACGCTGACCCTGTGGAACCTTCACATGGTTGACCAGTTTCTGCCAGAACCTCCATTTAAAAAAAGTCCAGGTCAGATATGTCTTCATTTTTCTCTAGACTCTACTCTTGACTCTCTGGGTTTTCTCTATCATGACCCTCTACTTTTCAGCTTCCTTTTTTACATGTTATCTACCCCCATTAGAATGTAAACTCCCGGGTGGCTAGGTGACACAGTGAGTAGAGCGCCGGCTCTGGAGTCAGGAGGACCTGGGTTTGGATCCAGCCTCAGACACTTGATACACACACACACACACACACACACACACACACACACAAACTAGCCCTGTGACATTGGGCAAGTCACTTAACCCCAATTGCCCTACCCTCCCCCCTCCAAAAAGCAAAAAAAAAGAATGTAAACTCCCTGAGGGCAGACTGTCTTTCTGCTTCTATTTAATTTCCAGTGCTTAGCACATGCCACTGTCTGGTGCATTGTAAGTATTTAATAAATGTTTGCTGACATACTGATTTTCCTAAGGTCACATAGTGTCATAGGTGGAAATTTAAATGCAGGTCTTTGGTACCACTCTGCATTTTGTTAGATATATCTTTCTCTTTATCCTTTCCTTTCCTTTTCCTTTTTTCCTCAACTGTTTATAAAGCCTCATCAGACAGCCATTTTGCTTTCTTTTTCTTCTTTATCTTTAGAGTGTTTGTGTTTGTGTGTATGTGTTGCCTCCTGTACAATATTGCAAACCTCTGTCCATAGTTCTTCAAGCACCTTATCTACCAGATCTAATCTTTTAAATCACTTCATCTATTCTAATTCATTTTCATAAGGGATGTTATTTAGGTTATACCTATACAGTCCTATGGTTTTCCTTACTTTATTCAATTAAGTCTGAATTTTGAAACTAAAAGATACCTGCTCCTTGGAAGGAAAGCTATGGCAAATCTGGACAACATACTAAAAAGCAAAGCTATCACCTTTCCAACAAAGGTTTTTATAGTCAAATCTATGGTTTTTCCAATAGCAATGTATAGCTGTGAGAGTTAGACTATAAGGAAAACTGAGCACCACAGAATTGACACTCTTGAATTGTAGTGCTGGAGAAGACTTTTGAGACTCCTTTGGACATCAAGGAGATCAAATCAGTCAATACTTACAGAAATTAATTCAGGCTAGTCACTGGAAGGTCAAATACTAAAGTGGAAGTTAATGAGAAAACAGGACTCCTTGGGAAAAAAAATCCCTAATGTTGGAAGAGATTGAAGGCAAAAGGAAAAGGGGAAAACAGGATGAGATAGTGTCATGGAAACAATGGACATGAACTTGGATAGACTTTGAGAGACAGTTGAGGATAGAAGGGACAGTAGATCTGTGATCCATGGGGTCACAAACAGTAGGACACAACTCAATGGCTAAACAACAACAACAACTTTGTGACAAGTCGAGCATCTTGTGCAGTGTTCCAGCTAACTGTAATTTTTGCATCTCCCATTTTATAGCAGTTTCTTCAGAGCAGCCCAATTATCATTATATAATACTCATTTCATGGAGATATTTGTTTCTTGTTCAGGGAAGTTCCTTAAACAAAGACTTGACAAGCATTCGTTGGGGAATTTTAGAGGGGAATATTGGTTAGGAATGGGTAGGGCTTGATGACATCTAAAACCCTTCCTAATCTGAAATTCTCATGATTTGACCATAGTCATAGAGCAATGCATTGTTAGAGATGGAAAGAGAACTGAAGTCTACCAGGACAACATTTCCCTACAGTAACTAAAGCACTCAGGAAATATATCTTATAGTTGTCTATATTTGAGTCATATCCTTTTATTGGATGCCTTTGAAGGAGGGAGCCATATCCTAGCTAAGTTTTGTATTTCCTATAGCAGAACATTCTGCACACAGTAGGCACTTATATTGTTTATAGAATAAAAGATTTAAAGCTGGGGAGAACTTAGAAACCATTGAATACAATCCCTCTATTTTCAAATGAAGAAAATGAGAGACAGAGTCATTATGTGTATTGCCCAGAATCATATAGCCTGTATGTGTGTGTAAGTGTAGTATTTGAACATAGGTCTTCCTGACTTCAAGTTCAGTGCCCTATTTACTATAACAGAGCTGCCTCTCACTGACAGATTAATAAGCAAAAAATAAGCTCTTCTATAGAATTGATAAGAAGCAAGATTCTGTTGTTAAATAATAGCAGAAGTTGAATAGAATTATGAATGGTATATATACACCCTCTCTTTTTTTCTGAAATGTTCTTTTTCCTTTATTTAGCATGTCTAAGCTAATGCCTTTCAGGCAGAATCACTCTGTGCCCTGCCCTTTATTATTTCTTGTAAATCCTATTATATCTTTAACAATCATTGATGCTGCATTTTGGAAGTCCATTACAGTGTGAAATGTTTCAAGACAAATCCTAGGGACTATGGCAAGTTGAAAAGAGGACTTTTATATATTGAAATTCACTTTATCAAAAAGCTTCCTCCCTGGACTATTCCAAGACACTATCCATTTCTTGATACTCTCCTTCCCATCAATATTTTGGGAAAATGTTATTTGAATTTGTATATAAATAAATATTTTGATTTAGTGTGATGATAAAGTCTTATATAAATTCTTTCTTAGGCTCTGTGGAGGCATCTTCCATTTTCTTGGACTTTACAGTATATAATTTAAAATCCTTTTGATGGCTATGGGATTTTGTTATTCACAAATTCACCATAAAAATGTCACTATACAGCTTTCTTAATTTGTGTTAGGTAAAACTGGATATACTTCCTTCTACTGAGGAGACACCATGGTCAAACAAGGTGTGATTTGAGATCTGATTCCCTTTTAAAGCAGTAATACCTCATTATCACCCAGGTATTGGGGCACAAGAACTAAACTAGTCTCATGAACTTTGCATGTTAGGGATAGTGATAGGCACTGGACCTCTGATTTGAATGGTGTAAAGAAATACCTTCTACAAATACTGGTCAGCATCATACCTGTTCTTATAGTCTCAGAAATTTGCCTAGAAAACTGACAAGTTAATTATTGTCTAGTGTGACAAAAACAATATGTATCAGAGGCAGCATCTGAACCTAGGATTTTCTGGTTCTTGGAACCTCTGTATCATGCTATACCATTTTTTTGTTTTTAGTTTTTTTTTTTTTTAGTAACTTTTATATTACATAAGATATGATTAGCATTGTCCTTTATTTTCTTTAACACGTGGGAATATTCTATGGGGCTATAGTATCAGTACTTTTATCAGTACACAGAACTCCCACCATCCATTCCTCCATTCCTTTCTTAGTATAGAAGGCCTTAGGAGTGGGTCAAAACAAGTAAAAGTTTACTGACTTATCCAGCATCACAAAGCTGGTATCAGAGGTAGGATTGAATCTAAATCTTTCCAGTTCTGTCTAGCACTCTATCCTTAGTATGATACTTCAAAATAATTTCATTAGACTTCATAGAAGAGTTAAATTTCATTACATGTATTAATGCCTTCTCCTTTGAATATTTGTATCTTTTTTCAGCTTAGATGGTGATTTCCCCCCTATTTTTTTTAAGAGAAACCTATTCTTTATATGGGTCATGGAGATAGCTTTTTAGTTATTTTTGCTTTCATTACATTTAAATTCTTTTTTAAAATAATCCTATCATCTTAATGGGCCTTCACCATGTAGAATACTCATTTACTTTTTTGTGGTGTTTTTTTATTGATTCCTTTTTTTATACCTTGTAATTTTCTAGGATACTATAGGCCCATAGAATATTCCCACATGACAAAGAAAAATAGTAGAGTTAAACCAGCAGTGAACTCTTCTGAAAGAATGTCCCTCTTTATTTAGAAAGGGAAAGGCATATTCTTTATTGAATTCAACTCAATTTAACCAAGGTTTATTAATTACTTACTGTTGTAAAGTGTACTATAATAACTGTTAACCATAAAGAGAATAAAAAAAAGAAAACGCCCTCTAGGAGACTATAATCTGATGTATCTAGGAGACTATAATCTGATGTATCTGAACATGAAGACAAAAAAAATGTCAAGTAAACTAAAATTAGGAGTATATCAGAGAAGTCATGAGAGATTGGGGAAAGAGGGATCGCTTCTAGTGATTAAGGAAGTCTTCATAGGAAAAGTGGCACCTAATGTGGGCCTTAAGAATTTCAGCAAGTAGAATTGTGAAGGTGTCCCATTCCAGGATTAGGGACTACCAACTCACATGCATAGTGGGAGGAAAGGGACAGCTGGGATCCAGACTTGACTGTTAATTTGGTAAGAATGGAAATAAAGTTAAAACAATCTTCATTCATCAAGATAAACTGTTACCTAAGCAAGAATTACCTTTCCTAATTAGAATATAAATTGAAGTAGTTTTCCTGAATATACTAATTGTTCTTCCCCGTGATGGATTTTAGATGGTCTTTAGCCATGATGAAATAATATTTTAAAAATGTGACTGGAATATGAAAACACAATGCTTCATCTCATTGTAGTTAAACTGTCTGTTTCTATGTTTCATTATCCAACTTAAATACAGCAGTTTATCTTACCAATAGTCATTCTAAGTCCCTACTGTGTTGCAGGCACTGTACTAAATTCTAAGGATATAAAGAATGGAGGGGAAAAAATCAATATTTGTTCTTAAGAAGCTAATAGTCTCACAAAGAAATAATGTGCAAATATCCACTTACAAAGAAGATACAAACAGGATTAGAGATAACCAAGTGAGGGAGGGAAATGCACTAAGGATAGTCAATAAAGTCTTCTTTTAGAGGGCAGAGAAATGAAGGGATGTCAAGGAATTGGTGAAATTGAGATGAGAAGGAAAGAATTCCAGGCATGGAGTACAGACAGTAAAAATGCCCAGAGATGAGAGAGGCAGTGTCTTGGTTAAGGAACAGCAAAGAGGCCAATGTCACTGGATCAAAGGCTACATGAAGTAGAATGAGGTCTAAGAAGACTGGAAGGGGTCAGGTTATAAAGTGCTTTAAGAGTTAAAAAGAGGATTTTATATTTGATCATGGAGGTAATCAGGAGTCACTGGAGTCATTGAATTAGAAGGGTGACAAGGTGAGACCCATACTTTTAGGAGATCAGTTTGACAGCCTAGTGGAGGATTGACTGAAGAAGGGAGAGGCAGGGAAATTCCTTAAAATGTTTGTCCAGTTGGGAAACTTTTACAAAAAATTTTAAATGGTTGAAAGGTAATTTGAAGATGGATTGTAGAGTATCTTGAGTATGAGACTAAGTTACTCTTTCCATTATCTTATAGGCATAAGAGAATTTTGAAGGTGTCAGAGCAGGTTAGTGTTTTAAACAAACCCATTCATTAAGATGATTATTTTGGCAATTGTGTAAAGGATAGATTGGAAAGAAGACATATTGAAAGACCATGTAAGGGACAATTTCAACAGTTTAGAATATAGGCTCTTCCACTGAGGGATGTGGCAATAAAAGTAGAAAAGAAGGGAGAAATGTTAGGATGTTTTGTCTAGGTTTGTAACAGGTTTTACGTTACTCATTTGCTACATGCAAAGCTTCTAAACGTTAGTGCCACCTAACCTTTACTTATAGCCTTAATGGTGATCCAAGAACTGGAAGAGTTTTGGTCTCTAAGGAGTAGATACTCTAATTCAAATCATCCTTACTGTTCTCAATCTGAAATCACATCCTGGTTCCAGTAATTGGCCCTCTTGTTGTCCTTGCCTTGGTACCCTGTTTGGAACATTAGTTCCTTTGGGACTAGAATTCTGCCTGATTCTACCCAATCTTTCCAAGGACTGATAACCCATTTCCAAAACAAAGCTCTGTGGTGGTTTCCCCACCATTAGCTGTCAATAAAGAAAAATAGGACTTTTGGGGGAAGAAGGGGGTGGGAGGGCTTAAGTGAAGTGATTGTCTAGTCTAGCTTCTCAATTTCATAGGATAAGAAGTTAAGGAATGGATAAATTAATGACTTTCTCAAAGAATTATGATATCACATCCAAGGAAAGTTTTCATCAAATTGCCCAGGATTCTCTGTGAATGAAAATGAGTAAGATATCGGTTCAGCATAAAAGTACACATACCATGTGCAGAATAAACATTTGATGATTTGAATTAGTAAGTGAAACCTGTGTGAAAACATCTCCTTACATAGTGAAGTAAAAAGGTCTAGTAAAAAAATGCCTTAGGAAAAATAACCACAATAACCTCCACAACAAACTTTAGTTTTATGTATTATGAATTTTAGTATTATGGCCCCTAAGATGGCCTCACATCCAAGACTTGCAATCCTGTTTTTGTAAATATTTTTCACTGACAAAAAGGTGAAAGAATTCATGACCAAGTGATGGCTGGTAATCAACTTGAAGCAGAAGAAAATAATAAAGTTGTATCCCGAACAGTAGAAGATTACAGGAAAGAAACAGGGGAAGGACACTGAGGAAGAAACCAGGAAGGTGTTGGAGAAGGAAGGCTTTCTAAAGAACTTGGCCAAAATGAGATTTCTTAAAGAGCTGGGAATCTCTGGATGTGCGTGAAAATCCTTGAGGATATTGGAGGAGTTTCAAACTTTGTAGTTGTTACAATTTTGTGTATCCTTATTTGTATATATTTATATTTGTTCATGTTGTCTCCCTTGATGGAATGTAAACTATCAAAGCAGGGGAATTTTCATCTCAGTATCCCTATTGTCAAGAACTTTGGTACACAGTAGACATTTTATAAATCTTCATTTATTAGTTGATTTCTTTTCCAATCCAAAACAACTATTGAACTCTGTTTAAACTGGTAAAGAAAAATTATGATAAAGACATCAAGTCTGATAAAATATGATATATAGAGGTTAAAAGAGGAAAAACCTATACAAAGATACAAGGTGATAACACTTCCGGAAAGGG
This sequence comes from Petaurus breviceps papuanus, assembly GCF_028583685.1. Taxonomy (NCBI): domain Eukaryota; kingdom Metazoa; phylum Chordata; class Mammalia; order Diprotodontia; family Petauridae; genus Petaurus; species Petaurus breviceps. Next base: position 44,964,905 of record NW_027187460.1, read on the forward strand.
AAAATTTTATTGATTGAAAGGAGCAGAAAAAAAAAATATATATATATATGAGAAAAATTGAAAAAGCATCCCCATAGAGAAAGGACACTCACTTAGAGTAATGATGGCCAATGTCCTTTTTTTCAGACATTTAATTCATATATTATTGACAGGAAGACTGAGATTGAATCCTATAAAACTCTAATATCAGGAATTGCTTAGTGATTGAGAATTTGTGTAGAGGTAGGGCACATTTACAGTGAGTTTGAATAACATGAAATTTGATTAATGAAAAATAAAAGTGATACTGTTGTATTTAATGTGAGCCAAAATTTGCTTACTGCAATGAGCATGAGGTAGTTGAGTGGTTTAAGGTTACTACATTGTCAACCTGAACTTTCCTGTTGTCATGTGTGGATGTGATATGCTGCTGCATATCATATTAGCAAAAGTTTTGGTTTTTTAAAGCCCTTAAAAGGGACAAAAGGAAGACTATTTCACATGGAAATTCTGACAGTTCAAGTAAGAAGAGACATTATTATATTAGAACAACAGTTTGATGTAATTGAATGGCATGGATAGATCATAAAAGGACAAAAATGAGATGAAATATTGGAATGCCTGAATCTATGTTACAAAATACTACAAAACACACAACTGAAATAAAATGAAAGAATAAGGTTACATCAGCTTTTTGTGGTTCACAAAATAAACAAACAAACAAAACCTACATTGAATAGAAGTGTGGCAGTGATAGAAATGGAGTCATTTAGTTGTATGGATTGAAAATTGAAATTTTAAATCTTTAGCAGAGCAGTTATTCAGACAAAGATTACTAAAGGCAGTGAAAGAAAATGGAAATGAAACTGATCGTGAAGAAACTTTTACTATAGGGTTTGTTTGGTTAGCTTACTTTAAAAAATCAAGTTCAATTGCCTAATATAAAAATTACCAGAGATGTAACCAGTGTAGATGAGGATATGGCAACTAAATATCTGGATGCTTTGATTAAAATAATTGAAGAAAAAGGATACAATGATTGAAACATTTTTAATGTGGACAAAACAGGAGTACTCTGGAAAATGATGCCTTCCAGAACTTACAGTTCTAAGAAGGGGGGGAGGGGATGGGAGAGACTCAACTTAGATTTAAAATGTTTAAGGACTACCTAAGACTTTTATTGAGAGGTAATGCAGAAGGGAATTTTAAAGTTAAAACCCCTGCTTGTTTATCAGTTTCAAAATAGTTGTGCCTTGACAGACTACAGACATTAATAGTGTCTAGATCTTCAGTGGTCAGATAAGAAAGTAAGGGAGACTAAAGCTATTTTTAAAGACCCATTTCCAAGTTATTTTAAGTTGGGTGTTGAAAAATATTGTGAGGACAATATCATTTTTAAAGCATTACTGACTTTAGATAATGTCCCAAGTCATACAACTACAGTTGGTCCATTGTGTTTAAAAGGTAAACATCATTTTTGCCACAGAGAACATCTTTATTGCCGTCCATTGACCCAAGAACCACTGAAATATTTAAAGTCCTATTATTTTAAAAAAAAAAGTGATCAGGCGAATCACAAAACTATATACAGACAGCTATGCAATTTCTTAACTGGTTATAGAAAAAAATATTACATCAAAGTTGCAATCAGAAACATTCCCTATATTTGGCAATAAGTAACTGCAAGCAACATGAGTGTAATCTGGAAACACATTTTGCCACATTCTGCCAATAGTAATTCTGAAGATAATTTCCTCTCAAAAAGCAGAATGTTTTATAAGAAATAAACATTGGAAGAAAGCTTGGTTTGATGAACTAGAAAATGACAATGTCCAGGAATTGCCTAATTCACACTTAGAGTTTACTGATGATGATCTTCAATTAAATCAACAAGTATTTAAGGATCTAACAATGATGCAACAAAAGCAGATAATGTGCAAATTAAAGAGCTCACTCTCAAAGAATTTTAAATTTATCTTTCAAGCTATAGAAGTTGCAAAGCAAAATATTTTGGAAGCTGACCCTTAAAGGATTGAAGCATGCATGTTCAATGAGATATGAATGAAGCTTTCTGCAGCTACCAGTTTATGTAAGGAAGACTTAAAGAAAGAGAAGACAGCAAGTTCTGTACTGCTAAAATATTTTAAAAGAAAATTATGACATTTTTGTAATATCATTGCTATTTTAGCCATAATATTCAGCAAATTTTAATTTTTAAACTTTTCTTTCTATAACTACTCTTATTTCATGATAAACTTGAATTAGAAATACATTTTTCTTATCTTTCATTGTTACAGTACATTAGTAAACATATTTTAAAATTTTTCCATTGTGCTAAAAGCAATTGCCATATTATAGTATGATATGATAAATATTTATTAAGCACCTACTATGTGCTAGGCATTGTGCTAAGGGTTGGGAATACAGATAAGAAAAAGAAAGCCAGTTATTGCCCTGAAACATTTACAATGTAATGATGGAAGACAATACATAAAAGGAAGTTAAAAAGGTGGGGAGGGTCACCAGAGGGTACTCAGCTTTGGCAAGTGATGATGGTGGTGACAGTGGTGGTGACCAAACTAAGCAGAGTAACTGGTAACGAATGAAGAGATGGCTGGGGTTTAGAGCCCTCTATGTGGAAGAAGTTTTTTGTGCCACTCTCCAGGCCTCCAATCCGAAGAGCAGAGGAAATTGAGTACTATCACATGATAGGTATAAGTACCAAGACTGAAAGGATCACCATGGTGTTGTTTCCTCATGATGAGCTTATCTTGAGGTAAGGGGAAGAGATGAAAGATGGTAGAGTCCAAATGAAGCAGAGAAGCTTATAAAAATGAAAAAAAAATGGCTAGAATTTTAAGTCTTTTATAAATATGGTTTATCACCATAAAAAAGGAGTGAATCATTTCACACAAGAGACCAGACTTTGAAAAAGTAGGCTTGACACAGCAATCCAACTTTGGATTCCTTTTTTGGGAACAAAAAGGATCAAAGCATGAAATGGCAGGAAGACAATGAAGTCAGAATTCCTGCACCAAAAGCTTCCAAGAAAAATATGAACTGGTTACAGGTCACAGAGGAGCTTAAGAAGGATTTTGAAAACCAAATAAGAGAAGTGGAGGAAAAATTGGGAAGAGAAATGTGAATGATGCAAGAAAATCATGAAAAGTGAGTCATCAACCTGACTGAAGAAAATAACACCTTAAAAAATAGACTAATTCAAATCTCAAAAGAGGCTCAAAAAGCCAATGAGGACAATGCCTTAAAAAGCCAAATTTGCCAGATGGAAAAAGAATCTCAAAAGCTCACTGAAGAGAATCATTCCTTCAGAATTAGGTAGGAGCAAATGGAAGCCAATGACTTTATGAGAAATCAAGATAGTATTAAACAGATCCAAACAAATGAAAAAATAGAAGGCAATGTGAAATATTTCATTAGAAAAAACACTGACCAGATGGTAAATAGATCCAGGAGAGATAATTTTAAAAGTTTTGGACTACCTGAAAGCCATGATCATAAAAAAGAACCTAGAAATCATCCTTTAAGAAATTCTCAAGGAAAATTGCCCTGATGTTTTAGAACCAGTGGGTAAACTAAAGGTTGAAAGAATTCACTGATCACTTCCTGAAAAAAGATCCCAAAAATAAAACTCCTAGCAATATTATAGCCAGGTTCCAGAGTTCCCAGATCAAGAAGAAAATATTATAAGCAGCCAAGAAGAAATAATTTGAATATTGTGGAAACACAATAAGAATAACACAGAATCTGGCAGCTTCTACATTGAGGGATAGAAGGGATTGGAATATGGTATTCTGGGGTTCACAGGAGCTGGGATTAAAACAAAGAATCACCTACCCAGGGGAGGCTAGGGGCACAGTGAATAGAGCACTGGCCCTGGAGTCACAAGGACCTGACTTCAAATCCAGCCTCAGATACTTAACACACAAAAAAAACCTAGATGTGTGACCTTGGGCAAGTCACTTAGCTTCAATTGCCCTACATTCCACCCCTCCAAAATGCAAAAAAAAAGAAAAGAAAAGTATCACCTACCAAGCAAAACTGAGTATCATGTTTCAGGGGAAAATATGATCATTCAATGAATAGAGAACTTTCAGGCTTCCTTGATGAAAAAACCAGAGTTGAATAGAAAATTTGACATTCAGATATAAGAAACAAGAGAAGCATGAGAAGGTAAACAGGGGAAAAAATCATAAGGAACTTATCAAAATTGAACTATTTACATTCCTCCATGGAAAAACAATAATTGTAACATATGAAACTTTTCTCAGTATGAGGATAGGTGAAGGGAATATAAATGTGTGTGTATATGTATATATGTATGTATACGTACATATATATGTCTGTATAGGAGGGTATATGTGCATATGAATACATATGTGAGTATGTGTATATATGTGTACAGGTATACATAGACAGAGGGCACAGGATCAATTGAATAGGAAGGGATGATACTTAAAAGGTGAAAGTGAGAGGTGAAAGAGGAATATAATTAGAGGAGATGGGGAGAGGCAGAATGGGGTAAATTATCTCATATAGAAGAGGCAAGGGAAAACTGTTACAATGGAAGGGAAGAACAGGAAGGCAAAAGGGGATGGGTCAAACTTACTTTCATTGAATTTGGCTTAGGGAGGAAACGACATACACACTAAATAGGGTATCTTGTCCTACAGGAGAGTAGGGGGAAGGGAATGAGAGGAGGGATGATGGAGGGGAGGGGAGGAAATCAAAGCTTTAAAATCAAATGTTTCAATATATATATAATTTTTTTTTTAACATGCAACTGGGAAATAAGATATACAGGCACCGGGAGATAGAGATACATCTTTCCCTACCAGAAAGTCAGAGCCAGGATGGGGGAGGATATAGAAGACAGCAGATTGGGGAAGGGGGCACACAGTGAGATCACTGTTTTGTGGTAGTGGGTAGAGGAAAGATGGGGAGAAAATTTGTAACTCAAAATCTTGTGGAAATGAATGATGTCAACTAAAAATAAAGATAAAATTTAATTAAAAAAAAAAGAAAAAGTAGGCTTGATCAAGAAGATCATACATCTGATTGGGTATGAGAAGGTTTCTCTGAGGTAAGTCCAAAAAGAGTTTTCAGAAATGCATTGCATCAAGACCCCTTTAAAGCCAAGCATGAGCAGCTTTCCAGAAGACTGCTTCTGTGAACAACTTCAAGGTTCTGATTGAACAATATTGTGATCTCTCTATTTATTCAGTAACAAATGAAGACAAAACATTCACAGAAATAAAATCACAGGGTTCACAATATTATGACAAAACAACTTATCACTAAAATGGCCACATAGTTTTCATTAAAGTGGCTACATAGTTTTAAACAAAGTACAACCATCTAGTAACTCAATCATTTAGTAAGTTCTTAATTCAATCATCCTTAAAGAGGCTTGTCTCCTTAATGGGCACTAAATACAAAGGTCAAAGTTTTCCACCTCTAGGTCACATTGTCTTAATCTCTTCAATCAAAAAGTCCTCTTTCTTCTTAATCAGAGAAGTCCTTAACTCAATCATCTAAATGTAAAGGTCAAAGTTCTCCACCCCTAGACCACAGTAAATCATGTTCTTCTCAGTTTTCATTAAATACCCAAGAACAGTTCTTTTCATCTTGACTTGAGGTAGGCTCTTAGCTTCCATGATTCCTCTTCCATTGTCCCAGCTCCTGTCTGAATACATCCAACTTTCACCTGCGTTCAAAGGCAGACAGCTCTCAGTTCCTTATTCTGCACCTTGTGGAGTTACTGTTCCATATTGAAGCTCACAGTGTCTAGTCCACCTCAAGTCCTTCACAGTTTCTGTTCCTGGGAAGACAAAGCTTAACAAAGCAACAGTAGCATGCAATCACATTGCCAGAATCCTCATCAATTCACTCTCTGCCAGCACCACAGCCATGCTTCCTCACAGTTCTCCTCTCTTCTCATTTCTAAGTTCTCAATTCTCTTCTCAGTTCTGAGTTCTCAATTCAGTTTTCAGTTCTCCATTCTGCCACCACAAGTTCTGTTCTCCATTCTGATCTCAATTCTTGACAGTTCTGAGAAGTTCTCAGGATCCTAGCAGTTCTCTCTCTCTCAGCAATTCTGGCTCTCTAGCTTAGGCTTTTCTTTATATATGGTATTAGCTCCTTCCTGTTCCACCCCTTCCTGTTACATCAGCAACTTCCTCCCACTGTGGGATTCACAAGTTCTGGATCTTAATACTTGATAACAATCATGAACTTGAAACAAGGTGCTAAATGATTGCCAATACAAGCGGAAGGGAAGATCTTCAAATCCCCATTATCATTAAAACCCCACAGCCTGTACCACCACCTGCTTCTTAGAAGAGCTGGTTACAGAAAAAAAAAACTGCTGCCTCAAAGAATTGATTATAAGTAAGGGGGGAAACAAAGCTTTGCTGCTTGGATAAGAGGACTACAAGTGAAAGTTTCTTCATTTCCCTTCCCTCATTCCCTATCCCTCACCACCACTGCCACCTATTTCATGAGAGATAGGAATTCCTCAGAGCCCAGAGGAGGCTGTAGACCTGGAAAAGTTTGATATATCTCACTGAAATAGCAGCCCAGAAAAGGATTGACCAGAAAGGATTTGACTAGTTTGATTACCCAGGAAGTAAAGAGCCCCAGGATAGTAATGACTTTGCATCAGTGACTTGTGGTGTATATTGTCCTTGAGAGAGACAAGGGGATGTTCTATCAGTCTTAGGGCTTCCAACATGATGACTTAGATACTGCAATTTGATATGAGAGAAGGGAAAGTGGTGGAATAGTGTATATAACACTGGGCTTGGAGTCAGGAAGGAGAGTTCAAAAACAGTCTCAGACACTTACTAGCTGTTTGATACTGGGCAAGTCACTTAATCCCTGTTTACCTTAGTTTCTCCATCTGTTAAAAAAAAGGATAATAACGGCACCTACTTTCTAGGGTTATATTTCTCAAATGGGATAATAATTGTAAATTGCTTGGCTCAGACTATTTCATAATAAGTACCATATAAATGATAATTAGGGAGGGGGAGGAAAGGACACCACTCATCATCTCTATGACTCTCTAGACCCAATTACCCCAACATGTGTTGTCTTCCTCCAGGAGAATACAAGGTACGTTAGGGAAGGAGCTGTGTCACTTTGCATTTTTATCCCTTAGTACAATGTTTGGCATATAGTTATTTTTTTTCTTTAATACATTCATTGTAAAAAGAGATTATTCATAAAATCATCTTATCTATCCCTGATCTATTCTGTGCTATGTATATGACATTGTGAATACTTTCCTCATTCCCAAAAGTCAAAGATTACAATAAGACTAGAAATATGAACATACCCTCCTTCATGGCTAAATTATTATCAGACCAGACTTAGTAAAAATATGAAAATACAGTTGTTTCTTCTTGAAAATCTTGCACATTATACTTCTGGTCCTCAATAGGACTCACATTTGCTAGGTTTTAATCAAATTTATCTGATCCTGTGCAGCATTTTTCTTTGTGATTTTAATTTTGTCCGTTTCAGATGTCTTCTGTGCTTTCCAGTTTTAGGCCTTGAGTTTCCTTCATTATTATTCAGCATCTATACCCTTCCTTTCAGAGAAGACTTGGATTAGATTTCCATTCTTATGCAGATGACACTAAGATGTATTTGAAGATTAGTCCTAATTGTTCTTCCACTTCTGACATTTTATCAGCTTCTCATGAAGAAATAGAGACACGGGTGTCCAATTAAATATTATTAAAACTGAACTAATAATTGATAGTTCCAGACACTGTCTTAAATTGGTTTTTATCATTCTCCTCAGTGTTTTTGATATTCAGTCATGACCAACAATCAAAGGTCCTGGTGGTGTAATTGATTTTGCTTCAATGTCTGTTTATTTACAGTTGCAAAACAACCCTTGGCATTTCTGTAAACATCTTGGTAATTTTTCCAGTTCATTTGTATTGTATATTGACATGCCTGTTTTGTGGATTAATAAGGGAGAATAATACCCAAATAGAATTCTTAAAATTCAAAAGGTTTTTCATGTCAGCATCACTTTTTTTTTATTTCTAATCTTTGCTAATTGAATAGAGATTACTGTTCATTTGGAAACAGTTTTCTCTTCACCAGAAAATATATAGCATATATATTCTAGGTGTGGGAACTCCCTCCACCAATACTGTCCCAACCTTCCATGACCTAATTCTTAAGTCTTAATGAATTTATTAGGACACTAGGATTTTTAGTAACAAGATTAGCCAGGGTCAGATAGCTAGTATCAGAGGCTAGATTTAAGCCTATTCTTTACTGAACTACAAACCCAATACTCTGATGACTATGTGATACAACAACAATAATAATATATAAGCAATAACTAGAATTTATGTGGAGTTTTAAGTTTTGTAAAGCAATTTACATACATTATTTCATATGATCTCAAAACAATCTGCTGATTTAGCACTATAGGTAGTATTATTCTCATTATACAGATGAGGAAGCTGAGCCTGAAGGAGGTAAAAGTGATTTACCCAGGATCACATAGCTAGTTTGGGTCTGAGGTGAAATTTGGAACTAAAACTTATTTACTTTATTTATTGAACAGTATCCATTATACCAGAAGTGTCAAATATACCATATGACACTTGAGTGTCATCAAAACAGATTAAAATGTAATTAGAAAACAGTTAACAAAATGAATAAAAATATAATAGACCGTAGATAATATTAGTATGTGGTTTTCTAAGTCAATGTGCAACCCTGTTGTACCAACACAATATCCATAGCACTGACTATGACTATAATTGTGCCGACATAGTGTTCAATAGCACTCAATAGCAAAATATAACAGACTCTCCATATATAAGACAGAAGCAAAACATTTATTCAGATATCAAAAACCCAAATCCCAATGCCAGGAAACCAAATTCACCATAGTAGCAAAGTACTTAATACACCATAACAGCACAGAGAGCCACACCATCCTGGATGAGAGAAAGTGGAATCATCTATTGTAGATGTCCTTTTCAAAGAGTTTAGCTATGGAAGGCAGAAGTGATAGAGAAGGATAGTTAGTAGGAAAGAAAGAATCAATTGAATTTTTTTGGAAGGGGAAACATAAGTATCTTTGTAATTAGGAAATGAGTCAATAGAGAGGGGAAAATTGAAAATAAGTTTAAAAAATGAGGATGACATTGGGGGCAATTTATTGTAGGAGATTGGGTAGAATGTGTTCCCTGGAACAAGTGGAGGATTAGTTTTCATAAGGATTAAGGTCACTTCATCATGTGAACCAGGGGTGAAGGAGGAGAAGATGTCAGATGGTATCTGAGTAATGAAAGAAAGAGGAGAGAAGAGAGACTTTGTATCAAAAGTTCTCTTTTTTTCTATAAAACAAGAGGCCAGGTTCTCGGCTTGGGGGCGGGGCGGGGTAGGGAGAGTATACCATGAGAGGTTTGAGAAATGATGAAAATGTTTGGAAAAGCCTTTGTAGAGAGTGAAATCGTGAGTTGATATAGTACATACAGAAGGATTGCCAAGGAAGAGTAAAAACCTGATTGAGCTTATGTAAAATAAATTTGTAGTGGACCCAGTCAGAACAGTTGCATGGTTTTCTTCACCTTCATTCAATAGTACGTGTGTAGGTAGGAAGTTGACAAATCATGGTCATTATTCAAGACTGAGGTTTGACAATGGGGAGAGGGAGGCCTATGGATTCAAGAGAGAACCAGAGTGTAGAGTTTAATTGGTTCTTCAACAAGTCAAAATGTGGAGAAGAAGAGAGAGTAGCTAATTGTAGGGGAGATAGTATTGGAGAGAACTGAAGGATCAAAGTATTTGGGGTCAGAGTGAGGATGAAGAGTAAAGTTATGTAAAAGAAGACAGAGGGAGAGGTGAAAAGTCAATAGATTTTAGTCGGAAAGAGGGATTTCACAATTCTTGAACATAAATGTGACACATTTGTGGGTTGTGGCAAGATCAAGGGTATGACCATCTTTGTGGGGGTCTGAGGTTAGGTGAAGGAGCTCATGAGAAGGGAGTAGATTGAGGAACCGAGTGATTAGGGTATTTGAGGGAGAATCAAAATGTATTTTGCGTTGAGGAGGAGAGAAAAATTCTAAGTCAGGTATCAACTCATTGAAAAAGGAAGGGAAATGAACTGGGAATTTGTATGCAAAACTACTAGGATTTTGATTAAGGGATAGATGGTTGTTGACCTTCATTCTTGAAGAGGACCAAAATGACATCACTATGTTAGAGTCAAGTTACAGTGAGCACGACTATGACTGATCAGACCAATATAAGTTTGGAATACCCTACCACAGGTCAGTCACAAATGGTCCATGGGAACATTTGTATTGTGTTTTTTAAATTTGTACATCTCACATTTCCTTTGAGTTACTTCAATTCTTCTTTGCTCACAGAGCACAGCACCTTCTCTAATGAAGACACACCATGGTGGGCAATCCTGTGCCAGTGTCTCCCATGTCACAAATCAGTTTCAAAGCTCTTAAGTGTGTTTGTATCATTTCTTCTGACTACCACGTGAGCATTTGCCTTGTGTAAGTTCTCCATAAAATAGTCTTTTGGCAAGTTTACATTTGGCTTTCAAACAATGTGGCCAGCCCATTGTAGTTGCACTCCCTGCAGTTGAGATTGAATGCTTGGAAGTTTTGTTCAAGAAAAGACCTCTGTGTCTAGTATTTTATCCTTCCAGGTGATCAGAACCTTCCCAAGATAATTCAAATGGAAATGATTCAGTCTCATTCTAATACCTCTTCTCTCCCACACCTTCTTTGGAGCTTACCAAACACTGAGCTAGCTTTGGCAATTCATTTGTCAACCTCCTATCAATGTGTACACTCTTAAAAAGTACACTGCCAAGATAAGTGAACTTATCCACAGCATTCAAAACTTCTCCATTTGCTGTAACCAATGGTTCCACAAATTGATGGTGTGGTGCTGACTTATAGAGCATCTGTGTTTTATTGGTGTTAATTGTTAGACCAAAATTAACACAAGCAGCCAAGAAACAATCCATACTTTGTTGCATCTCAGCTTCAGATGCTGCATTGAGTGCACAATCATCTGAAACAAAAAATCATGCACCAACACTCCCTCCACTTTGGTCTTGGCTTATAGCCTTTTCAAGTTGAATTCACCATCTATGGGGCGGCTAGGTGGTACAGTGAATAGAGCACTGGCCCTGGAGTCAGGAGGACCTGACTTCAAATCCGGCCTCAGACACAACACAAAAACTAGCCATGTGGCCTTGGGCAAGTTGCTTAACCCCAATTGCCCTCCAAAAAGCAAAAAAAAAAAAAAAAAGAATTCACTATCAGTGTGGTAGCTGACCTTGATGTTTGTCCACATTGAAGGTGTTTGACAACATGACTGAAAATATCACACAGCTTTGTTTCACTCCACTAGTGACTGGGAAAGTGTAAGAGCATCATGCATTGTCCAGAACCCAGGCAAGCATGCTGTTGTGAAATTGATATACAATAATGATAAACTTTTCCAAGCAACCAAATTTTGACATAATTTTCCATAAGCCCTCATGACTGACAGTTATCAAAGGCCTTGGTCAGATCTACAACTGTTGTATACTGACCTCTGTTCTGCTAATGGCATTTCTCCTGGAGTTGTTGGGCAGCAAATAACATATTTATCATTCCTTGGCCTTTTCTTTCTGAAGCCACACTGACTCCCAGGTAGATGACCATCTTCCAAGTGAAGGATCAACCTATTAAGGAGGTCTCTGGAAAGAATCTTGCCAGCAGTGAGGTTAAGGAAAGGAATCCCCTATAATTGTCATAGGTCAATCTGTTTCTGTTACTTTTAAAGGGATGGAAAATGGAGGTATCCTTGAACTCCTGGGGGATAACTAGGAAAATTTCAGTCAGCTTTTGTATGAGCACTGGAAACCCCACACCACCCCTACCCCCACCTTGTGGAATAAACTGGAATAGAATTAGCACCAGGTGCTTTGCCATATGAAAGAAGCCTAATGGCATTTTAAACCTTTTCTTCAGTTGAAATTTCAGCTAGGGATGGATTGACTTCAACCTGAAGTAAACAGTCAGTGGTTTCAGCATTGATTGATCAAGGTCTGTTAAGAACACTATGGAAGTTTTCAGCCCATTTTGCTAGGATCATATCCTTATTACTAATCAATGTGGCTCCAACAGAACTGAATAGTTGAGATGCACCATAGGTCTTTGGCTCAAAAATAGCCTTCAGGGCTTTGTGAAAATACTTTGGATTGTTATTGTCAGCATAAAACATCTGCCTTCTTATTGAGCCAAGAATCCTTCATCTCTCTAAACTTTGCTTGTGCTTAATTTTGATGGAATTAAATGTTGCCTTCTTAGAAATGGATGAACTATCTTACTGGTAAACCGTGTGGAGTTCTCATTTTTCATTTAGCAGCATCTGAATTTTCCCATAATTTTCCTCAAATCAATCTTGATCTTTGCAGGTGTTCTGACCCAGATGAGCAAATGCAGTGCTGTACACCAAATCTCTAAAACCTGCCTACTCCTTTTCTGTTCCGCTGTTGTCAACTGCGTGTTGGCTCAACTTTCCCCCCGAATTAGCAACAAACTGTTTCTGCTTAGAGAAGCACTATAATCTGTCAACATTAATTCTTCCGGTAGTCAATTTACCTTGAGATCACTGCTTTTGTTGAATGTGAATATTTAACTTGGAGAGGATAAGTCTATGATCAGTCCAGCACTGTGCCACACATTGCCTTCGTTACTCTCACATCCTATCTCTTCTTCTTACAATCACATAATCTATTGAAAATGTCTGATGCAATGGTATATCCCAAAGTATTATTGTATTTAGGTAAATGTAAGACAGTGTTGGTGATGAGGAGGTTGTGAGATGAAGTCTTCAGTAGTAAGTGACCATTGCTGTTGCTATTTTCTAACTCCATTCTTCCCAAGGACTCCCTGCCATGTCTGGTAATTTGAGACTACTCTAGCATAAAGTTACCCAGAATTATAAGCTTGTCCTCTTTTGGCACATTGATGATAAGGATCTCCAGGTCTTCATAAAATTTTTCTTTGACTTCATCAAGGTTTGTCATGGTGGGAGCATAGGCATTCATAATGGGAATGTGCCATTTTCCTGTAAGTAACAATAGCAGAGTGAACCTGTCATTCACTCTTTTAGTAGGCATACAAGGTTGTTGACTAGATTAGTTTTGATTGAAACATGTACACCGGATTCACAGCACTCCCCTTCACTGTAGTCACTCCATAAAAAACATGTATCCAGCTCTCACTTGAGTATGCTGGCCTTCATTTTGCCAGCCTTGTTTCATTCAGGGCTACAATTTAGATGTTATACCTGCTGACTTTTAATAACTCTCTGCTCCCTGTTTCCATTTCCAGGTTCTTCCCTTTCTCCATCACTTAGTAACCTCTCTTCCTTTGAGCTTCCTACTGTTTATATAATTTATATCTGAGGTATAGGGTGTGTATGACTTTTCACCTGAGAAGACTGATTAGCAGGAAGTGGTCAACTTCCTAGCAACAAGAACTATTCATCTTTCAAGTCTACTGGATTTTATGTTGCCTCTTAATGTGTGTGCATTCCATGTGCCAATGGAAAGTGGAATCATCTTTACAGAGTTTTTTGCACATTTTTTTGTGTCTTTCAACTTCAGGGTGTGATCCCCACCTACACACATAATCGGGCCAAAGCTGAGTAAGCAGACAACTTTTAGAGCACCTTTTCTAGCCCTTCCCTCCCATCAGGAGGTGAGCAATACAATCCTTAAAAGTCTCCTTAGACACCCAAGAACTGCCAAATTCTACTGCTGCTTCCAGTGAGAATATATCCCTAGAGCCTGGACCACCTTTGTGCAGGGTTGTAACTACAGCTCCAAGTGTATCTACACCTGCTTCTTTGTCACTTGCCTTGCCACCACAGGACTTTGAGATAGGTATAAATGGTATAGGTGATGTCTTTTGATTTATGTGTAAATTGGATTTAAGTGAGGCAGAATTTCATGAAGTTGCCAGGCTCGATCTCTCTTCCAGAGCCAGCACAGTCCAGTTTCAGGACAGAATCAAGATGGCTGGTGATGGCTCGAGATGCAGTGGATGACCTTGGCATCTTTGATGTCTAACCAACCTCTACGTCCTCCACAGTGCCTGTTTCATCTCCTTTCACAATCATTGGAACAAATTGTTCTCATCCACTCATTCCATCAGGGAAAGTCTTCACATGCTTGAGCGTAGACACAAACTCCCCCAGCTCCCAACTCACAAGGTTTTGAAACCACTTGGCCACCCTCAACCTGGTTTAGCTTGTCTGCTAAAATGGTTTATTAGGTGCTGTGTTTGCTACAGCTTCTTGGAGCCACAGGTGAAAGTTAGATGGATCAGGTAAATACCAAAGGTGGTAAGCAGCCCTAAAAAGGGTTCAGCTATGCTCACACTAGAGGTACTAGTCTTTCCTGAACACATGCTATACCTCAAATATAAATTATATGAACAGTAGGAAGCTCAAAGGAAGAGAGGTTACTAAGTGATGGAGAAAGGGGAAGAACCTGGAAATGACAACAGGGAGCAAAGAGTATTCAAACTCCCCTATCTCAAAAGGTAACCTGAAGAGTGAAGGTGCTGCCAATACTAGAAAGGATGACCAGGGATACTGTGTCATTGGGGGAAAGGTAGGTTTCAGTAAGAGATCATATGTAGAAAGAGTGGGAAAGGAAAAGCTTTAAGATGACAGGATGTTTTTTGCCTATGGAATAGATATTTCAGAGGGCACAGTGGAAAGGCCAGATGGAATAAAGATGAAACTTTGCTGTGGGAGGAATGAGGATGTGAATGCAGAATTGGGTGACAGGGAGGGGGTGTGGAATGAGGTTTGGATGGTGTTCTACAAGAGTTCAGAGTGACTGGGATCTGAAGGGTATGACAAGGTGTGAGAATGTACCTCCTTGAGTGGAGAACGTCACTTCTCTCCCCTCAAAGGACAGGTGGAGAAGAAGATAGAAGGCCTGGAAACAAAGGGAAGGTCACTCTTATTTTCACTAGAAGTTCTCCATATTCCAACTGGGAGATTGGGCTAGCAGTAGGAAGTGGAAGATGCCCTGTTCTGGTAAAAATGGAAGTAGTTACCTTGGGGCAGATGGAAGATGCTGGGCCTGGCTTCTAAGAGCTTTTCCAAAGGAGAGGCAAAGGGCACTAGTGCACCCAATCTGAGGACTTTTCACCTGAGAAGACTGATTAGCAGGAAGCGGTTAACTTCCTGAGCAGATGGAAGACACCTAAACTGGCTTGCCCTGGTCCCTAATAGCCTTGCTGGCACAAGGGCATGGATCATTGGATTAACTTTTACAAAAAGGTATTTATTTCACAAATGATGCTAGAACAAACATATAAACATTTCAGCCTAACTCCATTGGGGCATACTTTACCCTGACATCACTTGAGTCTTTAGAGAAGGGAGATGGATTAGACTTAAAGATTACCTTGATTTCTATATAGTGTTATTCCTGCTAAATTGAAATCCTTACTCAGATTCCTATTCCCCAGGTCCTTGCTACTGGGCTGGCTGTAATATATGGCTGAGATTCCTAGATTCTCATATCCCTATGGCTCACACTTCATTCCCTTCACCTATAATGAAAGAACAAACAAAATTATCAAAGCCCCACTTCTATTTCTTAAGTCCATGTGGCCTAAGGAAGTGGGGGAAGGGAAGGAGATTGACCTAACCCCTTCCCCCTCATCATATGGTATGAGTAAACAGGCTTATTTTACCCTTATAAGTGAATACAGCAAAAATCTCTAATGATATTTAGACATGCACCAGAGTTTCATAACATACACAAAAATCAAGACAGTTCCTGCCCTCAAAGAGTTTACATTCTAATATGACAAGATATTGGAATGTTTTGATCATGGGGTGGTGTCTTTATCTAAAAAGGTACAGTTAATGGAATGATATGGGTACTAATTGACATGTCCTTTTCAGGAATGGTAATGTAGTTTCAATTCAAGGACAGCATGGAATAATGAATAAATATCTCTCTTCAGAACCATTGAGACTTTAATATGGGGGCAGCTAGGTGGCACAGTGAATAAAGCACTGGCCCTAGAGTCAGAAGGACCTGAGTTCAGATCTGGCCTCAGACACTTGACACAAAAACTAGCTGTATGACCTTGGGCAAGTCACTTAACCCCAACTGCCCTACCTTCCCCCCTCCAAAAAGCAAAAAAAAAAAAAGATGAATATAAGAATTTCCCCTGACACATACTATGTGTTTGACCTGTATCAAGCCATTTGAGCAACTCCAAGTGCTCCAGGTCAATTTCAAGACTATCACTTGCAGAGAGAGTGAGGGCAAAAATAACATCTGATACATTCACTCTCTCGTAGATATACATGGCACCCCTGAACCTGAAAATACCTGATGCTTCATGGTGAATTTCTCACTGCTCAATATTATATGAAATGTAGACATATAGGAAATGACTGTCTTTCTTCAACCTATCACAAATATTTTCTGGTATCATCTGCATTCATCCAATGATCAATGATCAAAACACCCAGTCCCCCAAAATGATTAAAAATTTTTTTGCAAAAAATTCACTCCCATTTATTGATTAATTCAAACCAAATGTCTAGACCTTTCATGGCTATCTTATTTGGGATGAGTCTGAAATAACCACCCTTATATGAGGCCTTGCAGAACTTGTAGTCTTAATTCTCTCATTTTAGTGGTGGAAAAATTGAAACCCAGAGAGGTTAAGTGATTTGCCTAAATCCACACAGCTAGTTTGAAGAAAGAGTCCCAACAATAATAGCCATCCTGGCAGAGTACATAGTTCTGGACTTAGAGTTGGAAAGATTCAGAATCACATCACACTTATGAAAATTAAATGGCTTTATAAACCTGGTCAAGTTACTTAATGTCTTTGGGCTTCAGTTTCTTCACATGTTGAATGAGGCAAATGAACTTGAGAAATTCTAAAAGTTCATACAGGTCAAAATCTTATGATGCATGTCTTCTGACTCTTTTTTTTAATAATTAACATATTTTTGGTTTTCAACATTCACTTCCATAAGATTTTGAGTTTTAAATTTTCTCCCCCTATGTCCCTTACTCCCTCCAGAAGACTGTGTACATTCTAATATAGGCTCAACTTATATGTTCATATTAAACAAATTTTCACATTAGTCATGATGTAAAGAAGAATTAGAACTAATGGGAAGAACTAAAAGAAAGAAATAAAACAAAGCAACAAAAGAAAAGGAGAGCAACTAGTATGCTTCAATCTGCATTCAAACTCCAAAGTTCTTTCTCTGCATGTGGATAGCATTTTCCATCATGAGTCTTTTGTAGTTGTCTTAGATCCTTACATTGCTGAGAAAAGCTAAGTCTGTCAAAGTCAACCATCACACAATGTGGATGTTTCTGTATACAATATTCTTTTGGTTCTATGCATTTCTCTCACATCAGTCTTACTTTTGTGGTTTTTCTGAAGTCTACCTGCTCATCATTTCTTACAGCACAATAGTTCATATACTTGTTCAGTCATTCCCCAATTGATGAAAAGCCCATCATTTTTTGATTCTTTGCCACCACAAAAAGAGCTGCCATAAATATTTTTTCCAGAATTTATTTTTAGTTTTCAGCATTCATATCCACAAGGTTTAGAGTTACAAATTTTCTCCCCTTCTCTTCCCTATCCCCCATCCCAAAATGGTAAGCATACTGATTAATCTTCCCCCAGTCTACCTTCTCTTTAATCCCTTCCATCCCCCCTTACTCCCTTACCCCTTACTTTCTTGTAGAGCAAGGTAGATTTCTATACCCCATTACCTGTATATCTTTATTTCCCAGTTGCATGTAAAAACAATTTTTAACATTTGTTTTTTAAATCTTTGAGTTCCAGATTCTCTCCCTTCCTCCCTCCTCACTCATCCGCATTGAGAAGACAAGCAATTCAATATAGGTTATACATGTGTGGTATGCAAAACATTTCCATAGTAGTCATATTGTGAATGACTAACTATATTTCCCTCCATTCTATCCCAACCTCATTTATTCTATTTTCTCCTTTGACCCTATCCCTTTACAAAAGTGTTTGCTTCTAGGGGCAGCTAGGTGGTTCATTGAATAAAGCACTGGCCCTGGATTCAGGAGGAACTGAGTTCAAATCCAGCCTCAGACACAACATAATAACTAGCCATGTGACCTTGGGCAAGTCACTTAACCCCAATTGCCCTCCAAAAAAGCAAAAAAACAAAAAGTGCTTCTGACTATCCCCTCCCCCAATCTTCCCTCCTCTCTATCATCCCTCCCTCTTATCCCCTTCTCCCCTACTTTCCTGTAGGGTAAGATACCCAATTAAGTGTGTATGTTAATCCCTCCTTAAGCCAAATCCAATGAGAGTAAGATTGACTCGTTGGCTTTCACCTCCCTGCTCTTCCCCTCTATTGTAACTTCTTTCTCTTGCCTCTTTTATGTGAGATAATTTACTCTCTTCTTTCTCTCCCTTCCTCCTTCCCCCAATATATTCCTCTCTCACCCCTTAATTTTATTTTTTAGATATGATCCCTTTATATTCAATTCACCCTGTGCCCTCTGTCTCTGCCTCTGTCTCTCTCTTTCTCTGTCTTTCTCTCTTTCTACACACACACACACATATATATATAAAATTCATATTTATATACATATGTTCATACCTGTATGTACACACATACATATATACATATATATATATACATACACACACATATACTACTATACAAGTCTCATGAGTCACAAACATCATCTTTCTGTGTAGGAATGTAAACAATTCAACTTTAATGTTCCTTATGATTCCTCTTTTCTGTTTACTTTTTCATGTTTCTCTGGATTCTTGAATCTGAAAGTCAGTTTTTCTGTTTAGCTCTGGTCTTTTCATTAAGAATGATTGAAAGTCCCCTATTTCATTGAATATTAATTTTTCCCTCAAGTATTACACTCAGTTTTACTAGGTAGGTGACTCTTGATTTTAATCCTTGTTACTTTGACCTCTGGAATATCATATTCCAAGCCCTTTGATCCCTTAATGTAGAAGCTGCTAGATCTTGTGCTATCCTGATTGTGTTTCCACAGTACTCGAATTGTTTCTTCCTGATTGCTTGTGATATTTTCTCCTTGACCTGGGAACTCTGGAATTTTACTATAATATTCCTAGGAGTTTTCTTTCGGGGATTTTTTTTTCAAGAAGCAATCAGTACATTCTTTCGACTTCTATTTTACCCTCTGGTTCTACAATATCAGGATAGTTTTTCTTTATAATTTCTTAGAAGATGATGTCTAGGTTTTTTTTTAATCATGGCTTTCAAGTAGTTCAATAATTTTAAAATTATCTCTCCTGGATGTATTTTTGAGGTCAGTTGTTTTTCCAATGAGATATTTTACATTATCTTCTATTTTTTCATTCTTTGAATCTGTTTTATATCTTGATTTCTCATAATGTCATTAGCTTCCATTTCCTCCATTCTAATTTTGAAGGAATTATTTTCTTCCCTGAGATTTTGGACCTCCTTTTCCATTTGATCAATTCTACTTTTTAAGGTATTCTCCTCATTGGCATTTTGGAACTCTTTTGCCATTTGAGTTGGTCTATTTTTTAAGCTGTTATTTTCTTTTAGTAGTTTTTTGGGTCTCTTTTACCAAGCTGTTGACTCATTTTTCATGATTTTCTTGCATCACTCTCATTTCTCTTCCCAATTTTTCTTCTACTTCTCTTACTTACTTTCTTCTACTACTCTTACTCTTATTTTTTTTTTTTTTTGGTTTTTGGAGGGGGGAAGGCTGGGCAGTTGCAGTTAAGTGACTTGCAGAAGGTCACATGGTTAGTAAGTGTTAAATGTCTGAGGCTGGATTTCAACTCAGCTCCTCCTGACTACTACAGGACTGGTGTTCTATTAACTGCTCCACCTTACTTCCCCTCTTACTTCGTTTTCAAAATCTTTTTTGAGCTCCTCTATGGCCTGTGACCAATTCATGTTTTTCTTGGAGACTTTTGATGCAGGAGTTTTGACTTTGTTGTCTTCTGGTTGTATGATTTTTTCTTCTTTGTCATCAAAGAAAGATTCTATAGTCTGATTATTTTTCCCTCTGCTCATTATTCCAGCCAATTACTTGACTTTTGAGCTCTTTACCAAGGTAGTACTCTGCTTCCAGAGTGGAGAGTGCTCTGTCATAAATTTCTGGGGTTTTACCCAGCTGTTGTCAGAGGTACTTCTAGGTACCTGTAAATTTTCATTTCTTCTAAGGTGATATGATCAAAAGAGAGGTATTTACTCTACTCCTGGCCTGTGTCCTGAGTAACCAGAAGCACTCTTTTCTGCCTCAGAAGTATGAGGAAGACTCCCTCTCCGCAGCTAACACAATCTCTACCTTGCCAGTGCTCCTCCTCACCCCAGGACTGCCACCCCAAACTGCAACCCAGATCCAAGCAGGGTAAAGTAAGAGAATCCTACCTCACTGCCAGCAAAGAAATTCCTGCAATTGCACTCTGATAAGCTACTTGATAACTCTCCCTTCTGTGGGCCTGGAGCTCTGGAAGCAGCTACTGCTGCTGCCACCACAGCTGCCACCTTTGCTGAGTCGGGGCTGGGTCTGAACCACACTCTTCTCTAACCCAGGTCCAATAGAGTTTCCCCACTGGTTTTACTTTGCCTTTGGCATTTGTGGGTTGAGAAGTCTAGAAACCACCACAGCTGCCAGTGATTCAGTCCCCTGAGGTCTACTCTGGTCCAGTCTTTGCCAGCGCAGCCCTTACAGGACTGTGCACTGCTCCCAGTCGATTGTGATAGACCCTTCCAGTCTGCCCACCACCTCTCTTTTGATCATATCATCTTAGAAGAAATGAAAATTTACAGGTACCTAGAAGTACCTCTGACAACAGCTAGGCAAAACCCCAGAAATTTAGGACAGAGCACTCTCCACTCTGGAATCAGAGTACTACCTTGGTAAAAAGCTCAAAAGTCAAGTAATTGACTGGGAAAATGAGCAAACAGAGGGAAAAATAATCAGACTATAGAATCTTTCTTTGATGACAAAGAAATAAAAATCATATATCCAGAAGACAACAAAGTCAAAACTCCTGTCTTCAGCTGGAGACGTGCTTCACTCTGGTGTTTTGTGGGTTCTGTAGCTCTAAAATTTGTTTAGAATGATATTTGCAGGTATTTGGAGATTACTGGGTGATGAGCTCAAGCAAGTTCCTCCTTTTACCCTGCCATCTTGCCTCCACCCCCCTGCTACATATGGATCTTTTTCCTATCTTATGATCTCTTTGGAATATAAACCTAGAGGTGGTATTCCTGGCAGCTAGGTGGTGCAGTGAATAGAGCACTGGCCTGGAGTCAGGAGGACCTCAGTTCAAATCTGGCCTCAGACACTTAACACAAAAACTAGCCGTGTGACCTTGGGCAAGTTACTTAATCCCAATTGCCCTCCAAAAAGCAAAAAAAAAAAGGGGGGGGTATACACAGTTTTATAGTCCTTTGGGCATAGTTCCAAAGTGCTCTCCAGAATGGTTGGATCAGTTTACAACTCCACCAACAATGCATTAGCATTCCAATTTTCCCACATCACTGCAAATATTTATTATTTTCCTCTTTTGTCATGTTAGCCAATCTGATAGGTGTGATGTGGTACCTCAGAGCTGTTTTGATTTGCATTTCTCTAATCAATAATGATTTAGAGCATTTTTATGACTATAGATAACTTTAATTTCTTCCTCTGCAAATTGCTTGTTCATATGTTTTGACCATTTATCAATTAGAGAATGGCTTGTATTTTTTGTAAATTTGACTCAGTTCTCCATATATTTTCAAAGTGAGGCCTTTATCAGAGACACTGGCTGTAAAAATTATTTTCCAGCTCTTGGCTTCCCTTCTAATCTTGGTTGCATTGGCCTTCCTTATGCATAAAACTCTTCAACTTAATGTAATCAAAATCATACATTTTGCATTTCATAATATTCTCTATCTCTTGTTTGTTCATAAATTTTTCCCTTCTTCATAGATCTAACAGGTAAACTATTCCTTGCTCTCCTAATTTCCTTAGGGTATCATCTCTTATGTCTAAATCATGCAGCTATTTTGATATTGGTATAAAGTGTAAGATATTGGTCTATGTCTAGTTGCTACCATACTATTTTCCAGTTTTCCAAGTTTCCAGCAGTTTTTGTTAAATCATAGGTTCTTATTCCAGAAGCTAGATTCTTTGGATTTATCAAATAATAGGTTATTATAGTCATTGACTATTGTGTTGTGTGTACCTAACCTATTCCACTGATTCACTCTTTTACTCAGTCAGTACCAAGTAGTTTTGATGATTGATGCTTTATAATGCAATTTAAGATCTGATATGGTCAAGCCAGCTTCCCTTGCATTTCTTTTCAGCAATTCTTTTGATATTCTGGATTTTTTTTCTTCCAGATGAATTCTGTCATTGTTTTTCCTAGCTCTAAAAAATAATTTTTGGTAGTCTGAATGCTATGCCACTGAATAAGTAATTTAATTTAGGTAGAATTGTCATTTTTATTATATTAACTTGGCCTGCCCATAAGCAATAATTTCCAATTATTTAAATCTGACTTTATTTGTGTGGAAAAATGTTTTGTAATTGTGTTCATATAGTTCCTGGGTTTGTTTTTGGCAGGTAGACTCCTAACGTTCATAATGTCCATAGTAACTTTAAATATAATTTCTCTATCTCTTGCTGCTGGCCTTTGTTGATAATACATAGAAATGCTGATGATTTATGTAGGTTTATTTTTTTTAAGCAATTGGGGTTAAGTAACTTGCTCAAGGTTACACGACCAGGTGTTTCTGGGTGGGTGCTAAGTGTCTGAGCCTGGATTCGATCTCCAGGTCATCCCGACACTGGGGCCGGTGCTCTTACTCGCTGTGCTACCCAGCCACCCTGTAGGTTTATTTTATAACCTGCAACTTTGCTAAATTTGTTTATTATTTCAAGTAATTTTTTACTTGATTCTCTAGGATTCTCTAAGTATACCATCATAGCATCCACAAAAAGTGATAGCTTTGTTTCTTCTTTGCCTATTCTAATTACTTTTATTTCTTTTTCTTCTTGTATTGCTAAAGCTAACATTTCTAGTACAATATTGATTAACAGTAGTGATAATGGACAACCTTACTTCACCCAGTCTTATTGGAAATGCTTCTCACTTATCCCCATTACATATCATGCTTGCTGATGGTTTTCAGTTGATGCTACCTATCATTATAAGGAAGAGTCCATATACTCCTATGCTCTCTGGTGGTTTCTATAGGCATGGGTGTTTTATTTTGTCAAAAGCTTTTTCTGCATCTGTTGAGATAATCATATGATTTCTGTTAGTTTTGTGGTTGATACAGTCAATTATGCTGATAGTTTTCCTAATGTTGAACCAGCCCTGCATTCCTGGTAGAAATCCTTCCTGGTCATCGTGTATTATCCTTGAGATAAGTTGCTGTAATCTCTTCTCTGTTATTTCATTTAAAATTTTTGCATCTATATTCATTAGGCAAATTGGTTTATGATTTTCTTTCCCTGTTTTGGCTCTTCCAAATTTTGGTATAGGCACCATATTTGTATCATAAAAAGAATTTAGTAGTACTCCTTCACTTGTTTTTGCAAATAGTTTATATGGTATTGGAATTAATTGTTCTTTAAATGTTCGATAGAATTCATTTGTATATCCATCTGGCACTAGAGATTTTTTTCTTAGGGAGGTCATTAATCTCTTTGGTTCAAATTCTTTTTCTGAAATGGGGTTATTTAAGTATATTATTTCTCTTCTCTTAATCTGAGCAATTTATATTTTTGTAAGTATTATTTCATTTCACTTAGATTGTCAAATTTAGTGGCATACAGTTGGGCAAAATACCTCTTAATTATTGCTTTGATTTCCTCTTCATTGGTGGTGAATTCACCTTTTTCAATTTTCTTTTTTTCTTTTTTTCAATCAAATTAACCAAAAGTGTATCTATTTTATTGTTTTTTCCCATAAAATCTACTCTTTTATTTCTTAGTTCAACAGTTTTCTTAATTTCAATTTTATTAATCTCCCCTTTGGTTTCCATAATTTCAAATTTGGTATTTAATTGGGAATTTTTAATTTGTTCTCTTTCTAACTTTTTAGTTGTATGCCCAATTCATTGATCTCTTCTTTCTCTATTTTATTAATTTAAGCATTTACAGACATTAAACTTACCCTGAGAACCACTTTCACTGTATCCCATAAGTTTTGATATGCTGTTTCATTATTGTCATTCTCTTGGATTAAATTATTGATTGTATCTATGATTTATTGTTTGACTCATTCCTTCTTTTAGATTAGATTATTAGTTTCCAATTAATCTTAGACTATCTTTCCATGGCTCTTTATTACATGTAATTTTTATTGTATCATGATCTGAAAAGGATGCATGTAATATTTCTGCCTTTCTGCACTGGATTTTGAGGTTTTTATGCCCTAATACATTATCAATTTTTGTGTAGGCACGATGTATCACATAGAAAAAGGTATATTCCTTTCCATCACCATTCAATTTTCTCCAGAGGTCAACAATATCTAACTTTTCTAAAATTCTATTCATCTCCTCATCTTCTTTCTTGTTTGTTTTGCAGTTAGATTTATCTAGTTCTGAGAGGGAGAGGTTGAGTCCCCCACTAGTATAGTTTTGTTATCTATTTCTTCCTATAACTCACTTAACTTCTCTAAGAATTTGTATGCTATACAACTTGGTGCATATATGTTTGGTAATGATATTATTTTGTTGTCTGTGATACCTTTTTAGCAAGATATGGTTCCTTCCTTATCTCTTTTAATTAGATCTATTTTTGTTTTTACTTTGTCTGAGATCAGGATTGTATACCTATTTTTTTTAGTTCAGCTGAAGCATAATATATTCTGCTCCAACCTTTTACCTTATCCCTCTGCTTCAAATGTATTTCTTCTAAACAACATATTGTAGGGTTATGGTTCTTAATCCACTTAATCTACTCTACCATCTGCTTTCATTTTATGGGAGAATTCATCCCATTCACATTATGATTACTATCTGTGTCTTTATCTCTATCCTATCCCCTCCCCCCTTTTATGTTTTTGTCTCTCTTTTCTCCCTTTCCCTCTTTACTAGAGTTTTGCTTTTGACAATCATCTCCTTCAGTCTGCCCACCCTTCTATCATTCATCTTCCTTTTTTCCCCTTTACCCATAATACTTCTTTCCTCCCTTGCATCCACCCTTCCCTTTTCTTTCCCCTCCTATTTCCTATAGGGTAAATTAGATTTATATACCTGATTATGTTACTCCCTCTTTGAGCCAAATCTGATGAGAGTAAGGTTCAAACAATGCTCATCTCCCTCTCTTCTTTCCCTCTACTGTAATAGGTTTTTGTGCCTTTTCATATGATGGAATTTATCCTTGTATGCCTCCTCCTTTTCTCTTCTCCCAGTACAATCACTTTTTACCACTTAATTAGATATTTTTCACATCACATCAAAGTCAACTTATACCAACACTCTCTGTCTACGTATACACCTTCTAAATGTCATAATAATGATACATTTCTCAAGAGTTCCAAATGTCATCTTCCCTTGTAGGGATATAAACAGTTTGCCCTTATTAATAATATGTTGATTTTTTTTCTTTCCTGTTTACCTTTTTATGCCTCTCTTGAGTTTTGTATTTGAAGATCAAACTTTCTGTTGAGTTCTGGTCTTTCCATCAGGAAGGTTCAGAAGTCCCCTATTTCATTGAATGTACAGGTCCTCCCCTGAAAGAGTATGCTCGGTTTTGCTGCGTAGTTGATCCTTGGTTGTAATCCAGGTTCCTTTTCCTTATGGAATATCATATTCCATGCCCCTCAATCTCTTAAAGTAGAAGCTGCAAGGTCATGTGAATCCTGACTATGGTTTCATGATATTTAAATTGTTTCTTTCTGGCTGCTTGCAAGAATTTTCTCTTTGACCTGGAAATTTTGAAATTTGGCTGCAATAGTCCTTGGTATTTTCAATTTGACATCTCCTTCAGGAGGTGATTGGTGGATTCTTTTGATTGCTATTTTACCTTTAGGTTCTAGGACCTCAGGGTAGTTTTCCTTGATGATTTCCTAAAAGATGCTTTCCAGGCTTTTTTTTTATCATGGTTTTCAGGTAGAAAATAATGTTTAAATTGTCTCTCCTGTATCTATTTTCTAGGTCAGTTGCTTAACCAATGAGGTATTTTATGTTTTCTTCTATTTTTCATCATTATGTTGCTGTTAGACTGATTCTTGATCTCTCATATAGTCAGTAGCTACTACTTGTCCAATTCTAAATTTTAATTGTTTTCTTCTATTATATTTTGTACCTCCTTTTCCATTTGACCCATTTTACTTTATAAGGAATTCTCTTCAGTGAGTTTTTGTTTTTCCTTTTCAATTTGGTCAATTTTATTTTTAAGGAGTTGTTTTCTTCACTGTATTTTTTTTCCAATATGGCCAATTGTATTTTTTAAGGGCTTGTTTTCTATAGTCAATTTCTGTCCTTCCTCTTTCAATTTATTGACCCTCTCCTGCATACCTCTTATTTTTTCCCCCACTTTTATTCTACCTCTCTTATTTGACTCTTAAAATCCTTCTTGAGCTCTTCCAAGGAGGCTTTTTGAGCTTGTGACCAGTTCTTATTCCCCTTTGAGGTTTCAGATGTCAGTATATTGACAATGATGTTCTCTTTTGAATTTGTGTCTTTTTCTTCCCTGTCCCCATAATAAGAATCTATGCTCAATGTCTGTTTCTGCTTCTTGATCATAGTGTTTACCTATTTCCTAGCTTTTACTTTTGAGCTCTCCTGTTAGAAAAGAGGGAACACTGACCCAAGCTCCTTGTGCTAGGAACCTGGGACCTGGTCACTGGTTTTGTGTGCTGGACCCTCAGATTCTGGCAGTTGGAGGCTGTAGGGGTCTGGCAGTTTACATAGTGCTGAGTTTGGGTAAGCAACACTCGAGCTCTTGGTGTGGAGGTGGGGATTCAGACCCCTGGAGGACACCTGCTCACCAAGGCTTCCTGGAATTGTGCTGAAGCATCAGATTTGGCTGCTGGAGAACACTGGTGCACTTGGTGGTTTCCTGAACCAGTGTGCTGAGGCACTGTAATGCCACACATGAGCAGCTTTCCAGAAGAATGCCACTGTGAAAATCTTTTAAGCTTCTAATTACACAGTACAGTGAACACTCTATTTATTCCATAACAAATCAAAGCAAAACATTCACAGTAAATCAAAGTACAACATTCACAATATTACAGTTTATCATAGAAAATCAAAATATAACATTCACAACTTATCACAGAAAATAGCCACATAGTCTCCACTACAGTGGTCACAAAGTTTTGAACAAAGAAGAATCATTTAGTAACTCAAACTAACAAAATCCTTAATTCAATCACAAATACAATAGTCAAAGTTTTGCACTCATGGAGCATACTAGGTTACAAATCAATTACTTATTCAGTCATCAGTCACTAAGTGCAATCATTTAGTCAATCTATCATTCTTCATTATTCACTATTCAATCATTAGAAAATACACAGACCCTCCACCCCTAGGTCACTAGTAAATTTACAATTTCTCAATCAGTACACAGTATCCAAGTAAAATCTTCTTTCAGCTTGACCTGGGGTAGTTTCTCAGATTCCCTTGTCCCCTTCCATGGTCCCAGATCCTACCTGAATTCAGCAAACTTTCACCTGGGTTCAGAGGCAGACAGCTCCCAGGTCCTTGTCCAGCTCTCTGTGCAGTTCCTGCTCCACATTAGAGCTCACAGTGTCCAGTCCATCTGAAATCCTTCACTGTCTCTGTTCCTGGGAAGACAAGGCTTAACAAAGCCACAAACAGTTTCATGCAAAGTACCAGCATCACAGTCATGCTTCCTCAGTCTGTGGCAGCTCAGGCTAGCCCTTGGAAATCCTCTGCAGCTCCTCAGCAGCTCTGGCTGGCCCTTGGAAATCCTCAACAGCCTCAGCAGCTCCAGCTGGCCCTCAGCTCATCAGAAGTTTCAGCTGGTTCCCAAAATCAAAATCACTCCATCCAGGTTTTCAAAATCAAAATCATTCTCTCCAGTCTCCTTGGATCCTCTTCAGCCTCCCTGGCAGCTGCAGCTTCTGCCTCTAAGCAATCTGCTGCAAGAAGATCTAACTCTCCTTCTCTGGGGCTTTCCTTATATACACATAGCATTAGCTTCCATTCAGCCAACCCCTTCCTGTTACATCAGCAACAGGAGACAGGAGTTCATACCTTCGGTTTCCCCAACAGAGGCTTGATCAATTACTAAGTGCTAAGTATCTGCTACCTTTGCCAACACAAAGAAATCTTCAACTTCAAATTACATTACCATTACAGGCACTCAGGGGGTCCTCCTGTTAGTGCTTGCCTGCTCCACCACCTTGAGGCTCAGGATCTCCCCCTGGTTTGCTGAAATGGGGCTCACTACTGGCTTGCTGGGACATCTCCCATCCTGTACTGCTCCCTCTCCCCCAGAGTGAAAGGGGCCTTTCCTGTTAATCCCCCAATCCTGTTAATCCTTCCTGGGCTATAGAACTGCTGTACCCCATCTTGTTCAGCTATTCCAGGGCTCCAGGGCTTTTCCTGGGGTGTTATTTTCTGAGTTTTCAGTGATCAATAAGGAAGGGTGAGAGTGACTTCTTACTCCCGTCTTGGCTTCTGGGAGCCAGGTCTTCTGACTTTTCATAGGTATTGTCTTCAGTATAAAGCAACTCCATGGGACTCGAAGTAGAGAGCATGGTTATTATTTAAACTTCCTGGCCCTTGTTTTCTTTATCTATGAAAAAAATGAGGAAATTGGAATTGATGACTTCTAAGGTAACTTTGAACTTGAAAATTATCATCTTTTCAAACAAGGTAGGAAAATAAAAGATTAAAAGTTAATCTGGAAAACTAATGCATGATGTGAGCTGATAATTATTTTTAATCATCTGTTTTGAAAATATAAGTACCATAAGATATAGAAAAATAAATAAAATACCACTAAAACCCTATTTTTTCTATTGTTTTGCTGGTACAATAAACACAATAAGGGTGGCATGGCGATCTTTTATTTTAAAACTGGAGTATGGTCAACTTAAAAAGATGACCTCTCATGAAGGTAAACTGAGATGTCTTTCTTCATGTAGGTATAGAGATTAAAGTTACTGGTGCAAGTGAGATCTTCTTTCCTAACTCATCAATGCCATTATCAGGGAAAACATCACTGAAAAGGTGGGGAATATGTATCTGGGGGTCTCTGACTATATTTCTTTCCTGGAAAGAGTGTTTGAAATAGTGATTCATTGTAATTTGTGTTCTTTTAGAGTTTCACTTCCATCACATAGTGGTCTAATAGATTATATAATCAGCTGTTGTCCTGGGAAGCTAAATACTAGTACAGCATTGTTTCTATGGGAAATGGATTCCAAAGAACTTATGCAAATGAATTTTCCTGGAGTTAAGACAAATGATCTTTTCTAACACAGCTCATGCTATGGCATATTAGGAACCTTCTGTATTTACAAATAGAAATTCACGACTGTCAACTCCTTTCTTTGCTTTGTTAGACTTAAGTCCCACAACAACTATGGAACTGAGATCAAAAGCTGCTCCTATACAATGGAAAAACCATAAACCCTTGATTGTTATGCGTTCAATATCTTTAGATGGAAGATAGGAAGGTAAAGAAATGTGTCAAATGCACACTTCTTGTTAGGTAACTCTATGTTTAGAGAGATGAGAGACTAATAAGGACATATTTTATTTAAAACTAGAATAAGACTTAAGGGGGGACAGAGGTTTTTTTTAGGGTTTTTTTTTTTTTTTGGTGTTTGATTTTCTCTCTTCTCTCCTGTAATATACTTGGGGTTAGAATGAGCATTTCTCATTTGGCAGAATAGCCATCTTTTCGGTGCACATGAAACATAGAGCCATAAGAAATTGTTTATAAAACAACAGCAACAGAAACTGTGGCAATTTTGTTCATTATTATAATAAATCCTCATTATAAAATTGTCATTACTCAAATTAAAGCAAACTGAGTCACAGAGTTTTGAGCACATTCAATTTATTTGTAGGGCTAGCAATTACCAATAAAATGGTTCTCTCAGCCAGCCAATAGACTTTGAGGTAGGTCTTACTAACATTCATATAGTTTTTGGAAGTACAAGAAAACAAAACAAACCAAAAAACCATCTTGGATGGAAAACAAGATGATTGGTTACAAAATCTGAAGTACCATAGATAATGGAAAACAATATAATTGGATGGAAGTCTAGAATTCAGGGCTAGCAACAACCACTCCATGTATGTTGTCACCATGGAAAGCTTATTGGTGGTGTCCACCTGCATGGCTAGTTAGTGTCACTTAGATAACAGACCAGACTTTTTTTGAAGATAGCCACTTCTGCAAAGATAATAGACCAGACTCCCTGCCATATGCCTGCATTCCTCAAGGATAACACATTTCTTCCAATTGTACAAGGGTAGCTAGTGGTACAGAGATAACAGTTTTTCTTTCAATTAAAGTGATTTATAGGGAAAACAACTTTTAAACTTAACTCAGAAAGGAAAGCTTAACTTCTGTACTTAGAACTTCTAAACTCAGAGACAGAAACAAAGCTCAAGCAGTTATAGAATAGAATTGATTACAACATGGAATCAAATATAAAATCAACATTTTATTTTCTCAAAATGAAGCATAAGTAAGGAGCCCAGTTAGTCCCTGTCTACTCTAGCAATTTTGTATTTATGAGTTTACATGCCATATTCTTCCAGTGGAATGTAAAATTCTTGAGGCTAAAGAATTGATTTTAACTTTATCTTTGTCTCTCCCCCACATATAACATAGAGCCTGAGTAATAGATGAATACATGGGGCAGCTGGGTGGTGCAGTGAGCAGAGCACCAGCCCTGAAGTCAAGAGGACCTGAGTTCAAATGCCGACCTCAGACATTTAACACTTACTAGCATGTGACCTTGGGCAAGTCACTTAACCCCAATTGCCCTACCCTCCCCCCTCAAAAAAAAAGGCAAACAAACAAATAGATGAATACATATAACTCTAAGGATCTATGATTTCATCAGCATAAGCAACTAATTCCCTCCTCCAGATTCCTTGAGTTTACAACCAACCCTAAGATTTAATAGTTAAGTCCAGGGGAGTTGTCTGAGACACACAAACCTTTACTTGAGTAATTCTCATAACATTATTTTCATGGGGAAAGAGGGACTGAAGAGGGCATTTGTTTAAAGTCCATCACACCCCTCCCACAAAGCTAGTCAGTATAATGGGGGGAGGGAGGCAGGAGAACTGGAGGGAAAAGGGGATTTGATTTTTATACAAGAATTCCTTACTTTAAACCTATTAAACACTCTATTCATTGTCCTATGCTTGTAAACAGTAGGCATTTAATAAATATATTTGAACTGAGACTGGATAAAAAGTCAATTAAACTGGTAACTGAATCCCTTCTCTCCCAATTTCTCTCTCTAGCAGCTTCTAACTTCCAAACTCTGTATATCATTTCATTTTGTCTTCTTTCTCCCAGAACCTAACACATAATAAATACCTACAATTGAAATAGGTATTCTCAAAATCTGGCAAAGAACTGAATTAGAGGTTTTAGGCATTACCCCTAGGACCTCCCACCCCAACCTGTCAATATATTCTATTTTGTCTTTTTAAAACCTTTCATTCATCTTCCCAACTACTCTCATGTTACCTTTAAAACCACTTTATAGAAATTGGTTTGGGGCAGCTAGGTGGCGCAGTGAGTAAATCGCCAGCCCCGGAGTCAGGAGGACCCTAGTTCGGTTTCAGCCTCAGACACTTAACACCCACACAAAAAAACTAGCCATGTAACCTTAGGCAAGTTACTTAACTGCAATTTATCTCCAAAAAAAAAAAAATTGGTTTGAGGGTCTTTTGGTGGAGGACCAGGATTTCGTGATCTCTAAATTCTGCCATAAAATTTAGCATCCCATCCACAATTTCTTTGAGTATTAAGGGGTATAAAAGGATGTAATTTGTCTAGGCCTGGTGGCTTCACTATTTATAAACAGCTAGGTATTTTCAGTATCTCTTTACTTAGCATGTCCTTCAATAATTCTAACCATTTCTGCCTCCCTCCAAGTCATTCTCCTTTGTAGACACATTCTCCTTGGTAGGAAAAATAGAAGCACCCTTTGATCATCAGGAACACTGGCTCCCAAATACCATTCTTTCTTACTCTACTGCTGGGCTTTTGGTGTCTGAACGACTGTGAGGGGAAATGAAAGGAACTAATATAATAATTGTATGGAAGTTTTTTTTTCAGATCTGTTTTACATATGTTATACAAATTTATATATGTGTGTAAGTGTATGTGTACATATATAGTACATATGTGGATAGTTACATAGACACTGTATACACACACACACAGTTCAAGATAATCAGTAGCATGAACTACAGAAACCAAAATAATAGGAGGTAGCTAGAAAGTCCAAATAAATAGTTTTGACTGAAAACACTGAGGATGAAATGGTCTAATTCATCACCTCTGTGACTGAGAACAGTCTTGATTGTCATCAGTTGTGTTTAGGCTCCTGCTTCAGGGCCACAGTATGACTAATGAGATGCCATTTTCTTCTTATATAGAGAATTACTCTGGTATTATTAAGAAACAAATAGTCTGGGGGCGGCCAGTTAGCACAGTGAGTAAGAGCACTGGCTCCAGTGTCGGGATGACCTTGATCAAATCCGGGCTCAGATGCTCAGTACCACACCCAGAAATAACTGGCTGTATAACCTTGAGCAAGTTATTTAACCCCAACTGCTTATTAAAAAAAAAAGAAGAAGAAACAAATGGTCTTAAAATCAAAGGCAATTGGAAAGGCAAGCATCAACCAGACATTCTCTGCTTGTGACAACAACCAAATAATTATAATAGATGTGTCCTGTGCTAGAACAGAGGTATGTTTTCTTTTTTAACTTTTTACCATGTTTGAGGAAAAATTCATCAGTGGCCACTGGATAATAATGTAGTCTTTCTGGAGATATTAATTCTAACCCATTGTAATGTTTAGGAAATAGTTCAGAGATATAGTAACCTACTCTTCCTTTTTGACATGTGTTATTGCAACTGACAGCACCACTATTGCTGCAGGAAAAGCTGAAAATCAAGTGTCAGATGCCCTTGCCCCATAAGGGATTATTAAATCAAACAGAACTATAGAATAGATATATATATGTGTTTGTGGAATGCATATGAATGTATCAGAGCTATTTTTTAATTTATTGTAAGGGAAGACTTCATCTACTGCCTTCTAAAATAAATTTGTAAATAGTGAAGTGTCAAAAAGAAAAAAAAAGTACTCAGATGTCTGGTGAAATTACAAAAATATTCTGAGAAAGTGCTGGGGAGTTCAGAACTAATAATAATGATGACAAATATGATACTGCTAAATTTGACATATCAAACAAAAACTTTGTGCATGCATGTATGTGTTTTAGAGGCTGCTTTTGCAATACCTAACAACAGTATTTGTATCATTTTCTTCTATGGGAGTCTTACAAATTCTTGGAGTAGACTAATTTTGTAAAAAAAAAAAATATCTGTTTACTGATTGATTATAGTCAGTCATATTTTCCCATTGACTTTTGTCATCTTTTCTTCTATAATTATCAAAATTTCTGATTAATCTTCAGTTAGCTAATGTTTCTAACATTTTGATTTAAGAGTTCCCTACCCTTTAGTATCTCTATAGAGTAGTCACTACTAAACTCAAGAAACAACTTTATAGGGTGTTCACTGTATCTAAAGGAATTGTAATAGGCTTTAATCATGCAAAGGTAATATTTGACGCAAAGAGCTTGGAGTTTCTAACCTTAAATACTCTGTAAACAAAATAATACTTAAAAAAACAATGCATATATGTATATATAAATATATAATATTATATGCTATATATGTATGTATATAGTATTGTATACCTATATGTAATGTGCAGATATTATGTATATATATATTGCATATATGTATATATAGATGTATATAGTATTCCTTCTGTAATCTATTACTCCAACTTGTACTCATACATTGGATCCTCCATAGGGAAGCTATCTCCAAGTTTCAAAACATTAGTTCTCTGGGTCTAGACCTCTAACCACAGCTCATAAGCCTTTACTTTTACCTCTAGGTAATAGAAAAAAACTATCTCAAGGCTAAGGAATTTAATAAGATAGCATAATAAGGCCAGAAGATACAAAACATCCCCCTCTCCATAAATCTGGTGTATACTGTCCCATAAATATACATAAAATCTTTGGGGTAACAGACACAAACCTAGATGTTAAGTATAATAAGGTACATATATAAGGGACCGCATGAGACCAAGGGATCTCACCTCTTCAGTATTGCAAGTTCCATATGTCCTTTCTCTTCATTCTTATTATGGAATCCTTATGCTGTTCTACACTAGGTAAAGTATCTCCTCTGGGTAAGTTTCTTAATTGGTCTTGGTAGGTCTTCTCTGCAACTCAATTTTCTATTGCTAAAATTAGTTTTCTCTCTTTAGCTGGCATCAGCAAACTACTACTGGAGGACTAAATGTAGCCCATTGACTGTTTTTGTACTGCCAGGGAGCTAAGAATATTTTAAAATATATTTTAAATAAAATATTCTATTTAAAAATTTAAAAGCATTCTTAGATACTGCCATCATTAAAAACACCACCACCAACAACAACAGACTGAGGGCAGGTTTTAGCCCTCTAGGGTAGTTTGACACCCCCACCCCCATTTGCTGTACATGACACTTCATCTTCTATCTTCATGCCTTTATATTAGTTATCCTCATGTTTGTAATATTCTACTTCCTTAATGCTACCTTTTAAGTTCACATTGCTTCCTTGAGGATTCAGTTCAAATTCCACCTTCTGAAGTATGCCACTCATAGTTTTCCCAGTGGGTGTGCTTTTCCTCTGAGATGACCTTTCATCCGTTCTGTATATTCCAGTTGTTTCTGACTCTTTATGACACCATTTGGGGTTTTCTTAGCAAAGATAATAGAGTGGTTTGATATTTCTTTTTCCAACTCATTGTATAGATGAGGAAATTGAGGCAAAGACGGTTAAGTGACTTGCCCAGAGTCACATAGCTAATAAGTGTCTAAGGCCAGATTTGAACTCAGAAAGATAGTCTTCCTGACTCCAGACCCAGCCTTCTAGCCACTGTGTCACCATTCTATCTAATATGCAGATTTAATATGTATATTAAAAAAAAAAGAAAGCTTATATTATGGGCCTGCTATGTGCCAGATACTGTGCTAAGTATTAGGGCTACGGAGAAAGGCAAAAGGTAGTCCCAGCACTCAAGAAGCACACAGGCCTTCTATATTTATTACCTCAGATCCTTAACACAATGCCTAACATATGATTAGTTCTTAATAAATTATTGTTGACTGATTGCTATCAGTATGCTATCTTCTTGAAGCTGTTTTCTGCCTTGAATATTGTATCTTTTTCTTTGTATCTGAGTAGAAAATATATCTCTGCTTTCTGCCTAGAACTAACTCAAATCATCAAATAAAAGTGTTCCTAGTGTCTCCTATGGGGCAAGGAGTACTGTGAGGTATTATGGCTAATGAAAAGGATAGATAATTTCCTCACCTCAACCCATAGGAGTCACATTGCACATAGTTTTGGGCTTTCTAGAATGCCTCAAAATTTCAAACTGAATTATTTCACCATCTCTGGTACACAGAAGGCTTAGTTTGGTTTAATTTTGTTTTTAAAAGCTTCCAGTGGCATAGCCAATGCCTAACTTTTCTAATTTAATGAAAGAAGATAAAGGAATGACAATGAGTGGTGTGAGGGAGTGTACAGAGAGGGAACAAAGTCCTTTCTAGAACTTTGTTCCTCATTCCTCCCCTTCTTGATTATATTTTTTTTATTCAGGACATGGCTATCTCACCAGAATTTAAACACTGATAACACAGATGAGGACATGTATGTCTGATAGATTGTAATATCCTTGAAAGTGAGAGTTGTTTTGTTTTTGCCCATTTATCTATGACTGTTGAGTAACAGCATGGAAAAGTGACTAAAGAACCAGTTTCAGAGTCAAGAGCCCTACTGTGTGAATCTGAGCAAGTCACTTAACCCTCTTTGCCTCAATTTCCTCATCTGTGCAACGAGTGTCCTAGGTGATTCTGTTAAGACAATGAGAAGCAGAACAGTCCAAAAAAGAAAGTCCATAATACCAGAGACATAACCCTTTGTTCAATTTGTTTTTGATTTTTGAAGGATGATCAATGGATGTAGTAATAGAAATGGGAGTCAAAGAGGACCTAGACCCAGGTTAGTGCTAATGAGAAAGATCAAAAATGAGAATATTGATATTGAGGATATAGTAGGGCACAGTTTGGGATGGGTAGTTGGTATCCCATACAACAAAGTAAAGCAGATAAGGTTAAATGTAGTTGTAGGAGAGTACCAGGCCTGGAGTCAGGAAGATTCATCTTTGTGGGTTCATATCAGACCTCAAATACTTAACTAGCATTGTGATCCTGGGAAAGTCATTTAATCCTGTTTTCCTCAATTTCCTCATCTATAAAAATGAAGGAAATGTCAAACCACTCCAATATCTTTGCCAAGAAAACCCAAAGTGGACAACTGAAATGACTAAACAATAACAACAAAGCAATAGTTCAAGTGCAAATAGGGGAAATTTTGAACAGTATATAAGAAAGATGTTAGAAACCTTCAGCTTACCTGTATAGCACCCTTGGAGAGGAACTTTCTGAAAGGTTTTGAGATTATATTGAGTTGCCTTATTCACAGAGATCCCTATTCACTTATTCTTCCCAATTCTAGAATTCTGGTCATTAATAGAGCCTTTTCCCCTTTTACAATAGGCTTAGTTCCTATGGAATCAGACAATAAAATATTCCACCCAGCAACTTTGAATATCTCTTAGACAGACAAAACACAATTTTCATCACAATGGACACTCTATTAGGTGTATCCATGTCATCAGACTGTCTGGCAAGCCAGTCAAACAGCCTTATCTTCCTCTTCTTCAGAATTTTTTCCATATGAGTGTTTTATTTCTTAGATTAGGAGCAGAGCTTTGACAATGGTAAAAGAAAATAATTGTTTGCAAATCTAATTTTTGAAATAGCAGTTATATTCATTTTTATCAGACCCTTTTCTACATCTCCATATTTGATGAAAAAAAAATTTAAAAAAAGAGCATGGGAGTGGCTAGGTGGCACAGTGAATAGAGCACCGGCCCTGGAGTCAGGAGGACCTGAGTTCAAATTTGGCCTCAGACACTTAACACTTACTAGACATGTGACCTTGAGCAAGTCACTTAACTCCAATTGCCCTGCCTTCCCCAAGCAAAAAAAAAAAAAAAAAGAGCATGCTGATCTGAAAAGATATCTAATGTCCTTACAACTTGAGCATGAAGTCTAGTCATGATCCATTATTCCATTAACAATATTCAACTAGTGCAACACACAGTAAACATCCTTAGAAATCTGTCTCTCTTTACTTCCTATCTCTTCTACATAACTTATATCCTTACTTAAGTATTTTTGGAGCTAAAAGATGGATGAAAGGAAGAGGTCTAAATACCTTCTAATATTGTATCTGCATTCTAGTGGAGTTAGCACAGATCAAGGATCTGGTCTTAAGGTTAAGGGTTTGGATTTCACTGGCCCAAACAGTTATAATCAGACTCTAGATAAGAGTAGTGCCAATGCAATATTCACAGTGCCTATGGCAGCTATGAACATGCCAGCATAATTCTGAATCACAGAATATAACAGAACAGGTCCTCCACTTAGAAGACAAAACCAAAACATTTATTCAAACACCAGAAAGCTAAATTCCAACACCAGAAAGCCAAATCCATCATAGTGAACAAAGAAATCCTTACACAATAATAGTGCAGGGGGCACCACCATCATCAAGCCCCCTGCTAGGGCCTTCCCACAAACAAACATCCTCTCACTCACAGCTTGCTGCCTGCTTCCTCTCTCTCCCTCAGCTCTAACTGCTCCAACCAACTTCCTCTCAGCTCTCTTCCACTCTTCCTGCTCTACCCATCAGCAAGCTCCTCCTACCCCAGGCAGTATGTGACTCAAACTCATGTGTCTTAGGCTTTCATATGACTTAAGCAGGTCACATGGGCCTATTAATGTATGGAAGAGATCTTCCCACTTACATTACCATTACAGTAACTAATGATACTGTGCAAATATATAGGATTTTAGAGTTGGAAGGAATTTTGAAGATCATTTAGCCCAACTATCCCATTTTACAGTAGAAGATACTGAAACCTAGAAAAATCAATTGACTTGGCAAAGTTCACATAGGTAATGTGTTTTGCAGAGAACCAAACCATAAGGTTAGTTCGTTAATTTGGTTTGTTGTACAAGGAACTTCCATGGAATAAGTAGGTCCAACCAGGAGTCTAACTTCTAGGTAAAAAGGTGAGAACAGAATTAGAGCAAAGGGAGTTGGGTCTTTTAAATGGAAAATTTCCAAAACCTTGAATTCTGATAAATGCCCTTGGTCTCCCTGGTAATAATTTTTTTTGGTCTGTTTAACTAATGCC
This sequence comes from Petaurus breviceps papuanus, assembly GCF_028583685.1. Classification (NCBI taxonomy): domain Eukaryota; kingdom Metazoa; phylum Chordata; class Mammalia; order Diprotodontia; family Petauridae; genus Petaurus; species Petaurus breviceps. The sequence goes on from NW_027187460.1 coordinate 45,003,569, forward strand.
AGTATTAGGATAAGAGCACCAACCCCACTGGAAAAATCTGGAGACCCTCTAATAAACTCTTTTTTGTTGTTGTTCTTCTGCTGGCTGTCTCTTTCCTAGATTTTAAGTAGACTATCACTCCTCCACAATGACATTCTCTTGGACATAGAGACATTCTGGTACCATGGGGGAAAACATTACTTTTAGAGTCAAAGGAACTGGGTTAAAATTCATCCTCTGTCACTTCCTACCTTTCTAATCTTGAATAAGTTACATAATTTGCTTGAACCTCAATTTCTTCACTTGTAAAAGGAAGAGTTACTCTAACAGGTCTCTGAGATCCCTCCAAGATATAGATTTATGATTTTATGTTTTAATATGATCATGCAATTGAACATATTACCTCTTTCTTTGTAGGCAATTACACTGTTGCCGGAAGTCTTGGTTAGTAATACAACATAACTAAATACCATAATATAGTTAGGTGCAGATTAGTACAAATATTCCAGTTAAATGACCAGGTTATTTGAATTAACACTGAATATTTCCACTGAACTGGAGCAAATTACTGTATTTTACATAATTAACAGTTTATTTTACCTTAAAAATACTTTAGTTTGTTGTCTCCATGTAAAGTTTCAGAAAACACAAAGAAAAAAAAGAAATAGTCCCTACCTCTGTATTCCATTGGTGAAGTAGTATATGTACAAAGATGCATAAATTTGAGGTAATTTGAGAAGTGAGAGAACAGTAGCAATTGGGAAGATTATGGCTCAAGAGACTTAACAGATGAGGTGACATATGAACTGAGACTTGAAAGAAGATAAAAATTCTTAAAAGGCTGAGATGTGGACAAATTCCACACCTAGCATGGTAGACAGACTAGATAAATGCAGATATTCTAAACATACATACATATGTGTGTACATATGCATGTATGTATTTTATTTTTGTGCTCATATCTTATTCTACCTACAATCGAATAAGACATTATTTTATTTTCCCAATTGTCCAATATGATCCATTGCATTTAGTGGGAATTTAATATGTATAGTTGAATCGTTGAATCAATGAGTGATAGATAATACATAAGATTTATAAAGACAGGGATCTGTGACCTGATAGCTATAATAAACCCCTGGGTGAGAAAACTACTAACAATGTAAGTAGATATCTTATCTAGGTTAAGCAATATCCAGTATGTTTCAGATCTTGGACTTAAATGCAGGTCCTCTTGACTTTAAGGCCAGAACTCTAATATTCAATGGTAAATATAGTATTCTAAATAATTTGTAATATTTTATTGATACTTTTTTGTTTTTATATCACCTAAATTTCCAGTTGTATCCCTTTCTTCCCTCTCACTATCAGAGCACCATAATTTATAGGCAAAAGAATGAAAAAGAGAAGAAAAGAAAAGCAATTAATCAAAACTAACCAACACATCAAAGTCATTTGGCATTTTATAAAGTGTTCTACCCCCCATAGTCATGCAACTATGAACAGAAAAGGAGCAATGCTTTCTCATATGCTTATTTGAGGTTAAATTAATTACCATAATTAAACAATATCCAATTTTGATTTTTTTGTTATTTTTATGTTTCTCAAGGTGTTTTCTTATGTTGTATGATTTTATCTTCCTAACTCTATGAAGTGAGCTGGGAGTGTATTAATATACCATTTTTAGAGATGGAGATCAGAGAATAAAGAGCTATGTGACTTGCCTAAAGACAAATATCCAGTTAGTGACAAGGCCAGGAAATAATATAGGTCTCTTCATTTGCCACCAAGTGCTATTTCCACCAATTTTCACTACATCATGTCAATGCTCACCTGATGTAATGAATTTCACTTCACCCCAGATGCATTCTTGTTAAAAAAAAAAAAAAGGTAAGGTTTGTTGTATATCACTCAGAGGTATAATATGAATAAAAATCCCAGAGATTCCTATCTATCATTTTCAGAATCTCCTAGGATTTAGATAAATTAAAACCAAATAGCTTAAGCAACTTGGTTTTATCCATCTTTGATGTTTTCTCTTTATTTTTTATTTGATTTCCTTCTTCCTATTTTTCAGTTTTGACAATATGCTTTTCAGATACTTAAGGATTTAAAAGGACTAGAAGGACTGATTTCTCCTAAAGCCAAATAGGTCAGTATTGTTGCCATTTGACTTTAGTCAAATGAATACTATTCCCTACATAACAGTTAAAAATTTTAATAGCAGACTCTTTGTCTTAGTCTTCTAAGGGCAGCTAAGCTAACAAAAGATGTCAGATAGTGGAAGGCTTTTCATAGACCCATGGAATAATATTATTAACTGCATATTAATAAAAATAATTGCTAACATTTATAGTAGACTTAGGATATACAAAGTGCTTTAAAAATATTAATTAATTTGATCCTTTGAACTAAAAGGGACCTCAGATCATCTAAGTCACCTCCACCATTTTATAGGTGAGGAAATTGAATTGCAGAGATATTAAATTACTCACTCAAAGTGATATAGCTAATGTCAGAGTCAAGAGTAGAACTCCAAATCCATATTTCTTCTATATTTCAATGTTCCTATACACCTGACATGTACATTCCACTTTTTAAAATCCCAGAACTGGACATAGGAACAAGAAGTATAATTAGGCCTCTGTCCCAAATAATCAACAATAATACCTGTTATTCTATCATTAGAGTTTACTTACTTTGCATGCTGGATTCCCTTTTTTCAAACTTTTTTTTAAATAAAATACTTGAAAGGAATCACTCATTCTTTAGACCATTATCAAAAAAGTTTTAATCACTTTAATAGTATTAATCTTCAATGACTATCATTTCTGTGATAATTTTTTTTAATTCTTGACCTTTTTAAGGACCTCTGTAATATCTATATATATAATATAGCTCTTCACTTACCCTTCCCATGTTATTTCATATGACTACCCTTCATAAACTTTCCATCCTAGTCAAACTAGTCTTCTAACTATGCATGATACATTATTTTTCACATCCTTGCTTTGTAACAGTTGGTTTACCTGGAGTGGAATGTACTACTTTCTGACTCAGAATTTCTGGCTTCCTTCAGCACACAAATCAGCTGCTGCCTCCTCTTCTGATGCCAGCTGTTGTAAAACTTTCCTTGCTTTAAATTACTTGTGTGTATTGCAGAGAACAAAAGGAAACTTACAAGGAAGCAAAGAAAAGATCGACAGTTCAAAATACAATGTGTAGCGTTTATTACATATGCATTCATGAAATGGGAATTTATTGTTGCATATTTTAAGTCCTCTCATGTTCTGTTGTGCCCATGGCAATGCTTTTTTCCCCTTATTTTGTACTCAAATTTTAATATTTAAATTTATAATGTTTCTTTTTCTTTTCTTATTGTGTATTTAAGTTTAAAAAAATTTTTAATTACTTGTAGGGTGGCTAGGTGGTGCAGTGAATAGAGCATCAGCTCTGGAGTCAGGAGGACCTGAGTTCAAATCAGTCTCAGATGCTTAACACAAAAACTAGCTGTGTGACCTTGGGCAAGTCACTTAATCCCAATTGCCCTGCCTTCCCCCCTCTAAAAAGCAAAAAAAAAAAAAAATTACTTGCTATTTGTATATACTTTGCACTTTGGGTGGTCTATTGTAGCCAAGTCAGTTAATACCTCTTACCCTGAGTTTCCTCATCTGTCAAATGGGACTAGAAATATTTTAGTATCTACTTCATAGAGTTGTTATGAAGCTAAAATCAGATTATATATGTGTATGTGTACACACACACACACAGTGCTTTGGAAGTACAGTCCTTAAACACTATATAAATGGAGGCTATTATCATTTCAAATTTTTATTGCAGATTTGTCTCAAACTTATCTCAAATGCTTTCTGTGGCACATATAATCTTATCTCAAGTGATATCTGTGGCACATATGCTATAGGTTGTCATTGCCTATGTTAAATTTTGTTGTATGAATAATGCTAGTGAGGTTTTTAAAAGACTGCTAGAGCATCCTAAGTATATTATTTTTGAAAATTAAAAAGATACCTATACTCAGTCAAAAATATTCAGAGCTGCTTTTATTTATAAATAATAAATTTATTATTTATATTTATTAATAATAAATATTATTATTATTTATCCCCCAAAAAAAACTGAACAGAGAACTGAAATTTCCTCAAAGCTGGGTAGGTTAAAGATGAAGAGGGCTAGAAAGGAACTTCAAGTTTATCTAGTACAGTTTCCTTGTTTTACATTTGAGGACTCTGGAGCCTGGTAAGGTTAATTGATTCGTCCAGAGTTTCACAGGTTGCTAGTGACAGAATCAAGATTTTAGCCCCTCCCTTTTGACTCTAAATTCAGCCTACTTTCAACTGAATGGAAAATATCATGTCAATCAATTGACTGGCAAGCTTTTATTAAATGCCTAGTGTGCTTCTGATCTAAGGTTTAACTATAAGATATAAATTGAGTCTGATGACTCTTACTTAGAGGGGTACATGATATAGTAAAAATTGTGTTGTACTTAGTAGGAAAAGACCTGGGTTCAAATTCTGCTTTGGAGTCAGTAGTTGTATGCCATGGGTAAGTCATTTAGCCACTCTGAATTTCATGTTTCTCATTTATAAAATGGGGTGATAACACCTATGGTACTTATAGCAAAGTGCTGTGAGGATCAAAGAAGAATCATATATATTTAATCTACATCAAAAACCAGAAAGTACAATATAAATGTTGATTAAATTTTATTTCTACTCTTTATGATTTATTCAGTGGCCATGTAAGAAAGGCTATATCAGCAGTCCTTAGCATTCTCTCTCTCTCTCTCCCTCTGTGTGTGTGAGTGAGTGTGTGTGTGTGTGTGTGTGTGTGTGTGTGTGTGTGTGTGTGTGTGTGAGATAGACACCTTTGGCCTGTGGACAGATTCTCAGACTGTTTTAAAATAATTGAAGAAAATGCTATATTTCAATTAGAGTTTAGTGAAAATAAAAATGTAATTTTTTTCTCAGTTCATGGACTACCTGAAACCTCGTGGTTCCCTTAAGGGTCCTAGACCCCAGGTTAAGAATCTCTGAGTTAAATAAACAATTTCTGAAATGGGATAAAAAAACAAAAGCATGTTCATGAATCTCACCACCCACTAATATTTATCTACTTTTCAGAAATTCAAGTGAAAGATTCTAGATGATGATTTAGAGATAATATGAAATTAATTTAGTTGTAAATATGAATGTGTATATTGAAATGTTGATATGCTAGATAGAAATTGTTAGTAGCTAGGAGATGCATGTGTGTATGATCCACTTATATAATTTACTAGAAAATAATCATTTTCTAGTCAAATGTATCCTTCCCATACTTGCCCCTATGCCCACCCCCTACCCAGAGCAGAGGGATATATCAGTTCTATCCCAGACCAAATATATATTTTTATCAATAAGGACAACAATTATTTATGGAATTCTTTACATTGAATATGAGAGATGGAAAGAATTCAGGTTTATTTATTTCATAGGACAGAGGATACTGGCCTTTCCTTCTGATTAAATTTTATAGTCAGTCATTTTATTACCGATAGAGAGCCTTAGGTATGTCTCTCTTAGTGCAACTGTGATGACCATAAACATGGTTGAAGCTGACAATCAGGACTAACCAACTAACCACTAACTTATGATACAAGAATGAGGTGCCAGAAACAATATAACTGGGCTAGCTAGTTGGTCCGCCAGTTCTACAGGAATCCAAAGAGATTAATAGATTATACCCTGAGCAAAACCATAGTCACCATTTGCCATCATGAAGAAAAAGCCACAGGTAGATTTTGTCCAGCTCTCATGAAAAGGCCATCCAAGGGTAAAAACTAGCATATATAAATATATATTCCCCCAATTTAGGTTTTTAAATGCCACCTACATCATTTATACACATCCAGTCATAGATTTTGATGATCACAAACAGACCTACTGTCACAGGCACATGAAAACCAAAGTTATTTAGAGCTATAATATCGTAACTGTCTTTGCTTATCTCATTACACTCACTAGAAGGAATCATGACTGAGGGAGATCATAGAATGTCAGCTCTGTAAAGAACTCTTTGAGATCATTCAATCAAACTGACTCTATTTTATAGATAATAAAACTGAGGCTCAGAAAAGAAGAGTTTTGTGCAAAGTCATGCAGCTTGTTAGTAATGACAGAACTCAGACAAGAATTGAAAGTCTCCTTATACTCTGCCAAATGTCCATTCCGCTACACTACATTACTTCCTTATCAATGAACATTTGGGAAGTTAGAGTAATGAACTGCTCAGAGCACAACCAAAATAGTCTACAACTCCAACTGCCTATTTCTATTCAAAAGCCAGCTCATTTGGCTGAGACGTTAGAGTTTTTCTAGAGTTGGACAAATGAGGGGATCAGAATGTTGCCCTTCGCTTCTTCCTAAAGAATTACAGAATCTTAGCATTAAAAGGGTCTTTAGAGGCCATCTAGTACAGAGTACATTTGAATACGACTTGAAAATGAATCTGTTATATATGCTGAAGTGGTCGAGAGAGAGAATTAATCAATTCCACATTTGGCTTACTCTAATTATTAGGATTTTTTGCTTAGATTTAAAACTTGCCTCTCAGCAATTTCAGTCTATTACTCATAGTTTGATCATTACAAGACATCATTGACATAGCCTCCCTGGCCACCCTTTCCAATACTGGTTGCAACTTCACTTATTCCCCTCAACTCAAGGTAGGGGAATTTGTATATTTTTTCCCCAGTGGCACTTCCAGATTCTACCACTTCCTGCATCATTCAGTAACCTCTCTCCCTTTGAGGTTTATGGTATTCATATCTATCACCCAATCAAAATCTTGGTAGCTATTTTTTATAGATCTCCAGTTCACTTCATTTCCTTCTTCAATGAGTTTTTTTTTCTTTCCTCCTCAATTCCTTCCCTAATACCACAGCACTTCAACATACATATTGTTTCTCCCTCAAATACTCTAACCACTCAGTTCCTCAACCTACTTGCCTCTTATGATCTCTTCTTCCATTCAACTTCAAGCCCACACAAAGATGGTCATACACTTGATCTTGCCATGATAAATAAATGTGCACCCTATGTTCAAGAATTATGAAGTCCCCCCGTCTGATCATAATCTATTGGTTTTTCACATCTCCTTCTGACTTCCCTTACAATATCCTATGTTTCATCCTTACCATGACCTCAAATAACTTGACCCTTCATGAAGTTCTCTCCCAGGCTATCTCTCTAACCCTATGGGGCTAGAAGGTGATGGAGGACTGAAGGGAGAAGCATAACCTATTCCAGATTTCAAGGCCTATAATAATACTTTAACTCTGCTTTAATTAAGCCTCTGAATGTAGAAACTATATGGTGGAGGAACACGGATATTTTATGGGTTTTATAGCTACTTAAATAAGAAAGTGGCATTTGCCAGAAAAGAGAGAATTTAGTTTAATAAAGATATTAACTCCTTTGACATTTTCTTGCAATGATTTCACTTCTATGGATTTGTTTTAACCTCACAGAAACTTTTCAGAAGTAGAGGAGGAACTGTTTTATGTATTTTAGGAGTTAAATAAAATGTTTTAATTATAAAATGCAAAGTTGGTTTATGGAATTAAGCATTCTCATATTCATTTTCTCAGAAAAAAAAATTCTAGTCTATGCTGACTTCTGAAACTTTCCAAAAGAGGTTGTTTTCCTTCCCCTTCAAATGAAATAAGAGAATTAGCTTTTCTACAATGGAAAGTGAGAAATGACTTGTATTTTTAAGGTGTTATAGTAATTCATGCAGAATCATGAAGGTTGTTCAACAACATCCTTTATCCAGATGACATTATGATATTTGAGAATATTGGGCCATTGAACTCAAATGATTATTTCTGGTTTACATTTCCTATCACTTATTAACATGAAACTCAATGGAAAAGAATGTAGTTTGCATAAGTGTGGTTGGTTTTTTGCCAAAAATAATCCTTTAATTCTACTTCCCAATGTATATCTTCGAATCACCATTAGACTGGAATATCATTGACTTTACTTGGAAAGTTTTTGAAGTTATCATGATCTTTGGACTGATAAATCAGAGTTTAAAATGTAGTAGGATGAAGACTTTTTGTAGGGATTTGAGGAAAAAAAGGTCTTAATGGTTTGTGAATCTATTTTTTTTTATTTTTTTAAACTTTAATTTATTAATTTGTTTGATTCCTTTTAGTTTACAGGATTCAATTCCACAATTCCTTGAATTTCACATTTTGTCCCCCTCCCTCCCCTTCCCTCCATGGCGGCTTATTATCAAGTATAGGATCTGTAAATACTTTCACATTATACAATGGTCAGGTTATCAGGATGGATTGTACCAGTTGGAATGAAAAATGGTAAAGAGGACATAAAATCAAATAAGAGAACGAAAAAGATCAGGTATTTTGCTTCCACCTGGATATAAATTTAGTTCTTTCTAGTTCTTTCTCTGGATGCACGTTTTTCTCTCCATCATGCGTCTTTTGGGATTGACTTATATCCCTGCATTGTTGAGAAGAGTCCAGTCTATCAAAGTTGGTCATCACACATACATTGTGTCTGTAATTGTGTACACATTCCTCCTGGTTCTACTCTTCTCACTCAGCATCAGTTCTTTTAAGCCTCTCCAGGTAAATATGAAGACCGCCTGCTCCCCGTTTCTTATGGCGCAATAGTATTCCATAACATGCATATACCACAACTTGTTCAGCCATTCCCCAATTGATGGGCACCCCCTTAGTTTCCAATTCTTTGCCACAACAAAAAGAGCTACTATAAACATTTTTGTACATATGGGTCTTTCTCCCATTTCTATGATCTCTTTGGGATATAATCCTAGGAGTGGTATTGCTGGATCAAAGGGTATGAAAGTATTTATAGCCCTTTGGGCATAACTCCAGATTGCTCTCCAGAAAGGCTGGATCAGTTCACAACTCCACCAATAATGCATTAGTGTTCCAGTTTGCCCACATCCTCTCCAGCATTTGTCATTTTCCTGTTTTGTCATCTTAACCAATCTGACTGGTGAGATGTGGTACCTCAGAGTTGTTTTGATTTGCATTTCTCTAATCAATAGTGAATTAGAGCATTTCTTCATGTGCTTATAGATAGCTTTAATTTCTTTCTCTGAAAACTGCCTGTTCATATCCTTTGACCATTTATCAATTGGGGATGTGAATCTATGTTTGAATTCTAGTTCTCTTCTGGCTTCTCAACATTTATGCATCATTACTTTGTGATTGTCTTTACTTTGTGATTGTTATCAGTTTTCTACTGTTAAATGAGTTCTACCTTAAGGGGTGTCTAAAACCTAAGAGAACTGGACTTTACTGGTTGTCTCATATATTGATTATATATTAATCATCACATATTAATGAACAATATTATCTGGAAAATTTTTCTCAATAAGACAGAACAGGGTAATTTGAATATTGCCTGTCTTCTCAGATTGCTAGATTTCAAGTCAGGAAGAGCTGAATTTGAATCTTGCCTCTGACACTTACTATCTTGCGTGAGCAAGTTATTCAGACTCCCAGAGCCTCTGTTTTCTTATCTGTAAAATCGATATAATAACAATACCTGCAATACCTACCTCAGAGGGTTATTTATTATGAGACTCAGGTGGGATAATCTATGTATAGCACAGGTTCTGGGTTCAGTTTCCCTACTTGCCATTTATTCAGTACCTTTTATTAACCAATTTATTGGAAGTATTTGTACCAATTTACACTAATTAATTTAGGTAGGGCGACTGATTGACTCAAGCAATCTGCCCATGTATACACTCTCCCCAGTTTAATATTTGCTGTTCTCAGAAAATTTACTAGTTTATGTTTGCCAGTGTCTATAATCCCCAAACCTGAATAGCTCTCTGGTGATTTGGCAGAGCTCTGCATTATCACTTTTGAATATTTTCCCCAGAGTTTCATAGTAAAAATGTATCAGGAAAAGCAGGAGTGGCACTATTTGTGATCTAATGCATTCATTAACATTTGCCTATACAAACAGTTCTTTCTTCACACCTAAATGGACCATTTTGCAGACCTCTACTTTAAGTGATTTTACTAATGTGAATTTGCTAGAGGACTCAGGGAAGGGAGGTAGGTAGGCAGGGAGAGGACTGGCACACTGTTCAATAGTAGTGTGGGCCAGGGACAGAGATGTAAAAACAGGAGGACCACACCGGACTGGGCCAGAACCAAGAAGAACATTTAATGGACAGACATGGGCAGGACACCGAAGCAGACAGAAGAGGACAGACGACACGTGGAGGCCAGGGACAGACATGTGTTATCCATGTAGAGGCAGTGCAGATATGCGGGGCTAACACATATGAGGGGGCTGGGCACCCAGGCCACGCAAATGTCTCTCTCAGCACTGGAGTTCTCAAGCCAAGCTCCTGATTCCTGCCCCAGAAGTGGTGGTCTCTCCATGCTTCAGTCAGTTCTGCTTTCACTTGGAGGTTTTATTTTATTTTCGATTTTTTTGGTGGTAGGGGGTGTGAATGGGAGGCTGTAGAAGGGAAGTGTAGGAATGGAGAGAGAGGGCACAGTACTGAATTGTAAAGTTAACATAGGGTTTTGTTGGCATTTTTTTATTTGTTTGTTTGGTTTGGGGGCTTTTTTTAATGTTGATTTCTTTCCGAAATCACTACTTAAAGTTGAATTTGCCATAATGCAAACTTACTTAAGCAAGAACTGTATATACTTTCAAGTACATGGTAATGTAGTTCCAGTAGGTTAATAGAGGCAGCTAGGTAGTACAGTGGATAGAATGCTAGGCCTGGAGATAGGAAGAACTGTGTTCAAATATGACCTCAGGCTTTACTAACTGTGTGATCCAGGACAAATCATTTAGCCTCTGTCTACCTCAGTTTCCTCAACTATATAATGATGGTAATGAAAATATCCACCTCCCACGGCTGTTGTGTGTATCAAATGAGATAATATTTGTAAAGTGCTTAGCACAGTGCCTGCAACATAATAGGGGGGTTAGTAAATGAGCTTACTTTTCTCTTCCCTTACTTTCCCTTTTCCTCCTGGCAGCTAGGTGGCACAGTGGATAAAATACTGGGCCTGGAGTCAGGAATACCTGAGTTCAAACCCAGCTTCAGATACTTCCTAGTTGTATATTCCTAGGCAAGTCACTTCTGTTTTCCTCAGTTTCCTCAGCTGTAAAATGGGGATAACAACAGCACCTACTTCCCAGGGTTGTTGTGAGGATAAAATGAGATAATTATAAAGTGCTTAGCAAAACCCCTGGCACATAATAAGGGCTATATAAATGTAAGTGATTATTATTATTGCTGTTAACTTATATAGATAATATTAGCAAAGCACTTAGCACAAATCCTGGCACATAGTAGAGACTTCCTTCCCTTTTGCCTGTCTCAGGGATTACAAAAGCTCATCCCTAACTCAAACACAATAAAGAAAAGGAAAAGGAGGGGCAGCTAGGTGGCACAATGAATAGAGCACTGGCCCTGGAGTCAGGAAGACCTGAGTTCAAATCTGGCCTCAGAGACTTAATACTTACTAGCTGTGTGACCTTGGGCAAGTCACTTAACCCCAATTAACTTGCCCTCCCTCCTCCAAAAAGGGGGGAGGGAAGGAAAAGAATATCTATTTTCACTTCTTAGAGGGGAAGGTTTTGTCTAGGTATTCTCCCTATCAAGATTAAGACCTTGGGGTTGACTGAAAGTTATGTCCTTACCCTTTATGTGAGATACCAAACTGCCCTGGAAGAAAACAGCATTCATTCCCTTAGTGCAGAGAGTCATCTAAATAGGTTCTGTAAAAAATTTCTTGGTATTCATTTCCTCGCAGGGGACATCAAAATTTCTTCCAGAATCACTGAAATATATGTGATTCTCCTGGAAGTCTAGGCAAATTTCCTCTTGGTCCATCTACCAGAAAATACCTGAAATTTCCATGAATGGATCCCTGCTAATGCAAAATCAGTCCAAAAATTTCTGTAGCAGTCATTAAAACAATCAGGTTAACTGAAAGCAGTGAACTCAAAAAACTTCTGAAAGCAAAGTAGGACTCTCTATAAAGGACTAAGGATAGTGGGTTCCTGCAAATAAAGAGAGCCCAATTTTTATTGCAGATGAGGCCCCCTCTTATTGCACAATTTCTTTACTCAATCCCTCAACTCATTGTTTACTGAATGATTAAATAGAGATGTTTTCTCCTAGTTAAGATAGTTACTTTTAGTGAGTTATAATGATTAATTGATTGCTCCAGCCAAACCCTCTGTATATTTGTATGTATGTGTGTATATATGTAGATAGATAGATAAATAGATATAGATATGTAGATATACAGAAAGAAAGAGTACCACTTTTCAACTTTAAAATGATATATGTCAAATTCAACAATGGTACTAGTGTTTGATTTTGTTCTTCAAGGTGCTCTTTATAACTTCTGGATTAAAGAAAAATTTTCTAAATATTTTTGCTTTTGCAAAAATCACCTCTTTAAAAAATAATCCCAATAGATGTTCATCCATTTATTTAATGTCCCTCATTGTACATTTAGTGGCATTTATTGAGCTTGATCTGTGTAGCTCATCATAATAACTCTAGGTTTTGTTTCTGAGAAAGAATATTAACGTATCAAGAAAATTAACTATTGTATATGTAAACAATTGAAAAATTGGCTTTTAAAATGATACCCAAAATATAGTGGCATATGCTCTAAAGGTGCTCAAGAAATTGAATCAATGACAGTTTTTACTAACTAGCTTCTTTAATTAATCTAAGTCTTTTCTTTCATTTTGTAGAGTTCTGTTAATAAACTATTAGACCATTGAACCTTTTAAAAATTAAACTAACATATTTAAAATCAATAGACAGTTTACCATGTTTCACATGTATTATTCATGATCAGGTTTCAATTTATTTAGAAAACATTGAGTTCATGAACTCAGAAAAAAAAACAACTCAACATTTTAATTTTTATGTTATGCATCAGAATATTACAAGGGAAGTTACAATATCATTTAGTGGGGTTATGATTGTGTAATTTTGTATCCAAATTATTTTTGTAAATATATTGTATTAGCATGTTGATACATGGATTGAATATAAATATTATTGAAGATGCAATTTCTTTTTGCAGTGAAAACATGTGGTTCTAATCTTCAAGGACCAAGTGGCACTTTCACATCTCCCAACTTTCCATTCCAATATGACAGCAATGCACAATGTGTGTGGGTTATCACAGCAGTGAATACAAATAAGGTAAGTGAAAAATTCATTTTTTCTAAAAATTAAAGTTATATATTTTCATGCAAAATACAAAACAAGGATTTTCACAATTTCAGTTTCTTGCATACACACACATATATAGGCACAGTGGAGAGAGAGCTGTTTTCAAGTACCAACGATGACATATACTGACTGTGTAATAACAATATAATCATTTGACATTTCTGTTCTCTAGGCAACTCTGTGAGATCATAAATTTCAGAGTAGGGGCCAGTGAAATCATAGGTCCAATATATTTCTCACGCACATATCTATGTGTGTGTATATCCTTTCATTCATGATGATATTTATATATATATGTAGAGAGAGAGAAATGAGGTATTATGAATTCAAATTTCTACCTTCAGAATGACTATAAGTTAAACTTTGTGTGCTAATTTGGAAAATGTGAAATGTAATATAAATAAGGACAAAACATTTTTCTGATTATTTTCTTTAAATTCAATAAGCATTCTTTAGTACATATATATATATACATATATATATACTAGGAATGTTTTATATTTTTGTATTTGTGAAGAAAAGATACTATACTAGGACTGCTTCATGTGTGTATATTTACATACATACATAAATTAACACATACACAAACATATATAGAAGGAAGGAGAGGGGCAGAGAAAGAAATGAAGGAGGGGCAGAGACTGATATAGAGAAAGACAGAGATCTAGAGAAATATAAATCCAGTAAGACAGAGAATATAATTTCTATAAACTATCATCATGAGTTGCAATTAGATGGAATTGTTTTGAAAAGGTGGCATGAATGATAATTTTCTAATTTTATTTTAGAGCAAATTAATTTAACATAAAACTTGTCATATTTCAAACATCTGAATTTAATCAATAGAATTTTGATATTTGCAAGAATTAGTGGGAATAATCAATTACTCAACAAGCTTTTGTCAGCTACTATATATCAACCATTAGTTTAAACCCTGTGTGTACAGACACAAGTATAAAAGTTTCTTCCTCCAGGTCATATTCTGCTGAGAGAAGTAACACATTATACATATAGAATTTTTTTTTTTTAATGAGCAGTTGTGTTTGCAAACCTGAGTGACTGGAAGGACAGAAACAATCACCATTTTTTAGACTCTACATTACGCCTAGTCATAAAGGAAGTGTGTCATGATACATAGCCAATGCAAAATGTGAGAGAATCACTGCATTTTGGTTCCATGTTTAGGTTGCCTTCTATTTGTATTTGAATATACTCTATCATTGTATTTCCTTAAAGACCCCGGGTGTCAGGGCGCAACTTTTCCTTTCTATCCTCCTTGGCTATACTATTTTGCTCTTACCTGCATGCTGAAGAAAAACAAATTTTTAAAAAATCAGAGAGAATTAGTCAATCTTCTGGTCAGCAAGCCCCACAGTTAGCTTTATAGAAAGTAATTTGACCTAGGAATGAAGTCCCTATTCATTTTCAAGAAAAAAAAAATTGACTTTTGCTTTCCCAAAACGAAAACGTCACTGTGGGATTGGAATTGGACATGGGGTTCTGGAGGAGTGCAAGCAGGTGGGGGGAAATCTGGGAAAGGAGGACGAAACTTATCATTTGAGACTATTTTAGGATAGCTCTCCCCAGGAGAAGGAGCCGTGTTAGTGATTATCAGATGACCTGGTTATCTTTGAATATGAACTGGCTGATCCCAATTCATGAGTCAAAGAATCTTCCTGAAGGAATTAGGAGACACAGGTCAAGACTTAATCATTTTAACTAGTTATACAACCTCAGAGAAGTCACTTAACTCCTGCAGTGCTCAGTTTCAGCATTTTTAAAATGGGGATAATCAAATCTATCTTTCCTATGCCATCTGTATTTAAAGAAATAATGTACTTTAAAGTGCTATGAGAAAGAAAGTATAAAATTATGCAAAATTTTAATAACACTATTAAATAAACAGATTCATTTGAATGAATGTATTGTATAACACTGGCTAAATAGATTATCATAATGTGTTATTGAAAGACAATCTGGTGTAAGACGTTGAGCACTAAACTTAGAATCAGAATTTTCTAGGATGAAATCCTTAGAAATTTTCCTGTGTGACCTTGGGCAAATTGCTAAACATTTCTGGGCTTTAGTTTATTCATCACTAAAATGAGTGGTTGAAGTTTATTATCTCTAAGGTATCCTTGAGTTCTAAATCTATGATCCTATAATAAATCTTTTGGTGATATGTCAAGTATCTAGAATTGTCACTAACACATGAAAGATTATATAACTGTTTAGGGGTAAGACCTATTTAATTTTTTTTATCTTTATAGACTTAATACATAGTACAATGGTTGGTACATAATATATACTTAATAAATGCTAAATAAAGTTTGGTAAATTAAAAGAATTGGTTGTTTCTGGTGGCCAGTCATGGTCACTTTTCTGTTTATAGATAATGCTATATAATAATATATTTTAAATAAAATATTTCATAAGAATTAACTACATAAATTTCAGGTGAACATTTTAAACTTTCTTTTTCTAAATCACTGTCTGGTTTTAATTTAAACATATACACAATAAGGTAAGATGTGACATTTTACTCAAGGTTTTGCATAATATTTAACAGATTCATTTTAATATGAATTCTCCACCACAGCATAAGGTTTCTTTTCTCACAAAATGCCTACCTAAAGTCATTCCATTTTTTCAGATTCCTCTCCAGTACTAGTTATATGAATGGAAGGAAAAGATGATATTTGTTTGGCTGATCTAAGATTTAGAAAGTTTTTGCCTCACCTTATCCCAACAAGTGGAGTACCAGCATTATTACTCTCCACTTACATATGAGGAAATTGATTGTTAATCTATGAAAATGACTACTAAATTCATATAATTTGTTGATAATTGTCACAATAGAAATGTTGGGGAATAGATTTAGAAGTGGCAGTGACCTTAGCTAGTATATAGTTAACCATCTTTGGGACTTCAGATGTCTCATATGGAAAATCAGGGCATTGAAGGTTCCCAGTCATGTTTGTCTTACTGCCCCCTTTTCAAAACAAAACAAAACAAAACTCAGTAACACCACCCCCAATCTACTTTCTTTAGCCCTTTAACATTTTTTTAATTATGTCATTTCAAACTACTACTGCCCCACTTCTACCCCACCCTGATGGCTCCAGCACCCCCCCCCAGGGCACAGTGTCACCCACTTTGGGAACCTGTGGTAGAGTCTCCAAGATCTCTTCTCAAGGGAAGACACTCTGACAAAGGGATGAGAGGGAGCGCATACCAGGTAATTCAAAGCATTGCTACCACCTTGACCACTAACTTCCCTCAGATCATGATAGAGACATCCAAGGACCCTGAACTTAAGAGCTTTGAAAATAGCAATGTCCTCCCAGTCCACAGGACCTGCTTCTAGTCCAGCTCCACAGCCATCACTGAGGGAAGAAATCATTATGAAGAAATCAAAAATAGTAGCTGTTGGTGAACTGCTACAAATGGCAGGGTAAATGCAAAAGCTGAGAATGACAGTACCCCCCCCTCCCAAGACCATTGGCCCAACTGCTGGGCCTCACAGACATTGTTAATGGAGGCAGTTCCTGTGGACAAGGGGTCATTTGATTCCAACAAGTGTCAACCAACCAATAGTCTTAGGGCAGGCAAGCCAACCTAACTGAAGTGGCAGGGAACCCTCAGGAAGGGATGGGAGGCAGTATGTGCCAGGGAAGTCAAACTTTCACCACCACCACCTTGATCACTATCTCCCCTCATACTCTGATGAAGACAGTGTAGAACCCTGAACCAAAGAGCTTTGGTAATAGTAATACTTCCAGCCCAGTGCCAAACTGTTGACATCAGAAACTGATATAATAGTATCTGTGGAAATGGCATTAGGGAAGAGGCATTACCATCTGCCTTGCTACTGCACCTTGAAGACCTGAATACTATGAAGCTCACTCTAGTCCTATATTTCATGTATTAGAAGTACCTTCTTCCCCTCCATTCCACCCTTCTCTTCATCTCTTTGGATGGTTCCTCCTAGAATCTCATTTTAAGGCCACTTATTGTCTGCCTTCCTCTTCAGACAGCACTACAGACTCTCTCTTTCTGTACCATGTCCCCAAGCTAAGTACCTTTACCTTGGTACCTACTAAGTGCTTAATAAATTTTGTTGACTGCCTGACTATCCTTCCCATCTGGGGTTTATTTTAAATCTTTCCTGAGTAAGAATGTTTATGATAAGTAGAATGTGAGTCCCTTGAGGGCAGATACCATCTTTTTAATTTGCACTCCCATCATTCAGCACTGTTCTTTGCACATGGTAGGTGCTTAATAACTGTTCAATTCATTGTGTGTGAAACTCTCATTTTAGAGATAATTAGAATGAGGTTTAGAAAAGTTAATTGACTTGTTCAAGGTTGCACAGGTAGCAAATAGATGAGAAATGTGGATCCAGTTCTGATAGTTCCAAGTTCAAAACTTTTGATTATACCCCATTTCTTCTCCACAATAAAGTAGTAGTTTTCTGTTGTGTAATTTCAGCAATGTCTAATAATCAAGGCGTATAAACTTTAATCAGACAAAATACTATGTTCTACAAGCCCATCTTTAATTGTCCATGTTCTTATACAGTTATTATTTTGTTTGTTTGTTTGTTTTGCTTTTAGTTTGGGGTTTTTTGAAAGGGGCAAGGCAAGGCAATTGGGGTTAAGTGATTTGCCCAAGGTCACACAGCTAGTAAGTGTGTTGTGTCTGAGGCTGGATTTGAACTCAGTTTCTCCTTACTCCAGGGCTGGTGCTCTATTCACTACACCTCCTAGCCACCCCTTATGCAGCTATTATTGGGCAAGTTTTACTTAAATGAAAAGACTTTTATTAAGCATTTACTGTGTTCAAAATACTGAGGATAAAAATAGGAAAGAAATCAGTCCCTAATCTATCAGGTAAGGTGGCATTGTGGATAGAGTGCTGGTCTTGGAGTCAGGAAGACTTGAAATAAAATTTGAACTCAGACCCTAGCTATGTGACTGGTCAAATAATTTTCATTCTATCTCAGTTTTCTCCATCTGTAAAATTTTGTTGTTGTTTAGACATTTCAGTCACATTTAACTCTTCATGACTCCTTTTGGAGTTTTGTTGGCAAAGATACTGAAGTGGTTTTCCATTTCTTTCTCCAGCTCATTTGACAGATGAGGAACTAAGGCAAACAGGATTAAGTAACTTGCCCAGGGTCACACAGCTAGTGTTTGAGGTCAGATATGAACTCAAAAAGATAAGTCTGAGGTCATATATGAACTCAAAAAGATAAGTCTTTCTGACTCTGGGCCCAGAATTCTATCAACTGTGCCACCCAGCTGCCCCTCATCTGTAAAATAATGATATCAATAGCACCTATCTAACAGGGCTATTGTCAGAATCAAATGAGATAATATATGTAAAAGATTTAGAATAGTGCCTGGCATACAGTAGGAACTTAATAAGGATTTACCTTCCCCCCACACTCCCTCCTTTGCTCCTTCTTTTCTGTCTCACTCCCTCTTTTTCTTCCTTTCTCTTACCTTTCCTTCTTCCTCCCACCCTGTCTTCCTTCCTCCCACCCTTCCTTCATTCCTCTATCATTCCTTCCTTCCTCCCTTCTTTCCTTCCTCCCTTCTTTACTTCCTTCCTTCTTTCCTTCTTTCCTTCCTTGCTTCCTTCCTTTTTTGCTTCCTTCCTTTCTTGCTTCCTTCCTTTCTTCCTCCCTTCCTTTCTTTCTTTCTTCCTTCCTTCCATGCTCTAATTGGGAAAGATAACACATAATGTGAAAGACTTTAATTTCAGGGTAAACAAAAAAAGTCCAGAAATAATTGAAAAACATTTTAGTGTCTACTTCATTAGGGAGTGGAGAGTCGGCCAAACTGCCATGATGGAGTTGGAATTCCCTCAGACTGGGGTGGCCAAGTAGTATAAAAGGAAGATGGCATTGGCAGGAAGATTGGTGAGGAGTGATCAGTGGTTGCCTGGTGCAAGGAAGGGAGAGGATAGTCTCACTTATTGAGAGCTCTAGCTTGGACCCTCCTGTGGCTGTAGAGGAATCTGAATCATCCTGTGGTAGGCTAGGGGGAAGGGAATTCCGATTTAACCCCAATTTCAGCTTGGTCCGCTTGGGTAGCAGAGCATTACCTTCTAAATTACTATTTAAAAAATCCTCAAGAAAAGCAAACAATATTTTCTCCATCCTGTTTTATTCATTAGACCCCAGAGTTTAAATTATATTATTTTGTTCATGCTGTGTAGATGTTAGACATAAGTTAATACTTTTTACTGACATGGATACAGGAAGGCATCATGAATCTCTATGTTTTTTCACATCTGAATTTATTGTAGGATCCTTTGTAAATCCTCTGATATATTGTCGTCTTCTAAAACCTCAGGGTGATTAACTATGGTCATTGTTTCTGATCAGTTTTTTGTTAGACACACTAGAAGTAATGGTTCAGTTTTACAATCTGAGAACAGTATAAATTGTTTATAGTAATTACTCTCCCATCCATTTTCTGAGGAGAGTGAGACTCAATTGCATCTTCTCCACAGTGAATACACACTGATGTTACTAAAATTGCATTCTACATCTGTGTTGTCCTTTTCATAACATAAAGTAAATTAACGAGTTGTAGTAGAATGTAGGGAATAGGGTAGTGAGCTTGGAGCCTGGAACACCTGGGTTCAAGTACCACTGCTCACAAATACTAGTTCTAGGGCCATAAAAGCAGCTTTCTTAATCGTCTCAGCATTCCAGCTAACTTTCTGGGTACAAACTACATCTGAGTTGTCTATCTTAAACAGTGGAGGGAATTTCTATACCAAGAGTTCCCTATGCCAGTGAAGTCCCTGGGCCAGAATAACAAAACCAAGTGAATGTGATAGAAGTGAACTGGTGCCATAAACAAAAATATCAATTGCCTTTATTTTGCTGCCCACTATTAAGTGTTCTCTAAGTTAATATTTAAAACATTAAATATTATTCAAAAATACTTTTTTTAGGGAATTTGCTATCCTAATACTAGCTGTTGAATAATTCAGTCTCTACTAGGTCAGTTAATCAGTTAATAAAGATTTATTGTCTAGGATGTGCCAGGCAGTAAATCAATCCAATCTGATAGATTAGTGAAAAAGCAGATTGTCCCACCATTTATATTGATTTCTAAACAAAAACCCATTGGCTGGTCATGATAAAAACTCATGCTAATGTCTAATATGTTGTGGAATTATGCTCATTTATTATTTGGTGCTAATTGTCATGTGTTAGATTGAAACCAGTGATACGTAATCACCTTTTTTTTTTTTATTTGGTCCACAAATAGAACCAGGCAGAGCTTAGTACACCACCCTGGTTCATATTTATGAATCTTGATGTGGAGGTCTTTCTATAGAGGGTTACAGTTTGGGGTATTATCACCATTAATCAGTAAATAATCTAAACACTAAAGACAAATTTGATTTGGTCATCTTAATTACTAAAATTCTTCTATATTATTATTTCAGTCATTGGGACACTCAGATTGTTATACCTCCAATAGAATATATTACCAATCGATTTGTCTGATCAGTTGTTCAGAGGTTCCTCTGCAAATGGGTGATAAATTCAATTTTAATTCTCACTGTTTTGTTTAGTGAAGGGTTGATAAAAAGTAAAATCCATTAGAAAGGAAACAGTAATATGTGTGTGTTTCTAATTCCCATCCTTTCTCTCCCCTCCTCCACCCACTCTTTGTAAAGGAAATTATCACTTAAACCAGTTGGATTTAGGGAAAGGCTTGGGCTTATAAATACTTAAGCACTATTAAATAGCAGACTTTGATAACTTTAAGATTAGTACCTTCTCCACCCCAATTACAAAAGAACAATTAACCAGTTACAAAGCAATCTGCAGCAGAGTGGACTCAAGTTGCAAATATTTCTTTCTCTTTTCACTTTTACCTCACATTCCAGAAAACTTTCATCTAAATTGAACCATTGGCTTGTTTTAAATAATTGCTTCAAGGCTCTGTATGTTTTTGGGCTAAATTCAAAGAACTGCCTATAGAAAGTGATGCTTTACAGCATAGGCTTCCACAGATTGGCCTCTGGGTTTGTCTTTAAGGAAAGGTCAGTGGTAATGCTTGCCCTGGGGTGTGACTAACTGCCCAGCCTCCTCTCAGTGTCCATATATATTGACAAATGATTGAAAGGGGTAGCATTTACATTTTAGCTTTCATTTCCTTTCAAATTCTAAATTTGAGGATTAAGCATTTTTAGACCAAAGGAAGAAGGGCAAGGTAGCTGCTGCTGCCTTGGAACAGTGTGTGAGTTCCCCAATGTTTCTCTACTGGGTTGGAAATAAATAAGAAGGCAGCTCTGCAGCCCCCAGCCTAGCGAGGCAGAAGAGAGAGATAAGGAGGTAATAACGTTTCGGTCAGCTGAAGCAAGTGTAAGAGTAAGTGTTGGCCTGCTCTCTTGACCACAATCTATTCAGTGGGGAGCACCACCCACTCCTTTAATTCCTTGCCAACCCTGGCAAGGACAAGGAAGTCATCGGGGAGTCATGTAATACTGCTGTTACACCTTATGTGACTGTTAAGGTCCTTTTGTTCTTTTTCCACCACATGAATGGAAAGATGTAGAGACTCAGAAAGGTTATTAAGGGGTTTTGGGGAAAGCAAACTAAAACCTTTCCTGCACTTACCAGAAAGAGGTCACAAATCAAACTCTGTTATAACTAAAAGAAAACAACTTGAGCTGCATCGTGACATTTTTCAGAAGAATTATTTTCTAAGTGAAAGAAGTGAGAACAGAAAATCCAGAGGTAATGGCAAGATGTTTCTTTCTTTAAATCTTTCATTCTAACAGAAGAGTGGTAACCTGGTGAAAGATATTCAGGTCAGAGGGCCTGATTTTGAAACAAGGCTATGCTACTTACTCCATGTATGACCTTGGGCAATTTATATGACATGCCTCTGCCTCAGTTTCTCATCAAGGCTCCAATCTTCCATAAGTCACTTAACACTCCTGAATTTCAGTTTCCTTAGCAAATGAGGTGGTTGGACCAGATGGCCTCTGAAGTCCCTTCCAACACTAAATCTCTGATCCTGTTATCCTTGTGACAGCTTCTTCTAATTTTCCTTAAGAGCTACTCCTGTAAATATAAACCCAGAAATTGATGGATAATGAATAAAAAAAAATAAGAACTCAAGAATTGCTTAGTAGGAGATTAGTGAGGAAGGAATTGTTCAGGGAAATGCATTGGGCATTTCTTCATTCGCTGACACTGCAAATTAAATGCATTTTTTTTTTCAATATTGATAGTTGTAAGAACAACACAGGTGTCTCTAGTATTAAAGAGTTTCATAACTAAGCAGCTATTCCATAGGGGTGTTGGTGTTGAAAGACTAAATAAATTGAAAAGGAGAATAGCAAGAATCCAGAGAGAAATAAAGACAGGCATTTGAGATCACCTGTAGTTTAGATTGTGTATCTCAGTAGGCTAGCAGAGCTCTTAAAAATATGTAGTGCTTCCAAAATCCACTATAGCCATTTATTTATTTAAGGAATGATAGAAGCCCATTTATTTAAAGGACAATTTTCTTCCATTTCTTTTTTTAAGCAATTGGGGTTAAGTAACTTGCCCAAGGTTACATGGCTAGTTTAGGGGGTAGGGGGGCTGTGGGAGTGTGGGGGTGTAGGGGTGTGTGGGGGTGTGGGTGTTAAGTATCTGAGGCCCGAACCAGGATCGGTACTCACTGTGCCACCTAGCCACCTCTAAAGGTCAATTTTCAAAAGAATAATATTCTAAATAGCAAATTATCCTTCATTTCAACTGCACATTGCCTAAATATTCTCCCATTAACTAAGACTGATTAAACATGGAATCACATACCATAATGATGTAGTTTAGAGAATAGGTAAGATTAAATACAAAGTTCATGTTTACAAAGTGGAGTCTGGGGTTGGGTGGAACTTTTAGTGTCTATGTTGCAAAAATGTCCTAGAGTTTCTTTTATCATGCATGGAACTATTCTCTTCAGAGCAACCACAACCAACAGGAGATAGGTAGGTCTAAGTGATGAGGAAGATTGGGAGTAAAAATATTCACTTTTGTGATGGATTTTTAGGCTGGTAGTTTCATTGCATTCTAAAATCAACATACATTAAGTAGACTATCTCATTTGAATTGATAATAAAGCTTTACAAATCAGGTTTATAGTGTACTTTTATAATTAAATATTTACATTGTAAATATATATATTTATATTACCTTTCCTCATCTGTAAAATGGGGGTAAAAAAATCACATACCTCATAGAGTGCACTATACATACATAAAGCACTATATACATTCTAGCTGTTGTTGTGATCGTTATTTTATAAAGCACCCCCATTCGGATCTTAATCTAATACCTCATTATAGTTTGAGTGTGACACTTTGTTACTGAAGGCTAACTTCATATAGTACTTTGTTTTCACCATTCTTATTTATTAATCATACTTTATACTATAGTTTTTCATGTTTCATATTCTTCTATTAGACTGGAAGCTCCATGGGGGCAGGGACCACTTATTTATCTACTACTTGTGTGCCTTCCCAGTGTCTTGCATATTACTTGTTTAATAAATGAATGAATGTTGTAAGCATAATTCAGAATATATGTGAATGTGCACCTAAATACTTAAATGGTTCTGTTTTTTTCCACCAACTTGGAAATCCTCTCCAATGATACCAATCATGATATACACATACCTGCCCATTCATTGTAGAAATTTAATCTTGGATGAGTTCATTTCTAATTGTGTGCATTGTTTTAGTATTTTCTACATTAGGATTAACTTTTCCTTCATTATAATTTAGAGTTTTCTTTAGCGTCTCATATAGTGACTTGAAAAGAAAAGGTTATAACAATGTTATTACTAAATATCTATAATAATTCATTTTATATTATGTACTTTTATTAAATACAAGAATGAGGTAGTCCTCTAACCAAGCCAACTGATTATCGTTTCATTCTCAGATTCTGAAAAAAAAAAAAAAAAGAGAGAGAGAGAGGAGGGAGGATCAGGATCTCTGATTTTATCTGTTTAGGTGATTCCTAGTATGAAGTTCCTAGTACTGAAATCCCTATCCTGACATAGATTAACAACTTTTGTAGAACACAGCATTAAAGAGTTTCCTGGGACACTGCAAAGTTAACTGACTTGCCATTAATTATACAGAAAGTACATGTATCAAAGGTGGAACTTAAGCCCAGGTCTTCCTAACTCCAAAGTGAGCCTTCTACTCACTCTACCATGCTGCATTTTTATATAGTGCTATGAGAGGAGATTTTTTATTCTTTCAAAAGCTATGGACTTAATATTTTCTCTGCTAAGAAAGAAATTACTCTTTATTGAGCCTGGTTAGGTATGAAAAAGGAATGCTTCTCTTCTCCCTACTCCATTCTTATGATGAATGAGAGGAGCTCTCATCCTAAACTTCCATTGATCATATGTGGCATCAACTCCTAATATATTTTTTGAATCAGCAAGTGTTTATTAAGTGCCTACTTTATTGGGGAAGAGAGCATGTGGGTGTCATGGGAATGTCGTTCTTAAGCATTACTTTAAAAGGGCACAAGAGATTCTAAGATGCAAAAGTGAAGCAGAGTACATTTCAGGTGCCACCTCCTCCAGTCAGTTCAGTCATAGAAAGTCAAGTACATATAACAGACTTAAAGTGTTAGTCTAACTGCTACCAAGCCACACCTTGGTAAAATGTCTTGGCAGAAAGGCCAAACAATTTTGAGGGTAATCAACAGTCCTTAAACTTATTGCTGACTGGGGGATGTCTACTCCAAGCATGTGAAGATTTTTCCTGGTAGAAACGATAAATGAGAACAACTTGTTCCTACAGCCACAAATATGCCAAGGTCATCCACAAGACATTACCCCATGATGTCACTGGCCCTCTTCAAAATGAAGGATGAACAACATTGCTATGATAATGAAGTGCAAAGTATCTATATCCCTTCATTCCCTTAAAAAGTGTAAAAAAGTTTTCCTGATTGAATTGGAGGGGTAGCTTGGCATTGCCTAGTAAAAGATTAGCCATATACATGGTTTCACCTTTAAAAAACCAAACCTGCCAGACATAGAGATTAGAGAACAATCAGAGCTCACATAAGAAAGGAACAGCTTTTTGGAATGTGACTGATGCATTGCTATCAAGAGGCACTATAGGCAGTATTGCCTTTCCCCTCCACCTCCGTTTGTCATGATGTCTTATTGTGGAACTATTCTCTCAGGAAGACACATTGTATACAGAAAACAAAACAAAAAACCTATATACAGGTAATCAGTACTAGAAAGTTTCAAGGAGTCTGACTTTAGGAACAGAGAAGAGATAAACTAGTGGATTCAAAGGAGATTTAGACCTGGCAGTTGAGACCTGAGATGACAAAAGGAACAAGCCAAGGAGAGCAGATGAGAGCCATGACCACAGAAGCACTGATCCTAGGGGATATTAGCATAGGGAATCCATGAAAAGAAATGGTACTATAGTATTACTGGAAGTGGAAGTTGCCTTGGTCACATCTAGTTTTCTTCTAATACCCACTCTTTTCTGCTGATGCTATGTTTACTTTCTGGAGACTGTGCCCTAAGTTTATTAGGAGGGTGTTTTATAAATAGAGATTTTTCTTACTATGACATCTTATTAAAAACTTTGAGCTAATTTTGTCTACTGGCTCACTCTTACTGAAGTGTTAGCTAAACTATTCAAATGAAAAAATGGGGGGGTTTGAGTGAACATCAGGTTCAACATATGTCAGTAATAAGACATAAAATACCCTAAGCTCAGATCTTAGGTTTAGCTGAAGGAAGAATTAGGCTAGAATGAGGAAGGTGAAAGTCTTCTCTCCCCTAGTTAGACCATAGCTAGAGCATTATGTGCTAAATTTTGGAAGGATGTGAATGAGTATACAGAGAGCAATCATGCTAATGAACAGTATAAACCTCAGTTAAAGGAAATGAGAGGTCATAGACTGGATAGAAGAAGATGTAGGGGGAATATAATAGCTTTCTACAAGAATGTGATTTATTTTATTTAGATTTATATTTAAATTTATATTGATAGCCCCCAAAGGACAAAATTAGGAGCAATAGGTGAAAGACTTAGATTAGAATTTTGGAGGAGAAAGGGAGTTAATAAAAAATACATTTCCTAATACCTAAACTGGTCCAAAAATAGTCTTTAGGTTCAATCAGAAAGGTACTTTCTAGAAATATTAAGATTCTTGCTTAAATCTTTGACCAAATGACTTCTGGTCACTTTTAACTCTGAGATTCTTTGATTTTCAGAGATCATTGGGGTGGATGTACATGCATGGTAAATGGGCTTTTCTAGGTCAAAGTTTTCTTGGGAATGTTATTCTTCTTGAGAAATTTTCAGATCATCTACTAAGTCATACCAGAATTGCAGGCACATCAATTAATGGAATACTTACACTGATGAAATGACAGATATTTGAGCTATTGATGTGAATTGTCAGTTGATGAAGCAGGAGACTAGAAGCAGGATATTCAGTTAAAATTCTCCATATCAGGGCAGGTAGGTGGCGAAGTGAGTAAAGCACCAGCCCGGAGTCAGGAGGACCCGAGTTCATTTCCGGCCTCAGACACTTAACACCCACACACCAAAAAAAAAAAAACAAAAAACCTAGCTGTGTAATCTTGGGCAAGTTACTTAACCCTAAGTGCCCTCCAAAAGGCAAAAACAAATAAATACATACATAGACAGACAGACGGACGAACGGATAGATAGATAGATAGATAGATAGATAGATAGATAGATAGATAGATAGATAGATAGATAGATAGATAAAATAAGTAAATAAATAAATGAAATCTCTATATCATGATAATTCAGTGGAGGAAGGTAGTATGGTCGGTGGAAGAAGTAGGTCTTGGAGATAAGGAGACATGGGTCTGACACATTCTGATTCTGTGACTGAGAGCAAGTTATCCATTACTCCCAGGGAATTCTCTGAGATGGTAAATTACAGAGCAGATATAGATCTGCTTTGACAAAGGAAATTTCTTTGGGATTTTCCTGTATTGATGAAATCATAGGACAAAAAATAATGTAGGAGAGAATGAATGAGTCTTTGAACTAATGCAATATTTCTGTTAGGGGAAAGAAAGGGATAGGTGTGAGGAATAATGTAGGAGAAGAACTGGTACCATTTGGCAGCTAGTTAGATTGGGAGATTAGCTAAAGGGATCTGGAATCATAGCATCATAGATTTAGAATCCGAAGGGATCTTACAGGTTATCTAATCCAGCCCTTCATTTAACGGATGAGGAAATTGAGTCTCAAGTTGTTCCCACATAATCACAAAGCTAGAAAATGTCAAAGCTGAGATTTGAACCTAGGATTTCCTGACTCTAAGTCCAGCACTTTGTCCATTATATCATTCTGCCTCTCCCAAAAGTGAAAAGTCAACAATGACTCTGAGGTACTGAGCCTGCCTAACTGGTAAAATGACAATGTCATCAATAAAAATATGACAACCATGACCACATGAAACAGCTGTTTCCAAAATGCATGTTTGCTTTATTTAATAACACTAGGTGTCATGCTTATAACCTGTTGTCCACATCTTTGTTTTATGGCTTTATTTGAAGTAACACATTTACAGAATTTAAGAGAGCTGGAAGAGAAGTCAAGAGCCATCTAGTCCAATTCATAAACTAATAACATGTCTGACAAGTAGTTGTTCATATTCTACTTGAAGAACTCCATGGAAGAGGAACTCATCACCTATTAAAGCAACCCATTCCAATTTTGGATTGTTCTAATTATTAAGATTTTTTTTCCTCCAGCATTGAGCCTAATGGGGCTTCTTGGCAACTTTTCTGTTCAAACGGAACAAGTCTAGTTCTTCAGTCCTTCACTGACAGTCCTTCAGATACTTAAAGGATACTCTGGTGTCCATTGTTTCTTCTTGTCTCCAGGACAAACAATAAACCATGGCTTCAAGTGTCTGTACACAGATGCCTAAAATTTATTCAGTGAAAATGAGCAACTAAAATCCTAATGCAAGGAGGCAAATGAGACATGGAGGTATCACTAAGATTTGGTAATATCAAGCCCATTTTTTTAACTGTGGTTCTAGATGGATATAATTTATCCAAAAGAAACAGGATATGTAAAAATTATAGTGGAGAGTAATGTTATACATTACCAGGAACCAGAGAGAGAAAGCTTGTCAGAGTGTTTTTGGGTGAAAGTCAGTGGAGAGATGAGCAGACTGATTTTGTCATTGGATTATTGATCACTTGGAAAGAAAGATGAAGTTAATGAGGAGTTTAGGAAACAAATCATAAGCCTGACAGGGAATCAGTAAAAATGGAGAAAACAATGATTACTTTCTAAGGGATAGGAAAGAGTTAGAATTGTAATATATCTGGATGAAAGTTCAAGGCAGGAAAGATCATACAGAAAAGGGAAAACACATATTTTTGAGATGGGTTTCCTTTCCTTAGTTCACAAATCAATTCTGTTGTTGAAATAAGAAAATAATAAAAACATTTCCCTCAATCGAGTATACAAAAATCTAATAGCAATTTTTGAAGCTTTATTTTTGTTAATGCTAATAAACTCAAATATTCCAGGAGGTTGCTTGCTTTTTTGGTTTTGTTTTGAGTAGTTTTATTGCCATAGTTGATATGTCTAGCTTTACTCTGTTGTGAATTTCATTGTTCTGACACCAACAGAGCTATGGTTTATAGAAAATCATAACTCTAAAATAAATCAAGTGTAGCAAAACAATAACAACAACATGAATAAAGCAAGCAGAAATGGGTTTATATTTATATGATGGCTATATGTCTATAAAAGAGATTTTGAGATGTAGCTTCCCAGGGCCCTCTCTAAATTATTTCACAAATCACAGAAACTGTTGAGGTACTCATACATATATACCCCTGGCTCACAAGCCCTTCTCAACATCTATTTTACTGAGTCAAAAAATGATGATTTCAAATTCAAAGGAAAAACATTTAATGAAAGAGTATCAGGCAATAACATGTAGTTGAATTAGATATTAAAAAAAAAAAGCCCTAGCACATATTTCCAAATAGTTCTCTCTGTTCTTCCACATGTATCTCCCAGGGGAAGAACTAGTTTCACTTCCAATTTATCTGACCCTTCAGTCTCCTCAACACAATAGAAAATGGGATATATCATCATTTATGCACAGCAAGCTTCGTGGAAGATTTCCCAGGGATCCTACTCACTCACTTGTTCATCTGTTCCGCAGATCAGCACCTGACTTTCTTCCTGGCATTTAGTTGCTTCCTTTCCTACCTCAAGTCTCTGGCATGCTGCCCTTTGTTCACTCACTCATGGACTCACTCTTAAAATTATTCCCTTTACTTTGATTTCTTGTGTCTGTGCCTTTACACTGGCTCTCCCTAAGGTTGGAATGTTCTCTTTTTTCATTCAAGACCCCTTAGAAACCCTGGTTTAATTCAGTTCACAGTCTGTCTTCCACAGGAGACTGTTTTCAGGTCCCTCCCCATTCATTACCATAGCTTTCCCCTCAAAGGTTAACTTTTATCTATATTATATGGATCTTGAATATCCATATATGTGCACATATTGTCTCTTATTAATATGTAAGCTCCTTGAACATAGGAAATATTTAAATACTTGAGAATAAAAATTCTTTGAGAATAGGAACTTTGAATACTGATAGTTCAGCACGTTGCTTGTCTTCTAGTAGGTACTCAATAAATGCTTATTGATTATTTATAGACCATTGAATTGGACTTCTAATACTTTGCTCCCAACCTGATCTATTTTGTCACTATCAGCATTTCTGTCTCTTCTGGGTAAAATGTATACTTTTCTTTTAAAAACTAGTTGTACAGAAAGCTGCTCCGTAGCATGTAGACTTCTGGTAGATGTAATTCCCCAAAGTAAAACAAGGCATTTCTCCTCTGGGGAGATTAGGGGCAGAGAGACATGTCTGGTGTAATTATCTAAGTTAAGCTGGCTTTAAATTAGATGGATTTAATACTGACAGCTTACCAGGAAAGGATTGATGCTACAATTATTTTTCCTCATATTCTCCTGCCTTCCATTCTCAGACCTGAAAAAAAAATTACTGTCAAACGTTGAGTTTGTCTGTCCTGACCCTCCATAGACTACTCAGAGTTAAATGAGTATGACAAGGAATAAGTAGAAGGCATTGGTATTGATTACTCATAAGCAATTATTGTGCCTTTGTTGTTGTTTTTTTAATGCTTTCTGTAAAATGAGGGAGTTAAACTAGATGGGCTACTTGTTCAGGGCAAGATGATCAATCAGAAGTGTGCCTACTTATCAGGATGGTTTGAGGTAATTTTAATGGATAACAGAGTGAACATAAAACTATTTACCTCTATTTGCTTTTATTTCCTCTCCCTCCCCCCTCAAAAATAGGTTTTTGGGGTTTTTTTTATAATGGGGATGGTATAAAAACAATAGTTAGCAAGGAATTAATACCTAAGATAAGTAAGGAGAAAGTAAGAGACTTTTGCACGGGTCACCACCCCCATCTGGAGAATTTTGTTTAGGTCCAGGCCTTCTGAATAGACATATTCAAACAGGATGGGTCATATCTAGTCTATGGTGAAAAAATATGGAAAACATGCCATTTGAGAAAAGTATGTCCTAATTTGGGGCACAGACAAGATACAGATATGTTTTGCTTGATTGTGCAACTCTAATACAGGGGTGTTATTTTTCTTTCAGTATGGAGCTTGGGAGGAAAGTGATGGTGGTTATGAAAGCAAAAAAAAAATCAGATGGTCATTTAAGCATCTAAAAATTGATAGAAGAGATTCAAATGAAGATCTAAATAGGAAGAACAGTTCAACTTTCAAGATCATATGTTGAATTTATTATATTTATGTCAAGGGATTATTTATTGAAACTAGTCTGCACAGAGTGCCATTCATACAATTCCCCACATGGAAGAGATAAGAGAACCTTCTTTGGTTGATGCTATATAATGAAAATACCCTAGAGATACTATGGAGCACATGCAGACATTCTGTAACTGTATCTGCTCTGCCAAACTTGTGGAAAGGAGCCTCTTTTGTTACTGGACACAGAACCAGAAATGGGGACATCATCTAGCCTAGTCCTTCCACTTTGGGTGTGACTGCTTTTGGTTTTCCTCTTTTCTCTCTGAGACTCTGATGGTCAGAAAGAAATCAGTGGAAGAGAAGAAGTTTTCCAGTTTTTCTAGGGCCTCCTAAATTAGGGTATTCAGTAATCTAAGTCCTGAACGGGAAATCTTTCCAGGGATCTTCGAAATGAAAAGAGTACAGTCTTTTTTTTTTTCAGCTAAATCTCCATGTGCAGTGAGCCTCACTCTATCTCAGCAAGGTAAGCTACATTGTCTTCTTATAGATCTATGGGTAAATCTGAGGGGTGAAGGTGTCTCTTCTTCACTGTTATCGAGTCAAGTTCCCATTCCAGGTGTCTTCTCCTTCACTGTTAGCTGCTAACAACTAGAGCTCCAGTTCCATTTAACCAATTAATATCAATTAACTTTTAGAATAACCTCAAAGATTTAGCAAGAAGAGAGATATAAACATTTCCACCCACTGCCTGGCAGGCACAATTTACATTATATCAATTCAGTGCTTAGGAGAATGGCCTCAGTCTCTCCATGAGGTTCTGAGCTTCTTTTTCTCAGTTAACTCACTCTCCCAGTCTTTCAAAACTCATAGGTCTCTAGCCTCCATTCTCTTTCATCTAAAACAAAAGTACAGATACTTAGATAAAGAAGTGAGGCCCCTATTTACAGGGCCACATGTCAACCTCCAAGAAAGCCCTCTCTCTTTACAGCATTGTCTCTCACCAGACACCATCAGTGAGGAAAAAAGCCACATGAAGAGAAGAGGTCAAATCAAGAGAGAGAGGTCAAAACTCTTCTCAGCTAGGGTCTTTTGAATACTCACTAGTTACAGCTGTGAAGCCTCATTCAATCAAATGTGCTGCTATTCATCCTATAGTTAGCTGCTGGACCTAGTTACAGAATGTCTATATATGTTCCTGACTCTCCCATAAGCAGGATCTTTTGGGACTCTTGAGTTTTTATAAGGACTGGGCTCAATGGCCTGTTCTCTGTAACATAAGTGCAAAGAGAGAAGTAAACTATCTGTAATAGAGATCTTTGACTTCCTATATTGTCCCTTTTCCCCTATTCTGTTTTGTTTATGGAAATTCTTATTTTACTTAGTGTTAAGTTCAGAATAAATCAACCCTGCCCCTCATACCCCTGCAAAAGACATATATATGCAATCATTAGCAGAATCTTCTCCAGATAATTGTGCTCTGAGAGAAGATATTAGTAATATAAAAAAGAATTATTTCCCAAGTGGACAGTACAGTCATTAAAAATGATCATTTATTCCCCAAAGTTATCATTTTGTGGAATCAGACTCAATCACTGCCTTTCAGAGATCAAGAGGGTAACACTATCACAGGTTATAAAAGATGGTCAGAATTATCAATTATTTAATCACTTCCCAGGTGGTTACAGCTCAGATGGTAATTTCTTAATTCTAGTTATACATTCATGGGTAACAGGAAATAAACGAATATGGTTTCAAAATTGATTCAGGTAAAATATAAAGATGGCTCTTCTTTAATACTATTGCAATAGTCTACTAGTTTTTCTCCTTGCCTCAAATTTCTCACTACTACAGCCTCTCTTTAGCTATCAAAATGATTTTCCAAGTTGGTGGGGCAAGAATGACCCCCTCGCCCCCCTGGGTCCATTCAGTAAACAATAGTGACTCCCTACTATTATCACTTGGAGCAAATAAAAAACATCCCTCTGTAACCTAGCTTCTTCCTACCTTTTTAGTCATCTTACTCCTCTTTACATACTCTGCCACGCAGTGACCATGGCCCCTTTGCTTTTCCTCACATACAAACAGTTCATCTCCCTTCACACAGAATTTTCAAAGTTATTCTCTGTGCCTACCTCTCTCCTTCATCTTTGCCTTCTGGTTTCTCTAGCTTAATTCAGATGACAGCTAATGCCCCAAATCTTGTAGGAAGTCTTTCCCAATTCTCTTTAATCTTAGTGTTTTCCATCTGAGACTATCCATATTTTGTCCTGTATGTTTTATTTGTACATACCAGTTTGTATATTGTTTCCCCCATTAGTCTATGAAGTACTTGAGAATAGGGATCCTTCTGTGATTTTTTTTTTTTTGTATCCACAGAGCTTAGGACAGTGCCTGGGACATAGTAGATACTTAATAAATTCTTGTTGACTTTCTGATGTTGAATACTGATATATCTGACCCCTTTTTCCCTGGCATATTTTTATTACATGTCAAATTCTGGCATGTAAGCTAAGGCAAAAATATCATTATTTTTTAGTGACAACTTATTTGCCATTAGGTACCTTTTTCTTTTTTTTTAATTTGCTTTTTTGGAGAGGGGACGGCAGGGCAGTTGGGGTTAAGTGACTTGTCCAAGGTCACATAGTTAGTAAGTGTCAAGTGTCTGAGGCCAGTTTTGAAGTCAGGTCCTCCTGACACCAGGGTTGGTGCTTTATTCACTTCGCCACCTAGCCACCCCTAGGTACCTCTTTCAATTTCCTCTTTTTTGATGAATAGAAGAGAAAGAACATAAATGATCATCTCACTAGAGTTAGTGAGCCACCTAGGGAGCATCAGCAATAGTGCTCTGAACTTGTTGTCAGGAAGACTTGGGTTTGAATTCTGCCCCCAAATACTTCGGAACTGTGTGAATCTGTAGAAATCACAGCCTCTCTCTAAGATAAGTTTTAGTTTCCTCTCTATAAAATAAGGATGATAGTATATATATCGAAGTGTTGTTATTAGGATCAAATGAGATCATGTTTGTAAAACTATTTGAAAACCTCAAAGTGCTATGTAATAGTATCTATTATAACTAGAGAGACATTGATAAGTAAGAAAATTGTGCTGAGGATTCTGGACTTCAAGTATTGCATTCTAGCTATTGACTTAATTTCTTCCAAATTCAATTCAGTTTATCTTGAACTTCTGCCCTCCCCCTTCTCATTTGCTATAACTGGTTATTTTCTTTTTTTTTTTTTAGATGAAATTATTTATTTATTTATTTGCCTTTTGGAGGGCAATCGGGGTTAAGTAACTTGCCCAAGGTTACACAGCTAGTTTGTGTGTGTGTGTGTGTGTGTGTGTGTGTGTGTGTGTGTGTGTGGGTGTGGGTGTGGGTGTTAAGTGTCTGAGGCCAGAACCAACTCAGGTCCTCCTGACTCCAGGGCTGGCTCTTCACTCACTGCACCACTTAGCAGCTCCAAAATTGGATATTTTCTTGACATGACTATAGGATTGTAGTTGTGTTAACTATTTTAACTTCAAATAAAGTTTGCAGTATTGTTTATTTTTTCAATGTGAAGTTCCTTCCCACCCCCACCCCCGAATAATCTAACTCCTAGAATTATGTGAGTAAAATTAAACTAGATGTGAGACTGAGCTGAGAAACACATTCAATCAAGCACTCCCTGCTGCCAGGCGACCATGTGTCATTGAAACTGTTCAAGTATTATGAATTTCCCAAATTTCAGTGCCAGCTCAGTAGTTGAGAGCTTACCTGAAAATCTATGGATTAGTCAGTAATTAGTTCATTACTTAATGTGAAATGAAGGAGACTCTTGTCCATTTTAAAATTATAACTATATGAATCTTAGTCACCAGTCAGGCAAAATAAAATATACCAATAAACAACAACCCAGAACATCCAGCTTTTTTTCAGACACAATGATAAAAAATAAAGCTTAGCCATAGTACTGGTGATCAGTGCATCTGTGGCTCTTTATTAAAACCTATTATGTGGTTAGTACCTCATTAATGTTTGTGGAGAGTACAAATGTAGTGAGTCTTGGGTTTTTTTTAATCAAAATATATGTCTGACAAATAAAGAAGGACATAGAAGATATAATCAAGAAAGAGAAGGCACTAGAATTAAGAGAGGCATTGGGAATAACTTCCTGCAGAAGGTGAAATTTTAGCTAACATTCCCCCTAACATCCTAACTTCCCAGTTCCTCCACTTACTCATTTCCCATGACCCAGTTCTCCACCCTGCTTCAGCCACACACAAAAATATACATACCCCTGATCTTGCAACCACCTAGGAATATGACACTTCAGTTTTCATGAACTCTGAAGTTCCTTATCTAATCATAAGCTATTGGTCTTCCATCTTTCCTTCTGCATCCCAAAACCGAACCCTATTCTTCCTCAGGACTGTGACCAGTAAAGCCTCAATCCTTCAGTTCTCTCCCATGTATCACCTCTATACCTGCTATACTTCCCTCCTTTCCTCAGCTTGACACTTTTGTGAGTCAGTCCCACTCTAAACTGTCCTCTTGAGTCCTTTGCCTCTTCATCATATCCCCAATCTTGCCCTACCAAGCCTTGGTCTTGAATTATTCCCATCAGGCATTACCTTTGTTCCTATGAATGTGCTGCTGAGCAAAACTGAGAAAATCACCATGTTGACTGGGTATGGTACATGACCTCAACGGGGCCCTTGCTACTGTAAGGCAATCTTTTTTTTATACCTCTAATTAACTGACTATCCCACTTATCACAGTGGCTTTTCAAAACCTTTTTTTTCATCTCTCCAAAATCTCCTATGACTCCCCATCTCCACTTGCTCTCAGCTGAAAACTGCCTCATATTTTACTTTTGATGCTGGGGTGGATATGTGGTGAAGTGAATGGATCACCAGCCCTGGAGTCAGGAGGACCTGAGTTCAAATCAGATCTCAAACACTTAACACTTAACTAGCCATGTGACCCTGAGCAAGTCACTTAACACCAATTGCCCTGCCTCCCCCTTCCAAAAAGCAAAAAAAATAAAAAAATAAAACAAAAACAGAAAAGGTGCTGTTTACTGAGATCTCCCTCTTTTCTCACTCCTCATCTGACATCACCTAGATACCTCTGCCACTACGCCCTCCTTCACCCATTTCATGAACAAGTAGCCCTTCTCTTGGGCAAGGCTAACCCCTCTATATGCACAATAGTCTCATTCCATGCTGTATTCTCCAACATTAACAGTCTCAGGGTAAACCCACTAACAAAATGACCAAAACAAATGATTTATCAGGGGGAATGGTATGAAAATGTTACAAAAGAGGAAATATGCCAAGCCCTACAATGCCAGAAATAGTAGCTGTTGTTAGCCACAAATATTTCTTACATCACTCCCAGAAAAGTCTGGGAGGCAGCTAGCTGGCTCAGTTGATACAGCTCTGGGCCTGGAGTCTAGAAGACCTGAGTTCAAATCCAATTTCAGACCCTTGCCAGCTGTGTCTCCCTGAGCAAGTCACTTAACCACTATTTTCCTTAATCTACTGAAGAAGGAAAAGGCAAACCACTCCAGTATCTCTGCCAAGAAAACCCCATGGACAGTATGGTTCAGAGAGTTATGTAGAGTCAGAAACAACTGAATAACTGAACAATGACAATAACAACCAGCAAAATCTACATGCTTAGTCTCCCACTAACATTGTGTTTATATGGAGAATAAATCCAAATATATATATATATATATTTAGAGGGAAATGTTTTGTAGCTATTGTTCTTACTGGGTCATTTAATTATATAACTTCGATTTGAAACCTTTCTTTTTTCTATTGCCAGAAATTTAAAGATAAATTTAAATTTATCTTATAGGGCTAAAATACTGGTAGGAGTTCATAAGATAGAGTTTTAATATTATGGACCCACAAGTATAAATAAAACCTAGGGTAGTAGTTGCCCCCTCAGGACCTAGTCTGCAAACAATGAATGCTGATTTGGATATTGTAATGGGAATGTAAATTTAAAGATCTTCCCTGCCCCTAGGCTAAAGTGCACCTGGAGCCTGGGGTGGGAGGCTTTTTTTTCAGTAGATACTTTTTGATTGGCCAGTGGGTCCAAAAGGTTGTTACATTCTCTGAGCCAGGAGAAGGCTATATAAGCCTTGATGTGAGGATTTGTTTTGGGGCTCACTTTGAGAAGTGTTCTGTGATTTGATATGGATTCTGGGAAGCCGTTGTCCAGAGCCCCTCGGCTTTGAAAAACCCAGATGTTGAAACCTAGATGTTGATTGGGTATGGATGTAATGGTTGGACAGTTTGGAAATCTGTCTACTTGATCTGTTTCTCTGTCTTGATAATTCTGTCTGTATACTCTGAAGTTCAGGGTGCTGATCTTTTTCCCCTGAACAAGGTAAACGATATATGTTTGACTGATTAAAGTGGGCTTGTTAACCCATTTTGAGTTGCTTTCCTTTATCAAAGTAGATCTAAGAAGCTGTGTGAGCAGCCACCCTGGGGATGCTGGGGTGCTTGCTGCTAACAGATATATGGCCAAGAAGGAGAGTTAGATGATCAGTAACATGATATCAGTGTGTAAAATATTATCAATTTTATTTTGTTGGTTGATTCATATGAATTTTTCCATATTTCTCTGAATTACTCATATTCATCACATTATACTCAATAAACTGCAATTGTTATGACATCCAATGAAAGGGCATTTACTTTGTTTCCAGTTGTTTGGGGTATTCATGACACTCTTCTGCCTTTGACTTATTTGAGCTAAATATCCAATAGTGGGCTCCTTAAATGAAAAGTTATGGACAGCTTAGTGGCTTTTCATGTATAATATCAACTATTTCTGTCTTTTGTCATCTACATCAATTTGATGAGTGAGAGATGCGTCTCCCTACTCCCAGCAAATTAAGGATACAAATAATTATTAAAGTATCTTTCATAATAGTTGAGGCTTTGATCATATACTATCAGAGATTTTTACACTTTATTGGAAAGCCATAACAACAGTTATTGGCACATTCATTAAAGAGCTAAATTATGTCTTATTGGAGATTCCTAACAGACATTAACAAGTTTACTGAGCAACATTACTCTTACCTTTTTTGATTCTTTGATTTTTAAATCATTTCACTTATGAGAAAAGGAAGAGGAGTAACATGATCTCTTAGATTCATTTCAACTATAAATTCAGGGATCTAGTGGTTCCTAAATATGCAGTGTCAAGTTACTCAACCTCTCAGTGTTCAAGGTCACTCTAAAACTGTAAGTTGGAAAGTATGTGCCATCCAGCATTGTTAAAGGGAATTTCCTCATCTGGGAGTTCCCTATATCAATGAAACCATGAGATGGTCTAGTCTCTATCACTAAATATATAATGAATATATTAAGACTATAATATGACAAAAAATCAATAATTATTTGATGTTATTAATTTGAATATCCCATCAGTGGGGTACTCATTAGGATTATTCATACTGGTGACATGACTAGGGTCACACAGCTAATTGGACTAGATGACTCCAGGTCTAGTGCTCTATCTACTACACCATTTAACTTCCTACAAATACAAGCAAAAATATAGTCCCTGCTCTCAAGCATTCTAATAAAAGAAGATAATGTGTAAAAGTGAGCTGAACACAATGTGGGTGGGGAGAGGGGGGATGTAACTGCACAGCGGAGAGAGACTCACCAGACTGTCAAAGGGGTCCATGGTAGGAAAAAAAAGTCAAGAACATTCCTCTACCTGGCATGCTAGATACCTTACTCCACATCTCAAACTTTTTATGTGCATAAGTGCAGTCTGCCATATTTCCTGCTGTTATTGATAATTTTCATTATGTGACTAGCCTTCTAACTGCTTTTGTAGCCATATGTTTACTACATGATACCTGTTATATCATTTCATGGTTATATCATCATTGTAACCTACTAACCTCTCTACTATCGGTTGTCCGGCTAAAATTTTTTGTTCAGAGATTGGGGTGTTAAATTAAGCATCACTAAGATGATAATGGTGTTAAAAAGATGATTTTTTACATCAGGAGCAGTTTGGGATGAGTCAAAGTGTTGGACAATTTCCTAAAATCTATCTAGTCTACTCTGCTTGTCCTTCTCAATCCTCACATCAGTTAATTTTCTGTATGCCATAACTTTCAAATATTATACACATACACACTCATAAACTACTTTCTCCTTTCTTGCACTATCAGATTATACCTTTGACAAAATTACTCACTTCTCTTCCTTTGAGAATCATTTGGTCTGTTTTGATTATGTAATCTAATTCTTTGTTGTAGTTACCTATTCAACTACCAAGTCATTTATATTCTGTATGAGACACTGGCTTCATCAAACATCTAGACTCCAATGACCTCCACTTTCATTATACTTTGGCTCATGTAAAAATAGTGATAGTTTGATCTGATCATTACCCATAATTTTTTCTTCATGATCCAGAACTCAGAAATTGATCTTTAAATCCAAATAAAAGAAAATTTTGGTTAATCTATTCCCTTTTGTGGTTGTTATTTTCTTTCAAATTTAATCTAAAAATGTTTTTGCTATATTGTCTAGCCTAGTTGAGTCTTGTACCAATTTTTTTTTTTTTGCCTTTTGGAGGGCAATTGGGGTTAAGTAACTTGCCCAAGGTTACACAGCTAGTTTTTTTGTGTGGGTGTTAAGTGTCTGAGGCCAGAACCAAACTAGGGTCCTCCTGACTCTGGGGCCGGTGCTTTACTCATTGCGCCACCTAGCCGCCCCTTGTACCAAATTTTTATAGAAAATTATGTAGCATATTGGGACTTGATAAGATTTATTCAGTGGGCAAAATGTGACATAATTTATATATTCACTAGGGAAATAGTTCTATTGTATTCTGATCATTACATGTTAAGTAAAACAGGCATTTATAAGGCACCTACTATTTTCTGGTCACTGTGCTAAATGATGAATAAAAATAGAGATAAAGGAGTTCTTTCTTTCAGGGAGCTCAAAGTCTAATGGGGGAACACAACATGCAGATGACAATGTGGAAACTAAATAAATACAGAATATTTTGGTTAATCAGCAGAGTTGGAGGCACTAGCATTAAGGGGGATTGGAAAGACTTCTTGTGTCTGGTGAACTTTTAGCTAGAACGTGAAGGAAGTCATCAGGTATAGATGACAATGGAAAGAATCTGATATATTTTGTCCACTTCTGCATAGCACCTTTTAGAAAGGACACTGACAAGATGGAAAAAGTCAACAAGGATTGTGAAGGAATTCAAAACTCTTAATTATGAGTATCATTTGAATTAACCAAAGTACTTAGCCTTGAGAAGATTTATGGTTAGCATTATACATGAGGAACATTCCTAATGTTTATAGGATCATTGTGCAAAAGACTGATGAGAGGTCAACCTACCACCTTCCAATACAAACACTGTTTTCCTTATTTTATCACGCTGCCCTCATTCTTGTCACAATATGTATTATAGCCCATTTTCACTTTTCTCTTCTTGTCTGTTTCGTAGTTTCCCTCTCAGAAATCTGCTTGACTTATTGGCAAACCAGGGTAATCACAACCATCAATCTTCTTCCCTTCCATACCTGGTCTGCATGCTATTGGTTATGGGTCACAAAGTAGTTGATGGACACACATTATTCTCTAGCTAAATTGGAACTTATTTCTGGAACATCCTGATCTTTTTATCTCTATATTTACTCTTCCCCCTTTAAGTACAGATTGCACTCTCAACCCTTCTTTTTGAGCCTAATCCCAATATACCCATGTCTCTCCATAAATACATTTTTGCCTACTAAAATATTTTCCATTCTTTAATGACTAGCCCAGGTATTCTGAAGCATTCACTAACTCCTACACTTAGACATAATAGTTACATCTTTATAACTTTCTTTTGCACTTCATTCCTTTCTAATGCAAATATTCTAGATTCTAATTCATATTATGGATATCTGCATACCTGTTTCACTTCTACCAGACTATTCCATATGGGAATAGGCTCTGTTTTATTTATCATTGTATTCTCTGAAGATCTCAGGACAGTGTCCTGCATTTTTTTTCTCCTTTAGGCTGGACACATGATTTAATTGGTAGGGAATTCCCAGTGAGGCAATTCCCTCTAGTAACTAATATTTATATAGTTTTAACATTTTCAAAATTCTATAACCTTTTGAGGTTATTATTATCTCCATTTTACAGATGAGGAAAATAAGAGAATTTAAGTGATTTGCCCAGGATCACATAACTGAGTAAATGAGGAAGAATTTGAATTTAGGCCTTTGTAATTTCAGGTCCCAGACTCAGTAGGTCATCTTGCAGCATTATTCAGTGCATATGAATGAGGTTTGCTCTGCAAGTTGCCTGGGGCACCAAGAGATTAAGTAAATTGTTCAGAGTCAAACAGTCTGCATGTATTTGAAGAACCCCAGTCTTCCAAACTCTCTATCCACCTCTCTTCTAGAGGCTTCCTCTTCTCTAGTAAACAATGAATGATTGATTAGTAAATACCTGTTAACCTGAAATTAAATAAGTACTGCCAAATAGAAGTTGAGAAAAATGAGATAATCCTCAAGAGAAAGTTTTCAGTGTGACTTTAAGGAGTATCTTGTCCTTAAAATAGACCTTAAAAGGAATAGAGTTGAGCTAAGTGGAGGAGAGGAAAGAAGCTATTCCATGTGGGTAAAGAACATGGACAAAGGAGTAGAATACTAAAGGAAAATGGTATTTGAAGAACATAATCAGCAGATCTAACAACTACTGGCAAATGTTCTGAATACCACAACCCAGAGCAGATCAAATAGGAGCAGGCTTCTAAGGGGATGCTAAAATGAGGCAGGGCTTTGAAATAACCTATATTGTGTTAGAGCCAGAATAAGCTCAAAGCTCCTAGTGAATTGGTGAAGTTACTTTCCCTATACAATTCTAGAAGAGGAGCTATTTCATTCTCTTCTTTCCCAATCTTTCTGTCCTCCTGGTGATGGTGAATTTAAATTTCTATCAGAATCCCAGACAGCTGGTTTAAGATACTAATGTAGAGAAATTTCAATAAGAACATAACATGTTTGTTGAATGAATTGTTTTTTCAAGGTTTTCAACCTTGAGAAATAGTGCCATGGAGAAAGCTATCAACCACACTAGAATTCCCTAGCTACCCATACACACTTCAATTCAGCAAGGATGAAATCCTACATTCACCCAAACTAGAATAACTATATTTCTAATTTCTTTAAAGGGAATTTGTTTACTATTATAATGCTTCCAATGATCTTGCCATCTTTTATGCATAATAAAATATATACTTATGCTCACAAGCATTAAAATATCATGGTGTTCCAATGGCTTTTTTGTTATACTTTAAAACAGAAGAAAAATATTTTGCTGCAAACTGTCGAGAAGAAAATAGCATAATCAGTTTCTGAGTCAGATTAGTTTATCCATTAAACAAAGATTTGTCAAATGCCTCCAATGTCCAAATTCTATCATGAACACTGCTGTTCATTTCACAGTGTCTCCAAATGTTCAGAACTCTGAACATTTATAGTGAATATTATAAGCTCTTTTACTGAAGTTTTAATACAAAGTGAGAGAAAGTCCTCTTCTCAGTTAGTTCCTCTATCTCCTCTCCCACTATTTTGCAGAGAATATTATCTACCTTCTGAGAATAGGGGAAGTCCTTTTCAACTCCATGATTATCCCCATGTGCTGCTCAAATCTGTCTGAAAACTTTGTATTTTGAAATCTTGAAATTCCAATCAGGCTAAAAGGATTTCTTTTGACAAATTCATGAAAATAAAACAATATGGTAGTGTTGAGGTAAAGGAACCATAAAATGTTGAGGTTTAAATTTTAGGGGTATGCGAGAACCCAAAATACCAACATGCCAACCACCCCAGGTCCTGCCAAATGAATTTGACTCATCTTCTCTCAGTCATAGTAAAACAAAGTTTATTAGAGATTCGCCATAATGAGTAACTCTTAAGGAGCCTAGATATCTGTGACAATTATATTGGACAAAAGGGTCAGAATAATCTGACACAGAGAGAGTCTGCACTAGATCATTCTTGGCTACCTCATGGAGGAAAGATGGAGTTTATATACAGAAAGGTTGTGGGAGGAATCTAGGGGTGGTCTAGAGAGAGAGTTTGAGGAGGGCCTTCAGGAGGAGTCAATGAGGTCAGACTCTAGTAATGAGAGATTAAGGGTGGGAAATAGCTGGAGGCTACCTGGAGATGACAGATAATGGAGGGCTAGGCTAGTTTAAGGGTAACAGATTTGGGTATAGATATTTTGGGAGGACCAATGGTGGGGAGTACCTGGATAATGGAAAGACTTGGCCAGTAACAGAGATTTGGGAGGAGCTATAATGAAAGGCTTATGTCCTCAGGCAAATGCCTCATCAAAGGGGAAGGTTCCAGGAGAATTCAAAGGGGTTCCCAGAGCCTGTACCCCAACAGCAGATGAGGGTGGGGAGTGTATCTAATTCATCTTGTTATCTCCTATGGTGCTTAGAAAAGTACTTGCTTTATTAGTGCATTTGTTGAATGTATAGTTTATTTCATGTGAACTGAATGTTCTTTAATTTGCCTTTAAACTCTAAATTCTAAGGTTGATCCATTTATTCACAAAACATTGAACAGGCAAGGCACTATGTGCCAAATTCTGTGGTTATAAAGAAAAGCAAAATTGTTGATGAGACAAACAATGAAAGAATGTTAGTATTAATTTTGCTAATGTTATCATTGGCGTTGTTATGTGTTTCTTTTGTTATTAAATGCTGAACATTTCCCTCTACCCATTTGTTTCCTTTAGTGGAACCAAATAGGAGCTAGATAATAATCACCATAAACTTCTTGAAAATGAAGTACCTTGTTGTGCATGCTTAATAACTTGCCAAATTTTTTCTTAACTTTTTGTCAGGAAGTGTATAATGCCAGGGAACACAATTTGTGTGTGTGTGTGTGTGTGTGTGTGTGTGTGTGTGTGTATTCTTTTTATTGTTTCAGAAACACTTTATGAGTGAAATTGATGGGGGACGGGATCCCAATAGGTTCAGCAGGAATTCTCATCTTATCCAAGACCAGAAAACCTGCAATATCGTCTGGAAAGAATTCAAGGTCTCAGGCTTAATTGGAGTGAGAGTTGTAGAAGTTTATTGTCACGCTTCTATGAGAAGCGGGCAAGAGTCCTTTAGGGGACCTGCAAGTGAGAGGGGTACATGCTTTTACCTTTAAAGGGTAGGGCTGCCATTGTCAGGGCTGACCAGACTGGAGGGGCCTCAGTGCATAGACAAAGGTCAGAGCTGACCAAGAGGAGCATGTGAATAGATAGTTTAGATAAGATTTGGGCCAGGCCAAAGGAGACAAAAGGCAAGGACAAAGGAGGATGTGGGCCAGGCCTGAGAAGAAATGAAGAGATTAAATAAGAACAAAAGGGGTCACAGGGTGTTGCCTAGGTGGAGTGTGGGATAGGGAGAAGGGGCAGAGCTCAAGGATGGGAAAGGACAAATTGCAGTTACAACTGAACAGACTGGTTTTACAAGTTGGTTTCACAAATTGATCTAGACCCCAGGTACCCTATCATTCCCCCCTTAAACAGATGGGGCCCAAATTCATTTGGGGCAGGGGCCACAGTCTCATCTTGAACTGCTTCCATCTGGAAAGGGATGCAGAGCTGTCCCTGCCTCTCAGGGTCCCATTGTTCAAGGGGTGGG
Source organism: Petaurus breviceps papuanus (assembly GCF_028583685.1). Taxonomy (NCBI): domain Eukaryota; kingdom Metazoa; phylum Chordata; class Mammalia; order Diprotodontia; family Petauridae; genus Petaurus; species Petaurus breviceps. Next base: position 45,048,404 of record NW_027187460.1, read on the forward strand.
GATAGCAACTTCGGGTAAAGGTTGATATCCAGCCTGAGCAATCAACTGCAAATGGAAAGCACTGAGCCTAGAAGAGACAAACTTAGCAAGGAGGTTAAGCAGACAAGGACCAGGAAAGGGGCCAGTATAGGGAAAAGCCAGGACCACCATGAGGAAGAGGAGGAACCTGGTGCACTAAGGGCTTCATGAAGTTCTTCCATCCAATTGGCTTTTTCCAGTATATTTTTGGTGTGGAGTTCTACCTGTCGGGAGTTATTGATATACATGCAGCAGGAGGTGTTAGCTAGGGCACAAACACCCCCACTAGAGGCCAGCAGATAATCTAAGGCTATGATTTTAGAACATTGTCCGAAAAACCCCGTTTAACTCGTTTTAAAGGAGAAGTGCTGGGCTTAGTGATGTTATAAATAGTCAGAGGGGGTGCGAGAAATCCCAGGGAGCACATACCTCCTCCCCAGAATTCACACCCTCTGGCCCACCCATCCCATAAAGAAAAGAAAGGAATAACCTTGGGGAGCACAAATGGGGGCCCGTTCGTAGTAGGCCTTGAACATGGAGGTTCCATGGGTTATTTAGATTGCATGAAAATGTTCCCGGAAGAAGTCACCTGCAATTGAAGGGTGCTGAGCCTAAAAGACACAAATCTAGCAAAAAGATTAAACAAACAAGGCCCAAAAAGTAATAAGAGAAAATTGACCAGAAGTGGGATGAGTATGGGCTAGTATAAACCATTACTCAGACTATTTCACTGTCCTTTATATTTTCCCATAGAGTAGGCCTTTCAAAATCCCACTAGAGATTTAAAATTTTTTCTAAAAGTATTTTCCCTTCTTTTAAAACAGTTCAAGATTCATAAAACTTTTAGAATGATCTTAAGCAGTTTGTATAACTTTCTGTACATGTTCTAATCCTAGATGAAAATAATATTAGATTTTCCAATAAGCTAACACGAAAGAGCTCACATCTTTTACTGACTCCTTGCTCTGATCATAGAAACCTGCTATAGAAGGAAAAAAACAGGGACCTGTGATATTCCAAATATGACAGGATAAAACATCCTTGATTCTGTTTAAATTCAGGTTAGTTACAGATATCCAACCATGCAGTATCCATTCCACCTCAATGCTAGACTCAGGAATAGGTGGGGAAAATTCCTTTTCGAAGGAACCCCATAGGTAAACTGAGCCAGAAGGGATCCCATCCCAGATGGAGGCTAAGATTGTCCCTCCAGCCTTTACCAAATGCAGGCTTCCACCTGTCCACAGTACAGGCTCTGAGTATCTTGTGGCATTTTCTCAGATACTGATTTAATGCAGATAACTATACCCAAATTTGAACTCAAAATAAAATTTAGTTATGGTCCCAAATGCCTTTTACCTTAAACAACTAGCCTCAACAATCACAGCTTAGAGCCAGTTATAATTATTTCTATTCTCTTGTAGCTACAACAAGTAATAAAGATTTATCAGGTCCCACAATTGTAAGGAATTCCAATTACCATCTTTCCTTCTGAAATCTAGAAGCCAATTGATAAAAATCCTTTTTAATCCTTGCACCTTTTTAGCAAGTTAGGTTCATTTAAAAACTACATGACTGAAACTGCTCCTTTCCCAATGACCTTGCTTAACAGAGGTAGTTTCCAGGGGATCTGGCAGTTTTATGCCCCTGTTTAGCCAATTCTCATACAAGCAGGAGGACTGTTCTGAATGGGCAGAACTAGTCAGAATAAAGTTGTCACAGTTTTAGGTTTTAGCATTAAAACAGTAGCCCAGTAACTTAGTTAACAATCTTACAATTTTAAACAATCTTGACCGAAACTTCCTTTTAAACAAAGACAGACTCGGAAGCTTAAGATTTTCCCAAATTACAATACTCCAAAACTTTAAGAAAGACTGTTTCTCGTACAGCATAGATAGTACAGATGTTTAGCAGTAATGATATCATTTAAATTTGAACTTTGAAATAACACACCGGGTCCTGCCAAATGAATTTGACTCAAGTCTTTTCTCAGCCAAAGAAAAGCAAAGTTTAGTAAAAGTTCTCCATAATGGGTAGACTCTTAAGGAGCCGAGGTATCTGTGACACTTGTACTAGACAAAAGAGCCAGAATAATCTGACACAGAGTAAATCTACACTAGATAATTCTCAGGCGCTGTCACACCTCATGGAGGCAAGATGGGGTCTTATAGACAGAAAGGTTGTGGGAGGAATCTAGGGGTGGTCTAGGGGAGGAGTTTGGGGAAGGTCTTCAGGAAGAGTCAAATGAGGTCAGACTCCAGTGATGAGAGATTAAGGGTGGGAGGTAGCTGGAGGCTACCTGGAGATGAGACAATGGAGGATTTGGGAGGATCCAGGGTGGGAGCTAGCTGGACTAAGGAGGGCTAGGCTAGTAACAGAGGTTTGGGTTTAGCCACAATGAAAGGCTTATGGCCTCAGGCAAATGCCTCCTCAAATGGAAAGATTCAGTCAAAGTTCAAGGGGGTTCCCAGAGCCTGTACCTCTTCAAAAGGGGGCAACAATTCCCTTTACAATATCTTTGAAGAATTCATTTGTTTAACAAACTTTATTGTTTCCTATATTCAAGGAATCATGTTATACATTGAAGATACAAATTATAAAAAGCCACTGCCCTCAGAGAGCTTCTATCTTACTGTGTTTGAAAATGATCAGCTAGTATTTAGGGGCAGCTAGTCAGTACAGTGGATAGAGTGCTGGGCCTAGAGTCAGTGAAGACTCCTTTTCTGAGTTTAGATCTGGCCTCAGATACTTACTAGCTGTGTGACCCTTGGCAAGTCACTCTATACTTTGCCTCAGTTTCCTCATCTGCAAAATGATCTGGAGAAGGAAATATTTGCAGTATTTTTGCCAAGAAAACCCGAAATGGGGTTCTGAAAAGTCAGACATGACTGAACAGCAAAAGCAATGTCCAGTCTTTGCTGAAAAACCTCCAAATATGTAGTAACCCACCTACTACCGTGTTTCCCCGATAATAAGACCTATCCCGAAAATAAGCCCCTCCCCTTACTGTGTAAGATTCCTCTAAAATAAGCCCTCCCCCGAAAATAAGCCCTATTGAGATTGCTACTGTAGTGAAGGTGATCCCCTGCGCTACACGCTACATTACGGTACCCTCTGTATGCACCGTCCCCCCCCCCCTGGTGAAACGCACGCCGCGCTCTGAGCTGCATCCAATCAGAGGTGCAGCAGTGAGCGCATCATCCTGTTCTTCCCCAGTGATTTGCTTGCTGGCGCCATTGAGAGCAGTGCCGCAGAGGAGAGCTAAGGCAGGACAACATAAGCCCTCCCCTGAAAATAAGCCCTCTGGTGTTTTTCTTTCCAAAAAAATTAATAAGACAGTGTCTTATTATCGGGGAAACATGGTATCTGAACAAGCCTATTCTACTTTTGTGCTCATGTTCAATTGTTTCAGTCATGTCTGACTGTTCATAACCCCATTTGGGGTTTTCTTGGCAAAGATATCTGAGTGGTTTGCGTTTCTTTCTCCAGCTCATTTTACAAATGAGGAAACTGAGGCATACGGGGTAAAATCACTTTGCCAGGGTCACACATCTAGTAAGTGTCTGAGGCCCCATTTGAACTTAGATCTTCCTGACTCTGGATCTGATTCTCTTTCCACTGCTCCACCTAGCTTCTGCTTTTAGATATCTAATTGTTAAGAAGTTTTTCCTTACATCGAGCCCACATTTGGCCTTTATAATATCCACCCATCGCTCTTGGTTCTGCCCTCTTGAAAGAAAAAGAATAGGTTAACATTTGGTAGTAGAGTACTAAACTTGGAAGAAGTTATAAATCTTTTTGATACTTATTAGGGATGGAACCATAGACAAGACATTCAATTTCTTTGAGCTTTGTTGTTGTTTTTTCATCTGTAAAATAAGGGTTTTGTACTACTTAGCCACTATGATGTTTTCTAGCTATAAACCTTTGATCTATGATAGTATAAGTATAAATATTTCTTCCATGTGACAATCCTTTAAATAAATAGCTATATTGTCTATTCTCCCATTCATTCATTTAAATTCTCAAGGCTTTTCACCATCTCATCTCAGTTGCATCTTCTAAAGACTCTCTTGCTTTTCAGTGTCCAATTTTCTTACACTTTCCTTCTCTCTTTATATTTTATGATCTAGTCATACTGGCCTTCTTACTGTTTGTAGCAGCAAGCACCCCAAGCGTGCTCAGGGTTTGCTGCCCACACAGGTTCTTGGATCTGCTTTGATAAAGGAAAGCAACTCAAAATGGGTTAACAAGTTTACTTTAATCAGTCAGATATGTATCGTTCACCTAGTTCAGGGGAAAAAGGTCAGCACCCCGAACTTCAAAGTATACAGACAGAATTATCAAGACAAAAACAGATCAAGTAGACATATTTCCAAACTGTCCAACCATTACATCCATACCAAACAACATCTGGGTTTCAAAGCCGGGGGGCTCTGGACAACGGCTTTCCAGAGTTTTATTTGATCAAATCACAGAACATTTCTCAAAGTGAGCCCCAAAACAAAGCCTCAAATCAGGGCTTATATAACCGTCTCCTGGCTCAGAGAATGTAACAACCTTTTGGACCCACTGGCCAATCAAAAAGTATCTACTGAAAAACAAGCCTCCCACCCCAGGCTCCAGGTGCACTTTAGCCTAGGGGCAGGGAAGATCTTACAAATTTACATTCCTATTACACTGTTGCTCACTCTAACTTCAGACACCACCAGCACCACTCCTTCCCTCAGAGGTCACCTTTAATTTAAACTATGTATTTGTACACATAGTTGTTTGTGGTCTCCTTCATTAGAATAGAAGCATTGTATTTAGCACAGTGACAGGTACTGCTATTGATTATTGCCAAGAACTGCATATAATGTGCCAGAAATTGTCTCACCAAGGCAGAGAGCAAATAAACTGTGACTCCTTTATTCCAGGAAGTTATTCCTCTTTTAGGAGGTAGCTGGATGACTTAGTAGACACAGTGCTAGAACTGGACTCAGGAAGACATGAGTTAAAATCCAAGTTCAGATACTAACTGTGTGACCCTGGGCAAGTCACTTAATTTCTATTTGCCTTAATACACTGGAGAAGGAAATGGCAAACCATTCCAATATCTTTGCCAAGAAAACTACATGGACAATATTAGCGTGCTTTGGTTCATAGGATCATAAAGGGTCAGATATGATTGAATGACTAAACAACAACACTTTCTCTCCTAACGCAGTTTAAGATCACATTAACTTATGTGGTATGTTTGTTTATTCATTCATTCATTTAGTTATTTATTTAGGTCATTCATATCATACTGTGTGGAATGAAAAATCCCATTCAAAATTTAATCAAGAAAACAGAGATCTCTTAGGATAAAAACAGGAAATTTTATTCTCTCTCTTCCCCCACCCCCCCCCAGAAGAGGGTGGTCCACCCCACTATGGGTCAAGGAGAGGAGGCGGGTTACAAAAGACAGAACAAGAATTTATACCCTAACACAGTCAAGCCCCTCCCCATTGCTGTCCCTTCTCCCACTGGCTGAGAGGCAGGCTCAAATCTTGGCACAAAAATCTTCCCCAATGGCAAATAACAGGGAAGCATGCCACTAGTGGCTGGGAGCCAAGCTTACAAAGAACAGGGAAATGAGGGTTAGCCAATTCAAATGTACCTATCCTTATTTGGCAAATGCCAAAGTGCAAAAAGGAAGGGCTAAAAGGTTAATTCTGTTTGACAGCAGGGGAAAGGGGGAAGAGTCCTGGAGCAAGGGAGGGGGAGGTGGAAGTAGAGAGTAATGACACCAATTTATAAAGCACATTCTGAGAAGTTTTCAAGTTTTCACTCCCCAGACAATACTAACTCATATGGTACTGGTAGTCCTCGAAGCCTGACTGATATTTTCCAGACTTCTGTTTAACCAGGCCTCTCCACATAAATCCTTTCAGATATTTAAGGTGGTTTTCATGACTGTGTTCAATCATCCCTTAGTCTTCTCTTCCCTAGGATGCATATCTCTAGTTTCTTTAGCTGCCTTGCCGATGATATAGTAGAAGTTTCCTCATCACCTTAAATACTCTCATGGATCCTTCCCAGTTTCTTTATTTCTTTTTTCAAATCATTGTTTAAAATGTTGCATAGTACAAGGTCATGGACACAGTCAGGGGACTCCTTTGGAGACTTTCCTCTAAATTTGCTTAAATTAATTTGGATACAATCAGTTAAGAATCAATCCAAGTACACTATTATTTAGCAGATATTCTCTTCATATTGTCCATAAATATTGAGCCTTGACAAATACTTTGATGGGATAAAGTTCCACATATGTTTACTGTGTTTGCCTGACTTAACAGTCTAATAAATATTTGGGGGGAATATAAAAGAAGTATTTTTACCGGGGCATTATTTATTCTTTTTTTTTTTTCATAAGTGAGTAGCACAAGACTTTTTATTTTGTTATCTCTTCATTTTTTTTAATGCTTTATTAACTTCTGATTTATATCATTCTTTTTCCGCCAGATTTGAGTTACAAATTTTCTCTCCATTTTTCCCCTACCAACTGCCCCAAAATAGCAGTCCCATAGACATCCCCCCCTCCAATCTGCTCTCTCTCATATTTTCTCCCATACCCCTTTCGACTTTTCCAGTGCATCTCTATGCCTCAGTGCCTGTATATCTTATTTCCCAATTACATGTATGAAGGTATTAATAATAGTATATATATATGTATATATATATATATATATATACACACATATATATTTGAGTATTTGATTTTAAAACTTTCAATTCCAGATTCATTCCCTTCCTTCCTTGTCACCCACCCTTACTAGGAAGATAAGCAGTTCAGTATAGGTTGGTGGCTAATGCAAAACAGTAACATAGTAGATATACCTCCTATCCCACCTCCCACTTTTTCTTTTCTGTACTTTGATCCCGTCCCTTTTGAAAAGTGGGTGCCTCCAAATTCCCCCGCCGCCTGCTCTCCCTTCCATCAACCCCCCTCTCATCCCCTTCCCCCCCCCAGGTGAGATACCCTATTTAGTGTGTATTTCACTCCCTCCTCAAGCCAGATTCAATGGGAATAAGGTTGACCCATTCCCTTTTGCCTTCCTATTCTTCCCCTCCATTGTAACCATTTTCCCTTGCCTCTTCTGTATGAGATAGTTTGCCCCAATCTATCTCTCCCCATCTCCTCTCATTATATTCCTCTCACCTCTTAATTTCACCTTTTAAGTATCATCCCTTCCTATTAAATTGGTCCTGTGCCCTCTATCTATGTATACCTGTAAACATATATACACACATTCACATATATATTCATATGGCCATATACCCTCATATATAGACATATATATCTATATTTCTAATCCCTTCAATTACTGAGAAAAGTTTCATGAGTTACAATTATTGTTTTTTCCATGTAGGAATGTTAATAGTTCAACTTTGATAAGTTCCTTTTGATTTCTTTTTCCCTGTTTCCCTTATCATGCTTCTCTTGCTTCTTGTATCTGAATGTCAAATTTTCTATCCAACTCTGTTTTTTTCAGCAAGAATGCTTGAAAGTCCTCTATTCCCCTGAACGACCATATTTTCCCCTGAAACATGATACTCAGTTTTGCTGGGAAGGTGACTCTTGGTTTTAATCCCAGCTCCTTTGCCTTGTGGAATATCATATTCCACGCCCTTCGATCCCTCAGTGTAGAAGCTGCCAGATCCTGGGTTATCCTGAGTGTGTTTCCAGAATATTCGAACTGTTTCTTCCTGGCTGCTTGTAAAATTCTCTCCTTAATCTGGGAATTCCAGAACTTGGCTATAATATTCCTAGGAGTTTTCTTTTTGGGATCTTTTTCAGGAGGTGATTGGGGGATTCTTTCAACCTCTATTTTGCCCCCTGGTTCTAAAACATCAGGGCAGTTTTCTTTGAGAACTTCCTGGAGGATGATTTCTAGGTTCTTACTTTGGTCGTGGCTTTTAGGTAGTACAATAATTATTAAATTATCTCTCCTGGATCTATTTTCCAGGTCAGTGGTTTTTCCCATGAGATATTTCATATTTCCTTCTATTCTTTCATTTATTTGGATCTGTTTAACAGCATCTTGATTTCTCATAAAGTCATTAGCTTCCATTTGCTCCACTCTAATTCTGAAGCTATGATTCTCCTCATTGAGCTTCTGAGATTCTTTTTCCATCTGGCAAATTTGGCTTTTTAAGGCATTCTTCTCCTCATTGCCTTTTTGAGCCTCCTTTGCCATTTGATTTAGTGTATTTTTTAAGTTGGTATTTTCCTCAGTCAGGCTGTTGACTCTCATTTCATAATTTTCTTTCATTGTTCTCATTTCTCTTATCAATTTTTCCTCCACTTCTCTTATCTGCTTCTTAAGGTCCTCTGTGGCCTGTTACCAGCTTGTGTTTTCCTATGAAGCTTTTGGTGCAGAAGTTCTGACTTCACTGTCTTCCTCCTGTTCCATGCTTTGCTCCTTTTTGTCCCCAAAATAGGATTTTGATGTTGGAATCTTCTGTCTGCTTTGTTTCCTTTGCCTGCTCATTTTGCCACTCAATTACTTGACTTTTGGGCTTTTTGCCACAGTAGGACTCTGCCTCCAGACAGGAGAGCTTTCGTCCCAAATGCTGGGGTTTTCTCAGCTGCTGGAGGTATTAGATGGGTGCCCTCTCTGAGGTCTCCACATGCTCTGGCAAGCTGGACACACACCCTAGGACCTCCACCCTATACTGCAATTCAGATCCATGCAGGTTAAAGCAAGAGTGATTACCCCTCAGATGGTCCTCCTACACTCTGCAGGACAGGAGCTGAAGCTGCCATGTGGCACTGGCTGGCTGTGCAGGTGTGTCAGAGGCTTGTCGCCCCGGGGGTAAAAGCCATGCACTCCTACTTACTGGTCCAAAGGTCCAGACTGCACTGACCTCTCACTTTGTCCTTCGCATGTGTTAATAAATCTGGAAACTGCCACTGCTGCTGCTGATCTGGAGTCCCTCTGGCCTCAGCTGGTCAGGCCTGCCCTGGGGCTAAAGCCTCTGAGTGGGGCTGGGCTTGGCTCCCGGAGCACTGTGCTGGCTGATTCCTGCAGGCCTGCCGGGCTTTCCTCAGTGGGAGGTTAGCTTCTCTGTGTCGTTTTGTGGGTTCTGCAGCTCCAAAGTTTGTTTAGAGTCCCCTTTTCACATGGATTGGGGAAAGTGGAAGCCGGAGCCGCGGGAAGGTCATGCTTCTAGTCAGCCATCTTGGCTCCGCCCGGCATTATTTATTCTTGATGAAGCTATATTGACATTAAATAATTATCTCTTCTTATAAAAGATGTTCATGAATCATTTTTTAAATAATATTCCTGATATTCAAGCCACTCATTGTATTACCCATCCTTGGTTACTTCCATCTATTTGTGCCTTACAATATAAATGTAACAAATGTTCAATGTTCATTCATTAAAATCTTAAACAAGTATAACTTATAGATGTATCTCCAGTCCATATGTGTGGGATTAATCTCATTTTGTACTAACATATACTTCAGATCCTTTTTCTCTCACATCTTCATTTTGGTTTTGTCTACAATCATTTATCTTTTTCCTCTTCCTAAATTGTTTCAGTGCTATATTCATTTTTTCTTCACTTCCTTACACATGGATGTCATTGTTAGTCCCTTTAGCATTCATGTTTACATTTCATACTTTAATCCATATTTTTTTACTCTAGCCATCACCGTCTCCAAACCACATAAATGATACACTTGGAAGGTCATTCTATGGAACTGTTTCTTCCCCTCCACTCCATAGTTGTCACCATTTAAAAAACAACAATAACAACAGCAAAATGTAGTCCAGTTTACTATAATTTAAAAAAAATAACTAGATAATTATAAGCTTCCACCTTGACTTTCTGTGAGTATAGTATTTTCCTCATTTAATCTACCCAGGATACCATTGCATAGTATCTTTGTTAAGTGTAATTTTCTCTTTTACTTCCCTGAAAAAAAAAACAAAATGAAACAAACAAAAAATTCCCATGGCTCTATGATTCTTTCTATTTTAATCCAAATTCCAATGGATTTTAAGATCTTTCATGATTTGACTCTATCTTACCTGTCCATGATTCCATTATTCCCCAGTATGGTCCCTGGTTCATGGTCAAGCTGTTCCCATTTTTCTAATAAAACTGATATGCTTATGCCCACCTCTTTCTTCATAAGTATTGATCTCACTGCCAGGAATATCTTCCTTCCGACTCTATTTGTAAAAACCAACTATACTTTGAAGTCTGATTTAAAATTCAGTTACTAAGTCCTTCATAAAGCTTCCCTCAAATGAACTAGTCCTTATTTTTCTGCTTTTTTGAATTCCTACTTTATTTGTAGTTTCTCCTATACAGTTACTATTGAATAACATGTTTTTTTTTGTATAAACATATTGGCTGTATTTCTTTCTTTGGATTGTATGTTCTTTAAAAGTAAAAATAACTTATGTGATTCTTGTCATTATTGACTTGGAATAAATTTAGAACAAATTGCCCATTCACAATGTTTAATAGATATAGATGTGAAGTCCAATCATCTCTAAAAATCAACTCCACAAGTACAAACTGTGAAAGGTGTTGCTAGAAAATAATACGAAAAATCTGGGATTTTTAATGGACTACAATCTTAGCATGAGTCAACAATGCAACATGGCTGCCAAGAAACCCAGACTGAATTGAGAGACATAGGATTCAGAACAAGGTTTACGATAATCCATGCAACTGACAGAATCTTAAACTTTCTGCTATGAATTTGAACTCTATCTAGGGCATTATCTGATTGGTTCAACTAAAAATTATTATTCACATAATCAAATCAGCAAGTTAAAAAATATTTATTAAACACTTACTATGTGCCAGACACTATTTTTAGCACTTAGTATACAAATATAAATAGAAACAAAAATGCCTCTGCCCTCTAGGGTTTATATTGAATGCAAAACAATTATCTCTTAGGAATACATGCAAAAATATTTACTATGCTTCTACATTTAGCACCTCTGTATGTTTTTATGTCCTTGTTGACTTACATAATTCCATAAGTTTTATCTTCCTTGTTCCCTTGCATGTATCTATGTCTGGGTCACTGCTTGGTTATCATATCCTAAACTACTGCAAGTCAGGAAGAGATGGTGAGCCAGTCTTAAGACATGATATAGCCTTCATGGGGAGCTGGCTTGGGAGAAATCCTGGACCAGAGTCTTCCCATGTATAGCCCAGGTCAGAGACTGGCCCTCAGCATAAAACAAAGCTAAAAAGGAAAGGGATATGGAAAAAGATGTCTGAATGACATGGAGATGAATGAGCATGGTTCTGGCCTGGGTGTCCTCCATTAATAGATATTTCTAGAGGAGTCATGCAATCAGATGCAAAGGTCCTAGGGGCAGAGGGTACTTCCTATATAGGGCTGTTGAGGGCTTTCAGAATATAGAGGATTCTGGGGCATGGTAAAGTCCAGAGTACAGCCTCAAAGGAACAAGCAATGCTTTGTCACCAGGGTCACCTTTGTTTCAGGAGCCTGTGGTGAAGATCTATGTGAAAGAAGTACTTAGAGTAATGAAATTTTACAATATTACATGTTATAATTTACTCAAATGAACAAAGGAAAAAATATTTCATGTTTAACTAATTGGCTTTTTAATAAGTCCAATTTTAATAAGTTTTCTTTCTGTACATAGAGTCTTTATTAAAATAGTGCTCAATCTATTAATTTAAGAACTCCATTAAAAACATTAGTAAAAATGTGTTGTTGTGTAGCAATCAGTGTCAGTTGGTCAGCATCATTAAACATTTACTAAGCACTTCATGTAGATAGAGTACTGTGCAAAGTGCTCAGTTTATGTTACCATCAGATACATAAAGTTAACAAAATAAATAAATTTGCAAAAGGTCTCTTTCCATTTATTCTCTAATGATATTTCTAAAATATACATCCATTTGTCTTTTTATATAATTTATATAATTCAAGGGTTGAAAAGCTTTTCTTTAATCAATTTAGGAACCATTTCATTTGATGTGTAAACCATTAATGGTATTCATCTCATTTTCTCTTTGTTCTGACTCTTCATTAAAGTTTTGTTTAACATTAGATCATATTTGTCACAAAATGTATGACATATTTTATTAATGATGTGATTTTCACATTACACATCACAATTATGTGAAGAATTACAGTTTATGGGAAGAATTGTGTATGCATATGTACATTTTGGTGAATGTATGCATACATATATCCATTATAATCATATAAAGTAAATTGTTCCAATTCCAAAGTGTCATCACTTGCAATCCTTCTGTGTGATAGAATACATTTGTAACTGAGGTTTTTGTTTATTTTTGCTCCTAGGTTATTCAGATAAATTTTGAAGAATTTGATCTAGAAATTGGCTATGACACATTGACAATTGGTGATGGAGGGGAAGTTGGAGATCCCAGAACAGTGCTGCAAGTGTAAGTTTCCACTGTTTTTTGATTACCCTGAAAAATGATAATATTTATTGATATTATTTTACATTTATTTTAGTGACTGTCTTTTTTTCTCCATAAGAAAGCTCTTATAAAGTTATAAATTCTAATAAGTTACATGAGCTAGTCCTGGGGCTTTCCAACACAATCCAAAAATAATAGAATATCATGCATCCAATGTCAGCTCATCCTTCCAGCTACGGGAATATAATTTCCAACTTACCCTGTATCAGAACAGTGTGGTTGGAACATAAACTGTGTAAAAGGGAATAATACCTAATAAGGCTAGAAACATGGGTTGAAGCTACATTATGAAGGGCTTTAAATATCTAACAAAGGACTTTCCAGTCTATACTAGCAGCTATAGGGAACCACAAGCTTCTTAAGCAGGAAAGTGATATGGCCAAATATTAGATTTTTGCTTTAGTACAACTGTGCTGGTCATGGATCAGAGAATGGAGATACTTGAGGCTAATAAAATAATTAGGATACTGCTACACAAAGGTGATGAGGGTGTGAGCTCAACTGGTAGCAATGTGAGTAGAGAGAATGGGACATATATTTTATTATTTTTTATGTTTTTGTATTAACAAACATTTTAAGTTCATCTATTGCTCCTATTGACCCTACTTTAAGCAATTTCACACACACCCCAAAGAACTCAATACATCATTTCATAGTCCAGTAACACAAATTCTTATATTAGGAAGGTTCAGAAGCACATATATTTCTGCATTTTAATTTCATCACCTTTCTGCTAGGAAATTAGTGGCACATTTGAATTTCATTCTTTTTGGACTCATAGATTTTGGTATTGATCAGAATTCTAAAGTCTTTTAAAGTTGATTTTTTTTTCTGTAAGGTTATCATTATAGTAATCATTCTCCCAGTCCTCACTTTGCTCTACATCAGTTCATAAAAGTCTCCCAATTTCCTCTGAAATTGCCCATTTCACAATAATAATCCATTCCATCTGTGTACCACAATTTGGTTAGCCTTTCTTCAATAGTAGGAAAATCTCTTAGTTTCCAGTTTGGGGTTCCCATGAAAAGAACTTCTGTAAATATTTTTACACATGCCATTCCTTCTCCTCTTTCTTTGATTTCTCAGTAATATAGGTCTGATGGTGGTTTAGCTGGGTAGGGTATTCACAGATTGGCCACTTCCGAGCTATAGTTTCACATTGCTTTCCAAAATAGATGGACCAGTTACAGTTTCATCAACCATTCTCTGGAGGAGACAGATATGAGGTAACTACTTCCATTTTTGCATAGCAGTAATTAAGATACTTTTATACATTTTTTTTAGCTTAACTCTATCACTTTGTAACTTATTATCATAGATGAGCTAGTGCTGAAATGGACCTTAGTCATCAAATCCAATGCCCCCTTTTTCCAAATGAGATAGCTAAGATCTTTCATAGAGGTCTCCTATATTTTTGGCTCTCTGACCAAAATGGGGTTATTGTTTTTAGAAAATCATCTATACATACTCACAAATTGCTCTTCTGGATTGTAAATGATTGGATTTTTCCTCCTTAAACTATGTTAGGTTGCTCATACTGAAACTCATTTACCATTTTTCTGCCTCCTCTCTCAAATAATTATAAGATGATCCTCTACCAAATGGAAGAGTAGACTTGGCCAATGACCATTCCATATCTTAAGGACTACTTCCTTAAATTTATGATAACAGCAAGTGATTTCACAGAGTTTTTACTCAGAAGGACTTTGTCAGGTAGCATATCCTTAATAAAAGTATTTGTTCTGTAAAACTTGGACTTGTTCAAAAGGCCATATCCAAGGATCTAGAAGGCCACATGTGGCCTCAAGGCCAGAAGTTCCCCATCTCTGTTCTAGTCTATGACACCATACATGTTTTCAGATTCACAGTCATATTAAAAGAAAAAATATCAAGGGGAGGGGAGAGACATGAGGGGAAATTTGGAGAAAACTAAAATGTTTAAAAAGAAAAAAAGAAGAAAAGATTCTCTGCTTTCTGTTGATCAGTTCAACTGAACATTTTCCACAAAAATACAAAAAACCAACACAGCTCAAATACATGAATATCACCTCTACTCCTCGTTGTCCCCAGTATAAATGCCTGAAAACTAATTAGTATTATGGTAATACACACAGATAATAAAAATAGTTGTCAGCAGTATTATTATAGTAAAGGGTAAGTTTAATGAGAAGACATGATAATTTCAATTCAGCCTTATTAATACTGAAATGGTTTATTCTTCTTGAAAGTTACAGGCCTCTTGTGATGTTGCAGAGATGAAAATAGTATTTGGATAACTAGAAAACTTAGTGGATTTTAGGTGGACAAAAATGTCATAAATTCTAACCATTTCTCAAATTTTCCCTAAGAGATGTGTTTATTGCAACTCACTGTAATAAAGGTATTAATATCATTAGATATTGTACTTAGCACAATTCACAATGTTAAAATCAAGACTTTGCCTTCTATGTAATTTAGTAATTTTTCTATTACAAGAAATTAAAAGAGTACATTTAGACATTTTCATTTTTTAGAATGTTCAGTTAATCAATGGGTATTGGCTAATTGCTAGTCGAGGCCATGATGATGATGATGATGATGATGATGATGATGATGATGATAATGATGATAGGAGTTACATGAAATTTAAGAAGTCATTGAATATGATTTCCTCTTTTATATGGGAGAAACTGAAGCCAGAAAGTTTATGATTATCCAAGAACAAATAGGTAGTAAGTGTCAGAATCAGAATTTGACTACAGTTCCTCTGATTCTAAAATCAATACATGTTCTATTGACCACATTGCCTCCATCACTAGACATACCTTGGACAGATGCTATGGCTAAATGAATCTATCCTAGAATTGAACAAAGGGAAAAATTTGGGCTGCATTGCCTTTGGGAAAATGTATTCTGTTTTTAAAGGTCCAAAGTTTCTACCTGAATAAAAGACTCACATTTTTAACAATAATGAAGTAATGTGATGTGTATCTCAAACTGATAGAAAGTATATGATTTTATACCAAGGTTGAAATAATTCCAAAGAGAAATATAGTACTTGTGGTAAAGAAATTTTAAAGACATTTAAACAGAGGTTTCCAAAGGGGGCAATACCATCCCCTGGAGGTGCTGGAATCATCCAGGGGGCTATCAGTAGCCTCAGGTGCAATTACCGGGTGTTGAATAAAAAATAAGGTAGTGATGGCAGCATAAGAAGAGAAGAAAATTCTGAAAAATCTTTCATTCACATTTCCTCCATTGTGTGATAGAGTTGAAACCACAGTAGTTATGTTATTTTTCAAATAAACACCCAAAATGCAAGTTGTAACAATGGTCAAGTCCACTGACCCATCTTAACAAGCAAGTGTTGGCAGGTGAGCATGTTGTACCTTGTTGGCAAGCCCAGCCAGCATGCATGGGCAGGAATATGTGTGTGTAATGGCTTGTTTACAATACAATTAATGTATGGTGACATGACACAATATTGCATCTTCAAAATTGCAATGAAGTAAAAAAACACAAATTTACAATAACATTAAATTTAAGATGCTTCTTTTAAATATGTATATTATAATTTTTTAAAATGACACAAATTTCACAAAGAATCATTAAGGGATTTAAAAGAGTAGATTTTCAGGGGGATACTGAATAATTTTCTTTTTAAAAGGAGGTGGTAGGTCAAATACATTTGGGAACCTCTGATTTTAGAATTTGGTATGGGTTTATTTGATTTAAATATAGTAATATCCTTTATAATGCTGTTTTTTTTAAATGTGGTCAAAATATTTGGTATATTTAGACACAGAGATATTTGCCATTACTGCCTTTATAAATGTGCAGGTTACATCTACTCCAGGAAAAATTTTCTTTTCTTATTTCTGTTTTTTAAAGATTATTCATTCTTATCATATAAAGGAGAGAACACTGGCTTTAGTGCTATAGTATCCAGGTTTGAATTCAAACTATGCTATTTATTAATTCTGTGACATGAGCCTCAACTTTCTTATCCAAAGGGAAAGTATTTGTACTGGGTGGTCTCTTAGCTTCCTTTTAGCTCTAAATTCTTTAAGCTTATGAATCAGGGCTTCAGGAACTTCTTGCACTATTCTGCAAGCCTGAATCGCAGTATCAATTGTAGGGAGATATCCCTATAATACAACTTAAAAAAACAGTATTGGAGGGCATTGGTAGTGATTTTAAAATGTGATTAGCTCCTAGACAGTTTCTTAGGTGTGGACTATCAAGGTCACTGATAGCTGAAGTAAGCTGTAGGTTATTGAAGGGTTGAGAGCCAATCCTGGAGTTAGTCTTTTGGTAGAAAAATTTGACCCTTGTGCTAACAGTGCATCAGAAATTAGCTAAAATATGAATAATAATCCCAGAACACAGATGACTGTCCAGAGAGCAGGAATTATATTGTATTTGAACAAATTCGATGTCTCTATCAGCTGTTCTTGGGAGAAAGCAGAAAGATGAGTATTTTATTCTTCCCTTTTGACTTTGTCATCATTGTATTATATTCACTCTGCATGGTGGTCTGTGATTATTGTTGGAATTATTCATTCTTCCCCTTGGAGAAATCATTATTTAAAAACAGAATAGCCCCCTCAAAATGTTCCCAATTCTTTTTTTGTTGTTGTTATCGTTACCATTGTTCATGATTCTCCTATTCATAGCTAGGAAATATATTTTTCTAAACAGCTTCTTTTCCTCAGAAGCAAAGTCTCTCACTTTTCTAAAATTACATTCTTCTTTCCTTGAATTGAGAGTGACAAGATGAACATCACTACAGTTTAGCCTGGGGAAGAGATAACAGGAAAAAACATGGTAGTATGGTAGCAGAGAGTGTAGGCTCCTGTATTTTGCCTATTTTGAAACTAATAACTATTTTAGAACAAATGGGCATTCATAAATATGCCTTACATGGATATTTTTGTTCTCTTTTACTGTAGTTCTTCTGGAAGGTCAGACAAAAGCAGAATCATTCTTGTTTCAGACCTTGAGGGCAATGACAGACTAGCAGACTAGGAAGTTTTTTTTTTTCCTTCTATTACTAGAAACAAAACAAACACCCTGCACCTTCCAGTCCAGTAACTGTTTGTGATCTCTGCATGACTATACACTTTCTTTATTCTATAAATACATGTGGGATTTGGCTCATATTCAGAAGCCTGCTGGTCCCAAAAAGACTTCCTTTCTCTATGGGTTGACCAATGCTTGTCCCTGCTATGAAATGGAACTTTGAATAGAATAAAGTTTTTTAATTACTTACAGTTTAAGTAGTGAATAATAGGTCTCTTCCCCTCTTTTACCTCTTCCCCACCCCCAATATGACAGTTATCTTTAAATATTTTAAAGGTTTAGACTTTTTAAAGGATTAGACTTTTTCTTCTTGGTCCCTGGGCAGAATGAGAAGAAGTGGGTAGAAGTTGCAGAATTAAAGTTAAATTTGATGTCTGACAAAAATTAAACAAACAAAAACTTACTAATAATTAGAGTTATCTAAACTAGAATGAATTGCCTGAGGGATTAGGTGCGGACTATCAAGGTCATTGATAGCCAAAGATTAAATTGATGATAAAAAAATTGATAAAAATTGGAAGTTTTAGTTCCACTTATCAGGTATGTTCTAGTAGCAGCATGACATCATGGAAAGAGTACTGCCCTCTGAGCCAGAGGACTAAAGTTTTAATCCCATTTCTGACACTAGCTGCATGACCTTGAGCAAGACACAAGCTTTTTAGTCATTGAATATTGATTACTTCTGAGGTCCTTTCTAGCTCTACATTTATGATTATAGTGGGCCATTTTTTCTACTATATGTTGTACTAGATAGCTTCTGAGGTCATCTAACTCAGGAGTTTTGTGATTGTATTATTTGTATCATCTTTTTAATATGTATAAGCTCTTGAGTTTTGTTTCAAATCTATCTAAAGTCTATCCAATAGCATTTCTGAAAAACAATTTGGAATTCACTTTCTCATCTGGTATCGACAGTTTATTAGTAAATTATTGTCAAAACCTAGTAGAAGGGAAGTCTTTAAAATCTATTCCCTTATCATCTAATAACTAGTGTGATATTTCTCTTGTTCATGATTCTGTTTAACAGTATTCTGCTGTGCAGTTTTTTTTCTTTTGTATTTAATTTGTTGTATATCCCATACCAACATATCCTGTCACTATTTGGGTACTAGAATGAAAAGTTATCCAAAAATACCAGTATTGCAAAGTTGGCTATGCTAACATTAGTCGGTAGCACAAGTCTGACAGGAATAAAATTACTAGCATCAGATCATTTTGAATTATATAAGCGCCCAAAAATTTGAAGTGGTTTTACCTAGAATGGGAGGAAGATATACTCATTTATATTCTTCTGACTTAAAAACTTGCAAAAGTAGTCTCGTGTAAGCTGCCTTGAAGCTAAGCATGAAAAATATTCAATCCCAAAGAAATTCTTTGAGCAGAATTATGAGGAACCTAATGTGTGTGGTCATAGAAATGTCATCAAATCTTGACATCTTAGGGAGTGTTTGCTTCCCCTAAGTGCCATAATCAAATATGAAGAGTGAAAGTAATGCCACATTAAAGTTGTGAATTTAAGGTCACTGTTCTGAAAATGCAGAGTTGCTCCATGCAGCTTTAATTATGTTACATGTTTACAATCCAAAGTCTTATTCATTTCTTTTAGTACTATTCTCAGGTCCTGCACACCCCCATGGAGTTCCTTATAGAATACAAGTCCAGTCCTGGGGGAAAAAAAAAAGAACCTTTCTCACTCTCAGCAGCTCCACAGGGGTGGGGAAAAATAGTATCAGTGGAGCAGAGCCGAATGGAAATTCAATAATTAGCTACTGATTTGGTTTTGCATTTATGTATTGACACTGACTTGAAGCTATCAAAATACCTTAATTCCCTCTCCCCCCACCTTACGGAGATTTTTTTTATCTCATTTTCATATGTAAGTGTCTATTCAAGTGGATGTTTATTCTGAGAACTGTATCAGCGATTCTAATAGAAGTATCATCTTTTTACTTTTTAAATCCCAGTACCTTTTCTCCTCCTATATTTTTTGTATATGAAGGAAAACAAGCTGTAAGAATACCTCATTTCATGTTGGGGTGGTGTCAAAACTTCATTGTAGCATATGGCATCTTATCTAGTTGTTTTTCTATATTGTGTTCCTCTACTCTCTTTATTACCGCTGGATTTATCATTGGAACTTGTAGGATAAAAAGCAAATCTCACATAATAAAGAATGATGACAACAATGTAGCATTTGGGGCACTCTTTCTATATATGTTACCCTAGAAAAGCTTTCCCATTTTCAAGACACTCTGTGGATCACTCACTTCAGAAACCATGGAGCATAATCTCCATAGGTATATTGTTTTAATAACCATACAGATGGCACATTGTTGTTGTTGTTCAGTCATGTCTAATTCTTCATAACCCCATTTTGGGGTTTACTTGGCAAAAATATTGGAATGGTTTGCCATTTCCTTGTCCAGCTCATTTTAGAGATGAGGAAACTGAGGCAAACAAGGCTCAGTGACATGCCCAAGGTCACATAGCTACTAAGTGTGTGAGGCCAGATTTTAACTCTTTCTCCACTATGCCACCTAGCTGACTCATAGATGGCACATTACTTTAAAACTAAAGATAGTTATTCAGGTATCATAGCAAATAAAGTAATAAGAAAAAAACCATGCAAATAGGTGTCTTCTCCAAAACATTATCATGTCTCCACTGGAGAAAGCATGAATGCAGAAAACAAGTGTTTGACCAGGAAATACATATATATTACACATATTGGCAACATGTAACTATGAAACATGTATGAAAGGGTACTAATCTAGAGCTCATGAAGCTAGGGCATACACATTGAAGGCATACATCTAGGTAAATGGGTCCAGGGACAAATGTGACTGAGATAACTCATACTTCTGATTCCAAAGTGCTGCTAACATTTAGTGATGGTAGATAGGATATGACAGAGAGAGACCAGGAAGTTGCCTGAGTTCTCCCCAGTTTTCCTCAGAAACAATACTAAATCAAGCCTCTAAATGGATTCTGATGTGTCAGAACCCACAAAAAGATGAAGTGAAACAATTTTCTACCTTAAGATAACTTAGAAGGACTTAAGGAAAGGTCTCTCTCACTTAGGTAAAAGGGGAGTGCAGCCCAGCACAGAAAAGCTGTTCAGCAAAGCCAATGGGAGGCTTTTAGCCACAGCACAGATTAACAACAAAGGCCCTTTGATCCAGGCTCAGCAGGCCAGTAGTGAGGCCTTCAACATCAGTGTAGAAGGTAAATTGTGAGCCTTGGAACTCTGGCACAACAGGTGCAATTAGTCTGGGCCACCCCCAGAGCAGCAGGCAAACTTCAAGGACCAGAGACCCTGGCATAAAAAGCCAACAACCAGGCCCCAGGCCCCCAATATAAAGGCTTTGGATAGTGCCCCTTGTGCCACAGAAACAGAGTTCAACTTTAAAAGTCACAAAATAGTCTGGGAAAAGGAGCAAAAAAACAGAAGAGAGCCCTGTCAATAGAAAGCTACTATGACAACAGAGAAGATCAAAATGCAAATTCAGAAGAGGACAGCAATGTCAAGCCTACATGTGAAGCTGCAAAGAAGAATATGAATTGTTCTCTAGTTCAAAAAGTCCTCTGGAAGGGCTCATAAAGGATCTTAAAAGTCAAGTAAGAGATGTAGAAGAAAAACTGGGAACTGAAATGAAAGTTATGAAGAATTATAAAAAAGGAGTCAACAACTTGGAAAAGGAAGCCCAAAAATTGATTGAAGAAAACAACTCCTTAAAAGATAGAATTGGAGAAATGGGGAAAAAAATATCAATTAAAGAAAACAACTCCTTTAAAAGTAGAATTGACCAAATGGAAAAGGAGGTACAAAAGTCAACTGAAGAAAATAATTCCTTAAAAATTATAACTGGGGGGGGGGGGGCGACCAGGTGGCACAGTGAGTAAGAGTGCCAGCCCCAGAGTCGGGAGACCTGGGGTTCCGGCCTCAAATACTTGGCACCCACACAAAAATAACTGGCCATGTAACCTTGAGCAATTTACTTAACCCCAATTTCTTTAAAAAAAATTATGATTGGGAAAGTGGAAGCTAATGATTCTATGAGAATGAGTCCAACAAAAATATTTTTTAATGGAAAAATAGAAGAAAATGTAAAATACCTCATTGGAAAAATGACTAATCTGGAAAATAGATACAAGGAAAGATAATTTGAGAATTATTGAACTACCTAAAGGCCATGATAAAAAAAATGACTGAACAGTATCTTTCAATGCTTTCAATACTTTCAACCTCCTGAAAGAGATCCCAAAACAAAAACTTAAGGAATATTGTAGTTAAATTATTAGATCTAGGAGAAAATCCTATAAGCAGCCAGAAATAAATGATTTAGATATCAAGGAGCAACAGTCAGGAATACACAGGATTTAACAGTAATTACATAAAGAATCAGAGGGCTTGGAATATGATATTCTGGAAGGAAAAGGAGCTTGGATTAAAACCAAGAATACCTATTTAGCAAAACTAAATATGGACATTCAATTAAATAGGGGACTTTCACACTTCTGTGATGAAAAGGTCAGGGTTGAACAAAAAATTTTATCTTCAAATACAAGACTGAAAAGAAACATAAAAAGGTAAACAGGAAAGAAAAAAAAATATTCAACAAGATTTAAACTGTTTTCCCTACACAGGAAGATGATACTTGTAACTCTTGAGAACTATATCTGTATTAGGATGGTTAAAAGGAGTATACTAAGACAGAGAGTGCAGGTATCAGTTGACTTTGATGTTATGAAATTTAAAAAAAATAAGGGGTGGAAAAAAAGGATTGTACTGGGAGAAGAGAAAAGAGGGAGGTAGGAAAGAGTAAATTAGATTACATGAAAAGGTACAAAATATCTATTACAGTGGAGGGAAAGAAGTGGGTTAGCATTGTTTAAACCTTACTCTCATCAGATGTCACTGAAAGATGTCATAACACATACTCCATTGGGTATAGAAATGTATCTTACCCTATAAGGTAGTAGGAAGGGAAAGAGGAAAGAAAACTGAAAGGGGGAGGGCTGATAGAAGGGAGGACAGAAGGGAGGGCTCAAGTAAGAGGGGAAAGAGGAAGGAAAAGGGAGGGACTGATTAGAAGGGCAGATTGAGGGAGTTGGTGGTCAGAAGCAAAATTCTGGTGAGGAGGTACAGGGTAAAAGGAGATAGAAAAGTACAAAAAGTGAAAAATAAGGAGGGAAATACACAGTAATCATAACTGTTAATGTGAATGGGATGGATTCTCCCATAAAATAGAAGCCAATAGCAAAGCAGATTAAAAAACAGAATCCTACAATATGTTGTTTACAAGAAACACATTTGAAGCAGAGAGATGCACACAGTAAAGTTAAAAGGCCAGAGTAGAATATATTATGCTTCAGCTGAAGTAAAAAAAAAAAAAAGCAAAGAAAAAAAAAACAAAGGTAGCAATCCTGATTTCAGACAAAGTAACAGCAAAAATAGATCTAATCAAAAGAAATAAGAAAGGAAACTACATCTACCTAAAATGTAGCATAAACAATGAAGTAATATCAATACTAAGCACATATACACCAAGTGGTATAGCATTCAAAGTCTTAGAGGAAAAGTTAAATGAGTTACAGGAAGAAATAGACAGTAAAACTTTACTACTATGGCACCTCAAACTCCTCCTTTCAGAACCAGATAAATATAACCACAAAATGAACAAGAAAGAAGATAAGAAAGTGAATAGAATTTTAGAAAAATTAGATATGGTTGACCTCTGGAGAAAATTCAATGGGGAAAGAAAGAAATATACATTTTTCTCAGCAGTATATGGCACCTACACAAAAAATGACCACGTATTAGGGTAAAAAACTTCACAATCCAATGCAAAAAGGCAGAAATACAATATACATCCTTTTCAAGTCATGATGCAATAAAAATTACATGTAATAAAGGGCCATGGGAAGATAGATTAAAAATTAATAGAAAACTAAATAATCTATCCTAAAGAGTGAATGGATCAAACAACAAATCATAGAAGCAATCAATAACTTCATCCATGAAAATGAAAATAATGAAAAACATGCAAGAATTATGCGATGAAGTAAGAATGGTTTTTAGGGGAAGTTTATGCTCTAAATGCTTACATGAGTAAAAAAGAGAAAGAAGAGATAAATGAATTGTATATGTGACTAACAAAGCTATAAAAAGAACCAATTAAATCCTCTATTAAATACCAAATTAGAAATTCTGAAAACCAAAGTGGAGATTAATAAAATTGCAATTAAAAAACTATCAAATTAATAATAAAAAAAAGAGTTTGTTTTATGAAAAAAACCAATAGGATAGATAAACCTCTGGTTAATTTGATTTACAAAAAGAAAGAAGAAAACCAAATTACTAGCATAAAAATTAAAAAAGGTGAATTCACCACCAATGAAGAGAAAATTAAAATTATAATTAGGAGCTATTTTGGTCAACTGTACACCAATAAATCTGACAATCTAAGTGAAATTGATGAATATTTGCAAAAAATAAATTGTTCAGATTAACCAAAAAGGAAATAAAATAAATTACTCAATTTCAGAAAAAGAAATTAACAGATCATCCTGACTCTGTGTCTTGCTATTTGTGAGACCTTGAGCAAATCATTTAACCTCTTTCAGCCTCAATTTCTCCATCTATAAAATGAAGGGATAAGCCTTAAGGATCTCTAAGATACTTTATACTCATCATTCAATTATCCAATGATTTATAATTGACAAAGGCTTTTATATACATTTCCTCATTTTATCCTTAGCACAGCTGGCAGATGGGATACATATACCATCTGTGTCACAAGAATTCTCCCCCTTCACGGATGAGAAACCCAGATTAATAGGTTTTAAAAAATGACTTGTACAAGCTATGAAAGAGAAGAAGGAATGAAAAAAAAAGACCTTATGTTCCTATAGTGCCAACACAATATTGACAGCACCAACGGCGACTATAAATAAGCCAGCATAATTCTCAATGGCAACATATAATGGACTCTCCATATAGAAGACAGAAGCAAAACACTTATTCAGACACCAGAAAGACAAATCCCATCCAGCACCAGGAAACCAAATCCATCACAGCAACAAAGAAGTCAATATACCATAGCACAGTAGGCAGCCACACCATCCTTTAACCTTCCCACAAACACTCATAGGTCTAGCTGCCACAGCAGTGGAAAAACAAACACTGACAGGCCTAACTGTCTCATTGCCTGTGCATCCCCTCTCTCCCACTGTCTAGCTACTCTGACTCCCAGCTTCTTGTGCTCTACCCTTCAGCAGACTCCTCTCACCACAGGCTCCATGTGATTATATTCAGTCTATTAGGAGGCAGGGAAGATCTTCAAAGCAGGAAAGATCTCCAAATTCCCTTAGTCTTATTAAGGGACAGGGAAGATCATATATGTAAAAGAAGAGACAAGTTACTACAAGAAAAAGCTCATATGAAAATAAAGTTAGCTGATTTGCATGAGAAAGTTTCTGTGTTACAGTGTTTGGGCTCTCCTTTAGAAGAGCAGTTAGACCTGAATGGAGGAGAGGACGCACCCAAGGTAATAGCTATACTTGTGAGTGTTTGGTTGTGGGGGTTGTGGGAAGGTTAAAGGATGGTGTGACTCCCTGCTGTGCTATGGTGTATTAACTTCTTTGTTGTTATGATGGATTTGGTTTCCTGGTGTTGGGATTTGGCTTTCTGGTGTCCTAATAAATGTTTTGCTTCAGTGTTCTGTATGGAGAGTCTGTTATATTTTGCGATTGAGAACTATCCTGGCATATTCATACTTGCTGTTGGCACTGTGAATATTGCATTGGCACTACAGTTCCTTCTATGGGTAGTTATTAGAGACACCATTGTATGTTTTATAAGTACATGCCAATTTTCAGGATGACATTCTATATGAACATACCTCTACAAAAATGTAACACATGCTGATTTAAATGCCCAAATATGCTTCCAACATTTGAAATTTAGATTTGTTCAGAAAAATTAGTGTTGTTTTATATCATATGCTCAGAAATGTTGGCCAAGATAGAATTCAATTCCACAAACTTAGTAAGCTACATGAAGTAGAATGAAATAGAATTTGGAGTGAGAAGACCTGTGTTCACTGCCAAATCTACTACTTACTATCTGTTAATCTTGGACAAATCATTTTACCTCTCTGGCCTTCAGTTTTTTCATCTGTTCAGTTATAATATCTCTAAGAACCCTTCCATATCTAAATCATGTTCCTATGATTGATTCTTTTTCTTTTTTTTTTTTTTGCCTTTTTCTTGGAGGGCAATTTGGGTTAAGTGACTTGCCCAAGATTACTTACTGTAACAGTAAGTGTTAAGTGTCTGAGGCTGGATTTGAACTCAGGTCCTTATGACTCCAGGGCCAGTGCTCTATTCACTGTACCACCTAGCTGCCCCTATGATCGATTCTTTGATGTGTAAGAAACTCACCTATTTGATAGAGGAGATACAAAGATTAACAAACAGTACTCCTGTCCTAAAGGTACTCACAATCTAATATTTATATAAAATATAGAGATAGATAACTGGAATGCAATGTAAAATGTTACAAGTGGTATAAGGGATATATAGTACCATAAATGCATAACACGTAGCACTTTAAGATTTGCAAAGTGCTTTATAAATCTTACCTCATTTCATCCTTACAATAGCTCTTAGAGGTATGTGCAGTTATTTTTTACCTCATTTTATAGATGGGGAAACTGAGACAGTGGAAGTTAAGTGACTTGCCTAGGGTCATATAGCTAGTAAGTATCTTAGTCCAGATTTGAATTCAGGTTTTCCTGACTCCAACTGCAGTATTCTATCCATTATGCCACCTAGCTGCCATATAGAGGAATTTTAAATTGAGCTTTGAATATTTGTTAGGATTTTAACAAGTTAAACTAAGGTCAAGGTGATTCCTGGTTGGATGAGGGAGGACAACATAACAACAGCAACTCAGAAAATAATCAAGAAAGGGTAAGGATTCTCTTTAGATAGAGAATAAGGAGATAGGAGGTGATATGCCTTATGAGGTAGTTTGTCTAGAGTTTGGGATATTACAGATTTGAAATTTAGTCTGAAAGGAGTTATTAGGATTCCATATTATGATGGGAGAACCAGTTTTATGGTTTGTCCTTTTCCTTCACAAAACAACCAGTTTTGCTGACTTGATTTATATATTTTTAAGCTGTCTTACAGAGATGACTGCACAATGCTGCCATTATAATCCCCAAGAGGGGCAATTATTATTTATATTAAAATCTACAGAAGTACAAATTATTATTGTACTTGGTTGCCAATAGATCCTGAGACCCAGGGGTTAATAAAATCCTAAGACTCTATGACTAAGACTCTTCCTTCTATGAAGAAAGGTATAGACATGGTAGTGATGAAATAGCAACTGCTATGTTTATTATAAGGAATTTATTTTCCCAAGTTCCAAATACTCCAAGATTTATCTGGTTACCTTGTATAGTTACCAGAGAAGCAGACCCAATCCCTAGTCTTTTAGGTCTTATCTTTTAGAAAATCAAAATTTCCTGAATTTCTACAAAGTCTCTTTTTAAAATACAAAAGAAAAATTCCAAGGCAATGGAACTTTTGAGTTGTAAGTAGGTCCCTTAGAGTTTGTCTCTCTTAACTAGTTTATATAAATCAATCTATTAATACTTGACAGGAACACAAACATAAGTAGGTATGAGCTTTTTAGATTTTAGCACAAATGATAGGAATGGGTTTTTAATTACTTAGTTTGATCTTAAAGCAATATATTCATTAATTTTTATCAGCTTATCTCTCTCCTAAACATTCCAGAAAGTCTGGGTTGAGGTACAAGAACTCCATCCCTCAGCAAGGCCAATGATCAAAAGGCAGAACAATCAGAATTTTCTCAGTGTCTTTAAAACATTAAGTAATGTATTTTTACATAGATCAATGTCAAGGACTCTTTCCTGTATTTTAAAGAGGTCAGAATGTAACTCAAAGTTATGGAGGAAACACATCCCAAGAGGTATCTAATGAGTCAGCCTAGCAGGAAGGGCACTCATTCAGACATCACCATGTGCTACTCTTCCAAGCATGTAGCTCTAAGGGACTTCAAACTATTGGCTATCAATTTTACTGCCTTAGGGACAAAAGACACTTTAGCTGACAGGTATAATTATCATGAGATCTGACTCTTCTCTGTTTCTGGAAGGATCTCAACTGGAGGTAGTTTTGATGAGCTACTATTGCGCTAAAGCAGCTCTAAGTGCTTCTGGAACCCCATCATGGCTCAGGTCATAATGATTATGCGTTCTTTGCAATATCCTGGGTACTGGGAAAGTTCAAGTAATGACAGTAATATCTTATGCAAAGTGATTTGCATTTATGCAACTTGGAGAAAAAATAACATTGAATTCAGAATGCAATGGGGAAAGCAGTCACAATGATGTCTTTCTGGCTACCCTGATTCTCTATAAAACAGAAAAAGTCATTTCAATGAATCTTTCATATTTTAATGAGTTATGCTGGTATGATAGAGACTGGGCTTAACTTTGACGTTTTTGTTGAGAACTCAGAATCGAGATGTTAGATATCAATTACAAATGGACAATGAGGCAGACCCAGAGTTGAATAGGAGGATGAGAGTAAACTGGATTTAATTTTGGAAATTGTGCAGTCCTTTTAGTACTCCAAGTTTCCTTATGAAACAAAAAGTCATTTTAAAGCCATTTTACACTTTTACTAATACTAAATGCCTAGGAATGAGAACATCATGATCTTTGAAGTGTCAGAATTGGAGGCCACCTTGGTACAGCAGAGAAAGGAATGATTGTGACTTTCAAGAGGCTATAGGATATTAGTTGCAATGATTTGTACAACAGTATAAAAATGTAATTTAAGAGATAAAGAGTAAGAGTATTGGTTAAGCACGTAGCAAGAAAGATAAGTGAATAAATAACTCTCAAACTATAGTACTCACATGATGGTAGGAGACCTAGAGGAAGGCCTTTGATATGTTGGACAAACTCTCATGTGGAGAATTTATGGTAGGATATAGATAAAAGTTACACAGGACAAGAAAGCATGAATGAGTTGTTATTTCGTTGGCAGGAGTGCTGTTGATAATTTCATCAATTTTTGAAACCTTGTTGTGTACACAATAGAATCAATTGCTTGGAGAACTTCACCAAGAAGATAAAGCATAAAATTTGCATAAATTGTGACAAACAATACCAATATCACAGGAATAATTATTGTTCAAGAAGCTATGGATATATCTACTTATGGAAGTAATGCCTTCCAAACACAAATGCTCAGAATCTAAAGGATTCCAAGAATCTTTATTAGAGTATAAGAGCATGGTATTCTTTCTGAGTATTGGCAACCTTCAGCTCTTCAAGATTTCTAATTATAATTATGTTAGATTCCATGGAGAATATGGTAATCATACCGCTGAGGTACAGACTCTGGGAACCCCCTTGAGCTCTCCTTGAATCTTCTCACATAAGGCATTCGCCTGAGGCCATAAGCCTTTCATTGTGGCTCTGCCCAAATCTTTAGCCCTCCTTTCTCTAGCAATTTCCCACCATTGATCCTCCCAAAATATCTATACCCAAATCAACTGTTACACCCTTGAACATGCCTAGCCCACCACTGTCATCTCCAGCAACTTCCTACCCTTAAATCACTCATTTACTGGAGTCTGAACTCTCATTGACTCCTCCTGAAGACCCTCCCCAAACTCCTCTTCTAGACCACCCCTAGATTCCTCTCACAACCTTTCTGTATATGAGACCCCATCTTGCCTCCATGAGAGGAGGAAGGCCAGAGAATGATTTAGTGCAGACTCACTCTGTGTCTGATGATTCTGGCCCATTTGCCCAATGCAAGCATCACAGATACTGTGGCTCCTTAAGAGTCTACCCATTATGGCGAACTTTTAATAAACTTTGCTTTTCTTTGGCTGAGAGAAGATTTGAGTTGAATTCATTTGGCAGGACCTGGCATGTTGGTATTTTGGGGTCTCAAGCACCTCTAATCCCTAACCCTGTACCTCATCATGGAAATTCCACTTCTTGTGAGGGAGTTACTAGGGGGTGCTTACCTGGAGGATCAGACTGCAAGACTGGGGGATCTGGCTGTCAAGGCGGAAGGTCAGCTTACACTTGAGGAGGGGAAGGGGTCAGAAGAGGAAATACCCTTAAGACTGCTGTGCGAGTAGGGCCTAAGGCCTGAGTGGGTGTTGCCTCAGTGGGAGGGGCCACAGAGGGAGGCACCTCAGCAAGATTGGTGGTTGAGACCTGAGCAGGAGTCCCTGAGGGAAGAGGGGCTAGGGCCAAAGCCCTGGGGGCCATAGGAAGGGGGTCATTTAATTGGTCCCTCTTGCCCCTTTGTGGAGAGGCTCTAGCTTCAAGCATCTCAAATCTTTTCTAAGAACCATGTTCCAAGAAAGTTCAACTAAGACCTTTAAGTAGGCAACTTCTATTCATTTCCTTCTCTTCGACAGTGTAATTCTAACAGCAAGAGAGTATTATCTTTTAAAGTCCAAAAAACAGGCCAAGATTTGTGGTCCTCTAGGTGATACTGAGGCCAAACAGTGTTGCAAAAAAACACCAACTTTTCTTTTCAACTTCTTTAGAGAAAATAAATTTTTACCAATGGAGTAAAAGACAACCAAAAGGCAAACTTTGGGGAGCTAAAAAAAGATCAACCCAATACAGGTATAGGGCCTAGAAGTCCCTTCCTCCATAAAGGCAGGCTTGGGAGTAAGCCTCAAAAAAACAAACAAAACAAAACAAGACAAAAAAAAACCCCACAAAAAAGTACCTGAAGTTTTCCCAGCTCCCTAGCACTGAAAGAATTGAAAGAATCTGCCTTATACTTCCGGATGGGATGTCTGTCCTTGTCCTCCATTTTTCACAAGCTGTGTCTAGGTCCATGTCCTCCAACATAACCAAACTGGACACCCTCCCCCCCCAAAAAAAAACACCTCAGATAGCAAGAAGGGAATAGGGAGAGAGAGAGGCTTAGCTACCTTCCAGTCATGGCTGGAGAAGAGCTTTAGATTAACAGTGTTTCCTGATCAGGGAACCATAAAAATGAAGAGGTCATCATAAAATGATGAGGTCTGGGTTAGGGATTAGAGGTGCTTGAGACCCCAAAATACCAACATGCCAGGTCCTGCCAAATGAATTCAACTCAAGTCTTCTCTCAGCCAAAGAAAAGCAAAGTTTATTAAAAGTTTGCCATAATGGGTAGATTCTTAAGGAGCCACAGTATCTGTGATGCTTGCATTGGGCAAGTGGGCCAGAATCATCTGACACAGAGTAAGTCTGCACTAAATCATTCTCTGGCCTTCCTCTTCTCATGGAGGCAAGATGGGGTCTCATATACAGAAAGGTTGTGGGAGGAATCTAGGGGTGGTCTAGAAGAGGAGTTTGGGGAGGGTCTTCAGGAGAAATCAGATGAGGTCAGACTCCAGTAATGAGTTTGGGGAGGGTCTTCAGGAGGAGTCAATGAGAGGTCAGACTCTAGTAAATGAGTGATTTAAGGATGGGAAGTTGCTGGAGGCTACCTGGAGATGACAGACAGTGGTGGGCTAGGCATGTTCAAGGGTGTAACAGTAGATTTGGGTATAGATATTTTGGGAGGATCAATGATGGGAAATTGCTGGAGAAAGGAGGGCTAAGGATTTGGGCAGAGCCACAATGAAAGGCCTATGGCCTCAGGTGAATGTCTTATGTGGGAAGATTCAAGGGGAGCTCAAGGGGGTTCCCAGAGCCTATACCTCATCATCAGAGCTCTTATAGTTAATGGTATTTGAAAATGGGGTTGCAGAGTCCCATAATTATGATAGCCATTGCCCTAAAGTATTAAAAGGTTATAGAAGAAGGTATTGGGGTTAGAGAACTAGTAGAAGGCTTAAATAAGATACTGACTTAATAGATATTTAGAGAGAGTTATTTCCATGAACTAATATATGTGTAAGATACTAATAGGAGCACAAAGAAGTAGAAAATATGAATGGTAATTGCCCTCTAAAGACCATGGAGATGTAATGCCAAGCAAAGGCAACTTCCCAAGGTTCAAAATACCAGCATAGGTGCTCTCCATTTTATTCAGTGAAAAATTAAGAACAGAGAAAATCAAAATATAACCTAATTCAAAATACAGCATTCACCAAGTATAATTCAATAATCTCCAAGTACTACTCCACCCCTGGACATTGTAATTCATTTACTCAATCCCAAAGACCCTCTTGTAAGTACTAATCCACCCCTAGGCTGTACATTCATTTAGTCAACCACAAAGCCCCTCTTCTCAAATGGAGATTAGTTTCCAATCATAAGTAAAGTACATTCATTTGGTCAATCACAGAGCACAAAAAAGTCAAAAGTTCCCCACCCTTGGATCACAATTGAGTCTACCCCAGAGTTACAACAAGCTTAAGCACAGCATTTAATACCCAAAGAGAGGTCTTTTCTTCATCTTGACCCAAGGCAAATTCTCAGCAATCTTTGTTCCTGGGGAGACAAAGCTTAGCAAGGCCACAAGATACATTGCCAGTGTCTTCATTAATTCATTCTCTGTCTGCAGAACAGTCCTAGAACCCCTGAAAACATTAACAAAACCCCCTTCCAGGATTTCTGTAAACATACAACAAGAAAATCCTTCTTCAGGGCTTCTGAACCAACAGCAAGGTTCCAGGACCTCTGCAACAACAGCACTGTCTTTCACCAGTGAACAAATCTGGCAAAACAACATCAAAACAGACAGACAAAGTACCAGCATAACAGCCATGTCTCCTCAGTCCTTGGCAGCTTGGGGTGGCAGCTCTAAAAAGTCCTGGGCAATTCAAACTGGCCCTCAGCAATCCTCTCTGTCTCTCTCTGCCTCCAAGATGCTGCTTCCAAAAAGTTCTTCTGCCTCTCTCTTTGCTTGTGTCTCTCTAAATTTATGTCACCAGCTCCTCCCAGTTCAGCACCTTCTTTTCACATCAACAAGTCCTTCCCACAAGTGGGATTCACAAGCTCTGTGTTTTTAACACAATCAATCCAAATACCAAGCCAATACAGGGGGATCTTTAAATTCCATTACTATTACAAGTAAATACAAGTATATAAGGGTTTTTTTTTTCTTCAGACATATATAGAAACAAATATACAGATTAGACAGAGCCTGATGAGCTAATTGAGTTTGACTCTTGAGTCCTATAGTGAAATTACATGCCAACATTATTGAATATTTAATTAACCAATTGAACTATACATTTATGTAGCCCTTTCCAGTGTATATACAAATTCATTTTGAAAACTGTCTTTTATTCTTACAATGTTTTGATTTGTTTACTGAAATCCCACATTATATACGATATTTTAGTGTTTTGTTTCATTTAATTGTTCTAATTTCTTCCTTGCAGCATCCTTAGTTAATTGTATATACACCATAGAATGACATGTATAAATCATTCTTGATGATGTTAAATTATAAAAAAAAGAATACTGAATACAATATTCCATGATCAAGCAAAAGGCCACATATTTGCATAACTAAAATAATTAACAGAGTAGAATAATGGGTTGTAGTTGTGCTGTCTAGTAGAGCTGTCCATATATCTAGGGACGAATATGTGTCAGTATAAAAATCAAGAAAACCAGGCATTGGGCCTAATAGATATTTAATAGATGTTGTTGTCCTTCTTTTGGCAATTTTTCCCCTCCTCACAAACTCTACCCTCCCCACCCCCAATCCATTCTGTCTGTCACAAGAATTTATATATGAGGAAGGATTCTGAGCATATTTTCTGAAAGTTTCTATTCTTTTTTCTTAGTGATGTAGGCCTAACCAGGAGGAATACAAGGGAATAAAGAACTTAAGAGGTTATTCAGACTGAAAACATACATGTATTAAAAGGTTTTTAGAAAAATTAATGGATGATTGATGTATATTAAGCTATTAAAAGGAGGTTTGGACAATTCATAGGAGCATAGATTTAGAACTGAAAATGACATTTAGTGATCATCTGAACCAATACCATTTCAATATGAAGAAACTGAATGGCACAGTAGTTTCTTGATCTTCATCATGTAGGTAATAAGTTGTAGAACCCAAGTCTTCTGACATTGAATCCAATAGTCTCTAGTGAACCAAACAATATCTTTTAGAGTAGTGTAGTAGAAAACTATACTCAAGTTATTTTACACATCAGTGTAATGGCCTACATATTTTAATAAGGCAGTCAAATGTTTTGTTGGATTGACTGTGGGAATGGCATATATCCCATGATTCATCCCTTAGTACCATGGCCAACGAAGGACCTAGGGATCTGTTTCCCACATTTTTGTGATGGATCCCAAACACATTTCACAGTCTGAATCAAATATTTGTAGACATGATATCTCTTGCAGACTTTTCCCAGGCTCTTGATATCCTTGAATACTTATAAGAACCTCCTCTGCTCACCAGAAATCATCATACCTTAGGCACTTGCTTATGAATGGAGAAAACCAATCTATTCTAGTATGGAGGAAAATGTTAGAACAAGAAGGAACAACTGGAAGTTAAAACATAGCTTAATATAATTCAATTTAATACAACAAATATTTATAATGTATCTACTATATGTATAACACTGTAGAACAGGGAGAAATGTGATTCTTGCCCTTATGGAGCTTACCTTTAGACTTGAACTCAGAAGCTCTGGATGTTAATTTCATTTACTATGAGGTAACCCTGTAAAATTACTTATGCTTCATGAGCCTTATTTCATCAGTTATGACATTTAAAAAGATTTGAGACACATAGTTTCTGGGTAATTTAATCATTTTATTAATAAGACCAACAGGTTATTAATAAAAGGATGACCATTTTGGCTGTCTCCCTTAGACCAAGGACAGTGGGATCACAGTTTATATGCCCATCAAAGAAGAGGTGTTATTCCTAAGGGATGCCTAATCACCTCTGATTGGTTAATCAGATGGGATATGGACTATCTTGGGGTATGTGATTCAAGTCACTCAAACCTTAGTCAAAGAGACATCAATTTCCATATCACCTGTTGTAGCAGCAAGCACCCCAAGCGTCCTCAGGGTTTGCTGCTCACCCAGGTTCTTGGATCTGCTTTGTTAAAGGAAAGCAACTCAAAATGGGTTAACAAGCTTACTTTAATCAGTCAGACATATATTGTTTACCTTGTTGAGGAGAAAAGGTCAGCACCCCGAACCTCAAAGTATACAGGCAGAATTATCAAGACAGAAACAGATCAAGTAGACAGATTTCCAAACTGTCCAACCATTACATCCATACCCAGTCAACATCTGGGTTTCCACATCTGGATTTTTCAAAGCCGGGGGGGGGGGGGGCCTGGACAACGGCTTCCCAGAATACAGATCAAATCACAGAACACTTCTCAAAGTGAGCCCCCAAAACAAAGCTACACATCAGGGCTTATATAGCCTTCTCCTGGCTCAGAGAATGTAACAACCTTATTGACTCACTGGCCAATCAAGAAGTATCTACTGAAAAACAAGCCTCCCACCCCAGGCTTCAGGTGCACTTTAGCCTAGGCGCAGGGAAGATCTTCCAAATCTGCATTTCCATTACACCTGTCTTGATAATAGGGAGAATCAACATTTTCCTAGGACCTATGTGAGTAAACACAATGAGTAGGAATACACCCATTACCCTAACCTTAGGATTTATTTTACTATCCTATTAGATCTTTGACTGGGTAAATCTTTAAGAGAAATTTCCCATACTGGTTTCTGGATGAGGAAGTAGAAACAGGGGGGAAAACATTGGTTCTAATATAATAATTAGATATTAAAAAATGAGAGAAATATTTATTTCTCACATACCTATAAAAGTGAGAAAATAATACTTGCATCATTTACATCATAAATACCTTCTGAGAATTTATTTGTGAAGTACAAAATACTATGTAAATGTTTGCCATTCTTTATGTACATACATACACTCCTACTTAGATTTATTTTGGCACTCTAATTTTACAAATTTTATTCTAGTAATCCTTTTAAAACAGTATTTAATTTTTTCTCTGTGCTTTTGATTGTGTTCATTCTCCTACTAGTCCTATAAATCTATCTTTTCTTTCAACTGAGTCTATTTTTCATGATAATTCATAAACTAATGAGCTGATAATACAATAAAATATTCCATGGCAAATTAATTATCATATTAAAATTGGGTATGTTGTACTGCATTAGACTATATTTTTTCAGCAAATTTATATCTGGGTAATAGTGTGCAATTATCATATCTAACCTGTTGGTGGAGTTTTAAATAGTTGGCAGATTGAAAGAAAAAAAGTTGCAAGATAAAATTTTAAAGAAATGTAGAACAGTAGGTGAATTGTTTTTTAATTCTGTACCCCATCTATCATCTTCAGTCAGGTTTCTAAAAAAAATATATTACATTGGATACTCCTGCCTTCATTACTAGGCAATGTATTGTTTCTGCTTCCTTTACTGCCCTGGTGACCTAGATTCATGCAATCTAAGTCTCAGAACCTGGGAAATTATTGAGGCACCTTGTAATGTTAATGTATATAAGATCTTCCCTGCCCATTAATAGACCTCACATGAAACCCATTAAGGGAAACTTGCTTAGGGGAGGCTTGCTTGTAGGAAGGCTTTCATACCTTTTGCTTATGTCTAATTAGGCACTAAGTCACAAGGGTTGTGATACCTTCTAGCTCTGAGAAGTGTGTGTGTATATATATATATATATATATATATATATATATATATACTCTGAGTTGGTATTTTGCTTTGGGGCTCACTTATGAGAAGGATCTTGTGATTCCCTGGTTGAGATTCTGAGTGGCTGTATGTTCAGAGTTACCTGACTGCTTAAATGTAAAGGCTTTCTCAATTCAGGGATGTATGTAAAGTATATAGCAATATTGCTTTGATTCAGGCAGTCAGACAACTGTCTCTTGGTCTTTATTTCTTTATTTCTGTTTGTATTTTCTCTGAACTTCAGGGTACTGATTTTTCCCCTGAACTAGTAAATGTAATTAAAATTGTTGTTGACCCCTTAAACAGCTATCTTTCCTAGTAAAGCAGATCTAAGAACCTGAGCTAGCAGCCATCCTGGGTATGCTAGCATGTGTGGTTGCTGCTACATACCTTGAAAACCCCAAACCTAGAACCCAGGGGCACACCTAGAGCAATCGCCATGCTATTAACTTCCTACTTCTTGTTCTTTGAGCACCATTCTGGCCCCTTCAGAGCAGAAGCACTACTTAGACAAACCATTCCATTTTCCTTTCCTTATTCCTACAGAGTGTAACAAAATGTCCCTAGCTTATAATCTAATTTTTAAAATACAGCAATGGTTTAGTAGAATAATTAGTAGAAAGATCTTTGACTTTAAATTCAGAAGACCTAGATCATCACTTACTAGGACCTCAGACAAATTTCTCAGTTTATTAGGATTTATTTAGGATTTTGGTATCAAAAGCAATGAGCTCACAAGTCTTTGAATACAAAAGATAGATAACTATTAAATGTATAAAGTTGTGTGTGTGTTTATGTATGTGTTGCACAGTTAGTTGAAAGAGCACTAGATCTGTAGTCATAAAGACCTGATTTCAAGTACAGCCTCAGACACTTACTAGCTGTATGACCCTGGGTAAGTCACTTAATGAATACTTACCTCAGTTTTCTTAGTATAAACGAGGGACAACAATAGCACCTCCCTCACTGAGTTGTTTTAAGAATCACATTAGATAACATTAGTAAAGCACTTAGTGCCTGACATGTAGCAGCCTCCATTTAAATGCTTATTCCCTTCTCATCATATAAAAAGGTAGCAAGTAATTTCAGGAATCAGGGTTATTGTCAGGAAATCAAGCTTAGCACAGTGCCAGGCACACAGTAAATACTGTGTTATTGATTAATTGTTGATTGATTGAGGAAATCACTAAATGGTAAGGTTGGGGAGGGAGTGTGGTGAATTAGCCATTAAAAGTCTCCATATTTTCAGATTTAGCTTCCTCTTCTAAAAAATGGGAATATTACTCACACTATCCTGTCCTTCATACCTAAAATACATTGTCTACTCCTATTCAGCTATGAAAATTCTTCAAGGTCTAGCACAAATGCCACCTCCCTGTTTTTCTTAGCTAAAGGTGTTCTTCCACACCTTAGATTTTCCTGGAATGTTTTGTCATTCATTCAGTATTAGTGTGTGCAACTATCTATTCTTTTACCCTGTCATTATCTATGTCATATTATACATATTCAAGTATATTTCAGTCTTTATAGATAGTAGGAAACCTGTTATTTTTTCATCTTATTGTTCCTTGCACAGTGACATGAAACTTAGTATGCACTGAACAAGTGACTGTTGAATCAAAATAAGGTAATATATGTACTGTGCTTTGTACTACAAAAAGCTGTTGTTATTGTTAGTTGCATTCTTCTTAAGAGTTTATTGTTTTACTAGAGTTCAGATACAGCCTGTCCTGAGATAATTCATTATCCTGCTGATATTCTTTCATATTTAATGTCTTGAATGTTACTGCATAAGGGTGTTTTTGGGTTTGTTTGTTTTTTTTGCTTTTTGGAAGAGGGAAGGTGGGGCAGTTGGGGTTAAGTGACTTGTCTAAGGTCACACCACTAGTTTTTGTGTTAAGTGTCTGAGGTTAAGTCTAAGGTTTTTTTTTTTGTAATTGAATAAAAGTATTGGTATAGAAACCTGTCTTTTGTAGGCTCACTGAAAGCATCTTTGGAATGACTCCCTCAGCAAACAATATTAGCAGGTTAATATATACTTCATACAAAAAATGATTTTTAATTATCTTAACAGATCTCTATATTTATTTTTTTTGTTCTACATGCCTTACAGATTATGAATATTTCCATGACAACATTTTATGAACATTCTAGTCTCAAGTTTTTAGGGACTGATATCATCTCCAGTTGACTCTGGAAAATATTCAGTCTTTGATAATCACTTGTTTCCAGTAAATAGTTGAATTCTGAAGAATGTTTTGAAATCTGCATTTTTAGTAGAAGGGCTTGTCATCTGCTCATTTGGTAAACATGGTATTGTCATTTTTTAAATGTTGTTTTGTTAATATTGTTGTTGCTGTTAATTATTATTATTATTGTTTCATATTTCATGAAGTTTAGGTAAAAATAAACCTGGGATGGGTTGTCATCTTTCTACAATTCTTTTATATCTCCTGTTTGATGATCTATATACAGATAGATAAACCTCATAGTTGAGTAAAGAATTAGAATTTAAGCTCATCCTCTGTAGGCTCATTTGAAAGTATCTTTGGAACAGCTCCAGTAATGGAAAGGACAACAGATATGAAAAATATTTCATTCTCTTCTCTCATTCTGTTTGATATTTTTTCCTTGAGGCATCTGTATTTTGAGAGCTTTTCATTCCTTGTAGTTTGGAGAGGATTAATATTTTATATGGTTATAGTATTAACACTTTTGTTCTTTAAATTTTTATTGGTCATGGTTATATGTAAGTAATTCTTGGTAAATATTTTGTCTATGATGATGTTCTGGTTTAAGTACAGTTTACTTTATGAATTCTTAGGAATTTTTCTGGGGTCATATAATAATTTACTTCATTAATTTATGAAGTATATATATACATATATATATATATATATATGAAGTATATATAACTGTTGCCCCATATGTCTTCCTAGGTATTTATTAGTTGTTTAAAGTTTACAAACT
Source organism: Petaurus breviceps papuanus (assembly GCF_028583685.1). Taxonomy (NCBI): domain Eukaryota; kingdom Metazoa; phylum Chordata; class Mammalia; order Diprotodontia; family Petauridae; genus Petaurus; species Petaurus breviceps. The sequence goes on from NW_027187460.1 coordinate 45,087,682, forward strand.
GTGGGGTATAATGCATAATTGATTTTTTTTCGTTATTTCCATACAGATTTTACATCAATTAATAAGTCTAGGTTTCTTAAAGATCACCATCTGATCTTTCTGTAAAATATCAATTGTTGAATATTGTTTGGTCTCATACTGTTGTCTTAAGTCCTTCCATACATATGTAACTCTGGCAATGCCCAGTTCTCCTAAAAAGGAAATACCTTTAAGAAGACTTTTGAGCATACCCAGTTTGCTAAACATGGGATGCACTGTATCCTTTAACACATTGCTGGGGCTCCTTTGATTGGCTTCATACAACTTTAAAACTAGTGAGACTGAGTCATTCACTTTCTATTCTCTTCTCTCTTTTCAGCTACTCTTACTGCTTTGCTGCAAATATTTTTAGGAGTCCTGCCAAGGTTAACATTAGAGGGTCAAAGAAACGTTTGCCATGATATTATTGATGATAAGGAAGGGAAGGCAGATGATAGATGTCTATATAGTACTTCAAAGTTTTCCAGGGACTTTATGTATATCATTTGAGACAATGACAATATTGAAAATGAGAAAATATCAAGGGTTTTTTTTCCATCCATTAAATATACCTCCATAGCAAATTCTAATGGAAGTTGGCATGGAGGATAGAAGCAATAAAGACATGGATTCAAGTCTGATCTCTGTTACACACTGGCTCTATGCCCCTGGGAAAGTCCATTAACTTCACCATGATCTAGACAATTCTATGAATGAAATCATGCATTCATTATCTGTTTATTCTCTAATCTAAATAGATTGTTTAAGCTCTCTCCTCCTATGAACCTAAAAAATGAAAAAAAAAATTATCATAAAGGGATGAAATTTGCAGATTGTACAGAAAGAGATGCTTACTTGGTGTACATAAATATGTGTGTGATAATAATTGCTGGTGTGTTATTACTTTTCAATTTTCTCACTTTTCAGTGATTTCCCCATTAATATTAGTGCAGTTACTAAATCTAATACCTTTCATTTTCAGAAAATGAAATGGATAAAATGCCTATTTCCATAGCAATTTAAACACAGGGAATTTCTCTGATAATCTTATTCTATCATTCTCTATTCCTTTTTCTAGGCTAACAGGAAGCTTTGTACCAGATTTAATAGTAAGTATGAGTAACCAAATGTGGCTGCACCTTCAGACAGATGAAAGTGTTGGATCAGTTGGATTCAAGGTGAACTACAAAGGTAATGATAACAAAGTGCTAATGAGCAAATCACTGTTGCCACATAACCTATGAAAATGATTTAAAATAAAACTTTAAATTGATTTGCTAGAGTCATTCATTCAAAGATATTTATTACCAGTCAGAGATTGGCAAGAATATACGCTAGTTAAGTGATAAAAGGGTAGCTGCACTATCTCTTTAAGGCCCTTTTCAAAAGAAGCATTGAATGATGAAAAGGGCATAAGTGCCTCTATAAAGGAAGAGACATGTATACACTGTGAAAAGATATACAATATTGCCCATAATTTGAAAGAACATTTTGATATATATTATGAGTATACAAAAAAATCTGTCATTTAACATTTATTAAGCTCCTACCATATGACAAGAGGGCATTGGATAAGAGTTGGGAATACAATAAGAGGCAAAAGACAGACCCTGCCCTCAAGGAACTCACAATCTAATAGGGGAGACACAAGAAAACAAATTTGTACAATCAAGCTATATAAAGGAAAATAGGAAATACCTAAGGGAGGGAAGGCAGTAGAATTAAGAGGATCTGAGAAAGGCTTGCCATAGGAAATAGGATTTTGTTTTGGGAATTAAGGGAAGACAGGGACACCAGTAGGCAGATAAAGGTGGGAGAGTATTCCAGGTGTGGGGGACCAGCCAGAGAAGATGTGGAGATCCTAGAGATGAGATTGTCTTGTGTTATGTACGGTGTCCCTGTATCAAAGAGGATATAGTGGTGAAATAATACTGGAAACAGGAGATGGTCAGGTTATGAAGGGCTATGAATATGAAACAGAGGATTTTGTATTTAATTCTGAAGGTGACTTGAGCCTCTGGAGTTTATTGAGTAAAAGAGTATTATATTCAGACTTGTAATTTAGGGAAATTTAGGGAAAAATGCTCGATCGAGGATGGATTGGACTAGGGGAAAGAGTTGAGGAACAGCCACCAGCAAACTATTACAATAGGCAGAGCATGAGGTGATAAGAGCATGGGCTAGAATGGTAGCAGCATCAAAGGGGAGAAGGAAGGACATTTGTGAGATATTACAAAGGTGAAATTGACAGGCCTTGGCAACAGATTGTACATAGGGGAAGAGAGAGAGTTAAAAATCAAAGATGACACCAAGATTTCAATTTTAAAGGATTGTGAGGGTGGTGTTTCCCTTTACAGTAAGAGGGAAGGTACAAGAGTAAGGTTTCAGATTGGAAGATAATGAGTTCTGTTTTGGACATGGTATATATAAGATTTCCTACTGGACATCCAGTTTGAGATGTCTGAAAGACAATTGGAGATAATAGATTGGAGGTCAGCAGAGAGGTTATGGCAAGATTTGAGAACCATCAGCATAAAGATGGTATTGAAATTTGTGGGAGGTAATGAGATCCCCAAGTGAAGTAGTATAGAGTGAGAAGAGAAGAAGGCCCAGGAAAGAACCTGTGGGACACCTACAGTTAGAGAGGATGATCTAGGTGAAGATCTAGAAAAGGAGAGTGAGGAGTGTTCAGAAAGGTAGGAAGAGAGGCAGGAGGGAGTGGTGTCCTGGGAACCTAGAGAGAAGAGAGTAAATAGGAGAAGGAAATCAACAGGGTCACAAGTTTCAGAAAGTTTGAGGAGGATGAAGATTGAGAAAAGACCATTGGATTTAGCAATTAAGAGGTCACTGGTAACTTTGGAGACTGAAGGTTTGGTGGAATAACGAGGTCTAAAGCTCAACTGTAATAAGTTAAGAAGAGATTGAGAGGAGAGGCAGTGGAGGTACTTATTTTAGATGGCCTCTTCAAGGAATTTTCTACAAAGGGTAAAAAAGATACAGGACAATAGTTAACCTGGTTAAAAGGAGCAATTGAGGATTTCTTGAGAATAAGGGAAGCATAAATATGTTTGTAGGAAATAGAAAATGAACTAGTAGACAAGGAAAGATTGAAAATCAGTGATAGAGGGGAGGCTTGGTAGCACAGTGAATAGAGCACTGGCCTTGGAGTCAGGAGGGCCTGAGTTCAAATCTGGCCTCAGACACTTAACATAAAAACTAGCTGTGTGAAAGTCACTTAACCCCAATTGCCCTACCTTCCCCCCTCCAAAAAGCAAAAAAAAAAAAAAAATCAGTGATAGAATGGGAATGGCAGAGGGGAAAAATCTGTTGTAGGAAATGGAATGTAATGGGATGTTTTTTTGAACAGGTAGAAGAAAGACTACTTTATTATGGAGACAAAAATGAAAAAGGAGATAGTATAGTCAAAGGATATGAACAGGCAGTTTTCAGGGGAAGAAATTAAAGATATCTGTAGTCATATGGAAAAATGCTCTAAATCACTATTGATTAGAGCAATGCAAATCAAAACAACTCTTATGTACCACATCACACCTGTCAGATTGGCTAACATGACAAAACAGGAAAATTATAAATGCTGGAGAAGATATGGGAAAAATGGAACACTAATGCATTGTTAATGGAGTTTTGAACTGATCCAAAAATTTTGGACATCAATTTGGAACTATGTTTGGAGATCAATTTTGAACTATGTCCAAAGGGCCACAAAAATGTGCATACCCTTTGACCCTGCAATACCACTTCTAGCCATATAGGTACCGTGTTTCCCCGATAATAAGACCTATCCTGAAAATAAGCCCTCCCCTTACTGTGTAAGATTCCTCTAAAATAAGCCCTCCCCCGAAAATAAGCCCTATTGAGATTGCTACTGTAGTGAAGGTGATCCCCTGTGCTACACGCTACATTACGGTACCCTCTGTGGCACTGCTCTCAATGGCGCCAGCAAGCAAATCACTGGGGAAGAACAGGATGACGCGCTCACTGCTGCAGCTCTGATTGGATGCAGCTCGGAGCGCGGCATCCTGTTCTTCCCCAGTGATTTGCTTATTGAATAAAGGTACATTTTTTTGTTCACATTTACCTGTTTATTAAAATTGCTGTCAATGTTCATTAAAATAAGCCCTCCCCTAAAAATAAGCCCTCTGGTGTTTTTCTGTCCAAAAAAAATAAGACAGTGTCTTATTATAGGGGAAACACAGTATGTATAACTATATATTCATACATACATATGTGTATGTATTTTATTATATATGTATGTTTAATGTTTGTATCTATAATATTAGTATTTCTTTTGCTTTATTGTTAAATAATTATGTGTTCTTATACATTTAAAAGTATCAGTTTCAAATTACTGATTTTGTAGCTATAAATCATGTTGGTTGGTGACTCAAGAGTGAGAATGGGTGAGAAAGTAAAGTATATTTTTACCTCAACTGGGTTAGCCCTAGAACATTGAGAAAACTTCAGTATAATTGAAGTGATTGTGGTTTATCTCTCTGAAATTAGAGCTTTTAGTGTGAGAACAAATTGGAGGAGTGAACAAAATCCAGAGAGTAGTGTCTTTCACACAGCTAAGTGAGACATATGAAGTCCCAAGTCCTGGACACTGTAAGTGTTGAATATAAGTCCCTACAGCCTTATAGCATTTGGAGGTTATTAGAATAAATCATTGACCACACATGCCAAGTGACATGCAACATAAGGGAAGGAAATACATAAAAACATGATGTCTGTACTCAAAGAGTAAACAACTACTCATGAATTCTAGATAACTAGACAGCTATAATGCAAAGAAATACTTGATAAGTACCACATGAGTAGTATAGATACATATATTCTATGCTATCTTAAGGATCTGATGTAGCATTTTTTTATATTCATTCCACTGATGCACATTGCAACCCCTCTATATTGTAGACGATCACTGAGAGCTGTTGGAGTTGAAAAATTCATGATTCTCTAGCCAACCTACTGATAAACTTATTGGAACATAGCCAGTCTTGTCCTCAAACCCCAGAAATACCGACTTGCCCCTATTTAAAGCATATCTACTTTTTCAGTGCTTGTGTTCTGTTCATATCACCTTTAAGAAGAAAGGATCATCACCATGCAATAATGAGGCATTGGAGTAGGACTTTGATGGACCACAGATCTTTGACTCTATTTCATTTGGTCTTGCCTCAGTGGATTTACAATGCTGATAACATCCTAGGAGCCACTGGCAATGACCTACTCTTGTTATTCTTTCTTCCCTGGTCCTAAGAATATTTTTTGAAAAATGGTTTCTCATTTTAAGGCATGTTATAAGATAACGAGGAGAATGAGTCCAAGAGATTGATCTTGAATTTTCTAACTTTGCCATGAAGTTTCTTATTTTAGTAATGCGAAAGAAGTCAAGGGCATTGAATAGATTTCTCTTTGAAGATCATTTAAGATATTTTAATTTGGGAAGATGACAAAAAAACTAGTTATAATTCCTTTAGAGTACATTTCTTCAAATACAAAGTTATAGTTTGAAGTAAACATTAAGGAGTAATTCTTGAGAGTTAATTAATACCTAGATGAAATAATGATGTCACTTTTCAAAATCTTTCTCAAAGTCTTGAACCTCAGCTCAATGATCACTCATTTTTCTGTAATGTTAATAAATCTAGGAAGCTTAGTCCCATATTTGAAATATGTTCTAGCTAGAAGAGTGCCTAGAGGCCATCTAGCAACAACTTTCTTTTTATGAGTGGGTAAAGTAAAAACCAGAGAAATGAAATGATTTGTCTAAGGCTACGCAGCTAATTACTGTCAGAACTGGGAACAGAATCCAAGTTTCTTGACTTCTAGTCCACTATTCTTTCCATGACAGCTTCATCATAAACTACCTAAAGGATGGATTATATAACAGCACGGGCTGTCACCAACTAGTGAATCTATCTGTAGAAATATGCTCATTCATAGGTTCTAACCATTAACTCCTGAGTAAATTACAGCCCATGTAACCAGAGATATAAATATTCACAACTGTGCCTGGAAGAAATTCAGTTGTGTGATAGACAATTATCAGTAAAGAAAAAAAAGTGTACAGTCTGAACTCTTTTTTGTCTTATACTAGTCAAAGCTCTCCTTGTAAAACTATTTCCTGCATCAAATTCATTCTTATCTTCTATAATTTTTTCAGTTAAAAGCCAAATATTTTTAAAAAGCAAAATAAGACTATCTTCCCAATTTGTTGCTATTTAGATTGAACATCTAACCTTGCCCAGATTTATTGACCTAGTTTGAGTTGAAAACAACTGGAAGCAACCTTTGTCTTCTCATTTCTTGTGTCTTATACACACATAAAACTTTCACGGGAGTTTGTATACATAAGGAACCTATTGGAAATGAAAATGAAACATTTCTAATGAAACAAATAAATGTTAATAAATTCAGTAAAATAAACTCATGATTTTAAAAAATGGAAATGTGAAAGAATCTGAAATTAATATTGTCTCACATATATTTCAGCTATTGTGCTAACAATTATAATTCTTTTTTATCAACAACTAGGTAATGAAGTTGTTCCAACTTCTCTCATTCACATTAATCCATTTAGATGTGCATAATGAAAAGTGCCTCTTCCAATCACCCAAACACTGGCTCTTTCCATGTTTATAGTCTTTAGGTCTGAAGACAGAGGGAGCGAATGCATGATTCTGTCAAAGTGATGAAACACCCACGTCTTGTGTTTGTCACTTGTTCCAAAGATTGAATACTATATTAATCTCTCAGAGGAATAGATTCTTTAGTGCAGCAAGTAGAAATTTAGGTAACTGACAATGGAAAAAATGGTTAGCCTCGGTTATAGTTTGATCTTCATTTTTTATTAAGTCTCATACCCGATACATAAAAGCTTGGCTTTTATTTATTTATAAACAATCTAAGAAAATCTGAAGAACTTTTTTGTGGGTGTTCCAGATTTTTGCGTGGTATTTTTTTTTCCTGCTCTAAATGACTGAATGAGCTTGGCATCTTTATACTCCTCTTGGCTTTATTATTCTTTTCATCTTTTGAAGGTTACCTGTCAAAAAATCTCTACCTGTTCAAACTTTAGAAACTATATTAATCACCAATGACAGTATTTCAACAAAGAATGAAATTGTTAAAGCTGCCAAGCTTGTGAACTGGTTGGCATGTCAGGAGAGTTACATAGCATTAATAAAGATCCTCATCATTAGAGTCCAGTGAGAAATGGAAAATTCCATCCAACATTAACTGCTATTTTCCCTCTCCTCTTGATTTCCAGGTTTCAATTTGGAAGACAGTCTTATTTTGCTTTTTTTTTAATATTGGGTTTTTATCTGTAAAAATATATAAAAGATATAACTATTCAAATATATTTTTGTAACAATGAAGGAGGAAATTGTTTTGATCATTACTGATTGTATCTACTTTGTTCTAATTATAATAATTTGTCATGAAAAAATAGCTTGATGCAGTGAATTGAGGGCTAGACAAGTCAAAATGATCTGGGTTCAATATTACCTTTTATATTTAATACCTTAACCTGGTCAAGAGATTTTAGTTCTCTGTGCCCCAGGATACTCCCTAAGACTTATGTAGTAAGTCATATATGGGTTGCCATCTATGTTGATGGAATAAGTTCCCATAATAAGGAATCTACATTAGGGATAAAATGTTTTCTTTGGAAAGTGAATGGGCACAAACTCTATGTAGTGTCTCTAGATAGCACTAAACCAGACCATGCTTTATAATCCATCTGTCCATCAATAAATATTTATCAGTGCTCAGCACAGGGCCTGCAACATAGTAAACACCAAAATCAATCAATCAATCAATCAATCTATCTATCTATCTATCTATCTATCTATCTATCTATCTATCTATC